>NC_056415.1:16416666-17058333 GCF_905147365.1 Aricia agestis
ATCTTGCTGTAGACGACATGACAGCGATAGAACTGTGCAGTTCAATCATAGAGCACATACATCATAGTACCAACGAGGAAGTTGATTCCTATACAATTGACAGACCAACGTTATTTGGTCGAATATGTCAATTCAGTGTTAATTATGATCTGTCAGCTGGGTTTGACGTAACGCAACCAAACTACTTAGGTCCCCGATTTGCATAGGAATCAACTTCTCTGATACATATTATATAATATATATACATTACATATTATATATATTATACAGAATCTTGGAAAAATATAATGTAATAGATGGTAGGTAGGCGTAATTTTGTTGTGCCGATATATTTATCTAGGTACGTATCGATCCAGGACATAACGGTAAGAAGTGTAATTCCTGGTATTATAATAAAATAAATAATAAAAATAAAACGTTTTTATTTCGGTATGTGAGTGTTAGTAAACATTTTACTTTAAACGAGCAATTCTTGTATATATATATATATATATATATATATTCGGCTCCAACGATTTTCATGAAATTTAATATATAGGGGGTTTCGGGGGCAATAAATCGATCTAGATAGGAATCATTTTTAGAAAATGTCATTGTCATCGAATACCGAGCGAAGCTCGGTCAAATAGCTAGTAATATATTATGGGACAGTCACAATATCACGTATATAACAAATATGTAAATAAATAAAAAAAAAAAAAAAGAACTATTATACGTGATATTAGTGTCCTTAACCAGGTGGACGCGAGTCCAGTGTTGCATCATAGCACTGTCCACGTCCAGTCTCTCCGCAACTGTTCTCAGGAGGCTGTTGGCCATAATATCATGGATCTTCATTATATCATAATTTATTCACTAATTTGCTTAATACCATAGTATTAAAAATTATACTAAAACAAACAAAACTATGACTAAATATCAACCAATTAATTAATGATTAATCATAATAACACATTATTATGTACATCATATTTTTACATAATCGTCCACTAACCAACGAGTTACTCTTAAACTTTCGATAAAAACTAACACATTAAATTCAATTAGAATTTGAATTAATTTACATAAAATAGAATTTGAAATGAGAGTGCTACTAATAATTTATTAGATTAGATAAAAATAAGTTTTAACGATTCGAATGATTTTAGACACTGCGAGGCCGAGTTCCGGGTCCGAATTTAAAGTCTAGACAGAATTTTTAATTTTTTAGATTAGCGAGTTATGGAGATTGGATACCTAACGTGAGCACAGCGGGAATCATTCTAGATATTATCGTCAAAGTGATTAATTTATAGTATTTATAACATTATTTTTGTGGCAAAATATATTTACATTTTTATTACTTCCAGATTTAAGTAGCTCATCACTTAGATCTTAATTGGCTAGGTATTAAATTTATGTTAATAAGCTACGCAGTCTCATCACATGACATATTATGACATCTTTTTACACGTCTTATGTTTGAAAAACCAATATATTGTAATTCGGTATATTTCACCATGAAATAAGCGCACATGTAGAAATAGTTTAAAGTTTAAATTGATGTGACATAAATCATAATCATTGGCATGTTTAACAAATGCGTCAGTTGTTACATTTTACTTGCAAACAAGTGTACGGTCGTAACACACAATCACCAAACATGAATGAATATTCACCAACGTGCACATCTCATTCTCGGTGTATCATTATCTCTCATATTTCTCGTTAAACCCCAAATTAAGTGTCTTGTTAATCATTATCTTTCAATTAACAATGTGCATAATCACACTCGCATACATTACACATTTCAAAAGAGAAATCTCAAAACCGTGTAAGTTTTGAAAGCAAACGGACTTTCTAACATATGTTCTAACTTCTATCAAATATTAAAAAAAAAGTACGCGGCTATTACGTGGAATCGATATGTGTGTAACGACTTAAACGGTGCTAAATTTGAACAATTTGATTATAAACGAAATTGTCCCGCTTTTTCTTTGGACCTGTGACAAGACTATTATACAATTAGGATCGTTTCGGTAATGATAGGGCCGAGGCGACCCGAGGCGGAGGGCTAACAAAAAACGCGAGGTTTATTATAGTTGTATTAAAGTTAGTCGATTTTGCATTCCCGTTTGTGACGCAGGCTAATCGGACGGTCCGACAGCGACCACGATAGCTGCGGTATAAATCTTGAGCACGGACACAATAGGGCTGGTAAAAAACGCCGGATTTGGTGGCATTCGGGAACGATCCGAGAATCGCATTTCGCGGATACCCTCGCGTGTTGCTGCATTATTATTTAAGTTAGGCCCTTTAAAAAATGGCTGCGTCGCTGGTGTTTTTTTGCGACGCGTGCGCAGCGCATAATTGGCACGCCAGACGAACGCGCGCTTTTTGCCAGCCTGCCATTTGTATATAACGGGGTTTTAATCATAACTTATGACGTTCCTTGCCCACTTTATTAGAATACTAAGTCTAGACGTATACAAACATTTAAAATTAATATTTATGGTCATTTTTTAAACATACTTACTTTATGATCTTGGAGCGACAGACCCATACTTGTGACTTGTGAGTTGTGAGCTAAAACCAAGATTGCAAAATAATATTTTAAAATGCTTATGCACTTATTTTAGTTGTTGCTGTAGGTACTATAGTTTTATTTTTATTTTTTAATCATAAACCATACATTATTTTTGTTATATTTATAATAAATCATTGTTTTTGTGTACTAACTACCCAAAAAACAATGATTTAAGGTATCTACCTACCACCGTTTTTTGTAACAACGGCCTTCCAAAACGCCATAATGTAAAAATTATATTATTTTCTTGTACTATTAAAACAAGTATTATACTCGTACTGTAAGTTTAGCCTATAAAGGGGCTTTCAAAACGTTGCAATGAAAATGAATACAGTCTAAAAGTAATATTCCTTTATCATTTCTTCTATATTTTGGCATCTGCTGTAATAATATGTTTGGTATTTTGCGCCAATAGTATATCTAAATGTGTATGCTTAAAATTTGCAGGTAAAAAGTGCGATGGCCTAATACGACGCTTGGAGCGATGGTCGACCGAGATGGTCCTTCGAGCAAAAAGAAATTCCAAAACGAGAGGTTCCCGTTGCGTACCCTCGGGGGCTCGCATATACTACAAATTGGGGATCGTGTTAGGATACAGAAAGAGCTGCTGGCAATAAAGAATTTGATAGAATAAAAAATATTTTTGGAAATACATACTTTGGATAACTTAAGTCGCGTTGCTATCGATGATTGCGGCCTCGACGCATATTCCACGAGGAATTTCTAAAACTTACAGATACTTGAAGCAGAGTAGCAAAAGCATCGCTAAGTAGCTAGTATTAAGATTCGACATATTTTTGTTTTTAAACTTTATGTTCGCAATAATCGATAAACGCTGAAACAAACATAGTAATCGAAGAGATAGCAAAGTTGAAAATAAAAGAGTTGACATGAGTGTAACGAACATGGATGAGCGAAGAACATGAAAATCACACGCATAAACACTGTTGTCGAACATCAGTATCGTCAATTTAGATAAAACGAAAATTCGAAAATGTAGCCCTAATATTAACAGGTAATGAAGAGATTTGAACAGCGGTCGCAGCTTACGAACTATGAGGGACAATTGAGACCGCAACGTGACACGTAGGTATAATATGCATTTACAATGATATAAGAGGGCAAACGAGCAAACGGGTCGCCTGATAGAAATCAACGTCCTTCACCCATGGACACTGGCAGCATCAGAAGAGCTGCAGGTGGGTTGCCGGCCTTTTAAGAGGGAATAGGGGATCCCTATTTTAGATTCGGGAAGGGAAAAGGGTAGGGGATTGGCCTCCGGTAAACTAACTCATTCGGCGAAATACAGCGAAACACAACGCTGTTTCACGCCAGTTTTCTGTGAGCCCATGGTATTTCTCCGGTCGAGCCGGCCCATTAGTGCTGAAGCATGGGTCTCCCACGTCAATCATACAAATCCATACAAATTTCTAAATTTGTATGGATTTGACAGACTTCAATTGCGTGAGACGTCATGCAAGACTGTCAATTAATACAGAAACGCATCTGAATTGACCCAGAGGCGTAGAGCTACCGCAGTTTACATTATCACCGTAATCATCAGTTAAATCTGTCTGATATCACGAGGTTCTGTCTGA
The DNA here is from genome assembly GCF_905147365.1 of Aricia agestis. Taxonomy (NCBI): domain Eukaryota; kingdom Metazoa; phylum Arthropoda; class Insecta; order Lepidoptera; family Lycaenidae; genus Aricia; species Aricia agestis. The sequence goes on from NC_056415.1 coordinate 16,420,831, forward strand.
CGATCATCCCCATTCTCCGCGGATGACCTCACGCGCGGAGACATCTCGTCAGATGTCACTCGAACAATAGACATCGCAAAAATGGAACTCGTGTCGCAGAACATACAATGGGCAAAAAAACAAACAATCGAATAGAAATCGAAAACTGAGCTTTTTTCGACCGCCGACCGAACGGGATTTTGGAAATCCGGTTTTGATTTGTTTGCTTTGTTTTTCCAAGCCTCAGCCACTTTTGTCAACATGTCATGCCGCTGGGGACAATATGAATAGACACGAATGCATCTTCTATAATTTTGTACGTCAATTCATGACATATTAAACTCGGCTTATCTCAAATTTTGGGGTATTCAGAATGCAAGAAAATATTTCACCTATGTGCTCAAAAATTTAACATAAAATGAGAAAGACGTTGTCACTGGAAGTTAAAATATTATATTTTACAAAAAAAGAAGTTGTTCTTTTTTAAACATATTTTTTGATATTAAAAAAAAAATAATATAGTAAAAGAAACTATGAAACATAAGCTACATAATGAATCCTAAAAATACAATGATAAAACATAATGTCGTAGAAACATAAAAATTAAAAAAACACTTCAAACTAAAGAAAAATATTTAAATTACAGCCCATAAAAATCTAGCCGGAACAATTTCAAATAGTTTTGTGATTATTTACGATGTCTTCGCAAGGTGTTTGACAAAACCCCTTGTGTCCAGTCAAAGGTTAGAGATCAAATGTCAACCTTGGCGTCTAAATGTCATATCTTCATCAAATTTTAATTAGGTTTTAATTAATGCGAGACTCAACATTAATTTGGATAAAAATCTAAATATAGTTCAACTCGACGAAGCTAGTAACACAAAAGTCAACTTAACACAACACGATCATAATTTAGAGATAACATTTTAGTGTAACGTATTGACATTACATTTGACCGTTAGCGAGAAACTGGTTTCGACAGATTTTAATAGTAAACTTCGAGGGAGCGCTCTCATTGATCAAAAATATTGTACAAAAACCATCCACAAAAAATCACCAAAAACCCATACAGAAGGTGAGAAAATCCACTAATTAGCACCTCGGTAAACGCCCCGCGGTGGCAAATCGCTCCACCTATTGTTGTTTCTGCATTTATGAAAGTATAATTACTCAGGTGTTTAATTTTTTTAGTCAAAACCGAATTTCTTTTCACTTGCAAAACTACTGTTCACGTTCGAGCGAGCAGTGATTATTAAAAGGTTGTCTCCGATGCGTCACTGTTTATAATTGCGAAGGTTCCCGGGCATTGTGTTGCAAAGTAAAGACTAAAAGGTTCGCAAAAAATGGCAGATCGCTGTCCCTTTTGGGCGCGTGCCGGAGCAGTGCGGTCGGATAATTAATGCGCGAGCGGTGAGCTAGCTGCGCCCGCGTCTACGAACAAACAGACGTCAGGTGTATAATCTTCATTTATGTTTTTTGCTACCGCTTCCCCTTTGCATAAATTAACGATTTCGCATTTACCATCAAAGGGATCGTCTATTCGAGATGCGTTCGTCGTGGTCAGCAAAAACTAAGCAACATCGCGTCCTTCGATCTTTTGCAGGGCATCGATATTGCATTTTTTATTTTTCAAAACTAGTTACAGATCACCGAGCACTTTGTTATCTATCACAATTATCTAAACAATTACGCCCCAAGGAGAATTATGTCTTATAGCGTCCCCGTAAGATTTTAAATCTGTAATCTTTATGGCGTTAAGATGGATCCTCAGCTACGATTTTGATGCGATCGATTTTAATTTTAAAGCCGACGGCGTAGGGTCTGTTTTGCTGTTGGCCCTTTCGAGATGTTCTCACCTGGCCGCGGTCGGCAGCTGGGTCGCATTGTCTCGGCTCATCACTTGACTCGGGCGAAAGGGATGGCGCCCATGTGAACGCACTAACGGAATCCTGGGAATGGATGCTCCTCGCAGATAATGGCCGACCCCGCACAATGGTAACTCGATCGCGGCTCGAATCCAAATTTTTGTAATTAGATCGCCGCTCGCTAGATCCGATCACATTCTACACGGCCGCTAATGCGATTCCGTAATTATACGCGAGATTTATACCGCGGAGTGGACATAAAAAAGACACGCGAGTTTTTAGATAAAAATAAAATTCCGATGTTAGAATTTTATTCCCCAATATCTTATGCAAATGATGAAGCGTCGTTGACGATTTTAAATGGTCATTTCGGTGGGAAAAGAAATTATCATAAATACTATAGCCGTTGAGAGTATTCGTTTCGTGTCTTGGCGATTTTCTAATAGATCACCGGCATTAATATGCGCGATACTGGTTCTTGTGAGATCCGTTAGTGGTTTTATGTAAATTATTTATTTTATGACAGCTTCTAGTTTACATTAGAATGTATCAAAATCGAGTCGAGCTACACTAGCCCAAGGGCCTTGACCAACAAAACCTTGATACCGTTAGCGTTTAATCCCTACTTGTTATGCAAAACGAACGATTGTGTATTTTTATTCGCGAATTATGAGTTATTAGAGAAATGAGGAAGGAACATGACTACAGATTTTCTCAAAAGAAATTATTTCTAACATTAGAAAACTTATTTAAGGTTAAATGATTTGTCCTTCATTTGCTGTAAAATTATAAAAATATGCAAATCATCATCGTTAATGTTTGTCGATTGGACTTAACGTAATATCAACATACTCAGCGTACTCTATGTTGCTTACAATTTACAAATAAATCATCTCATATTGGTAGATTATATTACTGTCACATTTGTACTAATAAAACCTATTTTGATGATGAGAAAATCTTATTACCATAACAATGTTTATATACAAGTTTCGACCACGATAGTAATAAAAGTAGTGTCATTATTAAATAACAAATCGATGGGAAACGAAATATAACAGCACTGCATCCTATTCCATACAAAACGACTTTTCAATAAACTTGATTGTCGTTATAAAATATTTTTACTATGCATTCTGACGTTAGCGACTATAGTGACCGTAGTTAGGGAAACGAAACTCGTTTTCCGAACGATAGGACACGTCGAGATTAAGAACCGGATGCTGCCCCGGTCAGCGGAACGGTCACAAACGGCCGGGATAGATCATCGCGACCGGCCACCACCCCTCACATCACATCTCGCGCATTCATCCCAGATGAAAGGATTCCACCAGCTGATAGAAACGAACTACTCTAACGGATCTCGAAATTCCCCGACGACTACAACCGTCGCCAATCTAACCTGTTTATTCAAATTCGGTTTTGAGATCTAACGCGAGCATAATGGGACGGAGGGAGGATCCGAGCCGGAGGCCGATAGGATCGTGTTTCTTGAACTCGTCGATATCTAATTTTCTACACAATGGGCTTAAAAAACGAAGCCGAAATATATGTCACAGAGCCACCCTAAGGACTCAGACAATGGACAAAAGCTGCGCCACAATGCGCCCACGCAGTTTTTGTCGCATTGTGCGACATAATGACGCAGGAAGATCGGATCGATCCACGTGCACATCCTAGAATATGTAAATCGATATCTCGAGGTGAAAGTTGAACGAAAAGTAAAAGTCGTCGCATCTGCCGATATAAAATTATGTTAATTCCGGCGACCCGCGGGGGAGGCGGGGGTTACATACCCCGAGCCCTCGCACCAACAATACCGCGATTGTGTTCTCCTCCGCAGATAAAAAAGTGTCTTCGAACGTTCATTTGAGTCCATTTATAGTTCACAATGAACTACTACAAATCGGCCAATCTTTTTCTGTCGCTCATTGTTGACGTCGTGAGGCTTTATTATTTGTTTGACATCACTTTTTAAAATCTTTTAATGCGTATGATTTATGAATTATGAGTCTTTATTATCTCCATCGGCGTCGTCTTCTCGGAGTTTATTGAAAAGAATCGCGTAGAAAAGGGTATTTTATTCAAATCAGAGTGGATCATTGTTGTATTTTCTGAAAACACCCCCGACAAAACTTATGTTACTTTTGGTTTCTTTATTATATGTATTGACACTTACGAGCACTTTTACTTTGATGTTATCAACATCAACCTTTGCGACAGCTGAACCTAATTTAGCTTATCTATTTTTCAAAATACTTTTGTTTTCATCATTTTGTCGAAATTTACCCCCACCATTACGCGCGTTTAGTGGTTAGTGGTTACAAATAACACCATTTGCGCGTAATGGATTGGACATTTCACAGTGATGGCAATCTCTTAAACACTAATTTGTCGTGCGCTGGGCCGCTGGGGTCGAGCCATATGTCGCGAATTCATTGTATGGATTTTGACTTTACCCACTGCTTCACCCCGAATGTCTAACGCTCATTTTAATTGACACCGAGTGGCATTTCTAAAAGGCAAGTCATCATCATCATCACTACGCTCACACACTTCTACTTCAATATTATACAAAATAAGATATTTACAAATAAATTTATCTATATTTATGGGAATGCCTAAGATTTAAGTGGAATTTTGTTATTACATTAATTATTGTATTCTTCGTGTGAGCTGTACTCAGAACTAAACAAAAAACTTGTCAAACCATGAAGTGTCCGCAAAATATATTACATAGTTGTTATAATTATGGTTTATTAAAATAAGTATTATTTTTATCAACTGAATCATCCTTGTATAAACTTGAATACGCATTTATTCTATGATTACATCTGAACATATTTTTTTAAGAAACGAGTAATTATCATCTTTAGTTTTACACTCAATACTTCCTCAAATAGTTGCCATGGTATGTAGATTAACTAATATCCAATCTTTTAAATGTATGTAATGTATACATTAGACAATGTTATTTTTTTCGGACAAAGATATTTTTTTAAAATAATATTAGCAATAAAATAATGACCTACATAATTTTAATACTTGCTTTAAAGTATCACTGTAGTTTTTCCTGGAACTCTACCTAAAACGTATTCTCTTTCTGTTAATTGTAATAAACTAATAGACAAACATTTGGACTTTTGTTCTTTATATTGATCTTTTAATATAATAAATGGGCTACTTCGGTTACAAAGAATAATTTTGATAGCGCACAGGTGCTGCGCAAAAAAACTGCTGACTATTAAGATACTAAATAAGTGGAAGACCTTAAATACTTTATTTATGGTAGCATTATATTTAATGGCAATATTAAATTTCTTCAAACTAAAGGTCATTTTATTTATCCATAAAAAGTGAGGGCGCCGCGGTCCCCTTGCGGACAACCTTCCATTGTAAACTTCGTCCGATTCGCCTCGCCTATTGTGTAGCAGTTGAAGCCAAAACGTAAATAAAGGCAGATGTTACCATACTCCAAAATATACTTGCAGAATATATCGCACTCGAAACTCAACCGTATGGTGTTCACAACAAGGACATCACAGATTCGCTGATACATCGTTTCGGAGATATATCCGAGGTCCGGGTGTGGGTAGTTTTACAAAACCGAAATTGTACGAAGTTTAATAAAACTGATATTATAGGAACGTCACTCGCAGTTGTGTCGTGGCGCAACAGTTACACGTTTTAATTTACAGCCGCTAGGGGTAACAACGAAATTGTTGCGAATTAAATGCAAATACAAGAGTAAGTTCCGCACTGGTTCACATGCGCAACTTTGCGGGCACATTATTCGCCGAGACAGCTCGGATTCCCGGCAAAAATATGACAGTGAAGTTACACTAGGATTACTAGCTTTTGCTCGCAGTTGTTCTCGCTAAAGAACAGTACTTTTTTGGGTTAAAAAATATTAATGTGTTAGACTCTAGAGTCTAGACCCTAAAGTCCTGCAAAGCTTAATTTCAAAATCCCTTCAGTAGTTTTGTGTGAAGAAGTACCAAACGAAAATTTTCTACTCTTTACACACTCTTACTTTTATGAAGTTAGTTTAAGGGGGCGACTAACCCTAAACTGACGATTTTATCATTCATTTTTATACTTGAAAATAAGCCCCGAATTGTTTCATTTTCTAAAATTAGATACTACATTATATTTCCGAAAATTCGATCTGAGCAAAAACACGATATCTTAAAACTTTCTCGATAGAAAAAAATCACAAAGATGCATCTAATTTTCACGAATTTTTCATTTATTGGCATAACCGTGCATTGAACAAAGTTAATATTTTAACACATTGTATAAAATTCTATCATTGAGAGATCGACTTAGTGGATTTTTAAAATGTTGTATATTTATCGAATTATTGAGAAAAAACTAATTTGGCGATGAATCCGCGTCGTCCTTTTTCACCTGGCATATGAAAGACGGGCGTGAGTGTGAAGAGAGAAGGACGATGTTTGATTTTTTGGGTTAGTCGCCCTCTTAATGTGATGCAATACAGACCACATTATAAGGGTTATGGTAGAGCGCAACAGAAGTTGTATTAGAAAATGAATTAAAAAATGCTTGTATTTAAATTAAAGTATCTGTAAGTATCTTAGAGTCTGATAAGGTAGAACTTTTGCTAACACCATTTTATTGGATTCAGACCTCAACTACAAAATAAATATCTTCAGTAAATATCACTAAAGACTAAACAAACCAGCGGTTACATTTAGCGAGTGCAGCCGGGGCCCAATTAGTAGATTTGATTAAGACCCCTCTTCCAGTCCATCGCTTGAGACTCTTCAGCATCAGACCGTCCCCCATTTAATTTAATATCGGTTTGATTTAGTGCCAACAATTCTTATCCCAATTACTACACTTTATCAAATCTCGGGTTTGTAATTTTTAACGCCAACATTTGTTAATTTAAATGGTTTCTGTGGCTTTGCGATAAGGCTTTTGAGAGTTTTCGATAATAGCGTTTTGTGTAGTTAAAGTCCTGTTAAAAACCCTCCAAAACTGGGCATAAGTGAGGTGCTGGAGGACTTAGGTCTATATAAAATTAGGTTTCGTTTCTGCTCCCTAATATAGGGGATATCAGGGAACAGAAAAGCAGAAAGAGGCGTCGGCCGTAGCTTACCATTTACCATATCATAATCGTGGTGATAGCATAGTTTTATGGAGTTTTAGTTTCGTTAGCGCTGATATTGATAACAGAAGAAGAATATAATAAAGTTTGTAACCAAAACTTATAATATTAGTCTATTACGAGCTTTTGCCCGCGGCTTCGCTCGCGTTAAGAAGTATTATTATATACAAACTTTCATCCCCTATTTGAACCCCTTGGGGTTGGAATTTATCAAAATACTTTCTTAGCGGATGCCTACGTTATAACATCTACCTGCATGCCAAATTTCAGCCCGATCCGTCTAGTGGTTTGGGCTGTGCGTTGATAGATCACTATGTCAATCAGTCAGTTACCTTTGAGTTTTATATATATAGAAGAAGAAGATATCTTGGTAAACGTGTAATCGTTATTAGTTGCTAATGGGAAATGATCTTCCACTTTTTGCTGGGACCCTTTACTTGGACGCTCTCCATCACCGCTGGACCCAATCGGAAGTGATAATATGCTAAGTTACAAAACAAACTGAAAAACCTCGTGTGGCCGATGAACATATAACGAGGGTTCTCACGGTGTTACGTGGAATTATTTATGACTATTCCACACGATAGTACCTACTGACCATACATTACCACGCTTCAATACGCGCACCTATTCGTTTGTTTGATTTATAATAAAGCGTTATCCTTGGATGACCGAACAAGGGAAGAAATCTTGGATTAACTGATTCTTGAATAACAGTTTTTTTTAAATTAAATTTAGCTCTATGATGTGCTTTAGCAAAAGTTCGCATGATATTAGTTGTGATGGCTGGTATCCCTCAAACATCAGGGATTAAAACCTATAACAAAATTGTTTTCAGTAGGAATGGAATCACTCTAATGTTGCATTAAGCCAAAAGTTTTTGAATGTCTATGTTTGTTACTTCTTCGTACAAAATCAATATTATAACTTACGGGCATTGACCTACTTTAGCAAAAAAGAAGCTCCAGACTCTAGATTACTATTTATCTAAAAAAACGCAATGTTTTAGTGGGATTTAACTATGTTATACCAGCAGCGGTGTGATAGTCAGTCCACAAGGCGCATTGCGTCAGCGTTGCGTCTACGCAGCGCTGCCGTTGCGTTGTTTTACATACAAATAACCAAGGTGTTAAGAGGAGTCCACACCACAATTTTTTCCATACAAACGTTGTCCCCTGTTTCCTCCCTGGATAATGCTAGTAGAGTTATAATTTTTTTCCTGAATATCTACGGCCACAAATACAATGTCCCTATGTTTTTTTTTCATAATTTAATTATTAAATAAGATATGAACGTTCAAAAACCCAAAAAAATGGCCAGATTTTCTACTGTGTTCAAACATCCAGAAAACAGATTTGGCTAGATTATACAAAAAAAAACATAGGAACACAGCTCAAGCTTTTCTTTAATCTTTAATGAAAAAAGTACTTAAATCGGTTAAGTTTTGGAGAAAGAATCAGGGGACAACGAATCGTTGATTTTCTGCAGTTGTCTCTATCGCGTTCTGCGGTATAGGCTTGAGGTAAGGGAGACAGACAAATATTACACGTGGACTGGCTCTAACTGGTAAGAGACAGGAATATTTTTCTGTTAAAATAACTTCGATCTATGTCATCCCGAGCATAAATTCTGAATGGAAAGTCGTAGCTTTTACTTGTTAAGTGTTAATCTCAGATCTTTATGTCTCACTTGGATAAGATGGTCAGATACGGACATCCGCGTACATCCCAAATTTAGAAATCAATTTAATTGGTTACTTGATTAATATCAATTGTACCGGCAGAGGAATTGATTCATAGTATGACGGTGCTACGTTATTTGGTCGTGTTTTTCCAAGTCAATAGTTGTCGTGATCTGTCAGCTGGGCTAGAATTAATCTGACCAAATGACGTAGGTCCGCAATCTGCAAAAAAACTACTTCTCTGATAGTATAATTAAATAGGGGACGGAATAAAGCGAAAAGAGTGAATTGCCTCGTGGTCAATGAAGCTTGCTCTATGTTCTTATACATGCCTGCCTATAATTGTTTATGGTTACTTCGTTCTTGTTATAAAAAAAACATGGTTTCAAAGGCATAATAAGCTTTCTTTTATTGTATATTCTAGGTTGTAAAGCAATTAAACCTTTTAAAATATAATAACTTTCAGCTACTGATCAATAAACCAATATTGTTCTAAATCACGTTTTTGTTTAGGCACGTTTGTACAAAAAATAAATTTAAAACAGTACCCACCTCGTTGGCCCACCACGGCGGCCCACCGCGGAAAATTGAGTTACACGTAATGTGATTATGCCCCCCGAATTTGCGTCTAAATCCGTCACTTGTAACCACTGATGAGCTATTCTTTGGGGGAGAAACGCACGGCAGCTTTGAATAAAATGTTGCTCAACTCTGGATTTTTCACTCAAATTCGTTGACGGCAGGGGCGCGCAACCAACCACAAAGCCAAAATAACATCTGTCTGCACTCTGTATATATTTTTATGGAATACATGCCCTAAAAATGTATTTTAAATGACATAAAAATATTATTTTCCAAAATGACTCTGCACACGAAAAACAAAACTATCAAAAACAGGTCTGGATCAAAGATAGAAAAACAAACAACGGAAAATATAAAAAAATGTTACAATAAATTATGCTACGTCTAAATTTTTTATTACACATTAAATAAATGTAGATACAATATATAAATAAATGGAAATAATCTTAATCGCCTACATATGAAGACGCAAATGCTAAATTAGCATAAACGATAAAAAACCTGAACTAGATTCGGAAAACATATATTAGCATAAAATATGTGTATTAGTTTCATCAATATACGCGTAACTATCGATATGTTAAGCCCCGACTACACGCGTCCTCTTAGCGAGGATAGCATCTAGTGCAGTTAGAAAAAAAAACTGCACTCAATTATTGTGCACCTACATTTAAATACGAGAAATGGTTAAGTCTTCTGCTTGTCTGACAATAAAGACGATCGTAAAGGTATGTAAAAAGTCGGTTCTGCGTCGAATCTCTCACCGGTCATGTCGAATATTTCATCATCATCATCATATCAGCCTATAGTCGTCCACTGCTGGACATAGGCCTCTCACAAAGAACGCCAAGATGACCGATCTCCTGTCGAATATTTATCTCAGTGCTTTGGTCAACAGCAGAAAAAAAGAGAGTATCCTTATCTGACACACACTTAGGCACTATAAAATGCTCCTACGTGGGCTCGGTTTCAATAAAATCATCCAACGATACCAAAACCGGCGAGGAAGCTACAATTATTAATTTTATGTATCTGCTTAGCCTTGGATTAAGTGGGACACATAATAAGCCTGCAAGACGGAGCGTGTAGTGTGTCGTTATGTCATCATAGCCAAGATGACACTATGTCGCAAATGCCAGGATTTCGTCAGGACCTTGGGGCGGTGCATAAAAATTAATATTAGGATTTACCAAGTTACACTTTATAGGTCAATTTTGAAATGTTGCTGGCGTAGCCTCATTTTCTGCACCTAAATAGCTGCAAATTGCTAGCTTTATAATTTAATAGTCTGAATAGATAATAATCAAATTAAAACCGACAAGGGAAATAATTTATGCTTAGAAATATTCTTAACATAATCTAAAAAAAAAATTTCGTTAATTTACAATGACCTCTAGGTGCCTCTAGTATTTGAAAAAAAATTCTATTGATATCTGCAACAAAATAATCCTGTAGAATATATTATTCATATTTTTAATTATGACTTTGTAATACACAAAATCACATTATATTTCATTTCTAAAAATAAAAGTAATAAGGAAATAGTATAAACTTCTATAAAACCAGTAAAGCCAGTAAAACATCATTATTGCACAATATTTTTTTAAATAAAAAAAATGTAGGTTACAAGACAAAATATAAACTAAAATTACACCAAAAGACGATTATATTAGTGTGATTTTAAAAATAAGTTTTAATAGAATTTTAATGTCAAATAATAATATATTTTATAAATCGTAAAACTTATCTAATTAAAATTTTTAATTTTAATTCATTAAAGAGAATACAACATGACATTAATTGAGTACTTTGTAGCAAGCTGAGGCTACGGACTATATCAAAACAATAATTAAATACAATATTAATGCATTATTGATTTAATATAGATCTATATGGCCCTTTACAGCATATGTTATTTTATGAAATAAGGGGGCAAACGAGCAAACGGGTCACCTGATAGAAAGCAACTTCCGGCGCCCATGGACACTCGCAGCATAAGAAGAGCTGCAGGTGCGTTGCCGGCCTTTTAAGAGGGAATAGGGTAATAGGGGAGGGTAGGGATGGGAAGGGAATAGGGGAGGGTAGGGAAGGGAATAGGGTAGGGGATTGGGCCTCCGGTAAACCCACTCACTCGGCGAAACACAGCGCAAGCGCTGTTTCACGCCGGTTTTCTATGAGAACGTGGTATTTCTCCGGTCGAGCCGGCCCATTTGTGCCGAAGCATGGCTCTCCCACGCATATGATTTAAATGAATATTTTCGAAGATATTATACAGATAAAAAAATGCGAGACGTAGCTTTTGCGGCGGCACCGACCAATGAGGGCCACGGGTAGTAATGAATATAAATAATAAAAACTTCTAAATCGGATTTTAATCATTTCTTCAGTGAGTGATAATATAGGCTATAATATATTTTATACCCGTGCGAAGCCGGGGCGGGTCGCTAGTTAGGGTATAAAAATCAAATAAAAATGGATTTCGTAATAAAGATCTTGCAATAAAGAATAAATTAACACATAATTTCAATAACCACAGTATCAGTAAATAAAAGTGCATATTGACGGAAGTGACATAATGACAGAACACTTGAAGTGTCAAGTTGTCAGTTGTCAAGTGTTTGCGGAATACGGTATAATCAGCGTCATAATACGCGCTAACAGATTGGGTGAACAATAAAAAGTTAAATATTCAAATCCTCGGTGGCTGGCGCTATGTTGCAGCCAAGATAGAGCTGAGAGTGAGCGTTCCGTATGTTTTAGTTATTAAATTGTAGGCCATTTTTAATACTTAATAAATAATTTATGTTCTTTAAGTGGTAAATGATAGTAATGAAGAAATTAGTTGTTTACATAAACATGCATTGTATTCTAATCTAAGCTCAACATGTTGAGCCAAAGATTATACAGTTTTTTATGGTGTCATTAATAATATTATTATCGAAGTCATATTATAATTATAAGTGTTTCATTTGAATCATTTTGTGAATAATATTTTTACAATAATTTACTATAGTTCGTTTCGTAATTAGTATAAAAGTTCAAATAGTTTATGCAATCAGCCCATAATTCCTTCGTTTGTAAAAATAAGCGTAGAAATATAGTTATAAAACATCGAACTTTGAGGCAAAGTCCTAAAGTAAATTACTCCACGGATCCCCAAAAAAGCGGTCAGCGACATTTACAATGAGCAATAAAATTATAATGGCATTATTTGTTTATCGATTTGCATGTGTTAAGTGCAGTTTAGCATATCAATGCGCGCGCGCAGGACCGGCGTAATTATGATTGACATTCTCTCGGCCCATCTCTGTTACCACTTAACATAATTACTACACAGTTTTTTCCTCTTATTAGACGTTAATACGCTTATATTAACATATAATTTCTTTGGCTTCCTTGAGATTAATCATTTTCGCTTTGACAGCCCAAGTGTGTCTTTGACAGTTGAAGTGTTAGTAGAAATTTTGACACTAAACAGAATGTGACACTTTAGCTTCAATTTTTTTTTGGAGAAATATAAAAGCGCTACCATCTTCGCATGCTATTCTAACAGTTAACCTCATATTTAGGAGTTCAAGGGAAGACCACGGACATATCGATAAGCGACGCGAGACACGCTAAGTGCAATTACCGTCATTACGCGCACGCAGCTTCACACGATTTGCAGATGCAATTTTAATTGTTCGCTTTTTGTTTGCATTATCGACACATTTATTTATGTGGAACGTCACTATACGATCACGTGTTTTCTATTCTTATGTTATTATGGACGCTTCTTTATTTTTATCTTCTTTAACGCTTCTATCACGTGATTCACTTGAATGATAAGTGCCACAATTTTTTAACACCCAATGAAAACAGAATTTTGACGTGTCATGTCTGTCCGTCTGTCTGTGTGTGAGTGCCTGTCCGTGACTACGTAGTATCCAAATGGGTTGTACGATTTATTTCAAAACTGACATGATAAAGGGTAGATAGATAGTGCTTAGCTATAGTTGATGAACTACTCATCCAATGAAACCAATGGTTTGTTTGTTGAGTAAACAGTGCGTTCATAGCTATTTTTCCTGCGACTTACTTACATAAAGTTTTTTTAAGTCTAGTCTACATCAGAGCCTACCGCCTACAGGAATATGCTATCGTCCACCATTGTTGTTTCGCTTCCGGAAGTCTTTTGTAAATAATTTGAATATTCGGTCCGATTTCGCGAGCGTTTGTGAATAAATTTGAATAATCTCGGACCGTTAAGGTGCGCGGCGCAAGGACGATTTTTGCATACGCGTCCGAGGAATACATAGCAGTACCAGGCAGTACCTACCGGACCAAAAACAATTAAGGTTTGATTACACGTGTGACCAAAAGTTTTGGTCATACGTGTAATGGGACAAGAATTAAGGGTCCATTTCGCATGTCAATTTGTAAAAAAGTGCTTCGGCTTCGGGTGATAAAAAAAAACAAATATTTTTGGGCGATTATACCTACGTCATATCAATTTTTACGAGAAAAGGATTTAGTTGCGAGAGAAAGATATGTTAAAAGTTAAAACTATATACCAATATCCGTAAATTGTAGTCAATGTTTCTTATGCATATTTTGCAGAATCCGATATTTTGTTCACAAACTATGACAAAGCACAGTATATTTTGAAATTAAAGAATGAAATTTAGTATATAGGAGGTTTCGAGGGCGATAAATCGATCTAGCTAGGTATCATTTTTAGAAAATTTCATTTTATTCGTGTTTTATCGAATACCGAGCAAAGCTCGGTCAAATAGCCTAGTGTTTTGTAATTCGTACCACAGAATAGATAATAGTACAAGTATTCGTACTAAAGATATTATACAATGCGATTATTATTTATTTTATGTGGCGGTCAATGGTCGTCATGACATTTACGATCGTAATAATATTATAACGGATTTTTTCATAAACTATCGAGTAACAGACGCGCTTTGAATCAAGTTTCAAAGAGTTTTCAGTGAGTTATTTAGCCGATTCATTAAATTAATAATACTAGAGATCGCCTAATGGTCGAAAGTCGACCTTAGTTTCAACGCCATTAAGAACTACTACCTGTATTTTGTAAAAAAATATTGACTTTATCATATTTTTTTCAACTCTTGTCTCTGGGACTCAGTTGATCTCAGACTGGCCGTGTAAGCATTGTCTAATAGTATCTAAGATTCGATAAAAAAAAAACTATAATCCATTTTCAATTTGTCACCTTGTTGTCAACAGACTTCAACCATAAATAAAAGAGTATAATTCGTATGTATAGGCTTGTCACTCAAAAATCTGTCATTTTTCCTAGTGTGTGTTTTTTAGTGTGTGTAATGTTTTATTTGTTAAAAAATTGTGTGATAAAAGCATAATTTCAAAATAATATTAGCTCGATGCACTCCTTCACCACATAAACTATAACTGTGCAAAATTTCATTCACCTACGTTTCCGCATTTTTCGTCAAAAGGGATACAAATATTTTCGCTTGCGTATTAATATATAGATTACGATGCATTTTATAGTTTTCTTTTATTAATTGTAATGGTTTCTGGTGGTAATTTATGTATAACTAATAAAACACCATCTTTATGGACAATTTCCACTTTGATAGCAAAAATTATGAACAAAATTTGTTCATAATTTTTGCTATATTTAATATTTATTTTCTAACCTTTTTTATTTTCAGCTTTTTTGTAGGAACAAAACTTTGTTGTTTATCCTTAGTAATCACACATTACGTCTTATAGCTTGTATAGCTATTAGGTTCATATCGTGTGATTCAGATCTTGCTTGCCAGTCATCCCTTGGTTAGAGCCAAAGACCCTAAAAAACTAATGACTATAAGAAAATAGTTTTTATTTTTTTAAATACATTACTAAAATACAAAAAACTCCATATAGAGATGAAATGTACCTCGGTCCCCCGTATCGGGGATGCTGGGCAGTTGCAAGTTTCAACCCCATTATAAAACAGGTTACGAGTATAACAAGTACACTAATTTAAATAAATTCCCATACTTGCGCTTAATTTAAATAATTCCTTGTTATTTTGGTGTGTAAATTTTTAATCTTATTACCATAAATAGGGTAAATCTAAATTTGAAACTATTGACCGGGTATGTACTGGAATGAGTTTTAAAAATTTTACAAAGGATAGGCCATGGTTTCTTGGACTGGACGTTGGGACGTTTTGTCAAAACTCCGATATAGAAAATATGCAAGAGCTGTTGAAAAATCATACTTACAGTTTTTTTTAATTATAAACACAAAACCGTAGGTAGGTTTCAGGTTAATTTATTTATGAAATATGGGGGCAAACGAGCAAACGGGTGACCTGATTGAAAGCAACTTCCGTCGCCCATGGACACTCGCAGCATCAGAAGAGCTGCAGGTGCGTTGCCGGCCTTTTAAGAGGGAATAGGGTAATAGGGGAGGGTAGGGATGTGAAGGGAAGGGAAGGGAATAGGGGAGGGTACGGAAGGGAATAGGGTAGGGGATTGGGCCTCCGGTAAACTCACTCACTCGGCGAAACACAGCGCAAACACTGTTTCACGCCGGTTTTCTGTGAGAATGTGGTATTTCTCCGGTCAAACCGGCCCATTCGTGCCAAAGCATGGCTTTCCCACGTATAATTGTAGTAAAAAGGCACAAAAATGTTTTGATAACACAAACATTTAGTATTTTATAGCCTGTCATCTACATGATTTAGGATTATTGTTATTATGTCTATGTTATTTAAAAAGTGGGTTTAACGTTAATTTCAAAGTATAAGTAAAATGGTGAAACGAAAAAATATTTTTTGTAAAAATAAAAACTCGTAAAAACTATCATGGCCAATGGTCATCAAAACATGTTTTTAGTGTAACTTTTTTGTGTCCGAGTGTACATGGGGTGATAACAATAGTACAGTCGCGCTTTGTTAATACTTACTGACAAACTACCGAAACCAGTTCCAACTACCCCCATTTATCACATTTTTTCAAGTAATCGATACATCATTGAGATATTATTTTAAGTTTTGACTCAAAATTTGTTTATTTTTGACTCTTTATAACATATTTACTACAAAGATAAACAAAGTACGAAACAATTTCCTTGTAACTGCCACATTTTTTAAAATAAAATGCAATGTAAAGCAACAAATCTTTAGTTCCAGTTTAAATAATTTCGACACTCTCTAGCTAAGCAGTAAAACGTAGTAAAATAGCTTTGTCCACACTGTGCCTTTTTCTGTTCGTCAAGGGCATGCGTTATAACACAGTCAACAGCGAACGTGAGGCATGCCCGTGACGCATGCCCTCTGACCGACTCCAAAACTTCAAAAATGACAATATTGGCGTTGCGTTCCTTGGGGATTGTCCATTTGTTTTTAAATTTTGCTGATTTCAAAAACATTTCGAGGAATAAGGTCAGTGATCTTTTTTCTGTATATAAACGAAAAAAATACCCATTAGTTACTTATATTTTTAACCCCCGACAAAAAAGAGGGATGTTATAAGTTTGACGTGTCTGTCTGTCTTTCTGTCTGTTTGTCTGTGTGTGTATCTGTCCGTGGCATCGTAGCATCCAAACGGGTGGACCGATTTTGATCTAGTTTTTTTTGTTTGAAAGCTGACATGATCGAGAGTGTTCTTAGCTATAATTCATCATCATCAGCCCGCTCAGTGCTGGACAATCAGGGTTTATCTGGTTCATGAAAGGCCGTTAGCAACTTGTAGTCGTTTGATGGGTTTTACATTTCATTACAGTTCATGACATTTGTGAATATACAATATACGTATACATATTAATGGAAATTTGACCTGGTACTGCAGCATCACCTGGTAATCAATAGGATATCCAACTCCTCGCCGACTTAGAGCAGAGGTTTCGTGTTTGGGCTCATTTTAATTGCGACAACCAGTAAGAAGTAGGTAGACAGTAAATATTTACATGCTGCTGCTGCAGCATCACTTGGATTCTATAGGAACCGAGCTTCGTATGAACCCAAAGAGGAGGTTTCATGTTTGGGCTCATATTAACGGCCTCATCGAAAAGGACATTGATAGATGGTAATAATGAGAATATGATGCTGTTGATATGAATTATTCTGCACTATAACCAAAACAAGATTAAAAAGTATGAAATAAAATTAAATTAAGACATTTAAAAAAACCCCCGCCAAACAACTTTAAAAAGTCATGAAATAATTTTTACTGCCTTTAAGTTCAAATAATTTCTAACTTGTGTAAAGTAATATTTTAGTCCATAATTGATGTCAAGGTGTGTCGGGGGACCGCTAAACATGTAGATGTTTGATTTCACATAACATTATAGTTTAAGGGTCAGTTCACAGCTAACTGAATCGAGATAATCAGGTGCAGCGACTTGGCGGTTGTAGCCTGTAGGTTGTAGTTTCCTTGGCGGTCTCCCGACACACCTTGTCAATAATTATGGACTAAAATATTACTTTACACAAGTTAGGAATTATTTGAACTTAAAGGCAGTAAATATTATTTCATTACTTTTTAAAGTTGTTTGGCGGGGTTTTTTTTTAAATTTCTTAATTTAATATTATTGCACAAATATGTTTAACCTTTGTTTGACCTTGGCGTTAAATTAGCAATAAATTCGACCAACATTACGTTTCGAACTTTTAGTAAGCTTCTTGTATCAGCTTTCACATAATGAGAACTTGCATTTGACGAACCAGCCATTATAAATAAGATTGAAAGGAAACTTGAAACATACTGCAGAGGTCAATAATTGGGCGCCGATGATGACGTCAGAGCGAAACTTTAAAAATTTATTGAGAAAAAACTAGCCAATGAATTTCAAAATTATTTAATTTGTATTCTTAAAATATCCTATTTTAACGAAAAAAAATATAAAAAGAACATGTGATTTTTTTTGGACAATGCCCATTATTGAATGCGTATGAAAGTTGATGACGAAAATTGAAGATGAAAGTGCACAGTGTGGACATAGCTAATAAGTATTTTTGTTGTATACTTTTTTGACGTTACACTGTTCCATAGCAGTTATCATTATAGTAGCTAACTTTTTGTCCAAACTCCAATTATTATTGCATATTGGATACGGCTAAGGGTTAAAAAGTTGTGAATGTATAAAATGCCACCAAGTCTATTTTTAGGGTTCCGTGCCCAAAGGGTAAAACCGGCCAAGTGCGCGTCGGGCTACGCGCAACATAGGGTTCCGTAGTACCGCTAGTTTTTGATAATTTTTGTATGGTCAATGAATGTACATTTATAACGTGTTTTATCATTATTTTTAATTTTTAAAAATTTAAGCCATATAAATAATACCCATACAAAAACACAATTTTTACACTGTTTTTGCTCAACAGTGGTACGGAACCCTTCATGCGCAAGTGCAACTCGCACTTGGCTGATTTTTTTTTCGCCAAATCCAAGCGATGTCGTGGGAAAAGCTAATTTACGTACCTATGCCGTCTTAATCACAAAATATACTGATTAATAAACATTAATTATTGTTACTAATGACTTTTTAATTAGTTTATAGCATGATGATTTAAGTAATAGCTAGTTATTTGTTTATTGAGCATTAAATAACAATTTATATTTGTTTAGTCTTGCCGACGATGCTACTTTGACAATAAATTGTTAAAAGTTTATGATTAATAATGATATTAAACAATATATTATAATGACATTTAAGTTATGTAAGTTTAAACAATAATTATTCGTGACTCTTTGTAGGGTTAAAAGATAATTTCACCGAAGTTGAGGAGGTTTTGAAGTACCCGGCAATTTCGCCTCTCGGTGCTGTCGGAATGTCTCAAAGTTTTGTCTACTGCCAGCTCTTCAAGCGCAGCGGATCCTATGTATTCGTGATAAAACTTCCTGAAATGCGGAAATGCATTTTTAGCCGTAAAATATTAATTACTTAGTACGCTAAATTAAAAAAAGCATGCATTAAACCCAATAGGCGATAGGCCGTAGGATAGCTACTGGTTGTACAGTATTGTGTTGGCTAAAAATATATGCTGTATTGTATTACATAGTGTCGTTAAAATCTTGTATTATATTACTGCGTAGACTATATAATAAAATAATTTACAGAGCGCTAATGATATTTGCAAATAAATCGTACACTGAAGTTGAAGTGTTGATGTTTTTGTGGAGCTGCGCCTGCGCACGCGACGTCGCAAACTGTCGGCCAAGGTCTCCTGCGGGGTGGGACACGCCACATGACACCACACGCCACCACACGAGATGATTTAAACTTTAAATCATCTATGGAAACAAACACTTAATCATGAAATCTCTTTAAATTTTAAAGAGATTTCATGATTAAGTGTCCGTAATTTTTATGAAAATCTTGACATTAGCTACATAACTTTTTCTTAAACTCTCAATTAAATTACAGTCAAGTCAATCATCAACTTTTTGAATTCGACGGTAAGACAAAGGCAGGACTAAGGTCGAGTGATTATTAACGTTTTTAAGTCTAACACGCTTACAAGATGCTCTGAACGACATAAAATATGCCCGATCAAGTGCTAACAGGCGATTGCAAAGATCTGAAAGTTTTTTTTAAACATTCTAGAGAGCGTTAAAGTTGTGTGCAAATCCTAAAACATTCCTACAAAACGAAAATAAAACGATCAACACTGATTGAGATTTAAAGCTGATAAATGTGCAGGATCGCCATGATCGGCGTAAAATTCCGCCATGAAAAATGATTATAAAGCGGAATCGCTCAAAATCCACAAAGACATGGCGCGTTACGCGGCTTTGTTCGCCTGTCTCGATATGATTAATAACCGGGAATCGAAGTGCATGCAAAATGTTGCGTCACTCTCATCATTTGATCGCAGGGCAAAAAAGTTACCCACAAACGAACTGGCTTGCTGCGTATTTTCGGGACCTTTTCTCCCTGCTCTTTTAGGCTGTGGTTCTCGTAATAAATCGAACGAATGAGACGTCATCTCGATTCGATACGTATCGGCAGTGGGGGAGTCGGATTCGTTGATTAAGTACGGCTATTTAGTTGGGATTAAGTATTTCTGTTATTAAGAGAACGCTAATATATTGGAATAGTTTTTTGAATGACAATGATTGAGTGGCCTAAGTAAAAGTGTATTAAGTATAAGAAGCTAATATTTCGTTGTTAGTTACTGGGGACTAATTTGTAATACCTTAGAGAAGCTATGACGGAACGAATTACAAAAGTTGGACCTACCTTTCTCTTGATTTTCTGTTTTGGAAATAGAATTTTGGAAACATAAGATAGCAACTTACTTTTTTCATAACGCAGAAAATGCAGCTAAAGCATTTTATACACTTCGAGTCTAATACAGCAAATGACTTACAAAAAATTTCAACGACAGGATGCAGGTCGTTCTTAATTTTAGTGTCCAAGGAAAAGAAGCGATTAATATTAGTGGAGCAGATAATGATGATGAAGAATATGGTGATGCTGGTAGTGATGATGACGAATATGACGGTGTTTTGTAAGCGACTAAGACAACAAAAGTGGACAAAGCTGCACGTAGCTGCCGCGTGTCTAATGTGGACTAATGCTACTCGGCGACGCCAACAATGCCTAACATAAGCGGTTAAAAAACTCCGAGAGGGTCCATTGTATCGCGAGGGTACGGCACGGGATTTACTACTGAGTAGTCGGACGTTCCCGAACCGAGTTGTGCTCTAAACTATCGACTTTGTTTTACCTAAGCTGTAACGCCCAGTAATGAAAACATGCTCAATACACGTGGGAGGCCATGCTTCGGCTCGACCGGAGAAATACCACGTTCTCATAGAAAACCGGCGTGAAAAGGCGCTTGCGCTGTGTTTCGCCGAGTGAGTGAGTTTACCGGAGGCCCAATCCCCTACCCTATTCCCTTCTCTTTCCTACCCTCCCCTATTACTCTATTACCCTATTACCTCTTAAAAGGCCGGCAACGCACCAGCTCAGCTCTTCTGATGCTGCGAGTGTCCATGGGCGACGGAAGTTGCTTTCCATCAGGTGACCCGTTTGCTCGTTTGCCCCCTTATTTCATTTTAAAAAATACACCTATGTTTTTCGTTTTTAATTCCGTATAAGGAAGACCCTACTTTCTTCCAGCAATTCTCGTAGTATCAAGAATTGCCAGACCTGTCCTAAAAAAAGTACTTGCACTCAAAAATTATTATTGGGAAAGTATAGAAACATTTGACGATAAACAACATTCTCAATACAAATATTTGAAAGCGAATACTATGATCTCTTAAATATCACCAGAAACTATTATAAACTATATATAAACACCTAAATCTTAAAGAATCATGTCGTCACTGACAATGGAAACTCGCACCGTTCGGATCACACGTAAGTGCAGCGCGGCGGGATAATGAATACAAATATCTCCACCGACTTCCTCCGTAGTCCACACCGAATGAGAATATTAATACTGCAGACCCTTCACATTCTATGATCTCTATGGAGATCACATAAGGACTACTCTAGAGGTAGAATAATGCAGAATGTACGTGTTAACAAAGTGTCAACATGTCGGCTGCTGCTTGGCGACACCTTTGAAGATTTTTTAAAGCCTTTTGAAATTAGGAGACAATAAATTCAGATTATCGCTTGCAATCTTTCATTATCAACTGATAGTGTAGATTGTACATACTCGAATCCATACCTCCATCCATACTAATATTATAAATGCGAAAGTGTATCTGTCTGTCTGTCCGTCTGTTTGTCTATCTGTCTGTCTGTTACCTCTTCACGCCCAAACCACTTAACCGACTTTGTTGAAATTTGGTATGGAGATATATCTAGTGTGACATTTTTATCACACTAAAAGGGATAGGGTTTTTAGGAATGTGTGCAGCATAGCAATAATTGGTACTTCAGATTTTAATCTGAAGTACCAATTGCTATGCTGCGCATTCCTAAAAACCCTAATAGCTTAATTAAAGATTCATAAATTGTCATAATTATAATTAGTACTACTTTACACCGTACACGTTAACCTTTTTACTATTTCTAAAGATTAAGTCAATGCCTTAAATAATAGTAGTCCAATTAGGTCCATAAATGCGTTGATTTTATCGATAACTATTATATCAAGAACATTTGGACATCTGTAAACAGAAAATTTCACCGTAATGTCAAAGGAAAGTGTGACATAAAATTATATTAAACAGGAACGAGAGTGAAACTGCTGCAACATAGTAGTGAAGCCTGTTAGTACTACGATGTCAATGATGTTGATATCAGCTATGACCCGTCAGGATAATGAGAATATTCATCATCTACTTCATGATCAATTTTACACGTAATTTGATGCCAGATGTAGTAATACATTAAATTTTCTAATCATGTAATTGATTATGTAGTTAAGTTTAAAAAAGATATTGGCTGACATGGCATAAGTTGCTTTGCAATAATAATATCTTGATTGGATATTATAGAATATGTTGGTCGGTACACAGGACGGACTGTCGGTTGGTCGGACTTACCAGATCTACAAGATTTCATCGAAATCACTCCAGCCGTTTTGGTACAGATTGGCCAAACGCGGTGACAATGTTTCTTTTTATTCCACTACCACTTTTTATGTGCCAAGAAAATATTCAAAAGGTGTTTTATTCTTATTTATATTTTGGAATTCCTTACCATCAACTCCTAGACCACACCGAAGTTTTTTTTTTTAATTTCCTTCCCCGCCTTAATCAGAATGTTTGTATTTCCAACACTAACTTTGTAATAATAGATGTGAGAACAAACGTTATTATAATTTCCGAACATGTCCAGTGACAAATTACAGGCTCACACAATAAGGCCCCCCGCACACTCGCTACCACGCCACAGCCTGCGCGTGACCTGCATGTCTGTATTGTCCCATAATGGGGTATTCATAGGTTTTTCTTCACTATTGTCCACTCTTATGAGTTTTCTGTGCATTCAAAACCGGTCTGTTGACATAGTCCAATCACTGAGCTGCTTGGCACAATGTGCTCGAGAAGATAGAGCAAGACGAGGACAGATTCAACCAGCACCTTGATAAGTGCCACTTACCATACCCATTGATATGAGTGTATCTTATGCTACCCAATGGTAAGTTGCAAAATAAATAAAACTCGAGTATGTTTTACATTCATTTCAAAATAAGAACAACCTAAAGCATGTCACCAGCGTATTATTAGTAACATATTGACACCTCATTTGTTAATATCGGATCAGTAGTTTAACTGCTACATAGACTGCCAAAATCAATACCGTTTCATTTGGCTTCGCCGCAGTCAAATAAAACCGCTTCTTAGTACGATGTCAGTGCTCTATTTTTAGATCTCGCAGGCATTTCAGCAATTAGATATTAAATTAAAGTCAACCACGATAATCACGATCATTGATTTGGACACGAACGTTTCTCACGAGATCGATGCAGGCGTGGTGGGATTGGTAGGACATCCCACGACTGCCCTTGTCTCACGCGAAACAATTGTTATATCATTGTTATTTATTACTCGAAACGACATAAAAACGCCGCAGTCAGCTATACCCACGTTATCAAAACGGTGGGAGCATTCCTCACTGAAATTGATTTATTAGGAATTTTAAAGTGAAATATAGCTTGGAAAACAAGGTCGTCATAATTTTGGCTACTTTAGTGAGATATCCATCTCTCGCTGTGACCATCAACTTCCACCTTGATCGTCATTATATTTGGGTAAATTAACACCTTCTCAAATAAGAGTTGCTCTTAAGCACCAATTATTGTTTTTTGAGTGGCTCCAACATATGAGCTACCTGTATTCCAATGAGATGGAACCACCAGTACAATAACTCTTCAATATTGAGTAACACGTCAGTCTCTGAAGAAACGGTGCAGTGCTGATGGTAACGATGATTTACTTCAAGGTCAAGGGCTTCAGAAAAGAGATGATGATAACGCTGATGATGGTGATGATAATGAATAATTGTCAAGGTCGTAGGCTTCAGTGCGTGCGGCGCGTAGCGTGGTTGATAATGATGTAATTGCCCCAACTATTCCAATAACCGCTATTCAGGACGATTTCTAAACTGAGCCCATCTTAAACAAAGAGATCAGATTGTATTGCAAAACTATAATAATTAATGTATCTACACTAAGAATTAAAAAAAAAATACTTAAGATAGGCTATGACACAAACTTTACATAAAATGTCACAAAAGAAAAAATTTCATCATCTATGACAATGTGCAAAATATAGCCCCAAATAATCTAAAATTGGGGCCTTTTGTAAAAGACCTAGCATGCTCGACATACTAGTCATGTAGATGACATTTCGATAGCGTACGTAACGTCTATGCTTCTGTAGTCTACACAGTTTATACAGAGGCAATAGGCTACCAAATCGAAAAACTCAAATCGAAAATTCCTAATTCTAATTCTCACAATATACAGATTATACTAAGGTATTAATTTTAATTAAAACCTCAAAACACGGAAATTGAATAAAACATAATTAAATACCTACGGTCGTAATTTTTATAATTATTTCAATTAATTTTATCAAAATAACATCTACCTACATAATATGAAATCATATTTTAATGACGTCTTCAATTTTTTATTATCATTGTTTGTACTTGAAATGTGTAGCTACTACATTATAAATTGTTTTGGGCTTCCTTAGATAATCCGTCTATGGCAAAAAAAAATACCTTATAGTTTAGACATCGCATGCCAGTGTTAGTAAATCTTGGATGGTATGCGTTGTTGTTATTTTAATTAATTTCATTATGATAAGAAAGTATGAGGCATATCAACCAGGCTGGCTGATAATAAGGAATTTGGATTCCTCAAGCCTAGCTGTTAATCTTTTTACACAAAATATTGCCATTTTACAGTTTCTCCATACATATTTTAACATCAGTTTCTATGACAGTAATCTTACTTACATACTATTATGTAGGCTGTTACACCTAGGGGCTAGGCTAACAACGTTAAACACGTTAAAGCGTGAAAATGATATTTATAAATATTTATAAAAAAAAATGTTAAAATTAGTGGCGAATTTTAAAATATGTAGTTACCTTGCAAGTTCATTATTTTATATTATTGTATATTTTGATATGAATCATCAGTCATCATATGAGTAAATGTTATTTTTTTGACGAACTCAAAATTCTGATTAAAAATGGGTGTACAGTAATTTGTTAATTTTTTTTAGAAAATAATTTATTTATTTATTTTTTATTTTTATTTATTTATTTAAATCAGGCTACGTAGGCCCAGCATAGCATTAAGCATTTTCCATTTTAACCAGACATTTAATTTTGTGTGAATCTTTAATCGACGTATTTGTTGCCAAATTCTAAAACGGTGGAATCGATTTAACCTGAAATGTCTGGTCCCAAGGAGGGGGTGTATTTTATCCACTGTTTTCAACTCACATTTTGGCGGTATTTGAAAACTGAACAATTCAGTGAAAGTGTGACAAGTCAAAGTTATGACTTCAACTTTTATGACTTTCATAAATTACAAATTTTAGTGTTTTTAAAGAAAAATTGTAAAATATTGCCGCGTCGTGTGTACGTTTATTGCTTTTTGCAATATGACCTCCAAAATAGATATATTAAGATCTATAATGAATGTGTCGTAAAGGAAAAAAATTGGCAACCCGCGTGATTTATATGTCAGGTCAGTCACCTGACTCGTGTTTAGATAGCATTTTTAATCTATTTTTTAATTATAAATTAATCTAAAACAATTAATTTTAACCGTTAGTCGTAAATTAATTGCAACTAAATAAATTATTTTGCGGACTTCTAGTTTCTTTCGATTTATCAAATATTGCCTAAAGCAGTGATTAATTCAATGAAACCACAAATAAATTGTAAAAATTTTACATTACATAATGATTTTATCCTTTTGTCTTAAGAGTAGGTGTGTCAAAATATTTTACTAAATATATTTATATTTTTATAGTTTAGAAAATTACGTCATAAGTAAATAGGTACAGTGCCTATTATTATATTATTAATATTATATAATATTACAATATTCATCAAGGATGCCACCGGATGCAACCAATATCTTTCATCCATCGCCAGGTCACTCACATCCCAGTAACAGTAATTCAAATTATTCATGATATAGTTGTTAAACAGCCAAAACTTTTTCTTTTCACTTTTGTTCGTTATCTTAATAATCATCTAACCCTTGCTACGGTCGCTGGCTCATGTCTAATTGCGGTGCGAGTAACCGCCGTGAAATGGTCGACTTATTAGAAATTTCGTAAAACACTTAAATTAAAATCTACACGTGCTCAAATATACTTGAAGATCTAGAAAAACTCAATTATTTATAGGTGGCCTACCTAAATATAAAAGATGCGTGTAGCTCAAAAATTTATTGAGAATAAATTACGTTTCATGCAAACGTAGCCAAAAGTAACTGCTTAATTACTCTTTCAGCGCTGATTTTTTCTCAGTGAACTTTATACACAAGGGTGAAGGGACATCTCTAAAATATTAAGTCTAATTTGTCTAAAAATCTGAATAATATTTTTTTAACATTTTAAACATTTTATGGTACATTTAATTTACCTTTCTTTTAATAAAAGGGAAATAACTGTAAAATTAGTAGTTTTATTTTAGTTTTTAGTAACTTATAGAATTTCTCTCAGCCTTTAGCAGGAATTCATGATATGATTTTATTAGTTTTTTGTCCTTTTCGGCATCGAACATGCGAATTTCCCCACTTCAATAAAATTTACAACACAAGCGATAAAAACTGCTACCGTAGAGATAAACAAACATACTAGCAGATATAGCAGAAATAGTCGTAGCAACAAAAACGCCGTAAGACAAAGAAAGTGCATTTTCCCTGAGTGTAATCGTATATTATTTGGAGCGGGCTGCATTATTCATGCAGTATGATATGGAGTAAGGTTCAAGTACGGTGCGCAGAAACGGCATTTCACTGATTTTATTGTACAGAATATATTGTGATCAATGGATACAGTAAAAGTTAAAAGGTATTGTTTCTGTACTTAATATCATATTCATAGGATTATAACATTAATAGGATATTTATTATTTGCAGTAGAAGTGTTGGTCAGATCTCTTGTACTAATCTGATCGAAATCTGAAATAATCGAAAAAAATGGCTGCTATTTTACAACCTTTAGAGAAAAAATAAATTGAGAGCTAATTTGTCGATATATTTATTAAAGATAGTTGTCATGTGGCAATAGAGTTGGCAAATATTTTTTTTTTTATAAAATAAGGGGCATTAATATGAATATATTAATAAGAAGTGCGACAGTTAGTAGAAGAAATGTACTAAGCATTACTAAAGATTTTTTTAATGAAATAAGGGGGCAAACGAGCAAAAGGGTCACCCGTTGAAAAGCAACTTCCGTCACCCATGCACATTCGCAGCATCAGAAGAGCTGCCAGTGCGTAATTCTTCAATTATTAGGAAAAGGGTAATAGGGGAGGGTAGGGCAGGAAATAGAGGAGGGTAGGGAAAGGAATAGGGTAGGGGATTGGGCCTCCGGTAAACTCACTCACTCGGCGAAACACAGCGCAAGCGCTGTTTCACGACGGTTTTCTGTGAAAACGTGGTATTTCTCCGGTCGAGCCGGCCTGTTCGTGCCGAAGCACGCATAATTATAAATGAATGCTTGTAGAAAATACTCGTTGACGCCGGGAAACGTACATTTTTCCCGGGTAAAAAGTATCCTATATTGTCCTTTCCCTACACTCAAAGTATCTCCATACCAAATTTAAGCAAAATTAATTCATCGGTTTGGGCGTGCAAACACACTTTAAAACACACATAATTTTAGTATGGATGTAAGTATTCAATTTATAAACTTTTTTTCACAAAATATTTTTAACGTACTAGTTTAGTAAGTAGCTACGCTTAATTTTTTAAAACAAAAACAAAAAAATATTAGTATGGTAAATAAGGGATTCATTCCAGAAAAGAGAAAGTAGAGTAAATTTCATCAAAGCTCAAATGAAATGAAATATATTCATTGCAAGAATGTAGTGCGTAACATAGGTCTTCAAATTAAAAATACTGTTCTAAACATTCTGCCATCCAGGTGGTGTGGAAAAGTCAACGTAAACATTATTGAAAGTTAACTTATAGAATTAAAATAAGAATCTATTACAAAACAAAGTCCATAATTATCAAACAAAAATAAAACACAAGAATAGCAACTGTTTAAAAAATAGAGCTACAATACTTCAAATATAAGTACCTAACTAAATTCTCTGAGTATTATATTAAAACAATGAGCAAAATATTTGGACAAATAAAAATACCTGTGTTTTTATCTAGATATAATTAAGATACAAAAACTGCTTTTTATACCTTTTTTGCTTTTTATACCTACGTAGCATAACGTAATGTAAAGTTAGGTATAATTATAAAAGAATTCGGAATCAAAGCGAACCCGACTTTTTTAGCAATTGCCACAACATACATTTTTAATACAGTAAAGTAACCCAAAAGCTTTTTTTAAATAAAAACACGATTTAAACAGAGACGTTTTGCGCGCGCGACGTTATACAAACTATTATATCTATATCGATATAAACAACTATGTCTATATCGATACAAACTACTTTATCTATGTATTTTAGTAGTACCAACTTAAAGTTACATGAGATCACGACAATGTGTGCGTGCGCGCATTATAGTCGTGTTGAATGAAGAATGATCTACTATATGTATTTATATTGTGGTATGTATAACATGTGGATTTTGATATTTTATCATTAATTAAAACATAATTTCGCTTATTACCGTAGATTGTTCACATATCTCAGCGACCATTACGTTCAGAAGTTCACTTTTTACGGTTCTTAATCGTTAAAAAGTCACGAAAAGAAATGATTCTTCAATTATTATGAAATGTCAGAGCAAAAACATAACGCGCTTTGAGTTCTTTTGGGGTTGGATATAAAATATATACCTTGCCTCTGTACTAATATTATTAAAATAGTTTCTAGGTCCATTCTTTTTATGTCTTAAATTGTTAAACTGATAAAAAAAGGATTTTGTCTCTATACTAATATTTAAAATACGTTTTTTGTTATTTCTTAAGTCTTATATTCTTAAATGTATTTTATGAAAGGTATAGAGATGTATTTTATGAAAGGTATAGATATACGTGGGAGAGCCATGCTTCGGCACGAATGGGCCGGCTCGACCGGAGAAATACCACGTTCTCAAGGAAAACCGGCGTGAAACAGCGCTTACGCTGTGTTTCGCCGTGTGAGTGAGTTTACCGGAGGCCCAATCCCCTACCCTATTCCCTTCCCTACCCTCCCCTATTCCCTTCCCTACCCTCCCCTATTCCCTTCCCTACCCTCCCCTATTCCCTTCCCTACCCTCCCCTATTCCCTTCCCTTCCCATCTCTACCCTCCCCTATTACCCTATTCCCTCTTAAAAGGCCGGCAACGCACCTGCAGCTCTTCTGATGCTGCGAGTGTCCATGGGCGACGGAAGTTGCTTTCCATCAGGTGACCCGTTTGCTTGCTTGCCCCCTTATTTCATAAAAAAAAAGAGATAGCTTTCAGCAAAATTTCATTAGTCCAAGTATTGGTGATAGAATAGTTTAATTCGGTCATTCAGCGCTGCTACTTTCACAGTGAACTCTCTACAAGGAATACACACCCAGCACCCTAAAGTATCATCGTTTCGTTTTGTTTCACCCTGTATAATATGCCGTACATAATATATTAATATGCTATTACTCTATAGTGTACAGTTTAGACAGTACACACACAAGGAAAGTTAATAATAATTTATTATCCATGGGTCATTAACTTTCTAGCTGCCTTGTATGATGTTTAATTTTTACTGTACCTACCTACTTCTATTTTGGACATGATTTATACAACAAGTAGATACTAAAATTACACATTGTCTTGGCATTTGTTAAAAATACTTAGGGTGGGTTGCACGTTGTTTTTGACGTGGGAGAGCCATGCTTCGGAACGAATGGGCCGGCTCGACCGGGAAATACCTACGACGGGCTCACAGAAAACCGGCGTGAAACCGTTTACCGGAGGCCCAATTCCCTATTTCCTTCCCTACCCTCCCCTATTCCCTTCCCTACCCTCCCCTATTACCCTATTCCCTCCCCTTCCCTTAGGCCGGCAATTCTCAGCTCAGCTCTTCTGATGCTGCGAGTGTCCATGGGCATCGGAAGTTGCTTTCCATCAGGTGACCCGTTTGCTCGTTTGCCCCCTTATTTCATAAAGAAAACAACTTACTTTAACTATAACTTTAACCACAACAAAATGTCAAATGAACTGTCAAATCCCTAGTAAAGGTCCATAATGGACGCCATATTTGACGATAACCTTAACCGAACCGAACCGACGATAAAATTAACCTTAACTATAATTACGCCTCTGGTGCAACCCACCCTTAAGTGAAAAAACCCTCGACCGAATAAAGTAATTTTTTTCTTTTCACAAACCTCACAAGTCACAAGCGAACCTTGAACACGCTTCGTAAATACCTTCATTTTTAAGGGTGCAAATCCATGCTAATATTATAAAAGCGGAAGTGTGTCTGTCTGTTACCTCTTCACGTCCAAACCGCTGAACCTATTTCACTGGAATTTGTTATTATATATATACTGTATGGAGTTACTTTTAGTTCCGGGAAAGGACATATTATGATACTTTTATCCAGGAAAATTGTACGGTTCCCGCGCGAAAAACTAATTTTGGCCCAACGGATTTGCCCCCTTAAGAGCCATTATTTTTTCGGGGGTAAGTCCAAATATCGTATACAACACTTCTGCGGACCGTACTCAACTAAATGTTGAGGTTTGAGGCGCACTTATCGCGGTTTATTGTTGCTAAGTGTTTATTTAAATATTGCCCGCCGCAGTCTGTCTATCTGTACATCTTTCCGCCTTATTATTCTATATTCTGTTGTTTCGGTAGCCGGTAGCCGGGATCCGATCCTTGGGATAATTTTATAATGGACCTAGTTGATGCCCCCAACGTCGTGCAGAACGTTTATCGTGTGGGAACCGTACATTTTTCTGGGATAGAAGTGGACTCAATACTAGATTTCAGCAAAGTCAGTTCAGTGGTTTGAGCGCGACGAGGTAACAGATAGACAGTCAGACAGCCATACTTTTGAATTTATTAGGATGGTGATGGTCTATCACTAATGCATGTTATTTAAGCTGTGCTAAACTTTTCTCCATCTGTGATCTCGGAATGCTAATTCACTAATGTATCGATATTAGTGTATCAATAAAATATATTAGAATTTCAAATTAAATATTTTATTTACAACCTTAACCTACTTTTTTATGTTTATAATATACGAAACCCCAAGGCTGGCGATCAATTAGAACGACCTATTAATAGATTTAGATAGCCTTAAATGATTTTGGTGATGTAAAAATACTTTTTACTTGACGTTCGGAACTTTAGTGAATTGCGTTGTTGCGCCAAAATTCGGTTATCGCGCGTGAACCGTACATTTTTCCGGGATAAAAAAAATCCTATCTCCTTTCCCGGAACTCAAAGTAACTCCATACAAAATTCCAGTGAAATATGTTCAGCGGTTTGGACGTGAAGAGGTAACAGACAGACAGACAGACACACTCTCGCTTTTATAATATTAGCATGGATTTGTACCCTTAAAAATAAAGGTATTTTACGAAGCGTACGAGTATTCAAGGTTCCCTTGTCCTTTCCCGGGCCTCAAAGTATTTCCTACCAAAGGATCATGGGCATTTTGGTATAAGTCTCAACACAGACAAAATATATACCATTAGATAGTTCTTAGTGAGTAAGTAAAAAAGTTATATGGCGCCCAGCCCCTAGCAACTGTAGTTTTTGAAATAATGTACAGTCAGCGTACAAGGCCGTCATTACCGACGTAGTTTTTGTCGTCTATGTGGTAAGATTTATTTGCGCTTAGAAAGGTTACGAATGTCTTATCTTAGACAGTACACCTTAGATTTACGCTCACGGTAGTAGTTCAAAGTACACATAATATAATAAAGGACTTCGTGCAAATTCAAGTGCCTACCTGTTTCCATTATTGATATAGAGCCAAAATGGCCGAAAAAATCACGTTTGTTGTATGGGAGCCCCCCTTAAATATTTATTTTATTTCGTTTCTCTGAAACGAATCTGTGAAAATTTCAGAAGTCTATAGCAGTTCTTGAGACAGATGGACAGACGGACAGACATCGAAGTCTCAGTAATAGGTTCCGTTTTTGCCCTTTGGGTACGGAACCCTAAAAAGTGCACGACGTCGCTACATTAGTTTTCACTTTTAAAAATACCCCACGTCTCTTACGACCATGACGAATTTAATGATACCCTTGAAGATCAAATTCGACAGGCCGTTTAGGCTGTATACCAAAAAATACTATATTATATTTATAATACAAAAAACTCACTCCTGAGACGTAGTCGGGTATATATATATATATATAGATGGTTAATGAACTAATATATTTATTATTATAATATAAATAATTTATAGCATACTAATTAATAGTTGTAATTTTACTTGTACACAGGGACCACCTCAAAAGTTTTTTTTTTTTTTATGAAATAAGGGGGCAAACGAACAAACGGGTCACCTGATGGAAAGCAACTTCCGTCGCCCATGGACACTCGCAGCATCAGAAGAGCTGCAAGTGCGTTGCCGACCTTTTAAGAGGGAATAGGGTAATAGGGGAGGGTAGGGAGGGGAAGGGAAGGTAATAGTTGAGGCTAGGGAAGGGAATAGGGTAGGGGTTAGGGGATTGGGCCTCCGGTAAAGTCACTCACTCGGCGAAACACAGCGCAAGCGCTGTTTCACGCCGGTTTTCTGTGAGAACGTGGTATTTATCCGGTCGAGCCGGCCCATTCGTGCCGAAGCATGGCTCTCCCACGTATAATTTTTTTTCGGTTTTTTGTTCAGTTTTTATTTTATTTTATTAGGGGGCAAACGAGAGCAAACGGGCCACCTGATGGAAGGCAACTACAGTCGCCAATAGACACTCAGAATTTGCGCCTTCTTATTTCATGCGTTGCCGGCCTTTTAGGAGGGAACTCGCTCTTTTCTTGTGGGTTTTCATATATACGTATGTAATTATTCATAATATTTAAAGTCCATTATGCGCGATACTGATGTTTGATCAATAATCATAAAAAATCAATATACCTAATGTAGTCAACTCGTTTACGATACTATAAATTATGTTTATTGGTTTTGATGTGGATGATATTTTGATGATTATAATTATATTACCTACCGATTCTCGTAGTTTTGTATATTATTAACCTAAAACATTGGTTCCGTGTGTAATTTGCTACTGGAAAACTACTCAGTATTATTCAGCAATCAGCATATTTTACAAGATCTTGAATACATTTTGCAAGGGAACCATATATTTTTACGCGTAAACTATATAATATTATATTTTATCCTTTAGCTCAAAGTAAGAAAGTGTCAGAAAACATGTCTAAAAGTCAGACATACAAAATTTTCCGCAATTTTAAGTATGGATTGCCCAGATTTTGCATGAAATACTTGGATGTCCTGCTATACATAATATATTTCTTAATTAAATATTATGCAAATTTGATTTTGTATCCGAACATAGGTAATACCATATTATATTCTTTAATCTTAGCAAGTACTTTGATTATTATAATGAAAATACTTCCACTGAAGTTTTCATATTTTTAGTACTTAACTATAATGTTGCAAGTGATTATAAAGATTTTTGTGATTTTTTAAATTGCAATTTTTGTAATATAAAGGGTGATTTTAATTAAATAATGAATAAAATCATAACTCTCCCTAAACGGATTTGCGGGGAGAGTGAAATTGGCAAATAAAATAACATATTATTTCGACGAGCCCGCCAGGCTGCGCTTATTAAATTGTAAAAGAAAATTTAATTAAGACAATTTTTTTCCTTCACACCCGGCATCGGGGAAGGGTTGTTCTCAACCAACCAAAGACTTAGGAATGTTGTAGACAGGACTGTTTTTTTCTATTTATTAGTTTCGCTATCTGGTTTATTTATCTGGTGTATTATTACCCTTCTATATTGTGTTTTATGTATCTAGTATTCGATTAAAACTATAAATGGAGTAAAAATAAAATAGTGCAATAATCGTAAACCACAACAATTATAAGCCAAGTTCCTCCCATTCCTATAATTTTACACGACGCTCTGCCGGTTTTTGTACTAGTCGCATTAACTTTTTAGCTTCTATAAATTACATGTAATTTGGAGTTAAAAACAACAAATACAAAGAAAAACCACGGGCCGTGACAAACAAATATAATTATTTCGAAACCGCCATACGAAAAATTCTCGCTGCACGTCAAATAAATCACTTTTTATCATACAATTATATTATTTTTAACTGACATATAAATTTTATTTTTAATTTAGATAATTATGTTCGTGGCGAAAATAAACTTTTTATTTTATTCTGAAACATTATTTTGTAAGAAGACCTTACGATACTTGACGAAACAACTAGGAAAATAAAATAGAAATAAAATGGAAAGGGTAAAGTGCAACTAGATTAGGAGACCACAGATTTTTAGTTCTATTTCTCCTTAATAACCTGATTGCTGGGCCTAGTGATTAAAATTAAAGGCAAACGCATCTTATTAAGTACAATATGCAAAGTATTTTTTTTTAATAATTTTTTGTGTTTCTTACTCTTAAATTGGTAGGTCGATTCGTAGCAAGTCTTCATCAAAAAAAGTTATACTTTACGCCATAACTCTAAAATCTGTGAAAAATATTTACGATCTGACTTATTAAAGGGTCCGGTGCAGTTCGTTTATTTTTTTCGTATTTCATTTTCGTTAAGACAATTAAAAATCAGTCAAGTTAAAAAGTTGCATGTAGTTTGAACTTGGATATATTTTTTAAATGGGTTCTACATGAGAAGAACTCTATGAGTATACGTTATACAACTGCGCAGTGTTATTTTCAAAAAGCGATTTTTTTTAATGAAATAAGGGGGCAAACGAGCAAACGGGTCACCTGATGGAAAGCAACTTCCGTCACCCATGGACACTTGCAGCATCAGAAGAGCTGCAGGTGCGTTGCAGGCCTTTTAAGAGGGAATAGGGTAATAGGGGAGGGTAGGGATGGGAAGGATAGGGATGGGAATAGGGTAGGGGATTCAATCCCCTATTGGGCCTCCGGTAAACTCACTCACTCGGCGAAACACAGCGCAAGCGCTGTTTCACGCCGGTTTTCTGTGAGAACGTGGTATTTCTCCGGTCGAGCCGGTCCATTCGTGCCGAACCATGGCTCTCCCACGTATAAATTAAAATAAAATTATGGTTACTTTATAAAAGCGGACGTCTCTCTGTCTGTCCGTCCGTTACCTCCTCATGCTGAACCCATTTTATAAACTTTTAGTCCCGGAAAAGGACCGACAAGGACAATAAAGAAGAAATTGTGGCTAGCTTCCAATTTTATTTTTACAGTGTGTAAAAAAAATAAGATTTATAATACTTGGGGTGTGAGGTGTGTACACTGTACGTGTTCCTTGTAAAGAGGTCACTGTGAAAGTAGCAGCGCTGAAAGACCTATTTTTTTCACTTTTGTATGAGCAAATGTCCCAGCGTCACGAGTTTCTCCATACAAAAGTGAAAAAAAAATTGGTCTTTCAGCGCTGCTTTTACAGTGATCTCTGTTCACGGTACTCATACACATTACACACCCTAAAGTTTTATCAGTTAGTTTTGTGACACCCTGTATATAGTTTACTAAAGAAGTGAAAAAAGTTTTTTATGGCTAACATTTAAAAAAATATTATCAAGTGTTTTATGAACTCGCGAAAAGGTAATTTGAATAGATAGGTAATTACAATTTGTATGTAAGAGATAGCTGATCGGGTTTTATACCTGTATTTGCCAATTCATATCTTTTTCGGAAATTCTAGGTGAGTATAAAATATACCTTCGTTTTGACAAATAAACATTTATTTACATGCTAAGTGTGTGAATATAAGTTTAAGGAAAATTCCATCAATTAACATAGACAAGTGTGTAAAATATAAAATCTATGCTATCATAAATGCGAAGGAATTATGTCTGTGTCTTCTCCTCGCTTAAATCGCTTAACCAATTTTAGTGAAATTTTATTATATATTTTATATATTATTTTTGACGTGGGAGAGCCATACTTCGGCACGAATGGGCCGGCTCAACCGGAGAAACACCACGGGCTCACAGAATACCGGCGTGAAATAGCGCTAGCGCTGTGTTTCGCCGAGTGAGTGAGTTTACCGGAGTCCCAATCCCCTACCCTTTTCCCTTCCCTACCCTCTCCTAATTCCTTCCCTACCCTGCCCTATTCCCTTCCCTACCCTCTCCTATTACCCTATTCACTCTTAAAAGGCCGGAAACGCACCTGCAGCTCTTCTGATGCTGCGAGTGTCCATGGGCGATGGAAGTTGCTTTCCATCAGGTGACCCGTTTGCTCGTTTGCCCCCTTATTTCATAAAAAAATATAATTTATATGAAAAGACATAGAATAGTTTTTATGGGGGAAAAATGTACGGTTTACGGATAAACGAATTTCTGCGAAAGATCCATTTTTTTAAATATTTGACTTGTAGCGAGAACATTAGAGGTATAAAACCACACCACCTCAATCACATAGTGGTATAAATAATAAATATATAGGGGAGTATCGATAATAAATCGTGAATCGCACCTGACGTCGATCGAATGTATAGTTTATTATACCCCGGTGCGTCGTGCGCTCAATATTTGATGATAGGTCCCCCCCTTTATGATATTCCTGCAGATTTAACAGCACGCAGAAATGTATAAGATTCCTGATATTATCAGTTGAACTTGTCATACTTAAATTAAAATTATTTAGGGGCTGTTTCACCACTTACTGGGATAGGCTATCCACAATTTATTTGACAGATGTTCCATACTCTATCTGTCAAGTTAAGTTATGGATAGCCTATCCGGCACTTATCAGGAAGTGGTGAAACATGCCCTTAATCATTAAAATTTTAATATCACTTGAGCTCCACTACCCGCTTAGGCAAAGTTCCGGACACGATCAACCCACCGAAACTCTAGCAGACATATCCAAGTAAGTACCTATGTACACATGATTCAACGATGCATCTTCTTCTTCATGGTAAGCGCAAAATATATCATCCTCATCACCTTGATGAGTGGCAGTCTTAAGCAAAATATACCATCTGCATCACCTTGATGAGTGGTCTTAAAATATACTATCCTCATTAACTTGATGAGTGGCGTTTTTTTTACGTAACTTTCTGCCGTGCACTGTAAAGCTCTGGAACGAACTGTCGCCAGCAGTATCACCGAACCAATACGACCTGCAAACCTTTAAGAACAGGGCATATTCTCTCTTCAAAGGTCGACAACGCACCTGCAGCTATTCTAATGTTGCGATTGTCCATGGGCGACGGTAGTTGCTTTCCATCAGGTGACCCGTTTGTTGACCACATCAGGTGACCCCTTCTTTAAAAAAAAAGCTTATTTCGTGGTATCCCTCGCTGAGTAGGTATCAACTTTGTTGATACTTGCATATTAAACATGGTCTGGCTAATTTCTTTTAAAATCAAGGACGTTGATAGGGATCACAGAGATGTCTAGAACCAGCCATATCTGGAACCCGTGTTATGTTCACTAACAGGTATATTTGCCTAACTGTTAACATAATATTAGATCTTTTCCTGCTGTCCCATTTATAAATGATGATTTATGATTAATATAAGTAATATGCTACTATTATATATGTATGCAAAATATTATTAGATATTTTCCTTCTGTCCTATTTATTAATGATGATTTATGATTATAATACTAGACGACGCCCGCAACTCTGTTACGACAAAACTCGTTTATCTCACGGGAACCGTACATTTTTCCAGGACTCAAAGTATATCACAAAATTCTTAATTTTATTTGTTCTTGTAGAACAAATAAAATTAGGAATTTTGTGAGTATTTCGAGTAGAGAGATTATTGATAAGTACGAGCAAAAAAGACAAAAAAATACGTTTGTTGTATGGGAGCCCCACTTAAATATATTTTATTTTATTTTGTTTTGAGTATTTTCTCGAGTTACAGCCTGGAGACAGACATACGGACAGAATCGAAGTCTTAGTAATAGGGTCCCGTTTTCACCCTTTGGGTACGGAACCCTAAAAAATAAGCTGTTGTGATTTGAACAGTGTTGCTCGCAAGTTTGTTGAGCCGAATTGATTATAGCGCGTAATACCGTAAATATTTCTGGGTTTTTTCCTGGGACTATTTATATCTTAATACCAAATAACATCCAAATCACCAAAGCTGAAGGCGTCAAAAGGAACCGATAAACAGACAGACTCAGTTCAGTTTGTATATAATAGTAGCCAATCCGTACTAATATTATAAATGCGAAAGTGTATCTGTATGTCTGTCTGTCTGTCTCTCTGTCTGTCTGTCTGTCTGTCTGTTACCTCTTCACGTCCAAGCCGCTGAACCGAATTTGCTGAAATTTGGCATGGAGATACTTTGAGTCCTGGAAAAATGTACGGTTCCCGTGAGATAAACGAGTTTTGTCGTAACAGAGTTGCGGGCGTCGTCTAGTATTATAATCATAAATCATCATTAATAAATAGGACAGAAGGAAAATATCTAATAATATTTTTATGATAGTTTAATGATAGTTACGTGTGGGCAGTAACGAATCGGAATTTGTCTGTAAGAAATCTCATTCTAAGCAGTTTTTTAAACAATGAGGTGGTAAAATATAATAAAATCGGCCAATTGCGAGTCGAACTCGCCCATGGAGGGTTCCGTACCGTTATAAAGCGAAAGTAAGACGGTCGCCGGCTGCTGCTGCAGCACGCTCGCTGATGCGCTCGCTCGGCTCCCTCTGTGTTGTGGTCTAAGTTCTAACCTAACCTAACCTAACCTACTCTTGGACTTTCTGGATTGTGTTTGTTTTTGTTTTGGCGGGGGACTGCGCCCCCCTGTCCCCCCGCTACGGTATTCGTGGTTAAGTAGGCCTTCTGTTAAGTCGTTATCGAACCGCTCATTCCATCATTTTTATCTAAATCTAATCATTCAATTATTGGACTGCCCAATTATTTTTTTATTACTGTCCATGTTTTACAGTCGCAATGATTAATCAACCGCCATAAAATTAAATAACTGCTCAATATTTTTTTAAACTGATCATAATACATCTCAAATATTTAAATAACCGCTCAAAAAATTAGTTCCCATATTATAATAAACGTAATAATTATCCTTAAACGTATATAAACTACATATTAATAGAACAAAAGTTCTGATAAAATTTTAATAGTCTAATTATTTTTATTTATTTTTTTATTTTATGAAATAAGGGGGCAAACGAGCAAACGGGTCACCTGATGGAAAGCAACTTCCGTCGCCCATGGACACTCGCAGCATCAGAAGAACTGCAGGTGCGTTGCCGGCCTTTTAAGAGGGAATAGGGTAATATAGGAGGATAGGGATGGGAAGGGAAGGGAATAGGGGAGGGTCGGGAAGGGAATAGGGTAGGGGATTGGGCCTCCGGTAAACTCACTCACTCGGCGAAACACAGCGCAAGCGCTGTTTCACGCCGGTTTTCTGTGAGAAGTGAGAACGTGGTATTTCTCCGGTCGAGCCGGCCCATTCGTGCCGAAGCATGGCTCTCCCACGTATAAAATTCAGCAACTCCACAGAATATACATTTGTACAAGCTACTCTTATTTAACGAAATTATAAATAGTTTCTTTTAAACACATTAACTTATAAGTAGGGAATTATATCGTAAAAGAAACACAAGCACGAATATTTGTTCGTAATTTATTTATTTGACAACTACTTTGCTACATATCCACCAATAGGAGGTAAATTTGTGTACGAATTCATAAGGTTGAAATTAGGTTGTTTTCTAGAATAGTAGGTAAATAATATCTCGGCGATTTCGCGCAGTTTGTATTACTTTGTATGGAAGTGAGACACGCATGTTACTTTATCGAAGCAGCTTACTTCTCAGAAGTAATGTCAAATGTGTGCCTTACGCTCTGGAGTTAAGGCTGAATTTGTTATGTTTAATTTTGGTGACATTGGTGACCCTGACGTGGTAATGATGATGATGAATGTAATTTGCATAGTAGCATATGCTTTCAGTTCTTAAAACAGCGCCTAAGCCCCCAAACTTGTATTTATAAGGAATCCGGAGTTCTGTTAGTATCTTCGGAACCATAGTATACCTCGGTGCAAAATCTTGCGTTTTGGTAGCATATGCTTAGGATGCTTCTTATAAAACCAAAATCACCATATGTTTCCATATAAATTTCGAGGAGTTTCCTCGATTACTCATGGATCCCATCATCAGGTCACCACTTTTGTGAACATGGTACCAAATTGGAGTGAAACCTAATACAAAAAAACAAAAATTTCGAAAATCGGTTCACAAACGGCGGAGTAATCGTTGAACATACACAAATAAAAAAAAAATAAAAAAAAAAAAATATCCGCAGCCGAACATATAACCTCCTCCTTTTTGGAAGTCGGTTAAAAAGAGTGAAATTATTATTTTTAATAAAAAATTAAAACCGACTTCCAAGGCAAAAACAATAATAACATCCTTATAATATGAACTAAAAAGTATAAAATATTTTTTCCTATCTCATAGTGCCTTTTTCCGTATTCGGCTAAAACTCAACTATTTCTGTACTCAATCTTCATAATTTTGAAGTCGGTGCCAGTTACAAAAGTTTCAAATATTCTGGCAAACTGAAGATTCAGATATCTGGTACCGACTTCAAAATGATGAAGATTGAGTACAGAAATAGTTGAGTTTTAGCCGAATACGGAAAAAGGCACTATTAGATAGGAAAAATTATTTAATACTTTTTAGTTCATATTATAAGGATGTTATTATTGTCTTGGAAGTCGGTTTTAATTTTTTGTTAAAAATAATAATATTAATAGTATGGATTTACATAAAATCGCCAACCCTAACAACAAAGAAGCAACATTAACATACATAATATATTATATCTAATTAGCGCATGTGACTCCCCGAGCACCGAACGGCGAACAGTGTAAATCTACCATGAGTTTAAAGCTGTGGTAGTATTTATCAATACTCGATACCGACTACGTAAATATTTAGTATGGCGATTTTAGTTCCGCAAGTGACCGCTAGAAGCGCTGTAAAATTTGCCATACTAAATATTTACGTAGTCGGTGTCGAGCATCGATAAATACTATAGCTTTAAACTCATGGTAGAGCTACAGGTCTTGCGCAAGTATCGCACAACCTCCGCGTTCAATTCCACCATTTTCCACTATCTTATCTTTAATTTGGACTGGTTTTGGTTTTTTATTAGAATAGTTTCGCTCCGATACCGGTCTAGCTGAAGGTTGTACATAGATAACAGTAAAGTATATTTATTAGCTGGCTGCGCAACGCTGAGGCCGAGGGAAGGCTCAAAATATCATAGCTCGTTTCATAATGACTAGAACGAGTTTGGACTACGAGCGGGGTGGAGCGGCTTTTTGCAATACTACTCTTTTTTATTTGTGTTTGTGAATTCACCAATTTTCCTTGATACTAGTATTCAATCTTTATTAAATACTAGCTGATCCGGAAAACGTTGTTGTGCCATATCAAATATTTCTAATATCAATATAAAAAGTAGATAAATTCTCTAT
Source organism: Aricia agestis (assembly GCF_905147365.1). Taxonomy (NCBI): domain Eukaryota; kingdom Metazoa; phylum Arthropoda; class Insecta; order Lepidoptera; family Lycaenidae; genus Aricia; species Aricia agestis. The sequence continues at coordinate 16,462,761 of NC_056415.1, forward strand.
TCTCAGGACATACGAATGTACAAACAAAATTTCATTAAAACCGGTTAAGCCGTTTTGGGGGAGTTCGCGCACAAACACTCTGACACGAGAATTTTAAAGATTAGATGTATAATATGAAGTAAATATTTCTTACGTCTAGCTGTTTTATTATTACGATTAATTCATTGTATGATATTTATTTCTTTTTAAATTAAATCACGATTTATTCAAGCTCCATTTGCTGCAAAGTATTTATAACGTAATAAAATTTATATTTTATTTATTAAGAAAGTAAATAATATTTAAGCTCTTTTGGAATTGGTTCGTGCAAAATCAGCGGGCATTCAAAAAATATGGCGGCAGCTGTTGGCGCGGAACGATGCGCTTCATTGTGTCTGTTCAGTCTGATGATATTTCGCGCGCAATTCCTTTTTCGTACCGTTTTTTCTTGGGAAAACGGCTATGAAATATGACTCGATACCTAATTAAGTCGAGCGAATCTCACCTGGAAGGCGTTAACGGTTTTCTGTTGGAAAAACGGATCTCACATTTTTTCCGATCGTTTTACTTATATTTTATACGGCTAAGTAAATAGCAAAAACGAGGCCTATCCAATAAGCGCTATCTTTATAATTTCCCTCCCGATATTAACACGTAAATGAACTTTTAATTCGCAACACTTAACATTGGTAATAATGTTAAGTGTTGTAAGTGTAATAAGGTAGGGGATTGGGCCTCCGGTAAACTCACTCACTCGGCGAAACACAGCGCAAGCGCTGTTTCACGCCGGTTTTCTGTGAGAAGTGAGAACGTGGTATTTCTCCGGTCGAGCCGGCCCATTCGTGCCGAAGCATGGCTCTCCCACGTATAAAATTCAGCAACTCCACAGAATATACATTTGTACAAGCTACTCTTATTTAACGAAATTATAAATAGTTTCTTTTAAACACATTAACTTATAAGTAGGGAATTATATCGTAAAAGAAACACAAGCACGAATATTTGTTCGTAATTTATTTATTTGACAACTACTTTGCTACATATCCACCAATAGGAGGTAAATTTGTGTACGAATTCATAAGGTTGAAATTAGGTTGTTTTCTAGAATAGTAGGTAAATAATATCTCGGCGATTTCGCGCAGTTTGTATTACTTTGTATGGAAGTGAGACACGCATGTTACTTTATCGAAGCAGCTTACTTCTCAGAAGTAATGTCAAATGTGTGCCTTACGCTCTGGAGTTAAGGCTGAATTTGTTATGTTTAATTTTGGTGACATTGGTGACCCTGACGTGGTAATGATGATGATGAATGTAATTTGCATAGTAGCATATGCTTTCAGTTCTTAAAACAGCGCCTAAGCCCCCAAACTTGTATTTATAAGGAATCCGGAGTTCTGTTAGTATCTTCGGAACCATAGTATACCTCGGTGCAAAATCTTGCGTTTTGGTAGCATATGCTTAGGATGCTTCTTATAAAACCAAAATCACCATATGTTTCCATATAAATTTCGAGGAGTTTCCTCGATTACTCATGGATCCCATCATCAGGTCACCACTTTTGTGAACATGGTACCAAATTGGAGTGAAACCTAATACAAAAAAACAAAAATTTCGAAAATCGGTTCACAAACGGCGGAGTAATCGTTGAACATACACAAATAAAAAAAAAATAAAAAAAAAAAAATATCCGCAGCCGAACATATAACCTCCTCCTTTTTGGAAGTCGGTTAAAAAGAGTGAAATTATTATTTTTAATAAAAAATTAAAACCGACTTCCAAGGCAAAAACAATAATAACATCCTTATAATATGAACTAAAAAGTATAAAATATTTTTTCCTATCTCATAGTGCCTTTTTCCGTATTCGGCTAAAACTCAACTATTTCTGTACTCAATCTTCATAATTTTGAAGTCGGTGCCAGTTACAAAAGTTTCAAATATTCTGGCAAACTGAAGATTCAGATATCTGGTACCGACTTCAAAATGATGAAGATTGAGTACAGAAATAGTTGAGTTTTAGCCGAATACGGAAAAAGGCACTATTAGATAGGAAAAATTATTTAATACTTTTTAGTTCATATTATAAGGATGTTATTATTGTCTTGGAAGTCGGTTTTAATTTTTTGTTAAAAATAATAATATTAATAGTATGGATTTACATAAAATCGCCAACCCTAACAACAAAGAAGCAACATTAACATACATAATATATTATATCTAATTAGCGCATGTGACTCCCCGAGCACCGAACGGCGAACAGTGTAAATCTACCATGAGTTTAAAGCTGTGGTAGTATTTATCAATACTCGATACCGACTACGTAAATATTTAGTATGGCGATTTTAGTTCCGCAAGTGACCGCTAGAAGCGCTGTAAAATTTGCCATACTAAATATTTACGTAGTCGGTGTCGAGCATCGATAAATACTATAGCTTTAAACTCATGGTAGAGCTACAGGTCTTGCGCAAGTATCGCACAACCTCCGCGTTCAATTCCACCATTTTCCACTATCTTATCTTTAATTTGGACTGGTTTTGGTTTTTTATTAGAATAGTTTCGCTCCGATACCGGTCTAGCTGAAGGTTGTACATAGATAACAGTAAAGTATATTTATTAGCTGGCTGCGCAACGCTGAGGCCGAGGGAAGGCTCAAAATATCATAGCTCGTTTCATAATGACTAGAACGAGTTTGGACTACGAGCGGGGTGGAGCGGCTTTTTGCAATACTACTCTTTTTTATTTGTGTTTGTGAATTCACCAATTTTCCTTGATACTAGTATTCAATCTTTATTAAATACTAGCTGATCCGGAAAACGTTGTTGTGCCATATCAAATATTTCTAATATCAATATAAAAAGTAGATAAATTCTCTATTCTCAGGACATACGAATGTACAAACAAAATTTCATTAAAACCGGTTAAGCCGTTTTGGGGGAGTTCGCGCACAAACACTCTGACACGAGAATTTTAAAGATTAGATGTATAATATGAAGTAAATATTTCTTACGTCTAGCTGTTTTATTATTACGATTAATTCATTGTATGATATTTATTTCTTTTTAAATTAAATCACGATTTATTCAAGCTCCATTTGCTGCAAAGTATTTATAACGTAATAAAATTTATATTTTATTTATTAAGAAAGTAAATAATATTTAAGCTCTTTTGGAATTGGTTCGTGCAAAATCAGCGGGCATTCAAAAAATATGGCGGCAGCTGTTGGCGCGGAACGATGCGCTTCATTGTGTCTGTTCAGTCTGATGATATTTCGCGCGCAATTCCTTTTTCGTACCGTTTTTTCTTGGGAAAACGGCTATGAAATATGACTCGATACCTAATTAAGTCGAGCGAATCTCACCTGGAAGGCGTTAACGGTTTTCTGTTGGAAAAACGGATCTCACATTTTTTCCGATCGTTTTACTTATATTTTATACGGCTAAGTAAATAGCAAAAACGAGGCCTATCCAATAAGCGCTATCTTTATAATTTCCCTCCCGATATTAACACGTAAATGAACTTTTAATTCGCAACACTTAACATTGGTAATAATGTTGAACGTGTTTAATTGATCGTAATTATATTTACGCTAAAAGGTTATTAGCGTTTTACTATAATGATCGTATGACATAGGTGGTTGTAAAATGAACGGAAATACAATTTAATTATACTCGTAGTAACCATTCATTTCATTTCTCTAATAACATCAATAAAATAACTTTTTATTTAGTGTAATTCTTATATTATTACTAATTATTATAAAAAATTGTAAAAATAAAAATATGTAATTATTGTAACTTCGTTTCGCCCCCACAGGCCAGGCATCGCCTAGTTTGGGGATCCGTTATCGGATATTTTTTGGTCAATAAATATTAATTGTATTTGTATTTAATACTAAATCTGTTTGTTTCAGTCGTCCGTGGCCTAATGGGTAGACCTTTGGTTCGCACTCTTAGAGGGTGCAGATTCGAACCCGGGTGGAGGCATGTACCTATGAGACATTTTCTGATCTCAAGTACATAATACGGACGCTCGTACGGTGAAGGAAAACATCGTGAGGAAACCCGCACATAGTTGGTCCCAGACGTATTGACTAGTTCTTTCCTCTGGACTAGGCCGACTATGATGCGTGAATACCGTATGCGCTTGGGCAACCATAAGGACATATAAAAATCTTGTCCCAGGCACTACAGTATTTGAGGAGTGGTTACTTCGCTCTAAAAAATACTGTATAAATCATCCATAAAGGATGTAAAGGCCTAGTTTTTGTTTCAGTTCAGATATTTGTTATTTTTAAATCTAAGCCCTTCATTAGCATTTTTGCGAATTTTTGTAAAAAGCGACTCCACGATTTCCGTGTGCGATTTCAATGAATGTCCGAAACTCGGATGAGCGGTGATATAGTGCTATCGTTTTTTTTAGTTTCTCGTTATTATAGCGAAGTCGTATGCCATCAATGTGGTAATTTATTGTGACAATCTATAACCGGTGAGGCCATATTTTATTGAGTTACTAACGTTTCGGATTTCGCGACTTCAACTCTGACCTTCACGATTTTATTTGTTTAATTATTACAAATACTCACCATTACTGAAGATGATTTTGTAAATGAGTTCTGTTTTCGGTTTACAGTTTGTTTGTGACCTTCAACCTGAATATAACTATCATAATTGTAGTAATACTATCAATAATTATACTACTAATATTAAAAATTAAAACTCTCTGTCTTAGTTTTTCGCGCTTAGACCGCTTAGCCGAGGGAAAACTCTACTAAATGTAACGAATTTCTGTACCAACGAAGTTGCGGGTAACATTCAGTTACTCTTAGTGTCTAAACACACTAGGCCGAAATTACGCGGCGTAATTTCCGCATGATTAGTCCGCAATGTCAAACGCATACAAAATATGGACGGAACGCGTCGGAAAAGTGTGTCATCGGTAATTTAAAATACATTGCTGGCGGAATCGTGCGGAAATTACGCCGCGTAACTTCGGCATAGTGCGTTTAGACACTTAAACCGACGGCTCTGTATAAAATTCTCGTTTAGCCAAAACTGTATAATTTGGTCAATCACATAATCATTTATAACCCATAATTTACTTAAATAATGCGTTAAGGGCCGCGGTTATCGACGACTCTGTCAAATACTTTTGTATTGATATTAATATGAGCAGTTAACGGGCTTTGGCGGCGCATACTGATTAACTAACCAGACTTCTTTAACAAATATTGATATATTGATACGCTTAAATACTATAGTTGTTAACAGCAGCTGAGAAATGATTTATTCGCGTGTTTCGGAGTCATCAGTATCATATTAAGCTACAGGCCTGAAAGAGTAGACTCAGACTAAGCAGTAGTATTAGTAGTAGTGTAATTAACAGCACCTAATTTGAACTTTCTTCTTTTTGTGAATTTTATCTAGATTCAGTCAAAAAGAGAAGGAAAAATTTATGTAGAGTTAGGGAAAACTTAATATTTTGTAGTAACATCTATCTTTTGGATTAGGTTTTGTTAATGAGCTAATGGCTAAGCAATCTATTTTCGCTATTGTATACATGCAGTCTAGATTGTAGACGTAATCTAGGGTATAATAATAGAGTATCCGCAGCTACCCGCATGCGCAGTTATGTAAGCGATGACACTATGTTTTTAAGTCTGCTAGAATTTTCCAGAAATAATGCCTATCTTCGGTAGGCTACCAGAAAACGTTCTATAAGTGTCAGTAACATAGAGATGGATAGATAGACATACGTAACAAATCCATAATGTTTCCATTTTTACACATTCTCTATTCCTTTCACTCTCATAAGTCGTGTCGGTCTTCATCGCAGTGGGACTGAAGACCGACACGACTGGCGAAAGATCAGGCGCAGGACCGACTTTTTACATGCCCATCCGACGCATGGATCATCTTACTTGTCAGAGAATCAGGTGATCAGCCTGCATTGTCCTAACCAAACTTGGAAATAATGTTTCCAACGCGAGATTCGAACCCACGACCTCCGGAGTCAAGAGCCACCGCAGTGACGCTCTAACCACTGGACACCGGAGGCGTTATTTATTTATACCTGTCAAGGGACTAGCGTTTCCGGTATCAGACAAGGACGAAATAAAAAAAATGTATATTTATTTCCAAATAGGTTAACAAAGTTAACTCTTTTAGAACGTCGTGTCTACATGAGGCCTACCAAAAAACTACTAGGAAAAATTGTATAACAATATCGTCTAAGCAACGTAGATTTTTTAGAAAGGGGGTAAATTCGTCAAAATGTGGATAATTTTAATTAGGGAGTATGTGTAAAATTTATAATAATGTAGTAAGTTTTCATTAACAAAATATATGGATATTTTAATAATATGTATAAGTTTATATTTAGGAAGTAGTTTGTGGAATTTCACCTTGGTCCCAAGTACATCGACCCCGTTCCCGAAATGTCGGGAAATGTTTTCCTCCCGCTTTCCACGCTCACGGTGTGACTGTTGCTCTACTTGGAAAAATTCGGAAAACTTTTGAGTTCGCATTAAAAAGCGATATAGCTGTATGTTAGAAAGTTAAATTAAAATTGAACTATACCACAGCCTGTCTTAAACATAAAGAAAAGTAAACTGTATTTTTTAAATTCAAGTTTGTTTTCCTAATGAATTTAAAAACAGTTTTTTGTGAGAATTAAAATTAATTTAAGATTTTAATTTTAATAAAATAAGTTAGTAGTTAATTTTTAAAATAAATTTAGCCTTAAAATGTCAACTTAATTGTCAATAAAAATTCAATTTTATGTAGCTATGTCGAATATTTTATCTTAACTGGGTATCTATAGAACTCGTTACCACAGACATTTTAATTGGGATTCGTGTAGATCTGTACACTGTTTTACAGTCTGTCAAGAAAGTGAAGAAATTAAAAAGTGGCAAAATCGTAGTGTCATCCCTTTTTTCTTAGATTGATTTGAAAGAGATGACACTACGATGTTGCCACTTTTTAATTTCTTCACTTTCTTGACAGACTGTAGATAGTAAGGATTACTTGTCAGACAACCAGGTGATCAGCCTGCATTGTCCTGACCAAACTTGGAAATAACATGTTTCCAACGCGGGAATCGAACCCACGACCTCCGAGTCGAGAGCCACGCTCCTAACCACTAGACCACGGAGGAGTACATCATTTCTAATATAAGGTGGTATATTAAATTAGGTTTTGCTCCTCCTTTTCAATAAAAATAATAATAAATAATAATAATTAACATCCTTTTCAATAAAAATAATAAAGAAAACTTTTAGCTTTTATAAAATGACGAAAGTCTGTCGCTGGCTCTTCGTCCATTAACACCATGCACCTTTAAAGTACATCAATACCTTGTTCCCAACAAGGCCCATTTTGTACCATTTTTAAGCCCAAACATGTCTACACATTAAAAGTCGTTGTTAAATTAGAAACAAGTCGTAGTGTTAACTTTATTTATAGTGTTGTTTTATTTTATTACTGAAATCCGTTTGCGTGGTTTATGTGACAATGGTGGCCGGATAGAGTTACAAAGAAGCTGCAGTGGGTCTTCTGATTATTATTGACACGTGGAGACAAGGTAATACTAATTAAAGAAGAACGTAAGGTAAGGTGAGGTGAGGATGACCTATTATTGGCTAGTAAAACGCTAAAAACTAATTTGAAACAAACTACATGGCTAATACTTAAAAATTTATAGTGTTTATAAAAATAATAGTTTATTAAAACTTCTAGCATCTTTTTATATTACAATATTGATCTCAATACACAGCACTTCTGTGTTCTTTGTTGTCTATTTAGGTACCTTTGGCACATGAGGCTGGGCCTATAGACCTAGTGATGGATCCTGCAGTGATGATGATGATGAGCAGCCGCTGTCGTCATCATCCGGGGCCGTGTATGGCGGTCGCCAAGTAGAGCCACCGGCGGGCCGGAGCGCCGCACGCGCGCCGCATACTAAATGACGCGTACGCGGGAATCGATACTGACTAATGCGGTGCGTGAAGTCTAAATAGTCTAAATACTGGCTAAGTTGATCTTAGTACAGCAAAACTACCAAACTAAATACTAGGTACCAAATACAAGGAGCTAAGTTACAGCTTCGACCCAGCGAAGCCAAACAATGCGTACACGGGAATCGATACTGACTAACACCGTGTGTGAAGTACACTAAATAGTCTAAATACTAGCTAAGTAGATCTAAGGATCTAACGATCATGCACTCAGCAAAACGAATGCCAAATACACTAAGTACTGAACCAAATACGATCTGCAAACCTTCAAGAAAATAGTGTATTCCCTCTTAGGGTCAATTCTGACCGCAACACGACGCGTAGAAGCATTTCTAAATTTGTTCTTACTGAATTGACAGATTGCTTGAAACTTTTCTGATTTTGCGAGTGTCCATGGGCGACGGTAGTTGCTTTCCATAATGTGACCCGTTTACTCGTTTGCCCCCTAATTTTTGTTAAAAAAAGGTGCTAAGTCGCTCGGAGCCAGTCTAGAGGTCTACTTAGCTTTTATGAACACTAAAACGACTGTTAAAACCATAAGGCTTCTTACAGACTAACTGCACGTCTTGTCGACGACATGTAGTCGACGGGTCGTTCGTCTGTAAGAATCCTAACTCTTTTAGGTATCATTTGATATTGGTTCACAGGGCGACGAATTTGTTGTGTTCATAAAGATTCGATTTCAATTTTCAATTAACATTGGTCCAATTTTTTTTAACATAAAAAGATGACTGATAGGCATACTCTACAATGTGGGTATAAAATCTGTTCTGAAGATTGATATAGTGCCCAAATAATTTATTTATTTGGTTAATAATATTATGTTACCTCTGTCGCTCTTAGACACTTAGACTTTTCCTGTTCCTTCATACTAAGTATGAAGGAACGAGAAGGCAGTTTCAGAAGTCAATGGAAATGTCCATGTCTTGCTCTGTTGCAGGGTTACTTAAAGTGGGGTACGCGAACCCCTAGGGGTTTTTGACGGCAGGGGGCTCGCAACAAGATTTACGTAATGGTGGCACCAGGAGTCATTATTAGATAATATTATCTCCGTTAATGAAACCCTTCAAGCTGGTTTCAAAAGGATGTCTTTGATAGATCTTTGGGCAGCTAGACAGGCAGAGTATTTCGAACTCTCAGACAAAGCGGTGAATTTCCCTTCCTAGAGGAGAGGTGGGGGGGATTTCAATATATGTAAGTAAGGGGTTCGCTGTCACCTGGAAATTTAACAGAGGTTCGTGGAGCCAAAAGTCAGAAACCCTGCTCTGTTGCATCAACGACAGTAACGTTCCCAATTCTATACTGACTTTTACAAAATAGGAAAGACATATAATTAAATTGACTAATTTTTATAGTTTCAGCCACTAATCACTATAATATAAATTAGCAACTAATATCGTCTACTACTATTTCGAAACTAAAACGTGACTTATTAAATATATTAAGATTACGGCCAATGATAAACGAAACACTGTTTATAGTTTTATAATGATAATTGGCTCTATAGTATCGTCTTCGTATTATAATCGACCAATAAAAAAAATATCCACAGCCGAATATATAACCTCCTCGTTTTTTGGAAGTCGGTTAAAAATAGCCGCTTAGCATAATGTAAGTCCGGAATCAAACACCTCGACTTTCGACTCTATTGCGTCGTGCAAACGAGCGCGGAGCGACAGGACCAAACGGTGGCTGAATATACGCCGTGATTTTCATACTATTTTGAAAAATCTTTGTTACTGGCCCCACAAGTAGTTTTCGCACGTTTTATAAGAGTTATAATACCTGTAACTTAGCTGTAATAGAAAGTTGGTTAAGTTAAGGACTTATCGCTTGAAAATTTTGGTAGTGTTTGGAAACTTCGATGAAACCCCACCTATTTTGTTGATGTTAGGCTCTGTCTAGGCTTCAAATAAATCCGAATTAAGCCTAATCTTCAAAAAATCAATCCTTCTCGTTTATATATATTTTTATTACATAAATATTAGTTTATAGATATTAAATGTAGTAATAGCTCTAGTAAGCTAAGCAAGTTTTCCTAAATGTTCAAAACTAAAAAGGTACCAACCGCTCTACTCAGTAGTCAGTTTGCGCCTGATCTATACATAATATACATATTATATGCTTAATATACATATACTACTACTCGTAGAATACTCTATATATTATGTATACATTAGTTAGAAAGTGAATGTTAAAGTCATTAGGATTTTAACGACGACGAGTTATGAAAATGTCTCCAACAAGGCCGTATGGATGGAAATTTTCTGAATATTTGTACTATATTATAATTAATTAATATATTATAAGGTAAATCATTCTGTCGTAGTAACAGCCTCGTGTATAGTTTAAGACTGATAAAAATACAATTTATTGGGATTGAACGTAGAAAACATTAATTTTGTTGAATTATTTTAATCTTTTTTCTTCGTTTGTTTTTTATTTACAAAATATTGAGAAAATTGTGTAAATTTTAGTTATAATAATATTATGCCATGCTTGTACCTCTATAATTATTAAGGGTAGGGTCACACCAAACAGGACGAAAGGAAGCGCTACAATATACGCAAAGTCTCTACATATAAATTTTAATATTACTTGTACAAGTACTAGCTTCCTAAACTTACTTCTATTATTTTCTTCTACTTCTATTATTTTCTTAAAAACCCTTAAAGCCTCCGCAGACTACATACTTTTATTCGGCGATAGTAAGATCAAATTGGGGTTTGGGCAACATTAGCGGCTGATACAAATGGTTTATTGTGCGCACTGCACTGTGCATGTTTATTCAGTTCATTCATTTTTTCATGCTGCAAAGCATATATTCATTCATTTACTGATTAAGCGTTCAATAAAATTATATGCCGACTAATTAAAGCAAACAGTCTTAAGAGGAGTACCTCAAGGGATAAAAGAATACTGTATAATGAAAGAAACATTAGATTCAGTGACTATCGCGAGCGTGTTCTTATGTGTTAAGGCGTTAATAGCACTTTTTACGGCTATACAGATAATATTATGTATGTTGTATGTATCTGCACGCAATTTGTCCATCATGTCATGTTGTTTACTGTACAGCACGCATTCATTTACATTATATTTAACACGTTTACGATCTGATAATGGCGAGATCATAACTATTAGAGTAAGCGATATAATCTATATCTATACATAAAACTTAGTCGCTTTTTTTCCCTCATGTCCCTTTATTCCCTTTAATCTTTAAAACTACGTAACGGATTTTTATGATTCTTTCAGTGTTAGATAGCCCATTTATCGAGGAAGGCTATGGGCTATATTTTATCAAGCTAAGACTAATAGGAGCGAATAAATAGAGGAAAATGTGGAAAAAACGGGGAAAATTTTTTGAAAGGGCTAACTTGAACGCGCTAATCTCAGGAACTACTGGTCCGATTTGAAAAATTCTTTCAATGTTAGATAGCCCATTTATTGAGGATGGCTATATTTTAACACGCTAAGACTAATAGGAGAATGTGGAAAAGACGGGGGAAATTATTTCTCGCGAACTACTGGAGCAATTTTTATGTTATTTGGCACTACTATCCTATCTTATATCTACTATCCTTCACGTGGTCTACTTCTTATCAGAAGTAGACCACGTGAAGGATCATAGGCTCGATTCGATCAATTTTAATAATTTTTTCAGTGGCTATATATTTTATACGCGTGCGACGCCGGGGCGGGTCGCTAGTGTGCCATTAAAATTAATGCGTGCCTGTCTTTCTGACTATTACCTCTTCACGCCTAAACCGCTGAACCAATTTTGCTGAAATTTGGTGTGGACATACTTTAGTTCCGGGAAATAATATAAAATACTTTTTACCCTGAAAATATGTAAGGTTTCCGCGCGATAAACGAGTCTTGCGAGACGGAGTTGCGGGTGTCATCATTGACTTATGAGTTATAATAACTTATAACCATAGCTCTATGGAAGGTAGAGATATAAAGCGTGTTAAAATTAATTTTACTGTTTTTTGAGGCCGTTTCGAATACGATATATTGATGCAGGTTGGTGACATTTGCCGAAGCGTTCTCTTGTTTCGGTGAAAGTCCGGTCCCTTATGAGCTAGACTTACGCTGGTCGTGGAGAGAGAACCCTGGGTTAGACAGATCCGGGACACTCTCCGACCAACAGCAGCTGATGGCAATCCGCAGCTGATGGTTTTAGTGGGTCGGTCGCTTTCCATCGGTTAGTCACACATGATACCTCCGGGGTATTTCAGCTTAACTGAGCACATCCTCATTCCTCAACCCGGGGCGCGCATAGCGTATCCCCTGCGAAATAAAAAAATGGTTGTCTATGACAAACAATGATGTAGTAGAAGACCTAGCTAGTAGTAAATATGTTATCTATCGGGCATAGCCTAACTAAGCAGAATCTCTGTGTCCGTTTCGTGTTTCGGCTAAAAAAAGTAAGGCTATGTATCAGCTTTTCGGTCAAAATTAAAGTGGCTCCCGATTCGTCTCCGGCGAAATTCCCATATCCTCTCCCTCCCTTACAAAATACTTTACAATCCCATATCTCCCTCTTACCTTATAGACCGTTTCAACTTTGCACGACCTCTTGACATCCCGTGCAGGTCTAACGTGAGGACGAATCTATCCCTCCCCTCCCATCGCTCCAACTTCTCCTATTCCTTTACCGTTCATGCAGTTAGATTATGGAATTCCCTGCCCCTGACCTTTCTTTGCTGTCTTTAAAAGCGACTAAAAGAGTAGGTACTACCTCAACGAAGAATCCTTAAACTCTTCTACACTAACATTATAAAGAGGAAAGATTTGATTTTTCGTTTGTTTGTATTAAATATACTTTTATTTGGTTATTTATTTAATTATAGTATATTATGTCATAATTTGTATATTATAATATAATTATGTCATGTATTTGTATTATAAAATAATTATATTGTTATTATTTTTAATTGTATGAGTATTATTATGTAGGTTTTTATAATTCATCTGAGACATCCCATCACATTTCTCTCCGTAGTACTGCCGGAAGAAATTTCTATTAGAAATAAGCAGTACCTGTTGTGTCGCTTTTCTTCTGTGTATTCATGTTAAAATTTTGTGTGTGCAATAAATTGTTAAAATAAATAAGTGGTTCCTAGTGCTAGCATAGGGTTAATACTTAATACAACTCCTTGCAATTAGACAACTCAACATAATAATATTAGAACACAGAAAAGTGACCGCACCAAATGGAGACATATTAAGCTTGTGCCTGCTCAAGACCATCTTATGCAAAGTATGTTTTTTGGTAAGTTTCTGTCAGATTGATATCATATCCAACAAACCACTATTAGGCTGCCAGTAACAAACATTTTAACAATCACAGTTATACGCGATAACAAGTTTAGACTCGTTAGTTAACCATTTAAGAGTATTAAGTCATTATATTTTTACGGATGCGTAATTTTTTTAACGCACAAAATATCTCGAGTTTTTCGAGATCTCGTTAAAGTATCATTACTAAGTTTGGACGTTTATTGTTTAATAACTGTTCATTTTGCAATGATAAATGCGTTGTTACTTAATTATCAGTTAAACCATTGTTAAATATAGCAAAACCACGCTATAAATGATATTTGGAGTTTCTGACATACTTTATGAAAAAGTTTTTACAGATTCCTTGGGTTAATTTAAGTTAATATTAAAATTTTACTAAAAACTAATTTTTCGGTATAATAATATCTATGCACGCTTCACACAACGTCAGTTTGGCCCTGTGGTAAGTACCTGAAGGACTTGTGTTACAGGTACCAGACAACGGAATATTTAATACTTTTATACTATACATATATTTAAGATTTTTATTATATGATACACATATTTAATACCCATCCATGAGCCAGTAACTTTGAAAACTTTTTGTTCCGTCGGCGGGATTTGAACCCGCGACCCCCGGCTTGAGCTACCAACAGCCCGCCAACTGAGCCACAGAGGTCGTCTAATTACTGTTCCATTTCTGTCTTTTCCGAGAGTAAATAATCCTTATACCAAATTTCATCCAGCGCATCGGTCCTTGAAGAAGTAAAAGACATTCATACAGGCACACTTTTGTCTTTTTATCATTATGAATAATTTGAATTTACCAACACAGGTGATAATAATATATTTATTTTCTGCATATAAGTGCATGCACAACGTCCATTTTACACGTTATGGTGTAAGCGTGTTACTATCGACACCTCTGCTCCACATAGGACCTTCCATATAAGTTCTATTCCATATACAATGCGTCAATTTTTATGTTCCTCTGATATCCTGTCGTCGTTTATGGCATAGGAAGTGTCGTAATTGGTGTGTCGCCATATTAGTTGCTAATTAGTAAATAACTATATTTAAATAGACTTTTGTGAAGATCGAAGATCTCATGTGTGTGGATTTTTTAGAATAATTTTCCTGTTTGTAGAAAATAAGAAGAAAATTAACCTGACAGTGTTTTATGTTGTTTGGAGATATAAAAGCAATATTTGATAGTAGCTAAAATATTTGCTATAGGTATATGAGATTATAGGTTAATTTATTATAATTGCTTTAAAAACTTAAATATCACATTTTGTACAGTGTACTATTTTTATCGAATACTGAAAAATAGATTTTGAAAGAATAATATTTATTTTTTTTATCTCTTGACACACTTAAGGTCCATTCTCGAGGTGCCATAGCGTTTACGCTTCGGAAAACAATGTGAAAAGTTGAAGTGGTTGTGAAAATGACCATTGAGTGGTGTTACAGTGAAAACAAACACACACACACACACACACACAAACACAAACACACACACATTTTACCCGGATGTCGGACACTTGAGTATGAGCAAGCCGTCGCGGGTAGAAAGTGTCTCGCAAACACTTTAGACGACACGACTACGATACGACTACTTTAACACGCTTTACTGATGGAAGAGGCGGTAAGGCAGCCATGTAATATTGTAACGATTTTCTAGTCGTATGATCGCTGTATAAAATGAGAGCATATTTTCGAAATTGGACAAAAAACTTGTTTAGAAATATATTTATGTGATTTCAAACTATTTAGCAATTTGCCGATCAAGATAAGATCTGAGTTATGATTAAAGAAAACATAATTTATTAAAACTACTGTAAACAGTAGAAATTAATTCAAAATAATTAATAAAAAAGATGTATGCGATTGCAAATTAGATAATAAAAGGCCAATAATTCATTCGTTACACTATCTCTTCCTTTTACTTTTAAAATTAAAATTTATGTATTTTTTACTTTATTTCTTTAAAAAGAAATAAAGTAAAAAATACAGTGTTTCATGCAAATTCTATTCGAATTTATTAAGCATTTATCTCATTTGAAATATAAGAAAGAAATTGGCAGCCTGACACAATATGTTTTAAATAAACCAAGTGACAAATAAACTCCTTTATAATGCACGACAAATCGTACCCGTCAGAGTGAATGTAGTACGGAGTACCAAAGCATATAATATTACCATGTGCGACGTGCCCAATGCCGTCGAATACCTAATTACCTTTCTAGACCAGGGATCGGGCTCAATATATCTCCTTGGGCAATGGACTTGGACGTCGCACGTGTGAGCATAAAAATTGCGACAGCTACCGAATATGGACGTATGGATGAGGAACCTAATTTGATAAGTACCGCTACACCTCCACAAGGATCGAAGATCTAATTTACTGGGTGATTGCGTCATCCTGGGTCATTTTTTCTTTGGTTTATTGAATGTTGCGCAGTGCAATGAGATTTACGATTCAGTCAATGACTGTCTACCGAATTTTCAAAATTCTTTATCAAAATGTCAAAGGAATTCAGATACGATTTTAGTTTACCTAGCTAAATTATTGAAGCTATACTTAAGTTTTTTTTTCTATTTCGTGGATAAGTTAGTGCCAATAGATTATAGAGTCAGCAAGAAAACTTTATTATCAATTTAAATATTGGTCTAAACACGATGCACCAATGGCAGCTAACGATTAAAATTTTCTGATTCTGTCCAACTATATTTTTTATTGTTTTTTTCATGCTCGATCTTTAATTTATGTTCCATCGAAATCGAAAATAAAGTTCGTACGAAGCCGCGTGCAACGTTCTGTGAATAATAAAACCCCAAAATAATTGTGTGATTAAAATCGTAATTAGCGAAAGAAAGTATTTGAATATTCATAGCAAGGATATAATAACTACAGTTATGCAGTCGTGTGAATGACCTTACAGATACGTAACTCATCATCATCGTTCGCCAACCATTACAGAATAGGTACAGAAAAAACCTAGCTCTAAAATCAGAATTTTGTGAATAAGTAGTAATATTTATTGGAAAAATTAAGATCGTCTTTCAAAATATTGAGATATTATAGCTAGGATATATGAAAACTTTTAATGACGGCTTAACTTATCTGGGTAAAACTTTGTTCTTAGTATAATCAAAATAAGTAACATAAAATCTTTTGACCCATTTTAGCAACTATTATCTGGCATATTGACAATTTATCATTAAAAAAGACTTTCGTCAAAACCTTCGCCAGAAGTCCGTCTCTGTAAAAAGCGCGAAAGGTTGGCATAACTCAAAACAGTTGGGGTATATACTGCTTAACGTCGCCTGTCAACCGTCACCAGTCATGATGGGCTGCCTTCGATGGACGTCTGCCAACCTCTTAAACACATCCAAAACGGCGTAACTCCCCACCTAGGTTTGGTAATCCCAACTTTAAAGGAACGTAACAAGGTGGATATTCGAACGATGGAGGCGTCTGATATGCGTCGAAAATCGACTTTTCCAAGTCGGTGGTGGTGTTTTTTTGCCCTCGTCGACCTGTCGGCCCGAACGGAACTGCCTGGCTATTGTATGGTAATTCGCGCCCGGATTTGTATGAGCTCAATTATATTATGAAGCCCAACGAAAGTCAAAAGTCACTGGCGTTGCTGCGCCCGCGCATCGCGCCGTTATACTTTGTGGTAGCACTCACAATTCACATACATAATAATATAATATTATTGTTCAAATAATATTTTTAAGGTAAAAAAGGAAGGAAAAGTGAAAATTTTTAAGATATACTAAACCTGTAAAAATCTTACCCATACCCAACTTTCATACTAAAATTACAATGAAAATATGCCTGTCTGTGTTACCTCTTATTGAGGTTTAAACTTAATACATAATATGTATTTTGATCAAAAGTATCGAGAAGTACATTGAGACCAAGGAAAGGACAAGGAATATTTTTTATCCCGGAAAAATGTACGATTCCCGCTCGGTAAAAAAACTGCGCAACGCGCAAGTAGAGTTGCGGACATCAACTATGTTAGTTTTAATATAAGTGTCTAACAATCAGTTACTCTTAGTTTCTAAACACACTAGGCCGAAGTTCCGCGGCGGAAATTCCGCATGATTACGTTAGCAATGTCAAACGCATACAATATAACGCGACGGAATTTCGGCATGGTGTGTCATCGGTAATTTAAATAAACAGGCGGAATCATGCCGAACTTCCGCCACCGAAATTCAGCATAGTGTGTTCAGACACTTAGTTTGAAAAAAATAGCGCCGTACTCAGAGACATTTTATTTAAATGATTAAATTTCAATTTAATGAAGAGTTTGACAAATAATGTATGGGGCTTATGTCAAAATGTTGAATTAATTACATTTAACTAATTAATGTTCCACTCTGAGTGCGGCAGAGTTTGTCGGTTAAAATTTTGGCGTAGGTATATCTTTGTGCTCGCATACTTTACTAATTGCAATAAAAAAAGGTAGTAAAAGAGTAAAAACAGCATAAATTATTGTAATGAACATTAACAATTTGTATAGACCATAAAGTGTTGTTATGACTACGTATAAATAACATTCGTATTTATTGTATGAGAAAAAATGTGCCACGTTTCTCACTTGTTTCCATTGATTAATAAAATAAAATAATTTAATTATGTTAAATAAACTTTGGACATGACATCACACATTTTTTTAAAGCTACAAACATTTTAGTTATTCATTTTTTTAATTTTTGATATCATAGTATGTTAAAAAGATAAAATCGGCTTCAAAATTGTACGCAATTAAGAATTAAAATTCCTTTTCTCGAAAACTACTTAACCGATTTTGATGTAACTTGCAGGATTCCCTAAGTTGAACAATACCAAGTACAACAAAAAATAATCACATAAATTTTACGAATAGTTCCGGAGATATGCGTACACCAACATAAAAACATACATACATAGTACATACACTTTTGAAATTTAGCACATTTGTTCTGACATTGATATAGACTCACATAATATTATACGAAAACTCGGCAGTTCTGGAAATATTACATACATACGGGTCGAATTGATAACCTCCTTTTTTTGAAGTCGGTTAAAAAGGCAATGGTAACTATCGAATTAAAGTCAGATATTGTCAACATTTTATAGGCTACTGTCATCTCCAATGGCTTAATAACACAATCGCTGTTCAAATATTCGTCCACCATTTATAGAAAGTGTCCACTAAAAAGGTAGAGTTTAGGAGCATGTCAGGTGTAGTGAGGTGGGGTGAATATGGACCCCCAGAAGTGTCCGAAACGCCGTGATGTGGCCATCAAAGCGCGCCGCGGCCGTAAGATTCGATATTTATTGCCCTCTAGCACCGTAAAAACTCGGCCTGTGATTGAAAAAGTGTTTAGGGATGACCCTCGCTTCGATATCGATAATCGATAAGGAAATATTCTATTTGATAGTTATTGATGATTTATACAGTATTTTTTAGAGCGAAGTGTGAGTGTCCGTGGCCTAATGGGTAGACCTTCGGTACACACTCCTAGAGTGTGCAGGTTCGAACCCGGTGGAGGGTGTACCTATGAGACATTTTCTGATCTCAACATCTCAACCATACGGACATTTAAAAATCTTGTCCCAGGCACTACAGTATTTGAGGAGTGGTTACTTCGCTCTGAAAAATACTGTATAAATCATCCACAACGGTTGTGAATGCCTAGTTTTTTTTTTTTTATTTGATAGTGATGGAAAGATCAATATTCAAGAGGATTGTTGTAACAATTTACCAACTATAATCTTAAGTTCTATCTGCTGAAAGAAAATCATTCAAAGCACCATCTGTCCCGAACCACGCTCCCAACTATATTATTACTCCCATTATACGTGGGAGAGTCATGCTTCGGCACAAATGGGCCGGTTCGACCGGAGAAATACCACGTTCTCACAGAAAACCGGCGTGAAACAGCGCTTGCGCTGTGTTTCGCCGAGTGAGTGAGTTTACCGGAGGCACAATCCCCTACCCCATTCCCTTCCCTACCCTCCCCTATTCCCTTCCCTTCGCTACCCTCCCCTACCCTATTCCCTCTTAAAAGGCCGGCAACGCACTTGCAACTCTTCTGGTGCTGCGAGTGTCCATGGGCGACGGAAGTTGCTTTCCATCAGGTGACCCGTTTGCTCGTTTGCCCCCTTATTTCATAAAAAAAAACTGTATTATAAAGACTGTCATGGGCCTTGGTATCATGGTATGAGGTCCCTGACTTACCATTAAACCGCAGTTATATTAATGATAAAAGTTTTTTCGTTTCTAGCTATACTTTAAAGCAAGCATGGCCAACCTTTTTGACACTTGGGCCGAAATTCGGAAGTAGAATTTTACCCCGGGCCGCACTACCAAATTTTATGTAATACTTGTAGTGGAATGAAAGTCAAAATCGGTTACTAATTTTTCCTATTGAAACTTAGTTAGAGATTTTATTTTAAAATTAAAAGAAAAGAAGTGCTTTTTATAGAAGGTATGAAAAGGTAATTTTACCTTTTTTTATTAAAAAAGTTAATACTTTTTTTACTTTAAAAAAATGTGCTCGGCTCCGCGGGCCACAAGGTAACAGACGACGGGCCGCGTATTGGCCACCCTTACTGCATTGGTATGTCAAAGAAAAAGATTGTAATGTCATGGATATAGCAATATCAATTCATCTGTCAAACTATTAACATGTACTAGAATACGGTCTCGATTAAATTGTAACCAATCGCAATTATATATTTATAACAATCATAAACATTTTGCATAATTCATTGCGAATGAAGTAGCATGTTTATGAATTAGTATATCATAAGGCAATTTAAATAAATTATATATTTATACGTGTAATTAAATTTGAATTACAATAATTAGTTTTATAGTTTATGAAACTTGAGATTAAAGACTTAATTTTATCGATATGCTATGCTCAACACTAGCTGACAAAAAGCATTGAATTTGAACTCCGATCATATTATAAGCATCGATTTTATTGAAAAATCTTTATAAAATCTTTAGTGATTCGATACGGATTAGCCTTATAGGCTGGCTACTGTTGATTCTAACTTATGGACCGAATAGCCTACTCATTTAGGGTTGTAAGGATTAGAACATAGGCAAGATTTTCTGTGGTCTAAGTAGCTTTGTGTCAACCCTAGCTAACTAGTACCGACACTAACAGAATTCGGACGGCGGCCATATGAAGCAATTTAAATACGAATTAGAATATTTGCGTAAATATCACGTTTTTGACGGAATTCGCAGGTTTTGGTATTAGTTATTCGTTCTTTACTGTTTGTTGTATGTCCATAATGTTTTTCTTTTTTATATTGATCTATATAAAATCTATTTTTTTTTACGATTTATACTGGCTGGATGGATCAAAGAATTACTCTACATTGACTTTAAACTTTTAATTTTACTTTGAAATCGATTCTATCTTTTTTAAAAAGTGAAATATTTACCAGTAAGAAAATGTGCATCATACTTTACTGACGCATTCGTCAGCAAATAATGTAAGCTTAGCCAAAAAGTATATTATTAATAAATACCATAACGGTTTTTTGCAAAGCTCTATATTGTGCATAACGAACAGACTGACCGTTACATTTCATTATACCTATTAATAATGACTGACCGATTGCTCCGTGGAAATATCGCACGATTTTTATGCACACAATGGATTTTAAAATACACAATCGAATGTCACTCCTTGACCCTTACGATTACAATTTAAATTAATTCACAGGTAATGTAAGGTAAAGGTAAGATGGTCAGGTAAATAAATTACCTATCAATAGGAAACGCGATGGTCTTGACCGCTGGTCAGCGCTTGCGCAATTGAAATCTGATATTTTCTCAATAGTTGACAGCTCAATTGTACTAGGAAGTCATAAAGTGAAAGAGTTAAAGTGCATAATCATCACGATTGTCATCATCATGGAAATTGATCGTTATTTTAATTTAAATCCAAGTTTCACATATAAAACAGAAACATGAACAAGTTATAAGTACTCTAATCTAACTAATCGGAGGTGGAGTTCAATGAAAATGAAATGAGAAGGGGAGGCAAACTCTTCTAACTCTGACGATGATTCTGAGAAGATACACGTGGTAGAGCCATCCTTCGGTACGAATAGGCTGGCTCGACCGGAGAAATACCACGGGCTCACATAAAACCGGCATGAAACAGCGCTCGCGCTGTGTTTCGCCGAGTGAGTGAGTTTACTGGAGGCCCAATCCCCTACTCTATTCCCTTCCCTACTATTCCCTTCCTTATCCTCCCCTATTCCCTCTTAAAAGGCCGGCAACGCACCTGCAGCTCTTCTGATGTTGCGAGTGTCCATGGGCGACGGCAGTTGCTTTCCATCAGGTGACCCGTTTAGCAAACGGGTTTGCCTCCTTATTCATTAAAAAAAATGCAAAACTAAACGGAAATTCAATGTGTAAGGGAGGTATAGAAATTAGACGAGTATCTTCATTACATTTTACATAATTTTCGTAATTTACGTCTGCTTGTACGTATATATGATATGGGTAGAGTAAAAATGAAATTAATTTTACTAAACTTTTCTGCAAACTTGTTTATTTATAACTAATATTATTATGACGTAATCCATAAACAAATTGAAGCCGGAACGTTACGTCAGTGTTGTAAGGATTATAACTGTCATCTTATAATATAATAAACTCGTAGATAACATCGCAGAAGGTATGATAGAGAAATAAAATGACACCTACGGGTCTAGGCCGGAGCAAAACAAGACAGAGGCGTGAAGCATTGTGACTAAAAGAGCTATAGTTTGATTCGGATAAACAATCTTTCAATAGTACAATTCCGATAACGTTTCGATGCTTAATTTCTTTGACAAAATCCTATAAATTGCCAGATGATTATAGTCATAAGTCATAACTCGTCACTTGAGAAACAATTTTTGGTATAAAAAAATATTTTTTAATTCAATAAGTACCTATGCACTTATTTTTAGGAATCGACATGATACACTATCTATAAATGTCCTTTTTCGGTTTCTAAAATATCACTGTACCAAACCACATCTTAATAGACTCAGCGGTTTGAAAGTGCAACGTGGTAACAGAGAGACAGACGGATGGATACATTTCGCATTTATGATATTAGTATAGATTTTTTTGTTTGACGTTCCACCAGTGCTGCAGTGGCAACAAACCAGTCGCCTAATGATGCTTGGGTAAAAAATATAGGGGTAAGAATGAACTTCTTAGTTAAGAATGCATTCTTAAAAGGACATAATTAAAAATACATCTGTTGTTTTTGAAGATCTTAGTCAAATATGAAATATGTGGCTGCTAACGATGTTTAGTAGCTGATGTCGAAAACATTTGTATAATCTAAAAATTACTAATTTCAAAGAACTCTTTGAAAAAAAAAAACAGTAATTCTTTCGTTTTTACATGGCAATTGTTTATCGTGGTACCTTGAATACTTTTTTCGTGATTGAAATGGTTGTCTTTTTATGGTACTTAGTATTTTAGCACGAAGACATCGCACTAGTTTTTCAGACAGACAGACACACATACTTTTACGTTTATAATATTATTGCTATAAATTCCATAGTAAATCCACGGGTTTACACTCTCGGAATTTTACGTTCTTAGGTGGGTTGTACCTACATTGTTTTTGATGATGATGATTATGATGCTGATTATGACAACGATGATGATGATGATAATGATGACGACGATGATGATGATGATGACGACGACGACGATGATGATGATAATGATACTGATGATGATGATAATGATGATGCCGATGGATAATATTGACTGTGTATAAATGTAGCAAGTGGGAGCTCACACGTCTCCCGCCGCGGCCGCGACCGTTCCCGGAAGGTACGGCGAGTCAACACCACTAATTAAACACGCTTTGTCTCTACCACTACCGATAGATCAGGGAGATGTAGAGGCGACACGCGGAACTGACGTACTTGAGTTGTTAAAAATATGAATTCCCGGTTTCAGAGGTTTTTGGATTGAAGTTCCTTATCGCGCGTTGCGAAAGGGGGCTAGACGAAAAGTTGTAATGACGCAAAAGTGTCCTGTGTTTCTCTCTTTGTCTCTCTCTCTCTCTCGCTTGCATTGAACAGTGTGGTGTAGCGATTTTTTTTGTTGAGTGTATACAGGTTTTTTTGTACATAAGAAATAACTTTGTTCCATCCGGGTGTCCCTTGACGCCTCTCAAGTTTTTGGAACCAGTAGTTTATCTTTTGATTGGCTGACATTAAAACTCTAACCAATCAGTAACAAAATACAGAAACCGGAGCTAAGATGCTGTTGAACAAACGGTGCCAACTGACTGTGATGAGAACAGACTGTTTAGGATACCTTTATGAAAAATATTTAGGAGTTACTTAATTTAGAAAATTATTCAGACTTCCTTTTCTGGACCCTCCAAAGTAGTATTTCGGAAGCTTTTTTTTATGAAATAAGGGGGCAAACGAGCAAACAGGTCACCTGATGGAAAGCAACTTCCGTCGCCCATGGACACTCGCAGCATCAGAAGAGCTGCAGGTGCGTTGCCAGCCTTTTAAGAGAGAATAGGGTAATAGGGGAGTGTAGGAAAGGGAACAGGGCAGGGTAGGGAAGGAAAAAGGGTAGGAGAAATTGGGCCTCCGGTAAACTCACTCACTCGGCGAAACACAGCGCAAGCGCTGTTTCACACCGGTTTTCTGCGAGCCCGTGGTATTTCTCCGGTTGAGCCGGCCCATTCGTGCTGAAGCATGGCTCTCCCAAGTCGTTGCTCAAGCTGTTCTGAATATAAAGGCCTAAATATTTCCTTAAATTACAAGTAGAATAACAAGCGCTTACATAAAAAATAGAGTTGTCATAATCATCAACTTCTATGAATGTCTTGTCTACTTCCACGAAAATAAAATATTTACACCTGACATGAAGAAGCACTTATGCGTAGTAAAGTTGGACCTAATGCTGGGTAGTATCACTAGTTCCTCTATACCAGGGGTTCCCAAACTTATTTTGTCTTCTGCCCACTTTGAGAGCAAATTATGTTTTAGCATCCTCTTTGTTTCAATTTAAAATGCATCCAGATAAAATAAATCACCCCCAAGCCTCTACTTAACCCCCATTTTTTCTGGGTCCCACACCGCCCCCTTAAGACCTATAGCGCCCACAGGCGTGCGTTATCGCCCACTTTGGGCGATAACTATACCCTGACTGCTCTATACCCATACTCTTTGTCCTGAATACCTTACCGCGTAGTGTTTGGTGCGAGCGGCGCGGGCGCAGCGCTGTTTATCCATGTATCGGGAATATTAATGGGAATATCATTATACCCTGTGAAATATCCGATTGAACAAATTATTTGACAGCATCTGTTATGGTGTGTTGAATAAATATCTTGGGATCCGCGGTTTAAGAAGCTTCCGTTGGTAACAGCGCAGTATAATATGATCCTAGGTCTGGATCCTCAGAAAAAATGCTGTTGTCAATTTCACTGTTATGATTTAGAGAGTTTAAAATAATTTAAGAAGGCTTCTTGGCTTGCTGCTTGATATGGGTTCTATAGGACTTTCTATTTAAAGGGCACTTTGTAAAGACCACCTAAGTTATGACAGTAAGAAAAATGTTCATTCTCGCTTTTAGCGTTAGCTACATGGCCTAGGAATCTTAAATTCTTAGTTTATATCTTAGCTTAAGCTGGTGATGATGATGAACAAGCGCGAAGGTACTATCCGAATCCATTACTATAAATATTTGAAACATATTTGTGAAAGCTCTTTCACATGTAAATAGGGGCGCATTAGCGTCTCAATAAATTTAATTCGTATAAATATTTATTTATATCAATTAATATCAATATTCTTACCAGAAGCACCACAAATTATCTAATGAAAGTTGGAACACTTAATATTTTTAACACATGCAAACTATCTCATTCATAATGTATTATAATATTAGTATTAACATAATTTCGTGATTATTGAAATCATATTTACCATTTCTTTCTGGTTTTATTTTATAGTCATTTGGAACTTTGAACTTTTATCAATTCTATCAAGCCGCAAAGATTTTATTGATCGATTGTTATAATATTATTTACATATTAATACTTATCTTAAATTTACATTTATTAAGTTGTTTATAATAACTTACTTAGAGTATATTGTATATAATGCTTTAGGATTGATAAACAGATTAATAAATTAAAATATCTTAATTTTTAACTGTAGAAATTAGTGTACTTTTTTCTAAATTTTGTCTGTTAGTAACTGCCGCTTAAGGGTGCAGAAAAATAAATTAAGCTTATTATCGCGTCAGCGAGGCACGTCCGGTAACAAGATACGCCGCTGACAAAACGACTGGATTTTTGTACGTCCCATCTGATCGCTTACCGTTTTCAATCATCTGACTGTGGATATGACTGACTCACGTCATGACTCATGTCCATATCAAAGTAAGATAGTTGATTCCCAAAATAAAGTCGAGCTCGATGGTATTTTGAACTGCTGAAAAAAATATATTATTTCCGGTTTATATCAACAGCCAGACAACTACATTTTGACTTGTTTTCATAAAATTACCATCAATTTTGCAATAATTTTGAGATACTAAAAAAGACTTGACTTTGGGATTGGAAGATAAAAAAAAATTAAGAGGTCTAAATTATATAGTTTTTTCTTAGCGTCCAGTTCTGTCTGTATCAGAATTTATTATATATCTATTTAATACAGATTTTTATCTATGATTAGCCTTGGTCCCAGTAAACCCAGCTCAAGTTAATTGTAGGTATTTTTCAAGGAGACAAGGCTGTTGATAGCGAATTATTTATTTGTATGTCGCCGTGCGCGAGATGTAGATAGTCCTGTCCGACTACTGTAGACGTGACACTGGGTGAAGCTTACAAATCTATATAATTATATCTAGTATACCATCTAGTATACAGACAGATAGTACACGTATCTGTCTGTATACTAGATGGCAGATTAGGTGCATTTTTAGGGTTCCGTAGCTAAATGGCAAAAAACGGAACCCTTACAGAGTCGTCATGTCTGTCTGTCTGTCTGTCTGTCCGTCCGTATGTCACAGCCACCTTTCTCCGAAACTATAAGAGCTATACTATTGAAACTTGGTAAGAAGATGTAGTCTGTGAACCGTAAATTCCTAACTGGTCACGGTAATTTTAAAGCTAAACTTCATGGATTTAAGTTAGTTCCATCTCCTTTTTGCGAGTGCTCGACCGAAGACAGCCCGCAAGTACAAACTGCTCATCACGTACTCTGGGAGTGCGGTCTTTGGCATGAGGAAAGAACCGATCTGTTAAACAGCCTCCAAAGTGTCTCTGGAGTCGTATATTACGATGACCTCGTAGGCAGCGCAAGGAATTTCCGTGCTTTCAAACGTTTTTGTCATAAATACTATTGGAAACAACCGAACACAAGTTTGCCATTATAAATAAATGTCATTTTTTTTTTTGAAGTAGGCATATTGTATTAAGTATAACCAAATTTTTTCCCGTGGTGCTTCCCCCTTTGTTCGGACATCAATGTCATTACAATTTGGCTGTCTCCCGCTTTGCTTGGGGAGGGAAATTGGTATCTCCTACTCCTCCTACATTTCTTCTGATTAATTTCGTTGCGGGTCCCAAGACAGATTTAGCTTGTCCCTCGGGCATCCCTGAGATCATATCAAAGGGTTTTCGTGGTTGGTTACCACTGTTGATCCTGGCGACACAGGAGTTGCAGTGGTGGGAATGTGTGGTGGGCCTTTTGCCCGTATAAAAAAAAAGTCTGTGAACCGCATTAAGATTTTGATACAAAAATGGAAAAATTATTAAAAATTTTAGGGGTCCCCATAGGTACAACTGAAAACAAAAAAAAAATTCATCTAAACTATGCGTGTGGGGTATATATGGATAGGTCTTCAAAAATCATATTGAGGTTTCTCATATCATTTTTTTCTAACCTGAATAGTTTGCGAGAGAGACTCTTCCAAAGTGGTAAAATGTGTGCCCCCCCCCCTCTAACTTCTAAAGTAGGGGCATGATAATTCTAAAAAAATATATGATCTAGCAAGTAGTTTTTTTTAATACGTCATAAATGGTAAACCTTAAATTAACTTTCAATAAATCAACTGAAATGTAAAAATAAATCAAAAACCTTTTAATTTCATAAAAATAAACCTTATTGCTGCTGCGGAACCCTTCATGGGTGAGTCCAACTCGCACTTGGCCGGTTTTTGAGAATTATTGTCAAGTTTGTCTTCGTCCATGAATTGAAAACAATAATATGTTCAAAGTTTTTATTTTTACTTGCTAATAGCCCGACACGAGGCAGCTCCCATGCAGCAAGAGTAGTAGAGGAGTCGCTAGTAGAGTTACGGTAGGTTGTTCGTGCCCAGAACTGTGCCTAAGAGGGGAGTGGAGCACCATGCGGTTTTAGTGGGTAGATCCTAGGGGGACTCCCACATACACCGGTCGATGTCCCTAATCTGCCAGAGATGCGCAAAACATTTTCCCATTTAAAAAGGGGTAGTAATACACCCAATATCAAATTTATGCACATAATATAATACACTATAAAATTATCAGTAGTATAACGTTATGAATGAAAACTTAAGTATCAATCATTGTTTTCAATTAAAAACTCACAACAATCAACAGCCTATAATATATTATCTGTATAACAGTTAATTTGTTCAGTAACACAAGAAGACATTTGTAATGTTAAGTAGCGGGCAGGACAATCGTTAAAATGTCAAATACATCTTTCTTCAAACAGCGTGATCAAACACTGGAGGCAAACACTCGGCCGCGCCGCAGAGTAATGCTGTGTACATACCGATAAAAATATATTGCATTGTTCATCTTACATTGTCGCTCATCATCTGTTCATCATCAACTGTTTCTACTGAGTTACAAAATATGTTGCATTCTTAAACTTACGGGCTCATTGTCAGTTCAACAGGCATCGCTTATCATCGATTTCAAAGAGGTTTCAAAGTTCCCGGGTCTGGATGTGTATTAAATATGTGTATGATATAATAAAAATCTTAAATATATGTATAGTATAAAAGTATTAAATATATTTCCGTTGTCTGGTACCTGTAACACAAGTCCTTTAGGTACTTAGCACGGGGCCAGACTGACGTGGTGTGAAGCGTCCATAGATTATTATTATTATTATTTTAAAACACCCACGTGTGGGCACACGCTGTTTACCACTCCCACTGATGTCTCCGCGAAGAAGTCACCGCTTTTAACCAGGACTTCGAGGAGAGGTCTTCAATGTCCAACGAACAGTTGGTCATTTTGCAGAAGAGCATCGCCACGTTAGTGGTCCAATTGGTCGTTGGGAGGTTGGCTGGAATAGAGCCACGATTGCTCAAAGAATTCTATTTTAAATATAAGTCTTTTCGATCCACCACCCGTAGTCGGCGGATGAGAAGAGATCAGGAGTAAGGGACTTACACAAGTCCATCAGATGCATAGATCTTCTTTGTTGTTGTGATCAGCTTAAGATCCTTTATTCTAACCAAACCTGTAAACGAAATTTTTTCACTGACTGATTTGTAATTTATTTAATAACAAATAATATACAACTAATTAATATTGGTAAGCTATAATGACAGTTAAAATTGCTACTCCGCATTAAAAACTGTCAGCTACCATTACTGCACGACTAATGTAGCGCTACGACTATTTGCTTTTAGCAGTACATAAAAGCTTCCTTATGTATGTTGGACTTATTTGTAAAATTTATTTGATTTCCGAAAGCCCCTTAAGTATATTTATTCAAGAAAAACTAGCGTTCGTTTTAGGGTTCTCGAAGGTTGAAACCAAATTAAAATTAGTAAACAGTAATATTATTATAATGTAGATAATAGTGTTATTAATTATTATATTATTATAGTAGATATATTGTAAATCTCACAGTAGATCAGTTAACAGGCCTTATAAAAGTTTGGTACTAGGGAGAATATATTTTTAAGTCCGTTCTTGATAATTTAAAATACATTTTTTAAGAATTTGATTTTGCGTTTAATTTGATAATTTTAACTAGTACGAGTATATACTTCTCCATCAAATGGTCAAAAGTAATTACAACAATTTAAGCATTCAAAATGTTATGCCACATTAAATTGGTCTATGCGATCAGTATTCTGTATTCGTTCTGATTGTTACAAAATTCATACAGATTCTACCAATATTGATATATTTTAATTTTACATAACTGGTCATAGATCACTGCAAAACATACGGAACCATTCGCACATAAATTATTTTTATCGGGTTTTTTATATCGACATTAGTCACTGGTTCTCTTGTTTTATTTGTTTCTGTGACAGGTCGTATTTAATTACTATATGTTAACATAAATATATAATTCAGAATCTCTAACGGCCGTCGCCAAGGTTCGGAACTGGCTGCGCGGGTTCAGATATTGGGTGGTTCGAGGTAATTGTCAACTGTTCGCTTTTTAGGAAGTATTACTAATTTATTAGACTTCACTTCGAGTGATTCGTTTATCGGGCTAGAACTGTCATTGTTGGGCTGAAACTATCCTTTGTCCTTTGTTGGAACTCAAAGTATAACCAATTACCCATATTCAATTTCATTTAAATCGGTTTATTTTTTTTATTTGTACTCGAATTTGAAGAGTTAAAGTCTTGAACTTAAAGAGCTAGAGTTGAACTTGAACACTGTAGACCAAAATTGTACTCGTAATCATCCAAAACCTAGGAAAAAGCATAAATAAAAGAATACCTCTCTCCGTTTCACCAATTACTGCATCCATCTTTCTCCTATTTCTGCATTTAATTACAATAAATTATTGTAACTGACTTCAAAGACTTTCTTTAAAGGCCATTATAAGCAATTTTACTTTTTTTTTTAATATTATGATAATTATAATAAAAGCTTATCGCGAGACTTAACAATCTTTCAAATAAGAAAATATAATATCAGTTTATTCTGTTAAATTGGCACTTACTAGTTTATAATTCTTTTATATTTTAAACGATGTTAGCACAAGATATATTTTGAGAGATAAACTTTTTATAGTGAAATATATTATGAGCATAATCAATTAGATATTTCTAATATTAACTCAATTAATAATTATTATAGATACTCATCGCATGACCTGTGGATGACTTCCAGGACGCATGACCAGGCGGGCCACTATCTTATATAATATTTTCGTAACCCAAATATTGTTTGGTTGGGTGATAAAATATTAGGAAAATTATTTTCATCCATGCAACTACTGGGCTAAGAGTGCTAAGTCATGCAGAATGCCTACGTATTTAAATGATTCAAATTAATATATTTAAAATAAAACATTTTGTGTGGGACCACCAGCGTAAATACTCTTTTCAAACTTTTAAGTCCCGTTTTACGCCCTTTGGAACAAAGTTTAATTCTCATTGTGTGTGTACACTGTAGTGAATATCCTACAAGGATTTACACGTGGGAGAGCCATGCTTCGGCACGAATGGGCCGGCTCGACCGGAGAAATACCACGTTCTCACAGAAAACCAGCGTGAAACAGCGCTTGCGCTGTGTTTCGCTGAGTGAGTGAGTTTACCGGAGGCACAATCCCCTTCCCTACGCTACCCTATTCCCTTCCCTACCCTATTACCCTACTCCCTCTTAAAAGACCGGCAACGCGTCCATGGGCGACGGAAGTTGCTTTCCATCAGGTGACCCGTTTGCTCGTTTGCCCCCTTATTTCATAAAAAAAGGAACCTGCAAAATTTCCAGTTTGTATGTGTTATAGTTTCTGAGATGATTATCATTCAATGATTAATCAGATATTTTGCTTGCTTTTCATTTTATTTGCATTTCATATTAATTTCATCACAAGCTAATGTGTTCACACTTGTACGCAGTTCTGAAACCTCTCGACCTTCTCTTATCAGTAGAGATACTATCTCGTGTAATGGCCAGAAAGTTTCTTCATTTTAATATAAAAGATAACAAATTATTGCCAAATCCAAATAGATTTAACCAAAACTTGATGGTGTAAAGTTGCCCGTGTCTAAGATAACAGTTAAGATATATAATGACATATTTTAACACTATTTATCTTCTAGATTATTTAATTTACGGATCGCTAAGATTTTTATATAATTGAGTTACTCATTAACAAAATAATCAAATAAAATTATACTTTCGAATTTTTGGTAGCATACCATTAGGTCCTCGTAATATTTCATTTATTTAATTCAACTTATTAATTTGAAAGTGGAATCTCTAAATTGCGTATAAAAATTCGATTTCTTTGTTTTAATTGTTACGATTTTTACGTTTCTTTGTTTTTTATAAGCAAATAATGGTGCTTTTTTCCAATTTTTATGCAAACAATATTACTAGAATATGTAACATTTTATCTTTGAAAGTTCTATTAAAACCCAGACAGTTGTTCGCTGTTTTAAAAAGAACCTCCGTTTGTACTTAGTCGTATATTTATTTAATGAACACAGTGCCGTGGGTTTTGGGAGATAAGAGGCGATCTAAATACACGGCTGGTTCCCGATATCTCAATCGAGTTTGGTGACAGAACGCGTCTATGTAGGCGGCGGACGGTGGTATGCTGGAGAGAACCAGGAACGTAAGGAATTGGGGCTAATTGCCCACTTTTTGGAAAGCTGAGGCTAAGGTAACAGATAGACTGTTAAAGTTGCACAAACTCAAAATATCACGTTGTCTAAAATCTAAAATTTAGCATCAGCCATGAATTTCTCTTAATTTATTCTTATAAAATGCCACATGAATATTATAATATTATTATTTTGTTTTAAGATTTCAACAAACATAAACAATAATTCTTTTATTGACATTTTCTAACTCAGAATTATTTATATTCTATCTAAACATGTTTATAATTATGAAATATTTTGAAATCAAAAATTCTTAAGACAACCAAAAATAGACACGAAATTGTGATGCCAGCGGGGGGTTAGATTAGTAATAAATTAGGTAGCTAATTCTATGTAATAATTTTTGTGATATTGTGAACATGATGTGGCAAACTATTTTGAATTTTTTAACAAATATTGCCCACTTTTGGGCAAAATTTTATTGTGGTGGCTCTCTCTTGAATGATGTAGTTCAGTTGACACTCGCTGACGAAACCGCCGACTCACGTACAGGTTTTTGAACTGTCAAGTACAACTTGCGTGTAATTGTGATCTGACTTTATTACTTACTACTATAGTAGTTAGTTCTTCAAGTCATTAACTTAAATTGTTACTAGAAAATAGTTTCTAATAGTTTTTCTTGCGTAACTGTTAAACATAATATCCGATGTCACATTTGAAAGAAAGAAAGAAAGAAAGAAATAAAATTTGGTAAATAATTCAAACAAAAATAAACAATTAAAAACATGTCAACACCTTTACCAAATAGGTGCTTACTCAGCATGTGTTGCGACCGTAGTCGCAACGCTGGTTTTCAGTAAGCGCCTATTGATGAAAATAAAATAACGAAATTAAAACTAAGCATTACAGTGTCATTTAAAAACATAAACAATAAGATAAAGCTATAACAATAATAATAACAGTTGCATTGATCACAAAAAACAACTTACTTTTAACATAATATTGTAACTCTACCCATTTGTTTAAAGCTATGAGTGCGTATGACATATTTTCATTGACTGTTAAACACATCCCCGTAATAAATTCTTTTCCAAAAGTGAGAGTCTTTAATTTTTTTTCAAAGGTTTTCTTGTACATGAAGTAATTTTAAGATAACTCTAAAGCCTACATGGAAAGTATTTACTTTATCAATAATACAAATCTATAGAATCTTCAGAACCTATATTGTAAATAATTTTTCACGAGATATACCTAATTTTTAAAATTCAAGCTATTGTATCTAAGACATTTTCCTAGATACTTAGATAATAATATTATTATGTTTTTCATAACTTAAATATTCAAAATAATATACCTTACAATCATGACTGCTCAAAATTAATTGTGTATTTTACGATATGATCATCACTATCACCAACGTGGATACGTTGGTGATAGTGCTGTGCTGGATAGCACAGAATGGGTGTCTTCCAGATAACTAAGAATTAAATTTTAGCAATCCAATATAGGAGGCTAACATAATTTTGTAACGAAAAATAAAATTCTTCTGTAATAAACTTATTCAAAACAGGCACAAAGGTGTATGACCTTGTCAAAAAGCTGTTAATTATTTTATTATTTAGAGGCCTGTGGTGTGTGGCATCTAATTACGTAAATAATGAATCAAACTTAATTACTTGGGAATTCGTACGTAACGTAACGTGAATATGGCCGCCATATTTTACACCTTTAGGTCTTAACATTGCAACGTTACCGAACGCGTTAATGCAATACGATGCAATTGATGAAAAATTAGGTCAGCTCTAATTGTATTTCAATCTATTGATTTTAAAAACTTTGAAAATTTCTCTGCTAGCGTTGAATACTAACGGTAATAATAACTAACTCAGAGATTATTTACATTTAATAATTATTGAACTTATTGAAGAGTTTGAAAGATAATGTATGGGGACTTTGTGAATGTTAAGTTGTTGTTGTGTTAAGTAAAATACTAGCTGTTTGAGCTTTGCTCGGTATTCGATAAAATACGAATAAAATGACATTTTCTAAAAATGATTCCTAGCTAGATCGATTTATCGCCCCCGAAACCCCCTATATACTAAATTTCATGAAAATCGTTGGAGCCGATTCCAAGATTTCAATTATATATATTTAAAGAATTGCTCGTTTAAAGATATAAGATTATTCGTCTCTAAGTGCGGCAGTAATGGCTAGTTTCTGAGGAATTTATCTTTAAATTTCAACTCACTTAACACTTTCATTCAAGCGTTGATAATTGGTTATTATTTTTATTTTAGCCAATGAAAGCGCTAATAAATAGAGATAAACTCCAGTCAGAAAAACTCAGAATATTCAGCATATTAAGTTAAATATTTAATATTAAAAATAATATGAAAGTTAAAGCGGGATCACAATATGTACTGTTAAGTCTCGTTACCTAAGTCGTAAAATTTTTAATTTACTTTAGCGAAATTACAACTGACGTCAGTTACTTTATTATAATTATATTTTACATAAAATATGTTTATAGCTCTTTCTTCTAAGATCGGTAAATTTTTTGGTATAATATTTTACTCTTTATTTATGCCAAATGTAATCAAAGCTAGCTCCGTATTATAGGCCCATTTGATGCAATCAAACAAACCTGTCCTCTTTATAATTTAAAGATATTATTTACCTGTTTAATTACAATAGAATATTATTAAAAAAAAACACGACGTGCTTTACGTAAGTCGGTAAGTCCTATCATTGAGGAGTTTAATTTGCCGTGACGTATCATTAATTACTTTTTAATTATTAATGATTAGTGGACAAACACTCATGACTATTGAGTGTCAGGAAAAATATTATCAAATCATTTTAATTGCTTTTGTGGGAAAGATTTTCCTGTTTAGTTTTAATTATTATCCAAAATTTGCTGTTTTACGTCATGTACTTATATCTCTCTAGGAAGCCTAATAATAATCAAACAAATGTGGGCATTTCCTCGAAAAAAAAAAATTCTTTTCGTCCTTTCCTGTGGTCTACCATATAATATATCTGTGCCAAATTACATGCAAATCTGTCCTGTATTTCTCTCTTCAGCTTTATAATATTATTAATATATATTGAAACTGAACGGGAATTAGTGTCTCCTACTACGGATATGTAGTTTACTTGCTTCGCCAAAAATGATCCTAAGAGGACGCAGTCGAAACCATCCACTAAAACTCTACCTATTGCCTCGTTCGTCCATCTTGTGTTTAATAAGGAGGAAAAATAAACATCTTTAGCTAGTTAAGGCTTGATTTCTATCGCTACTTCATTTTGTGAGTGGCCGAATTCCAACAAAAGAATTTACTTAACTTGTAACTTTTATCTTTATTATGTTTTATTTAAATAAGATACATAAAGGTGAAATGCTGTTGATATATTGTTTGGTAACGGCATTTCTTTAATACCGCAACGCAAGAGGTATGTTATAACATGGATCTCTGAAACTATGTTTTGCATAGAAAATCAAAACAGCAAAGTTATATACCTAGTCTAAATTACTTAATTATTATTAATTAGCATGGATTGTTAGCGTAGAAAATGTAGCTAATCATTTCAAATATATAAAATACTCGTATTGCAATGTTTGTTACCAAATTCGCTATTTTATTTTTTAAATCAAGTAATGAATTGGAACAAAATCGAATTTTAAATTAAAAATTTAGACAAAAATGTTATAATAGTTTATTGGCTATCAATATA
The DNA here is from genome assembly GCF_905147365.1 of Aricia agestis. NCBI lineage: Eukaryota > Metazoa > Arthropoda > Insecta > Lepidoptera > Lycaenidae > Aricia > Aricia agestis. The sequence continues at coordinate 16,498,385 of NC_056415.1, forward strand.
ATTTGCCTACATAATTAGTGCACCTTTTAGTAAATTGGCAATTATATTATACCTAGGCAGATGTTAATTGTCAGCTATTAGGTAGGTAGGTCTATAGATTAAGTAACATCATTAAGTTGAAAGAACTTAATAGTCTTAATTTATTTTAAAAAATTAGCAAATTATGTTGCCTACTAATTTTATATTTCTATGGCTTATAAATATTACCCATTGCAAAAAGGTACCAAGTAGATATTGCTTTTAATTAATTTGTTTCGACAAAATTTGTTTATCGCGCAGGAACCGTACATTTTCCAGGATAAAAGGTATCCTATATTTAATTGTCCTTTTCCGGTATTCTAATGCCTGTTTTCACCAACCGCCTCCTAACGCTATAAGTGGTCCCCTAGCGGCCATTAAGGGTACATATCCTTCAAGATTTCACGAATTTTTGTGTGTCACATTCGTCCTTAGGGCGCGGCGTAATAACTTTTGCACAACATTAGTTTTTTTTTAATGTTTTAAGAGATATTTAACGCGTTAAGATCACTAGCGAACACTTAGCGTTAGGAGACCGTTGGTGAAAACAGGCATAAGTATCTGTATACTACATTTTTATACGTGGGAGATATACATAGCTACATTTTTTATACGTGGGAGAGCCATGCTTTGGCACGAATGGGCCGGCTCGACCGGAGAAATACCACGTTCTCACAGAAAACCGGCGTGAAACAGTGCTTGCGCTGTGTTTCGCCGAGTGAGTTAGTTTACCGGAGGCCCAATCCCCTAACCTATTACCTTCCCTACCCTCCCCTATTCCCATCCCTTCCCTTTCCATCTCTACCCTCCCCTATTACCCTATTATATATATCCCCTATGCCCTCTTAAAAGGCCGGCAACGCACCTGCAGCTCTTCTGATACTGCGAGTGTCCATGGGCGACGGAAGTTGCTTTCCATCAGGTGACCCGTTTGCTCGTTTGCCCCCTTATTTCATAAAAAAAAAATATATATACCAAATTTCAGGAAAATCGGTTCAGCGGTTTAAGCGTGAGGAGGTAATAGACAGACAGACATACTTCAGTATTTATGTTATTAGTATAGATATTTAGTAAGATCTTATCTTGTCCGTACATACGGAATATTTAGTAAGATCTTCTTGTCCGTACGTGTTATACGGAACCTCTCGTGCGGGATTCTGTCTCACACTTGGCTTATACATTTTAATGGCGATTCAATTGAATGTCAACTAGCAATTAGAAGTCTAATGGACGCCATAAATAACAAGTAATTGATAAACACAACAGCGATTACGGAATACCATTATACCAACTTTTATACTAGGTGTATAAAACATAGTGAAACTTTAGGGTGTGTATGTATTTCATTGTGAAAGTAGCAGCGCCGAAAGAGCAACTTTTTTGCTTTTGTATGAGAAAACTCATCGCGCTGGGGTAATTGCCCATACAAATCTAAAAAAAAAATTAAGTATTTCACCGCAGCTATTTTCACTGTGGACTCTACACATAATAATAATTTATTATCGGGCGCCCATACACACCTTAAAGTATTATCACTTAGTTTTGTTACACCTTGTAGTTATTTACTAAATAATGTATTTAAAGTATTTAATTGAATAAATGCCGTATTGGTTAAAATCGCTTCGAAAATTAGCCATTATTTAAAGTAAATGACAAAATAAAATAATACGTTATTGTGGGATATACATAAGAGATAGACACATACCATCGCGGAGTTTTCTGTAGACCTTTTCATAGTGTACAATTACTTTGGATACTATATTTATCATTAGATCATAATATTATACACAAGAAACTTGATTTTTTTCATCTAGTAAAGCTAGTTCTCTAGGGCTTACCGGTAAAGCGTAGGATAGATTTTCTAATAAACATGCGTCACCACATCACAATCCGTACATAAATATTAATGGTGCAAATAACGCGCGGCGCCACACGCTACTGACACAGTACAAACATATACAGTAGAGTAATCATAAACTGTACATTTACCGTATTGTTACGCCGGTTCTACTCGCCGGGTTGGATCCCGAACCGATGGTAGGCACTAGGCACTAGACACAATATTACCGACGTTCAGAGAACAGTAGAAAAAATGTATACTGAATAAAAAAAATTGAGTTTGAGTTTATTTGATTAGACCGTGGCTCTTGACATAGAGATTGCAGGTTTGATCGTCGAGTTGGGAAATATTGTTTCCAAAGGTTAGGACGATGCAGGCCAATCAAATGATCTTGCATGCAAAAAGTAGTTTCTTCGCCTGATATTGCCAGTCGTGTCAGTCATCCGTCGTTCTGGGTTATGAGAGTAGAGAAGACAGAGTGAATTTGTGATGGTGCACACTTGGGCATTATCAAATCACTCCTGCATAACTGCTTTCAATATAAAACCGGCCACGGTCACAGAAACCTTTGTAGGAGGTATTATATTATATACTAACACGTCTTAACCTATAAATGAATCCTGGCCTACAAATTATAATATGTTATCTATAAATTAATACGCGAGCGAAAAACTTTGGAACCCTTTTTACGAAAAATGCGGAAACGTAGGAGCATGAAATTTCGCACAGTTGTAGGTTATATGGAGAAGGAGTGCATCGAGCTAATATTGTTTTAAAATTAATAGTTATGCTTTTATCATACATTATTTTAATAAGTAAAACAATACACACACTACAACGCGCACACTACCATCTTTTAACTGACAAGCCTATACACACGAATTTTACTCTTTTATTTATGGTAAAAGTCTGTTGTCAAATTAAAAATGGATTGTTGTTTTTTTTATTAAATCTGAAATAGTCAATACTTTAAACGGGGAGCCAAAAGAAGAAGATAATTAAAATTAAGGTCGAATTTTGACCATTGGGCGATCTCTAGTATTATAAAATATGTATATTCATCTATCTATCATCTTGAACCACTAAAACGAATTTGATGAAACTCGTTCTTGATAAAAGAGTTCGTTCTAAACAAAAACTATCCTATATCCTTACCTCCAAGGTAAGGATATAGGAGAGTTTTTGTTTAGAAGGGCGCCCAAACGGTCGTCCTAGCTTTTCTTCCGTACGGGTAGCTCAGGTTGTGACAGAAGTATTCGAAGGTCTCCTCGTGTGCCGAAGCCTCAGGAAACGTGCGCGTGCGCACCTTCCTCATAACGTCGATATCCTTGACGCCCGCGGCCCGCTTGACGACCGACCAAGTTAATACATACTAAGCGGTATAAAATAAAATAAATAAAATATATTTTTATTCATAATAGGTATTATGAATACACTTTTTAAAGGTCGTTGAAAGAACGAAGAAACTAAGATGCCTACCGGTCGGGAACTAACCCGGCGAGAAGAACCGGCGGCGTAAGAAACTCGCACGGGGCACATTCCATATTCTTTACAATTTATCATAATTATTGGTGACTATTTTACTTCTTTCTTTATATTTAAAGCCCAAGAAGCAGACACTTTTTTCATATCACCGATTCCAATTCTACCGATGAGGAGACAAAAAAGTTTTCAATGATACTGGATCATGACTATTCGGTATTTGACACTGATTAGTGATCACAGTAGGTACATCTGTTAGGCTGCGTTTCCACCAGATATGTGTTTTTAAGATCCAATAGCATCGCCGCGCTAAGCGATGTCATGGCAAGCTCACGTCAATAAAGCAATTCTATTGGATCTTAAAAACACATTCCTCGCAACACATCTCTGGCCGAAACGCAGCCTTAAAATTTGCAAATGCGAAAGGTTTGTTCCCATTTTTATTTTTAGTTAGTAATAAGTATGGTTATTAAATTAATATGGGTAGCAACTCGACCTTGACTGATGATGATGATTTCACTTTTAAGCGTAGGCAGTGTTCATAGTTTGAGTAACGCATTAGAAACAGGTTCTGTGTTGATACGACAAACAGTTCGTATAGAACAAAGAAATTGATAGTGTCTGTGCATAGATTAAGATTAGCTTTTCTATGACACGTTATTAGCGTGTCTATAATGACACGTGCCAAATTTTTATCCGACTACTATAAAAAGGGTAATGATTTAGGGTAATATTTACCATTATTTAGGGTAAGGTATTTTTTTTTATGAAATAAGGGGGCAAACGAGCAAACGGGTCACCTGATGGAAAGCAACCTCCGTCGCCCATGGACACTCGCAGCATCAGAAGAGCTGCATGTGCGTTGCCGGCCTTTTAAGAGGGAATAGGGTAATAGGGGATGGTAGGGAAGGGAAGGGAATAGGGAAGGGTAGGAAAGGGAATAGGGTAGGGGATTGGGCCTCCGGTAAACTCACTCACTCGGCGAAACACAGCGCAAGCGCTGTTTCACGCCGGTTTTCTGTGAGAACGTGGTATTTATCCGGTCGAGCCGGCCCATTCGTGCCGAAGCATGGCTCTCCCACGTATAGAGGTATATGTCTGCTTAAAGGTGAAGCCAAACGAGCGTAATTTGTGAGTCGTGAGTCGCAGAATTTCTGCCGCGTAAATATCTTTTCATACAAATCATGACTCACAAAATTACGCTCGTGTGAATAAAACAGAACTTTTGTATGAAACTGAATGCGGCAGAATTTCTGCCAACCGAAATTCTGCAACTCACAACTCACAAATTATGCTCGTTTGGCTTCACCCTTAAGCAGACACCCCGCACCAGCTCCGAGAAATGAAGGGATGAGGAGGTGCTATGTTGAATAATGATAGTCCAGATAATATTACAGTAGTACAGTAGTACAGTAGAGCAAAAAGTAAGCTTACAGCCCTTTTAATATGGCCCAAAAGCCGGGGATAGCCAGATCTTCATCGAAGCTTAAACTCCAACTGGTCGACATGTACTATCAGATAATTCCTAGGCAGATGGCGGACCTAAGTAATTTGGTCGAGTTACGTTAAACTCAGCCGACCGATCACAGCTAATATTGAAATTGAAATAAGCCGACCACATGAGGTAGGTCCGTTAACAGTCTAGAAATCAATTTCCTCGATCGTACACATAAAAACTTTTAACTTTTATAAAATGACTAAGGCCTGACTGCCCCTGGCTCCTGTTCTATCAGAACTCATGCTATTATATTGTAAAATGTAGTGTTCAGGAGATCCAAGTATCATTTTACATGCAGCCAGAATGAAAAGAAATGCCTAGTTAATTATATCATCCAAGTGCCACAAAATCTATCTGTTCTGCAAATAGGTACGCCGTGTGGCGCATGTCAAATGGTTTATTTTAATTGGTTTATGCAGATACTACTCAAACACTACTGGTCAATAATATTTGAGATCTCTTATATGGTTTGGAATGCCCAGACGAACTTCAAAAGTCAACTCTTTTATCACACCTGACTATCATTATGCTGATAATGATGTCAGGTGTAATAAAAGAGTTGAAATATTTTTAATCAAGAGAATTTGAAATATTTTTTTCATTTAAAAATTGGGTCAGATTACGGGTAACTAAATATTAATTTAAATCTTTTTCCTTAACTATTAAAATAATTTTGCATATTCATATTATGATTATGCAACTTTACTGTTTTTGTTTTAGGTATATTGTTGTCTAACTGATATATTATTATGGTAATACAGAGGTAATTGACTCTGTAATATTTGTTTCAGGTTCTTTATTATTGCTACAATTTTCCTTATTCTTTCAAGAGCATTTACTTTTGAATCGAAATGACAATACCTAGTTATTGTGTAGAGTACTATGTACAATTGTAGTCAGTGCCTTTTCATTTATTTTTAACTAACTTTTAACAAAGGGCAAGTATCCGTCAGCTAACGGCGGATAATTTAATTAATAAATGATTCGTTATTAGCAAAACCCGAGACGTTGGAAGTGTCATTGCTACCTGACCTTTCAATAGCATAACCCTTTCGTGAACATTTGATGTCCATTAAACTCTACGTCTAGTACAGTTTCGTTAGCTTTATATTTCTCAAGGTCAAAACTTTAATCGAAGTACCATAGATAAATAATTATAGATATCGCCCGCGGCGTATGGTAATTCTTAGCTCCCGGGTTACGTGGACTGGCCATTGCAGTATTTATACCGGCCGTAAACCATACCCTGTTGATTCCCTACAATTTATCCCGTGCGCACGCGAAATATTTATAGATATGACTTCTTTCGTGATAATATCTCAAGTATTACGTGATGCTGTTGCAGGATGGTTTGAAATGCTTTTTGTCATCTTTGGGAGATGTTGATTTTAGGTGCCAGGAATTAAACTCACTACACCAACTCTTAACCCGAAATTATCTGACATATAGGAAGAAACTATATTGGAATAAGGTATTGTCCACGGTCCACCTGGTGATTTGCAGCGCAAAGACTTACCAAGGAGATGCGAGAGTACAGGAATTGGAAGATTTCAAGAGATAGTAGAAAATAATAAGATAAGCTGCTGTCTTTTGCTTCTCGGCACTCTTCAATGTTCTTCAGCGAGGGTTTAGATGGGTATATGTGACGTGCAGGACTAACCTTAAGGCCCCTTAAACACAATACGTCTTTTAACAGCGATGCAGTCGCGATGCAGCATTGATGCAGTCGCAAATGGTCCACCTTTATACACTTGCGCTACTTTAAGCATCGATACAGTCGCGATGCTGTCGCGATACAGTAGCGATGCTGTCGCGATGCAGAAGCTAGCCATTGAACTAAGTTATATATAATTAAGTAATAGTTGCATATACGTGCTCATTTCGGTGATCTGGCTGTAGAAAGCTGACATAGGTATCTGATGCTGGATCCTTGTTTTTCTTTTGATCACTGCAGCAATGATCCTTGTCTGGGTTGAAGGGAGTTCTTTGATAATTACATAGAAATCATCAATCTCCTGGAAAGTTGACGATGAAGATGGAGAGCAATTACTCCCGCTACCGACACGCTACACCGGGGGAGTCACAAGTGCGTTCCTGGTTTATTCCGTTGACCTTGGTACCCAATGAGGCGTGCCTCAGACTGATGATGATAAAAAACCCGTCTGCCATACAAGGTTTGCCCACTACGGTTTCCCACCGCACGCTCGACCGCACAAAAACGCATTACGCTCAAATGAACATCATAATTATTGTTTACTTATATATTTTTTTCTATAAATGGCGTCGTGCCTATAGATGCTGGCGGGAAAGATTCCGAATTATTCCCGTCGAATACTTCGGAAGTATTCCGAAATATTCCGAAACTTTGGGAATATTTCAACTGTCAAAAAAAACGAGGAAAATTGCGCTTGGAAGCTGTAAACTATTTATCTTTAGTTGTGTATCTAAGAATATGTGATGCCGGTTACTAACATTATTAGCCAAGCGGCGAGAAACGGCTTTTTTGGCTTATTATCATTACTAGCGATAAATAGCGGCTGGTAACGGCTTGTTACTTTTCTTTGATAATACCTAATCATATGAGTTCGTTTATTTTTTATGGTTTTTATTCTGATTTACTTACAATAGGATATATTAGTATGGATAGTATGGATATAAGTAAGTAATAAGTAGGTAAGTATAGATCCTCGATCCCATTGGCCATTACTAATTTATAATAAAACTAGATGACGCCCACAACTCCGTTGCGCCAAAATTCGTTTATCGCGCCGGAACCGTACATTTTTCCGGGATAAAAACTATCCTATGTCCTTTCTCGGAACTCAAAGTATTTCCATGTCAATTTTCAGCAAAATCGGTTCAGCGGTTCGAGCGTGAAGAGGTAACAGACAGACAGGCAAACAGACGCACTTTCGCATTTATAATATTAAACCTAGAAGTAGGTATAGATAAACAATTTATATTTTACTTAAGAACGTAATGTGCCACTGAACAAATAATTCACTCAACCACCACAAACCACAAACAAACACGTATATTTCCATTGAATTATTCCGGCGAAATATTCGACGGAAACATTCGATTGCGGGGTACGAATCTTTCCGCGGGGTGAGGGAAAACTTCTCCGGGGAGCATCTCCCTTCCGCGCCGCCGTCACCCGCTCACACGACTCGCTCGCCCGTACGAGCGGGCGACGGCGGTGCGGAAGGGAGATGCTCCCCGGAGAAGTTTTCCCTCACCCCGCGGAAAGATTCGTACCCCGCAATCGAATGTTTCCGTCGAATATTTCGCCGTGGCAGTCGGCGCGTGCGAAGCGGTGATAGCGGCCGGCGGGCGACGCTCTATGCGCGGCGGCGATCGATGATTGATGCAAAATACGATTTTTCAGCATAAATAAAAATTCATATTACTTATTTTTTTTATTAAATTCATTTTGAATAATTCAAATTTAAAGAAACTTTCCCAGAAGTATTCCGGAATTATTCGGAATTTTTCAGAAGTTTTGCAACTATAGTCGTGCCAACGTTCGTTGCGTAGGCTGGACATATTGTATGATAAGCTTTTTCTCAAATTGCCAGTGACGCAACGGAAAATCAATACGTGTTAGAGTTTACATAACATGGATATGGGACGAGGATGAGTCCTAACTCCCATGGCTTGGGGAAATATCGCTTTTTTTCATAGAACTAGAGACAAAACTACTGTTCATACAAACACATAAACAACGGCACCTACGCGCGCGCACATGGTGTGTGATAGCCACAGTACACACACGGGAGTGTGATAGCCTGCAATCGAAGCTACTTTCGAGTCTTGAGAATAGAGACCCTAGTCATTACTCGTTTCCTGATTTATTTGTCAAAAAACATACTTAAGTCCTGAGTTCAAGCTGATGTAGATGATGGTAATTCATCACCTCGTTTTACTGAAAACGCAAAATTCCAATTAAAGCGGTTACAAGGCAACGCCCCACTCCGCGCATTGTTCATAATGCCGATCTGTTTACTGTAATTACAGGCAAAAACGATGTCGACGGCACCGGCGCAAGGAAGAAGAGACTGCGGGTAGCAACTGATGTTGTAAAACCGCTATCCGTTGTAGTTTATGCTATAGCAAATACACTGTATAGTATATGTGATGAGTTTGATGTAATTTTTTGATAAATAATATTTATTATAATCATATTATTAAGGTTCTACTTAAGGTATTTGATTGCAGTTAGCATGGTAGTAGTTATGACACCGGATTAACACAAACGCTACTTATATGCGAAAATGTACAGTTTAAAACCTACCCACCTAGTATTAGATTTTGACTTGGATCAATTGGACGACTGACGGAAAGAGGATGACTATGTCATCTGCTTTTTTAATCTCTTCGGCGGGACAAAACTTTTACCATGATTCAAATCTCACCGCCACCGCTTGTGACGCAATCCTATAATCTCTCCACTACCACTTTTACCTTGAACCGAATCTCCCCGCTACCTCCTGTGCCTCGTCTACGTCATCCAGTCACTCATTTCCTCAGTTTATCCATTGATTAGCCGTGAGCTGATGAACGTCTAGCCTCACGCGAGCTAATTATTAAAAACATTTACTTAGCGCCAGTTTACTTTAACTATGTTATCATTTACTGCAATCCTATTAGGCTCGGCGTAGACTACTGGAGCGCACTACGTAGCAAAATATTATCATTACTTATCCATACTAATATTATAAATTCGAAAGTGTGTGTGTCTGTTACCTCTTCACGCCCAAACGGCTGAACCGATTTTGCTGAAATTTGGCATGGGAAGGGAAAGGACATAGGATACGTTTTATTTCACCCGGAAAAAGACATAGGATACTTTTTATAAAATGTACGGTTCCCGCCCAATAAACGAGCTATATTTTAAAAATGTTCATTTATTTTCAGTTACAAAACAGTTTTAAGGCCTGACATATCTTAGAGATCACTGGTTTAGAGGTTTGCGCCGGAAGCGGAAATTATGGATTCATGAATATAAGTAAAACTTTTAAACTTAATTACTCCACGGTTATACAGGGTGTAACAAAAATAAGTGATAATACTTTAGAGTGTGTACGTGTTCATTGTAGAGAGTTCACTGTGAAAGTAGCAGCGCTGAAAGACCAAAAAATTTTTTCACTTTTGTATGGGGAAACTCGTGACGCTCGGGCCCTTTCCCATACAAAAGTGACAAAAAATTTTCGTCTTTCAGCGCTGCTACTTTCACAGTGAACTCTCTACAAGGAACACGTACACACCCTAAAGTATTATCACTTATTTTTGTTACACACTGTATACTATAACTAGATTGAAAGTAACTCACAGAAAACCGGCGTGCGCTTGCGCTGTGTTTCGCCGAGTGAGTGAGTTTACCGGAGGCCCAATCCCCTACCCTATTCCCTTCCCTACCCTCCCCTATTCCCTTCCCATCCCTACCCTCCCCTTTTACCCTATTCCCTCTTAAAAGGTTGGCAACGCACCTGCAGCTCTTCTGATGCTGCGAGTGTCCATTGGCGACGGAAGTTGCTTTCCATCAGGTGACCCGTTTGCCCCCTTATTTCATAAATAAAAAAAAACATCACTGATGTATATTTTTTTTCTATAAATGATGTAATAATTCTGGAATCTTAAGGAAACTCTGGAATATTTAACTCAATGTTTTTTTTTTTTTCAAAAAATTTAAAAACCGTTAATCTACGCGGAAGTTTAGTTAAAAAACAAAAACCATCTACATGTCAATGAACCGTCCGCAGCCAAATCTTTGATCGAGATCTGTATCGGGTTAAGTTTCGTCGTGTTTTATTGAATGCCGATAAATAGTGGTCCGTACAATGGTCGGTGCAAACGAGCGACTATATTGCTCCAAAATCCTGGCAATTGGGCGAAACTTTTAAATTATTTGACTAATATTAGTAATATTAGTATCAGATTTAAAAAATGTACTTATTGAAACGTCATTAATTTTTATGAGTATCAAGAGGGTACTATAGATTTTATTTATATTTGTTTTATATTTAGAATCTATACAAAAATGTACCAAAAATGTAAAACAGAAATGTTTTGATATTATAATCTGAGTAATAAAAAAAGTATATTATTTCTGTTACTAACCTTGGACAGTGGACACAGATTATATATTTCACGTATATTACAAATTATGTGAATTTTTGAACGAAACAATAATTATTATAAACGAAACGTTGACGTCATAACCAGGCTGTTCATTGGATAGTAAGTACAATTACATATATCATTTCGAACATTTAACAAACAAGATAACGATTAAAATCTTAACAATATAACAATTAAACGTAAAATATATTAAAATGAAACATTTTTTGATGCTGTAAAGTGATAACAAAGTATTTAAATAAATAAAACGGAGATTAAAAAAATATATTTTAGCTATTTTTAACCTGCCCGCGGAGAAATATTAAATTTTTTGACATCGATCCTGAGTATCATCTTAAAAATTCACTGATTTCTCAACTCAGACGCTCGTCTGCTCAGCCCCATAATACGACATTATCGTAGAAATCACAGGCAAATGAACAACCTTATTTATATCACCCAGTACTAAAGCTGTCCACTACAGTCATTGTCTAGTGATATACAGACAGACACGTACATGTACAAACTTTAGTGTACTGCACTAAAACGTACAAGGAAACAAAATACGTAAAATATGAGCTTACGTGTTGCTTTTGACGTAAACATAGTTGCACACAGTATTTTTAATGAAATTATAATAAAATAAAAAAATTAAAAATTCTCATTCATACAAAAAAACTATCTGACCCGGTAAACGTTGTTATACCATATAAATTATTTCTAGTATCAATATAAAAAGTAGATAAAATCCTATTCTCAGGCCTAAAGAAATGTACATACAAATTTTTTTTTTCATTTGAAATCAGTCGAGCCATTTTGGAGGAGTTCGCGCACAAACACTGTGACATGAGAATTTCATATTAAGTATATTATTAGATGTAGTAAAATTAGTTGAGGTAAAAGAATATGTATTTAATAATATTTTCAATTAAGTTACAATATTATTATGAATCATTGTTAGAAAACATGCGTAATCAGTTTTAAGGTCAAGTCATCATAATAATCATCATTTCTATCACTTCTAATCATAATTACATCAAAATCGAAATAATCAAACCACTCCTCTTAACAGTTTTTATGACAGTTAATTGTACAATTCGTTGAAATAGAAACCGGTGCCTTTGCAATTTTACTACAATCAATGCTTTCTCTTCATTTAACTACATATTTTATTTTGATTATCAATTTAACATAAACCGTCTCCCACATAGAGCTTTTTACTAATTAAGCCAGCATGACATAAAGAAAATTGTTGAAGGTATTACTTGTAAGTACTTACATTAAAGGCTTCGCGAGACTAGCTTTTGTCCATGAGATAGATCAACCTAATCCTGGCATACAAACTTTAATTCTTATCAAACTCTGTTGTATAATAATTAATAATTATTTTATAAACCTCTTTTTTATCACAGATATAAATTGGATTTTGTCGTATGCCTGCCTGTCAGAAACTATCTGCCAGGCTGCATTTAAGGATTTTATGTTCAAATTTAAGGTATTTACTAAATATGTACTATCAGAGAAGTTGATTCGGATATCAGAGAGTTTGGTCGCGTTACGTCAAACCCAGCCGACAGATCACAGTTAACATTAAATTGACATAATCCGACCAAATGACGTTGGTCTATCAACTGCTTAGGAATCAATTTCCTCGATGTTACAATAGCAACTAGCTTGTTCTTGACTGACCCTTTGCACTATTATAATTTACACGACAAACTAGCTGTAGTAATTCGTAATTAAAAATTATATAAACGTAAGCTTAACTGATGACACCACCCTCGCTAATGATACCTAAGCATGTAGTATGTAGTATGTCCTGTTTTTGCCAACCGCCAGGAAGCACGGTCGGCTGCGTGACCTTTACGTCTCGTAACGTAATTGTTACCTTTTACGGCGTACTACTTTCTTTTAATAGATCCTTTTTGCTTGAATATTCCTTTAATGCTATACTACAATAATTTTGGTGTGATCATTAATCTAAGGACCCTTAATCCCAAGACGTTAATGAAGTATATATTTTAGGGCTTTTTGTATTTGTATTAAATACTTAAATCCTAACTGAAAGGAGTATATTCAAACTCAATACGGGGCTAAAAAATTATAAGATTTTCTTGCGTTTCCTGGATGCATGGCTAATTGACTACCTGTTCTTAATGAACCCATGTCTTCTGACCTACAGCAAAAGAAGATTTGCATGTAGAATGAATACACAATTTACTGAAAAATCTTTTAAAATATTATGTTAAAGATACTATACAGTCTACATGACACTAAAAAACTAATAAAGTATAATAATAATTATTTATTCTACCACAGATGAAATGCTACGTGGTATGACTAACGCGGTGCTACGAGCTTTAATTAGATCGTAAAGAGTTCAACGCGCACCGACCACCTTTAAAAATATTAATGACATTATTATTTTTATTTATTAATATTATGTGTATTACGTTTTAGTAAAAGTATTTTTTATTTATTGTAATATTTATTTCTTCATTTATTTGAGGCTACGTAGGCCCATATTAAAGATACCTTTAATACTGACCTACTTATTAATATTATAGGTATTACTTACGTATGTTATTATGTACTTAAAACTATATTTTAATCGGTAGCATTATTCCATACTGAAAATTTACTTACTAATCTTTAAGCCAAAATAATATAATATGAAGGGGGTATACATTAAAATAGTAAGTTTTATTACCATAAAAAGATAAAATAAATCTTAGCATACTATATACATTAACTAAGAAGATGGATTATACACACGTAATATTATAGTTCAAGAAGTTTTATTTAAAATATGCCTACTTAACTACATATAGTTTGCATAATGAATTACTTTTGTATTAAAATCACTAAAATATATTAGTGGATTTTAATAATTAGGCGAAGAGACGATGTAATTTGTCTTGTGGTAGGTTCTGCTCGTTTATTTCAGATTTTAGGAACCAGTGGAGCTAATAGGAACCTTGAGAAATGTAACGATTTACTTGTTGTGGTAAATATTCTAAGTAAGCCAAATGTTTCTGCAGGATAATACAAATTGAATACCTACAAAGCACTTACATTTAATGTGACGCTAAAGCTAGAACGCATGAAATTTATTACGTAATTTAAAAATCTACACTCACTTTAAACTTAAAATGAATTTGAAAATATTTTTTAAGTCATAGAGCTATCTCAATTAGTACAATCTCAAAAATTTTTATAGTTCATCAACATTTTTAGTACAGAACCCACTATATTTACCTACAGATTCAATCTTAGCCGATCTTTTGCTGCTCTACATAATGTCATATGCCATTATAAATAATTTATGTTCATACCAATCGCTCCAAATTAACGTTATTTAAAGAAGATCCGTGAGAAAAGGAGTTTCGATACATAATGTGAATAATTTTGTCATCCATTAAATAACCTTTCTCTTTAATAAATTATTTTATTAAATAGAAAAATAGGCAATAGTATTTTGAATATTTTAATTTTTATATTTAATTTTTGTTCGTGGTGTCTGGGGGTAAGCAAAAAAGTAATATAAGTTAAGAAATTCTATAAGTTGTTTGAAGAAGTGCAAAATATTGTGTTACTAAATCAATGTAAAGTCCATACTGAAAAATATATACGTATGAAATATTGGACAATTCTTTTCTACACGGAATATTATGTACCATTAAATAAGTCATTATAAACTTATTATTCGTAGTTATAATAGTCTGAAACTAAAACTTTTTAAGTAAATACATTTTTTTATGATGTATAGGAGAAAGCAAGTGAATGTATCAAAGAAGAAAAAAGTTACATGTAAAATCACAAATGCATTACACACATCATATATTTTTCCTTTCGCTTATAATGATATAACTCACCCATCAGGTGCTTACGGAAAGTAACATTTAAATAACAAATCCGCCGACATTTTAGTGCGGGGCGAATATTTAATTTGATATTTTGCATAATGATCGGCCTTGAATCTCTCATACATATGTACGGGAGCTCGAATATGGTAAGTGCTTATGAATAAACTTATTATTTAAGCCGGCTCGTTCATTACTAAAACAAATACTGTAGTAACACAGGGTGCTCCGGTTGTTCTTCAATGAGAGTGATAGTACTACGGGATGTTTATTTTTTGATCGAATAAAAACGTTTTTTTCGTTGAGCGTGGGATTTTTTTGGCACTTTTGTGATAGAAATGCGGACAAAAGATAGTCCAATTTACTTGTAGATTCTAGTCTCTATCGGTAGATCAAATATGTCAGCTTTTGGAGTTTTTATACTTAATATTAATCTAACTTGACAATAATTGAAAGACAAATTTGCACCTTCTCAACTACCTTATTTATACCTTTAACCGACTTCGAAAAATGTGATTGTATCGAATGGTTTAGGAATAGTTTCAAGGTGAGCGAGGCGCGCCTACGCGTCCCGCGCCGCTTACGTCAGGCAACTGGGATAACAACAATGCGCTTGCGCCACATCACACCTTCGGCGCGTCTGATAGCAAAATTACACGACACAACAAATCGATGATTTAAACGATGAGGTAGTTACCATGGAAGAATGGAACTGAAAGTTGGTGAAGACCAATTAAAGGGACGTCAAGCTTCTGATGAGAAAATGTTCAGAGAAAATATTTTTGCCAAAAAATTCTTACTAAAGCTGAGAAGAGCAGACATGTATTTTTTTTTCTAAAATAGACGGTGAAAATAAATATGTAATAGACCTATAAAGTAGATATATATATTTTCGCTCTGTATAACAAGAAATATTACAAACGTTAAATTAAAAAGAAATTACAAATATTTCTTTGCTAACAAGATAATGAAATGATAACAATGATGATGAATATAACCCAAATAACGATCACATGATAACACTACATCATCACTACGTAACAAGTAACAATGGATAAAAACACACGCTGTATACAAAAATTCGCACGACCTTAAGGCAAACCCAAACAAAAACAAGAAAACAATCGCGTTTAAACAAATTCGTGAATGTGTAATGCAGTATTAATATTTATAAATTGTTTGAATAGATGGAAGATATCGTTCGTTAGTGGATTCATTTACAACCGACTGTACGACTTTCACGGCAATCATCGGATTGTTTAATTTTGTTAGTTTTCTTTATTGATGACGTAATCATCAGTGTGACTAAACAATATGGCTCATAAGATTTTATGGATTTGTTCACTTTGTTGCTACTTACCTTAATTTTGATTTTATGTACAATGCCAAGATTTCTTGACAAATAATACCTCTTTATTTTAGAAATTTTCTTCAATAACCATACAATATATTAACCATAATTGTTTAATCTTAATTAGACTCTAATTACTAAATCGTATCGTAGTCGTTACGTGTAAGCAACATCGGAGGTGTGAGCACGATTCTGAAACTGATCGAGATACTGCAATTAGCTTATCGTTAGCTGTTATGGCTTTTCATCATCATCAAGCTGTTGACAGATTTCTTCAAAAAATTACACTAAAAAGCTAATTACGGAAGTGATTCACGTGAACTGTACATATAGAAAGAAGAATGTGAAATTTGCCACAGATTATGAGAGGAACTGAAATAAGAATTTTTAAAATAAGAACACTATCATATACATTACACTACACTAGTCCATAAGTGTTATTTTTTTAAGAAAAACAATCCGTATAAAGATTTGAGTTAAAATTTAACTGAATTACGCGGACGAACAAATGTTGATCATAGACACTAGTCACTAATAATAACAACAAGTTGTTATTATTGACTAGTAGGTAGAGACTCATTCTATCGATGTTATCTATTCATTATAACTTGAATCTTTTCGAATCTTCTAGAAACTAGTAATTTACGATGTATTTCGTCGCGTTACCTGTCTGTCCTCAACTTTCATCGATTGAGAGTTAGCGCACGTGTTGCTTTCTATTCTTTTCTCCTTACGTAGAGAACTCCTTGCTTAATTAAATGTCGAGTGTCACCTGGGTGACGTGATGACGTCACAATTCATGGGCAGGAAATGACATCCTTTGATAATATCGGGAGTGTAGATGCCGTATTATATTCGTTTGAGTCAGTGATAAGATGCATCTTATAGTTAATCTTGAACTCATCTTATAGCTTTTAGGAATTGGGTAAATTTGGAATTTTCATTTTAGGTAAATTGTAAAGTCCCTATTGGAAAACCCTTTAGTATACAGATTTGTATAACTTAAAAAATGTGAACTTTTCTGTAATTGTAATCCAAATTAATACTAATATCTACACTAATAATGCGAAAGTGTGTCTGTCTGTCTGCTGAACCGATTTGGCTGAAATTTGGTATGG
Source organism: Aricia agestis (assembly GCF_905147365.1). NCBI lineage: Eukaryota > Metazoa > Arthropoda > Insecta > Lepidoptera > Lycaenidae > Aricia > Aricia agestis. The sequence continues at coordinate 16,515,675 of NC_056415.1, forward strand.
AATGCTTTAAGTCCCGAGAAAGGACATAGGATACTTTTTAAGTAAGTATATCGGAAAAATATACGGTTCCCGCACGATAAAGCTTTGGCGCAAGGAAGGTGCGGGCGTCATTTAGTAGGATACAAAAAAAGTATAGTATCAAATATGATATAAGAAAAGCTCAGAAATATTTATTTGTTTGCAAACCATGCACTTCTAAACCACAAAACAATCAGATAGCGGTAAATCTGTGAATTCATTTACATTCATAATAAATCAGCATACTGAATTTTAAGCATGGTTTTTATACTGAGTTACACTAGGTGTTAGTCATAGCATAGTAAACCGGTATTTCTGTGTTTTTGGGTTTCAAGAATTACAAAGTTTTGGGATCACCTAATTGAATACACAATTTTGTATCATTTTGAGCCCTTACATTCAGAGGTATCTAGGTATTACTCTTCTCTCTCATACTTATTAAGATACAACATACATTTAGTTCCAATGTTATATTACCTACTAAAGGTTTGCATTAGTCTTCCCTTCAGACGCATTGAAAAACAAAAGCCAGAAACTGAGTTGAAGAATTCAATTAACATGGGAATCAAAGCCGAGAATTCTCGGCCAAGAACGCGCAGCAATTTAAATGACCTAATGACTAAAATTACTTCATTAGAGGCCGTCGTAAAGTTAAATTAAAATTATCATAATAAAAACCGGCCATATTAGATTTGTAACAGATATGTTGTGACGTAACAGTAATGACGCTAATTATTGTAATCACGAAGACGCATTGTGCTGCTCTCACACGGTCTGTGTTGCCAGTTGATCTTACTTTATTTGATATATTATTCGAAATATGGAGAAATATAATCTGGTCTAACAGGAGCTTTATGCCTTAAGAATATTATTATAAAAGAACTTTAACACCTCCATCGTGGGTATCGCAGACACAATAGATTTTCAATTGTCATGAGGCAGCCAGCTGCTACTTGGTGATTGATGGGTTAAGACGAAATTACTTTAAACCTATTAAAAATATTAATAATTAGAGAAAACACCTCTTGGATCTCAAACTTTTTTTATTCAGAATTAATTTTTACAAATGTTTTCTGAACGTTGTCACTACTGGTATGTACCACCGGGATCTACTTCTCTTGATATATGACTTATACATAGTAATGGGCAATAGATTTAAATTATTATTATAAAGCAATTCAAAATTCAAATTGAGAGCTAAATCTTTAGTTACTTATTGATTGCTTTTTTCAATGCCTTTTGTATTTATTGGACATTCATATTATACCCATATCTCTAGTTAAACCAGGTTTTTTTACCGTATTACCGTATATGTTGGAAGTATAAAGCGTATATGTTGGCAACACCTTCACGTCGTCTCACGGCTGCGTTTCGGTATTGACCTTCTGCGTTCATTGCTGCTTAGTGCTTCCGAATACCATTTCCTCAATCCTCATAGTTTCCCTTTGTTTCAATGTTTTACCAACATAAACCTTGCCAGGTGACTTTGCAATGACGAAGGAATAGCGACCGCGACCGAAAAAAATTCGAATAAAATGTCGCTTTAGGCGCTTTGCAGACGACGGGGCAGGGCGGGCCGGTCAATTTCGCCGCGTACGCTCGTCGATGTCTGCAGCTGCCCGGGCCGCGTACACAAAGCACCCGCCGTCTGCGTTACTGCATGTAAGGGTCAATTCAGAGCGCAACGCGACGAGGCGAGGCGAGGCGCGGCGCGGCATAAATTTGTATGGATTTGACAGATTTCAATTGATTGAGACGTTTTGCGAATCTGTCAAATCCATATAACTTTAGAAATGCATCTACGCGTCGCGTTGCGTTCTGAATCAACCTTAAACTGGTTTGTGTGATCCACGGCGGGCAGCCGCGGACATGCGCCACATGGTTTTATTTTCTACTGACAATGGTCCGACGACACAAGCCGCCGTTGCTTTGTAGTGGCGTAGGGCAAATGAAACTTATAGCCTATGTCATAAAATTTACTTTTATTTAAATGTTTGCCGTGTAACTCGTGGTCGCTTGCCACGTTGATCGGAACGGTACCTTTACCAGTTTTTTCAACATAAATAGATAAATGGAAATCCATAAAAATATTATTGATCGGCGAATATATCAAAGTATTTTTGTTTTATATGCCCGTTACGGCAAAAACCTGACCTATGACAAAGACCCGTGCTGGTTTGACCCTTATAAGTACCTCGAGCCACTTGTGCTCGTTTATTTATAAGATAAAATAAATTTTGCATGTACAATATGCTTGGCACTTAACCTCTTTGCATCAGGAGAAATTTTTGAAATTCCTTGTAGCGACTAATCATAATTTAGGATGGTGCTGTAAATACAACTTGTATTCAGTAGTTTCAGCTGTTAAAAAATCGATAACTGTCACTTATCCCACTACGGCAAAGCCAGAAGGAAAGAAGGATTTTGGAAGTCTATGTAATGTGCGCTCTTAACGGCAAAATTATTGCTCCAATTTAAGCAAATCAGGTGTCAGAAGATTTGTAATGATTTGTATATTTTTTAACATTAACCGGGTTATACCGGTAAACGTAACCGGGTTATAGTTTTTTCAACAGAATCCTTGTTTACCTCCTGGTATTTTTGGAATCTCTGACATCCGGACACCAAATATAACGACGTATGCATATCTGCGTCTAATCTCACAAACTGTATTTACAGAGTATTGTCAGCCGATGTCGCCGATACTATTGTATCCACTCCGAGTCTCGTATCTGACCTAATCGGATCTCCTAACTGACAACATTAAATTTACCTCTAAAGTAAAGATATTAAACCTTAGCCCTTTGTAATAAGGGTGTGCAAAGTGCTGATATAAGTTGGTGTCTTATGGGATTTGTCTGAAGTGTTCAGATGATGTTGATTGTGTTATGTAAGGTTTTGTTGATGCACAATCAGAGCGTATTGTATCATAATCTGTTTAGCCATTTTTTGCCAAATATTGATTGAAATCCAACCTAAAATGCTTTTAAACGATTTGAGGTTTTTGTAAGCTTGAAATCATGATGTTAAAATAATTTGATGATGTCTTTTTTAATTGTACTTAGATAGTGCTTGCCATACTGATTTTATTGAAGATGGTTTCATTGAAGCCATTTTAACTGCCTTAGAACGTTCGCAGTACAAGAGTATCCTATTCCTTTGCTCTCGTAACTCCATGACGGACAAACCGACATGATCGGCGAGATTATTAGTATATAGTCTGACTGTACTCGTGACTGTACGTATCTTAATGGCAATTATAAATTACAACGCGAAGGCCAAGTCAAGTCGGAATTCCGCTGTGACGTCACTAATATATTTGTAATAAAATATATTATTGTTATTTACCTACATTAATATTATATAATATACTTTGAGCTCGAACAATGCTTGAACCATGCTCAAACCATTCTTGAACTATTTTTGAACTACGCAAATAAAAATTATACAGTGAAGATTTGGCCCCCGGCACAGCCCGTCTCAGTGTGCTCACTCCTTAGAACTACTGAAGCTGTTTTGATTGTATTTTTCACAGAGAAGACGACAGGGAAGGGACTCCTTTCGATCACGCGGTAAGTTATAGATTCCAGTGCGCAACGGGTCACTAATGAATCGAACATAGAGAAAAGATATCGTTAGGCGGGTCCACACCAAGCGAGCCGCCGCGGCCGAGGCATGCTCGCCGAGGGCGAGGCGGACGGGCGTACACAGCAAGGTTGCCTCGCTCGAACAGCCCGAGCCGCTCAGTTGAGCACAAAGACACGATGGTACCAAAACATGTGACGTCCACACTGCGCGCGGCAAACGACTGAGGCGCCTTTGAGCATTTCAAAAAACCGACACCGCTCGCTCGGCTCGGACGCGCGCGCGCTCGCCCGAGCGTGAGCATGCGCCCGCCTCGGGCGAACAACGTCCACACCAAGCGAGCGTACGGCGCATGCCGCACGAGGCGGGCCGCGGCCGAGGCGGCTCGCTTGGTGTGGACCCGCCTATTGATAGTTTATTTGACTCTGGATGAACCGATGACGGTAAAAATTTGGTCATTTACAGGCCCAATGGAAATGATAATTATTATATAAGCAACTAGATTACGCCCGCAACTCCGTTGCCCCAAAATTGTTGAGCACGCACGGCCGTACATTTTTCCAGGATAAAAAGTATCCTATGTCCTCTCCCGGGACTCAAAGTATACAGACAGACAAACAGACAGACAGACACACTTCGCATTTATAATAATTTTAGTATGGATTTGACGCAACATGTATGCAAAATGTTCGATTGATTTCTACACTCTATAGTCACATTAAGACCGTTACGGGTGGGTAATCCATCTTCCCCGATCCAACTGATGGGGCCAGCACCACGCGTGGGGATAATACCACGCGGGGCATTGTGGGGCACGCACATCCTCCTTTTTGTGGGGCTTCCGTTGTCAACGATTCTATAAAAAAGTGTTCTTTCTTAATTTTATAATGTTAACGTTACTTGTCGTTTTGAATTCAACCTCAGAATTCCTTGTTTTGTACTCTTTCTGAGCACATAAAAACTAATACAACGATAAGACTATAATTATTTGTTTTGAGTGTAAGTACATGGTGCAGCCAAACGGAGAGACCAATTTTGCTATAGTTTATTAGATTTTGAAAGCTTTAAGACTTTATTGAACATTATGAACATAATAATAATTTATACCATTAATTAAGTCAGCAATAGCTTTTTACGCTATCACTCCCTTTTGCTTGTTTATGTACCTCTTTTAGCTGAAATCTGCAAGCCGATATGGAAAAAAACTTGAGAGGTGTCAAGGGATGTGATTCGGGTGCGAATGGAACGAAGTTATTTCATATGTTCAAAAAACCTGTATACATATTATACACTCAAAAATTATTAAAAAAACGCCATCTATTGACGCCCAGGAATAATAACGTGGCGGCGCTGTTTATTCTCAAAAAACGTCATATATCTGACACACAGGAATACTGTCAATGCCCTCTGCAGGTACTAATTAAAAAAGTGTCGAGGTCAAATATCATTCTGTCTAGCCTCCTTTACGCCGAACGCGCGATAAGGAACTTCGTTCCAAAAATACGGTTAAATTAGAGTACTAGGAACGAACATAAAATGTTAGGTCTACTAGAAACATAAGTAAATAAAATTAGAAAAAAGAAGTAGCTGGCAACGTCCAGATTTTTATAAACAAACAAACATACGAGACCCAAATACTTTAATTTCGGAATTATCTGCGGTCATTAACGCATGAGAAGTGTTCAACAATGGAGATGGCGCGATAAGAGCCCCCTATAACTTAATCAGAGGTGCTTGACACCGTGGGCCCTTAGTTCAAGTTTAAAGATTTTGTAAAAGTTAAATAGAGTAATAGAGAAATGGCTTATTTTAAGTATTCACGGAATGATACCTATTGGACTGAATTGACGACACTTGTAATAGGACTGAGTGAAACGAATGACGAGTGAATGACGAGCTTTTCGGTCTTGTGACTTTTGAGATTCACTCAAGAGAGTAAAGATCTAGGGTAGTGAAGAAGAAAAAAAAATAGTAAAGGAAAAAAAGAAAATGGTCCAATATACTATTAGATAGTATTATACCGAATAGTGACATTCGCAGCAGCTTGTACAGTTCCTTAATTTTGTAATATTCTCCTTACCAGAGTCCTAGCGTTATAAAACATTTTTGATGATGATGATAATGAACCTGTCATAGTATTTTTTTGCAGAATTAGACAATGTAAACAAAGTTATACAACTTACACGGGTCACTTAGGTATTAATCGTAGATAGTTTTTAACGATACGGAGTTATGTATGTAATATGTTATATGTCGACTGCATAAGACACTGTGACCTTACAATATTTTTCACACGTGGGAGAGCCATGCTTCGGCACGAATGGGCCGGCTCGACCGGATAAATACCACGTTCTCACAGAAAACCGGCGTGAAACAGCGCTTGCGCTGTGTTTCGCCGAGTGAGTGAGTTTACCGGAGGCCCAATCCCCTACCCTATTCCCTTTCCTACCCTCCCCTATTCCCTTCCCTTCCCTACCCTCCCCTATTACCCTATTCCCTCTTAAAAGGCCGGCAACGCACATGCAGCTCTTCTGATGCTGCGAGTGTCCATGGGCGACGGAAGTTGCTTTCCATCAGGTGACCCGTTTGCTCGTTTGCCCCCTTATTTAATAAAAAAAAATATATATATATATATATATATATATATATATATATATATATATATATATATATATATATATATATATATATATATATATATATATATATATATATATATATATATATATATATATATATTGTTATAATAATACTAGCTGTCCCGGCAAACGTTTCTTTGCCGTATAAAGTATTTCGCCCATATTATTTTATTGAAGTGACTAAATAAGTATGTCACCATGGCAACGTCCATCGCTATCCCGTCGCACAAACAAAATATAAAAAGTACCCAGTAGCCGATTCTCAGACCCACTGAATATGTACATAGGTTAAAATCAGGAAAGCCGTTTCGGAGGACTACGCATAGTACGAATTTTATATAATATAAGATTATGTATTGTAAAATTGTATTTTACGAGTTAATCATAATATAGCGGCATACAGAAGATTTAAAAGGAGGTGATGCACTTATGAGGCAAAAACACTCGTAGGATTCAACTCATAGTGACAAAAGTGGGCATTTTTTTCCTCGTGATCTATTTAACGATAAAACACTTCATCAAAGTCGGTTTGGTAGTCCTAGGTAATATACAATCGAATTTATGCTTTATAATATTAGTGTAAACTATAGAGAAGAGAAATCAATATACACCATTAACCTCTGAGAATTGCAACTATTGGCAAAATGCAATAAATTATAAATTGACATTTACAAATGCTATTGTAAATTATTACGATTCGTCAAATTATCATACTACTATGGCAAAGTGTTAGTATTGTCTGCAAGTGTAATATCAATAAATTGTAAATTGGCATACACATTACTAAAATCATTAGAAATTACCGAAAAGTGTCAAATTATCACGTTACTATTGTTCGCAAAGACCAAGTATTGTGTAGAGGGGATATATCATTCGAGTAAGCCGGGTCCACCCTTTGAGCGTTAATGCCGATCGAAATTAAATAAGGCGTTATCGGTAATCCCGCGGCCATCAATCCCGCGCTGTCCGGGCTTGTCCCGGGCTCCGGGGTATCCCGTATCCCGGGACAATGGCCTAGCAACAATACCCGGTATTTTATTAGGTTGCGGCTTTGATGTTATGGATGAGGTATTTGGAAGTTTATTTAATTTTAAGCGCTGACTTATCTTGCTGTGCAGACGCGGACGCGTTCGTCCGACATACTCTATGTGCTTACTTTGAAGCGCGTCTGCACGAAATGCTATCTAGTCTATATCTGCTTACTTTGAATGCAACTAAAACAAGACCGGTTCTACAAAATAATGTTTTTAATCCACACCAAGTAACAAACTTGTTAGCGGAACTGCGGTTACAAATGGAGATAAAATATTATTTTTAGTACTCAATATTTCTGAAATAATATAATCATATTATTATTTCAAATAAAAAAATTATGTAAATTTCTACTTTTAATCTTAGTTTTAACAATTTTTTGTTCTCGTGTATTTCATTACCAAAAGAAATAATTAAATCAGACTATCAGTTTTCGTGGATCTCCGTCAGCCGCGGTAGCTGTCATAACATGATCGATCAGCGGCGATGAGCGATTTGCCGCCTCTACGTATTGTTACTCTGTGGCCCCTAAAAATGGAAAATAATACCGCGGGGGGTGGACCTCGTTATCCTATCATTAAGCCCTGCAAAATATTTTATGACCAAACCATCAGTTCGTTTGGTCACAAAAATATGTATGTTTTGGTCACCAATCACAATACTCATACCATACACAAAATTAAGTTGAAGTTCCATGCTGATATTTTAAACTAATACCATATTGTCGTATCAAAAATTGGTCGAGAAGACAAAACACAGAAGGTACAATTTGTCTGGGATCGTAACATCTTATCTTTCGATACGTCAACTCATTTTAGATCAGCTCCAGATTTTTTAAATGTGCCATTCAATTTATTTTAGCCTTTTAGATGTCATTTGATTTAGTATTATTATTAGTACTTCTTGTACTGCATTTTGTTTGTTTGTTTTGCAGTTTAATCTAGTTCAGCGCGCCATAGATTTTTTATTTATAATTATTTCCACGTGTATTTCCCGAAGGCTACTCTGCCTCTCCATAAAAAAAAATACTCTATTAATTAGAAGTGTTAACTGGTATAGTTATAGCGAGCTACCAACCCGGAACGCCATATATGGGCATACTGGCGTCATGCAAAGTCTAGATGGAGATAAGACTAAGTATTTGCTAATAAAGGACAACGTTATAATGAGCGGTGATATTTACAACACTAGTCGGCTTAGGGGTTTGTAGAGCTGGTTCGATCCTGAGCAATATTTTACACTCAAGTTGAATATTATTTTAGTCAAATCATTGTTGAAAAATGAATTAAAAATTACTCTTAAAAGTTTTCGAAGACTTATCCTTCGTGAGCAATCCGCGGTTTTTAAAAAACAAGACCTAGCTAAATCTTGTTTTAAAAATAGTTACCTGCAGTATTAACAAAATTAGTAAATTACCTACTGAATAAGATCACCTGATTTAAAATAAACCTTCCTAAGATACTTTGATCGAAAGTCAATAAGTTCAATAACAATAATGGACCACTTTATCTATACAGTAGCGATATCGACGGAGTCGCGAGGCCCCGCTAGTATAAATCGAACTCTTAAACTAGTAAATAAACGAAGCCCGCATAAATCACAGTATATCGTAAATTCGCAGATAAACTCGCTCTCAATCTAGGTGTTTATTGTGTTGCTATTATTTACTATATTGTGTTTCTATTCCCGTGTCTGTGACCTCGCATTTTGTTGTGATATTATTTTTGATATCGCAGAGTAGCACTTTTGATCACGTTTACTAAGCATCAAATTATATACATTTAGAATAACAAAAGTTAAAAGTTTTAGACTATGATAATAGCAAGAGGTCACCTATACAACATACGGATTTTTTTAGGTTTATGACCATAATATTTTTGAGTATTATTTTAGTAATGAATAAAAATATCAAAAAATATAAAAAAAATGTATGTAATGTTACAAATTTTTAGATATTTTTTTAATATTGTTTTTTTTGTGTTACTCCTATTTTGCTTTGATTTTCAATTTAGTTTACATCAAAACTAGTTCGTCATACTTTATACTTATCATTAAAATTGAAAACGTATTTACTTTTTCCATTTTAATAACTCACCTCAGTTATGTAATCCCTGATCGGCTTAGCCGTCGGGCGACTGGCGACAGTCGCGGGGCACGTAGGCCCCATCAATCACAGGTCACTGACCCCGCCATCCTGGTGTCCTGACACTCCTGATGCGACTGACAATGCCCACCGATATGGCCATGACCAAACTGAAGACAAAAGCGTTAAAGACGATCGCGAAAAACGACCTCTATTTTTTTGATGCTATATTTTAAAACTTAGCATTCAAACATTTATAATTTGTGCACATAAAAGGGTTCGTAACAAAAAACAGTACAACTCATATTGTATTTAGTAAAATTCTATAAAATGGAAAAGGGGTCAAAATAAAAACAAATGTTTGTTTTTTGCTGGATACTATAAAAAACATACTTACTATTTTAGGTCACAAGTTAGGTCACTATAACTAGAATAAAAAACTGTCAAAATTTCCGCAAAAAATTATCTTCCTTATTCAATTCTTATTACAAAATTCAAATACTATTTGACACCACAGATGTTTCGTTATAGTACTTATAATTTATTGCAATTTAATTATTAATTACTTATAATTAATATTAATTATATTTGATTATAGTATTGGTGTAATTACACAGTTTTCGTTAACGCCGCGCCACAATACAATGTAGCTGAACAATTATTGATAATACATTATTCATAACTTGTTTTCTCTACCTGTCACATTATGCTTACGCACCATTTTTTGTAACTATTGCAATAGATTTTGTAGTAACTATAATCCCTAAAGTGACCTTATTGACTAAAAATCTTAAAGTAGTGAAAATAAAATAAAAGTTATTAAAAAATGGACCTACTACCTAACTACCCACTTAAAATTAATTTCGCCTACACTTTCCTCAACTACTTTGACTTAACTCGGCAATAAGTATCTTTAATAGCGTTTTTAATAACGTTTTGATAGTGGTTAATACGCAGTAATGTGGCAATAAAGTTTTGTGGGCCGGCGCGTGCGCATCGGGGTCAGAGGTGTACAGAGCGTTTGCAGTTATTTTGCCTCTCACAGGATCTCTATGCCGACGAAATATGGATCAATTTTATAGACACTTAGAGGTAAAATAAAACTGCAAATGGTAAAGATACACTTAATCTTTACTTAGCTTCTGTCCATTTTTTTGCGTCGTAGAAAATTTTATACAACTTAAGTCGGAGTCATAATATTCTTTTCTCATCATAGTTAAGCAAATTTTACATCCAAAAAATTAAAATGTTGAGCATAGAATCTCCTCCTTTATTGCAGGTGGGCTAAAAAGAGACTACATGTTTGCATATTTTTTACTCTAAAAAAATTGTACACGCAATACAAAGAGGATGGTGTCATCTCTATACTCTATGTTCATATTAATTAAACGATCATTAGATACATTTTTATCATCTTCACATGTTCGTATATGTAAATTTCGGAGCGTGTAAATCATTAGTACACAAACAGCAATCATATTAACTAATGCGATATATGGAATGCAAATTATAAGCATAGTATACATTACGCGGTCGGTACGTGCGTGGCGCGCGGCGCGCGAAGCGAGCTAGCAGTGTATAATTGCCCGGTAAGTGCTAACATCGTATAATTAGATATTATCATAATGTATGCTATTGATTGATATAATCAACTAAACGAGTTACTCTCAGTGCTATTGCTTTTAAATGGGTTAAGTTTTTATAAAGTTAAGCGTATGATTCTTTATACAGAGTGTAACAAAAATAAGTGATAATACTTTAGGGTGTGTACGTGTTCCTTGTAGAGAGTTCACTGTGAAAGTAGCAGCGCTGAAAGACCAAAAAAAATTTTTCACTTTTGTATGGGGAAACTCGTGTCGCTCGGACCCTTGCCCATACAAAAGTGAAAAAAAAATTCGTCTTTCAGAGCTGCTAAAAGTAGCAGCTCTGAAACTCTGTGAAAGCACAGTGAACTCTCTACAAGGAACACGTATACACCCTATAGTATTATAACTTATTTTTGTTACAAAGTCTGTATATTATATCAGCTGTTTGTCCTGCTATAAGTGTGAAATTTTTTGAAGATAGATGGATGGATAAGAAGTCTTTCACGAAAAAAGCACAGTTTTGTTATAAAAAACGACGAGAAAATCTTCAAAAATCCTATAGTTTACTTGTTTGAAATACCTTAGCACCGAGCTGATGATGATCGCAAATAGTTGAAGTCGCCAGGAACGGCTTTCGAGCGCAGCCTGCCACATGTTTTGACGGCGATAACTAACGTTTGATACAAGTAAATACATTTTAATGTTCTTCACACGTACTGCGTATTGGAAAATAGTAAATCTAAGTTATTCCCGATGATATTATAAGTTAATCCTCCTCCAGCTTTGATCCTGAGATGGTTCTTGATCGTGTATGTTTTCAGATATTAAATCGTTTAGGAGCTATGTTGCCACGGATAGACATACACACATATATACCATCAGTTTTGGGTTCCAAAGCAAAATTCTAAGAGGGCTACTTTTTTATGCACAGTTGCATCAAAATAATTATGTAGATTTAATAAATTAACATTCCAAAAGAAAACAGACATATTGGTATGTTAATGGTCAACTCTATCAGCTCTATATGCCTCGCTAAAGATACCGATAAGAGAGAGATAATAAAATACATATTTGCAACCAAGTCGCAGCCAGTGTGAAGCGCCGTCTCACAGGCAATATATTCTGCGCCGAAGCTTCAATGCTAACAGCCCTAACAGGCGATGCCGAAGCCCGCGAACAAATTACGACCTACGAGATATTTACTACTGGTTACTGCCTACTTACCTTATATTATCTGCTGGTTAACATTATACTATTATTCTAATGGTGTCATTAATAGGTCCTTAATAAAAATTTACACAGGTTGCTTGATATATTTGCTACATGAATTGAGATAACAATTATAAAAATGTCTGCTAAAGCATGGAACCGTCTTTATTTAAGAAAAATACTATCTTCCATCACTTTCCCAAGAGTCTAAGTATCTGTAAGCCAAAATTCCATGGACATAGCTTCAGCCATTAAAGTGCAAAGAGGTAACAATCAAAGAGACAATTTTATATGGATTGTCGAAACAATTTCGATAAACAAACGTTGAAATGGACTTTGGAAGCAAAGCAACGTATTTAAATGTCTGTGTGGTTGTCCAAGGACGATTAGATACAGCCCGGCGACACACTTAGGATTACTAGTTTTGAATTTCTGAATCATTGTGAAATAAAACCTAGACTCGTTTCACCAGTTCATCTTAGTGGGTTAGACTGTTGATGATAAGCTGCTGGCGTTTTTAAGGCAGCAGCTTGTTGGAAAGCGATTTCTGGTGCTCATACATCATCACCGCAAATGCTTTCCTTTGCGGTGTTGATGTATGAGCCTTAATTTATTTATGTCTCTTTAGAACATAAAGTTAATTTACCTAGCGGAATAGAGAAACAAAGACCTGAGCAAGAGAGATGTCACTATCAGTAACACTGCGAGGTAAAAAGACACGTGTGATACATGACAACAGCATTTTTTTGACGTCCAGTCGGCACGTGCCGCACGTTGACAAATTAATCTCATAGAATTCATGTTCAATCTAATGGTTGTTTAAGTGTATACGTACACATATTTTTCACACAGATGAAAACCAATTTTGGTTTCGTTTGACAGCTCGAGATTGTTGCTCTATTCCCTTAGGTATATTAACTTTATGCTTCAGACAGAAATAAATTAAGGGTATTCCAAAAGCCTCGCTTCCTGTCGGTGATGGTTCTACAGAAAAAAATCAGAATATCTGTAAGACGTGAATCCTGAGAAAACTACAGCGAAAAGTTTGCAAACACAAAGTGCGTGGTTTCAGGCGAAAAACACTGCAATTTTATATTTTATCACGGGTCTCATATACGAACATTGATCTGCGTTTGCTCCCTTTATTTTTATAAAATAAGGGGGCAAACGAGCAAATGCATCACCTGATGGAAAGCAACTTCTGTCGCCCATGGACGCGTTGCCGGCCTTTTAAGAGGGAATAGGGTAGGGGAGGATAGGGAAGGAAATAGGGTAGGGGATCGGGCCTCCGGTAAACTCACTCACTCGGCGAAACACAACGCAAGCGCTGTTTCACGCCAGTTTTCTGTGAGCCCGTGGTATTTCTCCAGTCGAGCCGGCCGGCTCTCCCACGGTATGGGCCTTTGCAATTTGAATTGACCCTTAGGGACGGAGCATCGCGCGATTCTAACGCGCAGCGTGTCGCAGGCTTTAGACATTCTCGCCGCGGCTGTCAAGGCGACCCACTCAGCTGCTTGTATCGGGAAGAAAATATCAGATTATTGATTCCTTCTCATTATGTATTTGGGTCAGTTGCGTCACGTGTTTAGTGTTTACAGCGGATTTAATGGATTAACACTTCGGTCGCGTGGCAACCTATAAGTTGTGATGTTGACAACTTTGTTGTGTAGAAATTTCATTACCGTGTGGTCCATTTTTCCGTGATAAAAACTTCTTCTCCTTTGTTGAGATTCAACGACACAGGTTCTTAAAGGTTTTTGTATTTGTCTCTTTTTCGTGTTTCAAATTAAATTTCCCATATTTTTGCGCTCGACTGCGAGCAGACTGAAATCTTGGCTTAAAGATGCATCATTCAACGTCTCTAATTAATATAAGAATGAGAATGCACCGCACTTTAAGTGACATTAAGGCGATAAAGCAATAGCTTTATCAAATATTATTTAAATGTAGAGCCTATAAGAGCAGCTAGGTGTGTGCCTAGCGGGCTGGCACAAAGATTAAAAATCTCGGGATATGGCACAAGGTTAATATTATATCCAACAGAAAAGATCTTCATATAATAGGAAGTAACGCCATCATCATTTTATAATATTATACATTAATTGTTTGACGAAAAAACTTCATAACTTTTAAACTCAAACTCAATTTTTTTTATTCAGAATAATTTTCTGCAAATATTCACTGAAAGTCTACATGATGCCTACCACCAGTTCGGGAACTAACCCGGCGAGAAGAACCGGTTCAAGTTCGTCTTAACACGCTTTTTGACTCCACTTGCCATGTCTACTCCGCGTCTATGGCCTAGCGGTATTTTTAGTTGGGGAACCGTAAAAAGAGATATTTTGCAGAAAACATCGTCCGGCATGTCTTAATTAAAGTAATTATTTCAGGTACGCAATACAATAATTACATAGCACGGGTCGGCGCAGGCTATTTTTTCAACAGCTTTCTTGAGCATCGACCTCTGAAGTACAATTTTTCTACCAGTAATTGATTTCCTGTTAGCATTTGAGTCACTCGGTGAGCAAAAAATATTATGTCTGTAATAATTTTTATTTTACTATAGATACTAGGGTCCGGGCCAGTTAGTCATAAAAATAAACTAAAACAAATTACATTAAATGGTATCAAGTTTTGTGACTCACCTCGTGTTTTTTTTTTAAAGAAGGCAGGTCGCTGTAGCACTGACGTCACTGCGACCCATGAGGATCTATTGTGACTCCTTCGCACTAGAGTATCGTCCCCAACCCAATACTGCTCATAAATTTAACGATATGGTTGTGTGGATGAGTATTCGTGGCGATCAAAGTGCCTGTTCCTGCTCTGTAGTACGAGTAGAGCAGTCGAGGAGAAGGTGAATAGGTGTTTCATCCTCCTCCTCACAGAACCTGGAAGTCGTTATGGTACAAATACCCATTCTGTTTAGGTGTTTGTTGAGCTTGCAGTGCCCAGTTAGTCTTCTGGTAAGGATTCTTAATTGGTTGCTACCCAAGGTGAGCACTAATTCTGATTGTTTCTTGTTGAAGTCAGGAATTAGTGCCTTGGAGTGTTCAAGGCCAGGGGTCTCAGCCCATTGCTTCCTGCATAGTTCGTGGTGGTCGTCACCTCGTGGTATGGACTTGGATCAAACGAGCCAACAGGATCACCTAGCAAGCGACTAATCACAACAAGCTGGCAAGCGACAATCATTACCCTCGTGTATTGTACTGATGTCCAAAATATGCTTAGATTTAATTTAAAGTAGCAAAATTAACTGCTGCCTGTATATTATTGAATTATTGGTTTAAATTAGTTATAAATGAGCGACTTTACTTTGTAAATTACCTTATTCAAGCATGCTACTAATTATGGTAATAAAATGTAGGTATCGACTAAAAAACTAGTTAGCAATCAACTATTTTATTTGCAGTAGATATTAGTAGTAGTCATTTGGGTACATTGAACTTCGCGCGATATTTGACGTCAATTTAATTCAAATACGAGGGCTGCTATTTATGTATCCGGAACTGGCCACTTACAAGAACAATATTTAAAAAGTAATTACAACATTTGAAAATAGAACTCTTTGGTTGAAGAATACATTTTGTTTCATGTGACTGTCAATTATTTTTCCATTGTGGCGTCATTTTGAAAATTGCGTGTCTTCATTTGCCATGGATTTAACGCGTGAACATTTTCGTGCAATGATTTACTACGATTTTCGGCGTGGGCTAAATCAACAACAGTGCTTTATTCAACTCACCGCAACTTTTGGAGATGAAGCACCATCAAAAACCACTGTTTATCACTGGTACAGTGAGTTTAATCGTGGGCGGTCTATGCTCACGGATGAAAATAAAGAAGGTCGCCCAAAAACAGCTGTTGTCCCACAAAATATAGATGCTGTGCGGGAACTAATAATGCGTGATCGTCATGTTACATATCGCGAGATAGAGGCGTCCTTAGGCATAAGTATGACGAGCATACATAAGATATTACACGAACATTTGGCTGTAAAAAAAATATGTTCGCGTTGGATTCCGCACAACTTGACAATCGATCAAAAACGGGCTCGTGTCGATTGGTGCAAAAAAATGATAAAAAAATACAACCGTGGTACGTCAAAAGCCGTTTATAATATCTACACAGATGATGAATCTTGGATCTATGCATATGACCCCGAAACTAAACAACAGTCAACGGTGTGGGTGTTCCAAGATGAGCCGAAACCAACAAAAGTTACTCGTGCAAAAAGTACTTTGAAGCAAATGGTCGCCTGTTTTTTTGGAATTAATGGACATGTGGCTACAGTGCCATTAGAGAATCGTAAAACGGTTAATTCTGAATGGTATACGACCATTTGTTTACCAGAAGTCTTTGAAGAAATAAGAAAGGACAACCGACAACGCAGAATCATATTACATCACGACAATGCTAGCTGTCACACCTCAGCTGAAACAACTCAGTTTTTGGAGGGTCAAAAGATCGAATTGACTGGTCATCCGCCGTACAGCCCTGATTTGGCACCTAACGATTTCTTTTTATTTCCATACGCGAAGAACAAATTACGTGGTCAACGTTTTTCGAGCCGCGAAGAGGCTGTTGATGCGTTCAAAATGCACGTTTTGGAGATACCTCAATCAGAATGGAAAAAGTGCTATGAAAATTGGTTCCAGCGTATGCAAAAGTGTGTCGATCATCGCGGCGAATATTTTGAAAAGCAATAAAACCATATTAAATGATATATGTTTGTTTCTTTTTTTAATTCCGGATACATAAATAGCAGCCCTCGTACATAAAATATTTTAGGATCAATAACTTCAACATTATAATAATTTTAATATCATTACTACCTAGCCCGGCAGACGTTGTTATACCGGAAAGAATAATAATATAATGCTTGAGAAAGATTTAGCGAGGAGAGTAGGGACTAGGCAGACAAACTATAATGCGATTCAAGATTATAACACCGAATTCAACTGTATCTACAGCGCTGCTTCTTTCACAGTGAACTCTATAATAGAGTTTTGAGGGTATAGAAAGTATACATACTTAACACCGAAGCATGGCTCAAAATACATAAGTATTTTGAGCCATGCTTCGGCACGAATGGGCCGACTCGACCGGATAAATACCACGTTCTCACAGAAAAACGGCGTGAAACAGCGCTTGCGCTGTGTTTCGCCGAGTGAGTGAGTTTACCGGAGGCCCAATCCCCTACCCTATTCCCTTTCCTACCCTCCCCTATTCCCTTCCCTTCCCTACCCTCCCCTATTACCCTATTCCCTCTTAAAAGGCCGGCAACGCACATGCAGCTCTTCTGATGCTGCGAGTGTCCATGGGCGACGGAAGTTGCTTTCCATCAGGTGACCCGTTTGCTCGTTTGCCCCCTTATTTCATAAAAAAACCCTAAAGTATATCACTTAGTTTCAACTTTCATTACACCTTGTAAATCCAGAGATCCGAAATGACCCTGAAATTCAGAAAAGCTGCATTTACGCACACAAATGCACTTTTTCCCTGTCCACACGAGCCGTCTTTGTACTGTATGTAATGACGTCTGTAAGTCGCAGGTCGCGGCGCCGCGGTCGCATGCACAATGTACGAGACAATAAAATGATGAATATGCATGCATGCACGTCGCGATTTCGACCCGTCTTGTAATGACAATGTGACAAAAATAGCACAGGGACAGGGTTGACTTTTGTATCAAACTTAGCACAGGATCCAGAATCTACCGTAAGTCGTACGTATAAGCTGCAGAAATTTAATTAAAGTTATACTGTGGGTATGATCTACAATAACATAAATAAGTTTAGGCAGAAAAATAATGGTCACATTTAAAGGAAAAATATCGTGTCATGTAAGGATGATTATTTATTTATTTATTTTTTAATTTATTTATTTAAGGTCGCTTTAACATCAGGGTCATTAGCGACCACAACAAAGAATACATTACAGAAGACATTTGTATAAATTTATCATTTTCAAAAATTTTAGAGTTTTAATTCATCCATTTTCATCATTTAAACATTAGGTAATTATTTACAATAGCCTTTTTCAACATTATAGGATAAACATTCAACAAGGAGGTGAAAAACAGAAAGAAAACATCCACATTTGCATTTGCTTTTTTCAGTCTTGGTAATATTGTGAATATGGGTGATGTTTGTATGTTCAATTCGCAAAGGGTGATTATTATTTCCACGCAAGCTCTCCTATAATTAGAGGGAGATTTTTTTCGAGCGTGACAATAATTTTCCTGTTTTAACGTCTTTATGTATGCAAAAATAGACTGACGTCTAGTATTAGTCAAGGCTGAAGTACACGACATAATATATCTGTAGTTGCAACATGCAGCTTCTTTCATTGTTGGTTCTAGTCCGTTTACTATCATACATCAAAATACTGTCTTATTATACTTAAATAGCAGGCGCTCGGTGGGGTTGAGTATGCAAAATGTGAGGACCGCTTTCTGTGAATGGGGCTAAACTTTTATTTTATTATATGATTGTGAATGTGGCCAAGTGTCATATTGGTTAATTTTTTTACCCGACGACGAGGTACCCGATGAGGCGATGCTGGCTGGCGCGGTGCGGAGGGCGGGGAGTGATGATGATGAAGGAGGCATGTTCTGTCGAGGGTCACCAATGTGCGAATATGCGTGGTGGCAACAAAGGAAGATCTTCCGACCGAGCGAGGCGGTATGCTCGGTCAGGCCGGAGCCCACGTGATACATTTCGGCTGTCGTATAATATATACCGACACAGTTAGAAAACTTAGCGCGATGGCGCGATGCAGGAATGTTAGGCGAATTATGGGTACCGCCACAGTTTCTTTCTAAGTTCAAACCCACAGACTGCGGTCCTCATATTTTGCATATTCAACTCCACCCAGCCTCCGATCTAATAGGTAATGTGAAAACATAATTTCTAACAATTTTAAAATACCATAATATCCTACTTCAGGATAGAAATAAAACAGCTATTTCAATTTAATATTATTAATCTTACCGTTTATTACCGAGGTACATTCCTTTAAATACATTGTTTTCGTTCTAACTAGTAATTTCAGTGTTTTTATAAATAGTTTTTAAATAAACAAGATATTGCCCGTGACTTTTTGCTCTGAAGTTCGTCTATCGCTTAGGAATAATTGATTTTCCGTTATAATCCCTCCTCCTATCTTAGGATTGAAAGAAACTCTACACCAATTTTCATTTAAATCAGATCAGCTATTAAAATTAAATAGGTGAGAGGCAGACATACCTGTTGGAAATGTAACTAGTGAACGCAATCTCCTTAGTATTTAATTATAAAAAAAAGTAAAATGTCAGCTGTCATTATCATTTTGTAGAATGTCAAAAATGACTGCTCTCTCTCTTGGCCCAACCTTTGCTGTGGTATGTACGACTGTGCTCTTGAAAAATATAATATCTGAATTAATCTCATCAAGTGTTTATTTTCCCAACCATTTTCCTCAACAACCTTCGCACGAATGTTAGTAGTATATGGATTTAAATATCTATCTACTTACACATAACAAGAGAAAAATTAAGTCGAACCTAATTGCTCGAGTGAAAAAAAAACATTTTTATTTTCAGTTTAATAGCAATTTGCATTGTTTTACGACTGTTTTAGTGCAGTTTTTGTTGTAACTTGCATCGAGTGATATTTAAGATCTTAATTAAGAGCTGCTTAAACACCTCATCCGAAATTTATAACCGGCCATTTTATTTTTATTACTGTTACAAATATTTTCTTACGAAACATTTATCTTAACGTACAACAAATGATATGTAATTAAATATTTTATTTTCATTTTTATGCCTTACAAGATTTCGTTTCAACACCGAAAATTGCATGTAAATTATGAAAAGTATTCAAATAAAACATTTTCTCCGTTCTGGCTTTTCTAGTATTTTATAAAACCAAGGGGGTAATAAAATGTACTCTGTGTTACAATATAGAGGCGTTATACTTATGCTAAGTACTCACATTCGGTTTTGCTCGATAGTTTTACTCCTAATTGAAGGAAATGACATATTTGACATATTTAATTCCATCGAAGCGAGCCTTCGAGCTGTCAGTTTTGCGGTCCACACGGTGGTTATTGCTCGATTTGGAGTAAAACTATCGAGCAAAACCGTATGTGAGTACTTAGCATTAGTTGTATGTTTTCTACTTGTCTATCACGTCTCTTTAGACTCTCTGTTCTCTATGTTAAAAATATTTGATTTAATAACATAATTTTAGCAATTTCTATCATCTATATTCTATATCAAACATCATAAGTCATCGCATTCAACAATAGCAAAATTAAACAAAATCAAAACATCATTATAATACAAGAAACAATATACAGGATGTAATAAAACTAAGTAATAATACTTTAGGGTATGTTTGTATCCCTTGTATAATGTTCACTGTGAAAGTAGCAGTGCTGAAACAGCAAATATTTTGTCATACGTATGGGCAAGCGCCCCCGCGAAATTTTCCATCCAAAAGTTAAAAAAAAAACTCTCTTAGAGCTGCTACTATTACAGTGAACTCTATACAGGGGGCAAATACAAACACTAAAGTAATTATCACTTAGTTTTGTTACAGCCTGTATAACCCGAGTCCCGGGGTGTAATATGCTTCATCATCGGCGGCGGAAACGGCAGCCATTAGCCTTGCAAATGAGCACTAAGGTCAAATTCCTCCAATGTCACTCGTAAAAAACACAGCCAAGCGCGAGCAGTTCACTTAAATGTAAAAAAAATATATTTTTTTTTGCATATAATCGGTTAAAGAACTGCTTTAAATATTAATATGTGTATTGTGTACACAAGACGTGTGTACCTACACATGTGGATCGTTTAATCAGTACCTAATAATAATATAATCGGTGATATTATTAAGTCGTAATATAACATTCAAATATTGATTTCTGATATAATTTAAAACTTATTAAAAAATATATTGAAATAAATAATATACTTATTATAAATATATACATAAAAAATAAAGTTTATTTAACTTAAATCGGTTTTACAAGAGTTTCACATAATACGGGAAACACAACCAATCAATAGATTACTCACTTAATAGCGTTATATAAAAGTCATAAAAATATAATATATATAACATTCTTGCTACCTTTTGCTACCCAAAACAATAGAATTAATAAAATATAATTAGTTTTCTAAAAACCTGTCCGTCACTTTTTTACTTTTAAACTGTTTTTAATTTTAATATCATTAGTAATAAAAATTAATAAAATTACACACCGAATCAGTTGATTTATTTAAAACAGTAAATATCTATGGAAATTTTTATGTCCCAGGTATTTTCTACAAAGTATTTAAATAATGTTATAAATTTTTATTTTTATTGATAAACAAACAGTGAACGTTGTTTCTATTTTATAGTTATATGTAGGTATAATAAAATTAATAGCATAAAAGTGTTATAATTTTAATGTTAAAACGGGTTATGATAAATATTTTACTCTCTATAATGTCTTATGTAAATTACTGAATACCATACAAGGTAGCTATTATGTTTACTTTACATTGAAAAACATACACCAAAAACGGTAAATTCGTACTTACAATTTTTAACTGCAACAATTTAATTTATAAATAAATATTAAAATATACCGAGACGCGAAAAAAAACTTACAGTCATATTACAGGTACCAGGATCTGATGGCAAATTTGGATGTCAGATTTTCGAAAAGTATCCTTGATCATTGGATAAATTTTTATATATTTACATGTTTCACACAGAATCAGCCGCTATGAGAAAAAAAAGGATCAAAATGTTTTATTCCAACTACCCCGGTATTGCTAGAGTCAATTTCTATTCTCACTTTTTGCCATCAGATTCTGGTAGACCTTTAGATGCTGTAGAAATACTACTATTTTTTTCAGCAGTCATTCGCCATTACTTTGCTACTATTTAAATACCAGAAGCGATGAACATTAATCAAACTAATAATTATATTCAATAATTTATTTCCTTAGTTAACAATTTTATTGCGTATTGCAAAACAAAAATGTGCGGTTGTTTGAACAAGATGTATATAGCTGTTTCCTCCCTACCTATCCTATTACGTACATAGGCTCGAAGTCTTGCAGCCATACGTGGGAAAGCCATGCTTCGACACGAATGGGCCGGCTCAACAGCGCTTGCGCTGTGTTTGCTATTCCCTTCCCTAGCCTCCCCTATTCCCTTCCCTTCCCTACCCTCCCCTATTACCCTATTCCCTCTTATAGGCCGGCAACGCACCTGCAGCTCTTCTGATGCTGCGAGTGTCCATGGGCGACGGAAGTTGTTTTCCATCAGGTGACCCGTTTGCTCGTTTGCCCCCCTTTTTTCATTAAAAAAGCCATTTCCAAATGTCGAGAAACCGCTTATGTACAAATGTGTGTCACGGCATTCTTATAAATTAATATACCATCCATTTTTAGTATAACTCCATACTATTTCAGTCAAATTCTCAGGGGTTTCCCGCAACCGCCGCGGAACCCAAAGTAACACGAGTAGGGCCATGCATTAGCATATAAATAACAAGTGATTTTTAACAATCGATACAATTCAAATATCGAATTTGCATAAGGGCAAAGTGCAGCTGTTACCTTATCAATGTTACCTCTATTCCTGATGTCACACGGCAAAAATATGGACTGTGATCACTCGTATGAGTCGTATATTAAATATCATAAGTTTCTTCATAATATTAAAGCTTATATTATATGTAATTAATAATTTTCCACTACACTTATGTTTACTAAAAACCTGAATTATGCCATTTGATAGACAAATAAGGCAATAATATAACTAAAGTATGTAGTGTTAAATTATAGTTACCTAACTATAATATTTTAACAGTTGGACTTACAATATACTTTACTTATATCGCCTTATGCATACGCCTTACGCCTAAATACAAATTTACTTGAGTATTTAAAATACTTTTTAATTTCAAATTCAAATTTCAAATTCATTTATTTTTGCATATGTGTGTTACAATAATAGGTCTTAAAATATTTTATATCAAGTTCAACACATAGGCCTCTGTGGGCATGCAAATTGAATTCTAAAACAATAATAATAATAATAATAAGTAGTATAATTAATATAATAAGTAGTATTTTTAATACTAAAGATTATACCACAATGTAATTTTTCCACCGAGAAATCCAAAGTGCGTATAGAAATTAGAATATTTTGGCCGGCTGTCATGAAGTAATCTTTGCCAGATCGACTAATGGTTCGAAAAATATAGCATTTTGAATATTTTTTTAAATATTATTATGAAATATTGTTGTCACTCACAAGTCACAATCTATGAACTATTCCAATTTTCGTTTTAGGTAAACCTCTTGTTAACCCTCAAACAACCTTACCTATAAAGTTAAACCTACCTAATAAAACTAATATCTGAGCTAACTCTGACAATGAATCTCTTAAAGCATTTTATAATAATGGATTAAAAACCAACATAAATTATGCTAATTTAACCTACGAACCGTATCCAACGCGAGAAAAACAGCTGCTAGTATAGATAAATCAATATTTAGTTAAAATCAATACTATTATCATGATAATTATTGGGCCCGAGTAATTTATCAACGCAATTTGAATGAAAAATTTGAATATTTTTTACATTTATCTAATCGGCACTAAACTTGGTTGCAGATGCATATTTTTATGACACTGTGTGACAACGCTGTATTTTAATCCTATGTCATGGTAAACATATACTTAATGATTGTTAAAAGATTAACAGAATAAAAATGATCCTAGATTAGGTATTAAATAATTAAAATTAAAAATGTATAAAAAATATTTTCTAATTTAGCTTTACGAAAACTGGATGTCACTCTAAAATGCTTATCAAAACAATCAAAAATTAGTGGGCAGATAATAGGTCGTCATCAAATGGCAGCAGCTACCGTCTGTCCAAAGAAAAAGGCTAAAACTATAAATTCGCTAAATAATAGTCATTTAAAAAAATAAGCCAAAACATTATTGTCATCCGGAAAGCATAAAAGTATTTCAAATTGCCGAGACAATGGCGGGGAGACAATGGGCAGGCGCAAAAAGGGATCGGTTATTTCTTTTGACAAAAAAAACTTTTTTTTTCTCAACCGTGCCGACTTTTTACTAACGGAATGTTTGTTTACTTGAGTGATGTTATTAGTACAAATTGGGCAACTCATAAAATGACTAAAATACATGGGAAAAAATTCGTTCGAATTTGGAAACTCGTAAAATTATATCGCTAGAAGTTCGTTTCCTCTTTTAAAATATTTCACTTCATAGATAACGCGGCGAAATTAAGATTTAATCGATGTATACCGATGTTTAACAATTTTACGACCAAAGATGTAATATTATTGCCAATGATACGCCTGTTTTATAAGATTTTTGTGGCATAGGTACTTTGTCATTTGATCATGAGATATACGACTTACGACTTACGACTTACGACTTACGAGTATGAAAGTAGTTGGAAAGTAAAAAAATGCCGAGATAGAAAAGATAACCAACATAAAATAAAAGTTAATTTAGGATTAATTAGCAATTAGAGAATTCGTTATGAAAAATATTTCATATCTAATTTTTTTTAATCAGATACTAATATTATGCTAAAACTGCTAAAAGTATAGTAGTACTAAAAAATAAAAAATCGGAAGAGCTAAAAATAAATGTACAAGTTAACAGTTATACTGTAGGTAATAGGTTACAACGAAAAGCTGAACCTGAAGGTAACCATATAACATAACGTAATTTTTTTAAACGGGCGTTGGCCCACCACTAGAGATGGGCGATGGGTAAATACCCAATCTACCCACCTGGGTATTTACCGGGTAGATTGGGTATTTACCGGGTAGATTGGGTAAATACCCAAAAATGGTGGGTATTTATAATTCAGCGTACGTTTTCACATATTTTTTTTAGTAAATCATTAGTAAAACCTCCATTAAATAATGCAAATTTGGTCACTAGTTCGTAACTGTTCGAATAAGCCCCTTTAAGTCTTAAACTAATGTATGTTTGCAATACAAATCCATGTTTTTCATGAATTTTGGCCGCATGTCACGCTGTGTTTTTGAACTTTTTTCCTAAATTTTGGTTGTGTATGTGTGATATTAATATTCTTTAAAGTATACTGCCTTTTAATGGTGCTAAAGTTTTGGGAATTGAGTAAATCGTCTTAGTGGACGCCTTCATCGTTAAGGGAAACACGCGTGCGAAATTTCAAAACATTCATCCCTCCTTTAGGCTAAACTTTGAAAAATTCTAATATACATAGGTTCTCGTAATTCAATATTTGTTGGTAATTGTAGGCACTTAATACGAAATATTGTTGTGTAATTGTGTCTAAGAAATTATAAGGTTCCACTAACTAACCTTGAGCCTATACTATTACAACCTCAAGGTATAAAACCTCTTTGAGGTAAGAATTTTGTGAAATACAATTATTATAGTGGATGCCTACTTTATTAGAGGAACACGTGTGTAAAATCTTGTCTCCTATATAACCAGTACACAATGTCACGATGACCCACTGCAGGCCACGCCATTGCCCGCCACGCCTGAAAATCGTCCGCCATCATACACCATTACTCCGTTTACACAATGGCGATGGTTAGTAGTGGGCCAGTATGGTCAATTGTGAAGAGGCACCTTTACAGTCTTGACACATATATATTTTGTACATGCAAATTAATGTATTATGTAAATGAGTACTGTTTTTGTATAAACGCAACTAATGATCAAATATAAAAAGTTCTTGGCCTGTGCGTTACTTAAAAGAAAAAAATCCCTTTTAACCGTGGGAGAGCAATTCTTCGGTACGAATGGGTCGACTCCGAAAAAACCGGCGTGAAACAGCGCTTGCACTATGTTTCCTTCAACACGCAAAAGAGAATGCCGATCTTATGACATGTCCTCATGTCGTCCAACTCGACCCTTTATGATGAGGGCGGAAACCGCCAACCGGTATGGTTGGTTATGGTAACGAAGTATGAGAGTCATGTCGGATATTCGGTTTTATCAGCGCTCAGTGCAAGTAGCTCCAGTGAGTGCTCCAGAGTGGCTCCGGTCTTTACGCGTCTTTTTTGGCTCAACTATCCTACTCACATAGTTTCGGCTTCTTGAAAGACAGCTTTTTGAGAACCCGATACTTAAAAAATGTGACCGTTCCAATTCTTCCAACAGCAGATCAATCGCTATAACCTTCTCGAAGATGATGGAGTCCATCATCAATAGCCAACCCCTTTCGACACTTGGACGCTCAGGGATTACTAAGGCTCGGCTCGGCTCTCTTGGCGTACCTAACTCATCGTTGGCTCAGGCGATTGAAACTATGGGTATTAGCTGTCAGTTTGGATATAATATACAATTTCACTATTATCCAAGATTCCATACATCCAAGAAATAATGCAAGAGGGTCACAAGTTTCTTAGCAGTCGTAGTTGATGGTGAATGCTCTGATACTCTATCTGTTGACGCTGGTATCCCTCAGGGCTGTGTGCTATCGCCTACCCTATTCATACAGCATATCAATGACATGTTACAGACCAACGGCATTCATTGCTATGCAGATGATAGTACAGATAATGTGACTTCTCGCATATTTCTCGGGGTGGAATGGGGTAGACGTAACTCAGTCTAATTTAACCGCACCAAAACACAAGTCAGCGCGTTCACCACAAAAAAGTCACCAATGGTATATCCTCGTTTAAGGGAACCACTTTAACAATCTTCCCCAGCATGAAAATTGGCGTAAACATTTCACCAAAAATACTAAAAGAGCTACCAGAAAGTAGAATCAAATATCTCACACAAATCCGCGTGTATTAAAAAAAAAATGTCCCCCCGCAATGTAAAGTAGAGATTATAATATTAATCCCCAAACCCGGAAAAGATCCATAGGATGAAAAATCTCACCGGCCTATAAGTCTTCTGCCAGTGCCCTCCAAGGTGTTAGAAATACTCTTCCTGAAACGCATGATGCCAGAAATCAGAGCGAGTAAACTGTTATCCGATCACCAATTCGGGCAAGCCAAGCGCATGGGACCGAGGAGCAGGTACACAGACTGGTAGAAGAAATTAAAAAAGCTTTTGAAAGCAAATCTTACTATTTTTCTGGACATATCACAGGCCTTTGATCGATTATGGCATCTTGGACTGTTGTATAAAGTTCGTAAAAAGCCACCCTTAAACTTCTACCTCTTTATAAACGCATACCTCAGCAATAGATATTTCTATGTTGAGTACGAAGATAGTGTCACATGTCTCCATGAAATCGAAGCAGGAGTGCCGCAAGGCAGTATATTGGGCCCTTATCTCTACCTTCTAAACACATTAGACCTTCCAAGTACTGATGAAGCTCTGACATACCTATACATACGCAGATGACACAGCAATCCTCGCAGTAGACCAAACAGCCCATGGAGCATCGGCAAAATTGCAAAGAACCTTAATCGAAATATCATAGTCGTTAAAAGATTGGAGGACAAAAGCCAACGAGAATAAATCTGTCCATGTAACTTTCACATTAAGACACGAAACATGTCCAGAAGTAGAACTTAATCGGATAAAAATACCACAGTCAAACGATGTTAGATACCTAGGACTTTATCTCGACAGGCGATTAACATGGAGAACACATATATGGAACAAAAGAAAGGCTTTTGACAAGCAGCTACGAAAGCTTTACTGGCTGATAAAATAAACTTATTTTGTATAAAAGCATACTCAAACCCATCTGGACCTATGGGATGCAGTTGTGGGGCACAACCTCCACATTAACACAGAAATTCTACAACGATTCCAATATAAAACCCTGCGTTCAATAACTGGAGCCCCATATTATGTTACGAATAGCCAAACCTACAATGATCTAAAAATCAAGTATGTAAAAGAGAACATTAAAAACTCCCTTCAAAACTATTGTAAAAGGATAAAATGACATCCCAATATATTGGCAAAAAAATTGATAAAAACTCTATCAAACCAAACATTCAAAAGATTAAAAAGACGAGCCCCACAAAATCTTCTGTAAATAAAGATAAATAGTAAATATATAGACGCATCAATGGATGCGTGCCATACAAAGAAGAAATTCAAAACGACTAGTTCAGTCAGATCGATAGCAGAATGAGAAGTTAAAAAAATCAGAAGCAAATCAAAGCAAATCAGATTTTATATAAGATAGGACGTGTTATATGTATAAATAATAAAAAATTATACCTACATATTTTTTTATATAATTTCTTTAACCAGGTACTTATACATTGTCTATTTTAAAAGTAATTTTCAAGGGTCTTCTAATATTTTTTCTAATAATTTTTTTTAAATATTTTAAAGGTTTTTCAAATATTTTAAATTATTAATAAAATAATAGAATGTAAATAAAAAAAATCGGTCAAGTACGAGTCGGACTCGCGCACGAAGGGTTCCGTACCATTATAGAGAAAAATTAGGACAAAATTTGTGTTTTTTGTATGGCAGCCCCTCTTAATTTTTTTATTTTATATTAATATTATTATTAAATATTAAAGTTAACATTAACTAAAGACTGTGTAAAAATTCAAGTACCTACATTTTGCTATTATTGATAAGATAGCAGAAAAGGCCAAAAAAAACACGTTTGTTGTATGGGAGCCCCCCTTAAATATTAATTTTATTTTGCTTTTAGTATTTGTTTTTATAGTGGCAACGGATATACACAATCTGTGAAAATTTCAACTCTCTAGCTATTACCGTTCTTGAGGTGGTTGTGACTTAAGTATTGAATTTTATCTACCCGCCCTTTTGGGTAGATACGGGTATTTACCGGGTACGTGAGGGTAAATACCGGGTAGATGGGTAAATACCCAGGTACGTGCCCATCTCTACCCACCACACGTTTGACGACCTCTGTGGCTCAGTGGTGAGCGCGTCGGTAGCTCAAGCCGGAGGTCGCGGGTTCGAATCCCGCCGACGGAACAAAGAGTTTTCAAAGTTCCCGGGTCTGGATGTGTATTAAATATGTGTATGATATAATAAAAATCTTAAATATATGTATAGTATAATATTAAATATATTTCCGTTGTCTGGTACCTGTGACACAAGTCCTTTAGGTACTTAGCACGGGGCCAGACTGACGTGGTGTGAAGCGTCCATATATATATATATATATATATATATATATTCCATATATATATATATATATATATATATATATATATATATATATATATATATATATATATATATATATATATATATATATATATATATATATATATATATATATATATATATATATATATATATATATATATATATATATATATATATATATAATTAATATTAACCACACATTCCCACCACTGTATCTCCTGTGTCGCCAGGGTCGATAGCGGTATCCAACCACGAAAACCCTTTGATATGATATGATCACAATATAACATCAGTAATACAGGAAATGTATCAAATGAGCCCAATACGGCGGTATGCTAATCACCAACATAATCTTCTACCCAATTAAATTTTGTCAACCCATTCACATCGATGGCACTAAAGTCGACGAACTCGAGCCAAAGGTGGTCGCAACGACCGTTTCCTCCAGAGGAAGTAATAACAGTCTAGCTCCCGGTTCATATGTCACACAATAACCTTTGTAACGGTATGAGAAAAAGTCCCGAACGTTTCTTAAAAAAATTGCATACTCAATCAGTAATCCAAAAAAAATACACCAAAAATACAAGCGAAATCATGCCCTATATCCGCCTAGAACGGTCTATTTTCGCGCACACAATAGCTTAATCGTATGCACGCATTTGCATAATGTGCATAGCCCCTAAATTTATTGAATAAAAAAATAGGATGCGTATCTTTTTTGCATAAATTCTTACAAAGGAAAGGGGTTAAACCGTTCAGGAAGCAAAACGTCGTGGATCCAATTTATACTCAAGATCCGAAATCAAAATAACGGTAAAAGGGATCCAAAAATAGCTCCTAATACTTAGAAATAAGCTTTACAATTCCACATCGAAATAAACGGTCTTACGTCTCTTATAATCCCCCTGCGGTAACAATAATCCAAAATGTACCTGACTATAATTTATGCTAGAATATTAAGAGAAATGTACCTGCCCTTTTTTGAATATTAAGTGTAACCTAACCCCTGACATTATTGAATGGGGTTAAGATACTATTTGAATGGGAATAATATAAAAAAATGCAAATAAACTGTCCCACAAAGGGGTACAGGTATAGAAAAAGTCGGCAAAGGTGACCCTAAAACGCGCACCCCGGGGTACACTTGTCACCATGCGTATAATTTCGGTGCGCGAATCTTTTCTTATGCATATCGAGACGTGG
This sequence comes from Aricia agestis, assembly GCF_905147365.1. NCBI lineage: Eukaryota > Metazoa > Arthropoda > Insecta > Lepidoptera > Lycaenidae > Aricia > Aricia agestis. The sequence continues at coordinate 16,546,177 of NC_056415.1, forward strand.
GGTGCGATAGATAGTTCTTTTTTAATAGCATTTTTTTTCTTAGGGCCGCATATGCAAAGATTTATTATTTAAGTTCGGGATGTACGTGAGAACGTATAGATAATCGAATTTGCCTACCCCAACCCTTTGGAATCATGGGAAGATGTGAATATTCAAACAAGGTGTCATCTTTGTGAATATCGATTGCCGTTGAACCTTTATAAGCGCCATGGGAATTGATACAGAGAAAAGGAAGCGTTCGATTTTTGCATAATCTATCACCGAGCTTTGTTTGCGTCTAACGGAATTTTTAAAAAGGGTTGCTCTCAAAAATCCGTAAAAAATTAGACCGTTATTTTTTGTGACACATAACTGTAACGTTTTATAATTGTTTTACCGTAAATGCTTTTTTAACTTAACTTGATTGTGAGTAATTTGTGTCCTTAGGATTTTTTACTTTACTACCGTTGCAGTCCAAAGGACAGTTTGTTTTTATAAGGAGAACATGAGGTCTTTGAAAAATCAGGGGAAATTATTTTGCTACTTTGCTTGACCAATGCGAATTAGTAATATTGGACTTTCAAAGTGTTATATTGTAATTTATTACAATTGCATAATGTGATTATAATGATTGTAATAAATAATTTGATTATACTTAATATTCTTTATTTTATTCTTCATTTCATTCTTCATTTTATAAAAAATAGTAATTTAAAATATTGAGCTATTCATTATAGGTAATGTGTGTGGCTTAAAAGTTTTTTTTTTTATACATAATAATTAATAACATTACTGCGAAAGTTTGTCTGTGGCTGATAACTCACCGATTTTTTTTTATAAGTAACGAGCTTTTGCCCGCGGCTTTGCTCGCGTTAAGAAGTATTATTATATACAAACTTTCATCCCCTATTTGAACCTCTTGGGGTTGGAATTTATCAAAATCCTTTCCTAGCGGATGCCTACGTCATAACATCTACCTGCATGCCAAATTTCAGCCCGATTCGTCCAGTGGTTTGGGCTGTGCGTTGATAGATCACTATGTCAATCAGTCAGTCACCTTTGAGTTTTATATATATATATATATATATATATATATATATATATATATATATATATATATATATATATATATATATATCTTAATATATATATTTCTTGTGTGCGTGTGTATGTGACTGAACTCCTCCTAAACGACTGGACCAATTTTGATGAAATTTTTTGTGTGTGTTCGTGGAGATTCGAGAATGGTTTAGATATACAGTTTGGTCTACTGGAAAATGTTTTTTCAATTAATTTCTTATTTATAAGGAGTTGTTGATTTTGGAATGTTTTACATTAGATCCGGCGGACGGCGCTATCATCGCATTCAATATTATTCTATTTCAATTTTAGTTTGTCCTGACAGATGGTGCTACGATTAATTTGAAAAAAATTTTGTTATTCAATTCATGTGCTGATTAAAATATTAAATAAATAACACATAGGCTACAATTTTAACCGACTTTCAAAATGGGGGAGGTGTTATGTTCGTTTTCTTATATTCAACGATTACTCCGCCGTTTGTTAACCGATTTTCAAAATTTTTCTTTTGGTATATAGGGTATCATCCCAATTTGGTATTATATTCAGAAAAGTGGTGATCTGATGAAGGATCCATAAGTAATCGAGGGAACTCCTCAAAACTTATAGGGAAACATATGGTGACTTCGGTTTCGTGAGAAGTATTCTAAGCATATGCTACCAACAAGTAAGATTTTGCACCGAGATATACCTGGTATACCGTGGTTCGGAAGGTGCTGAGAGAATTCCTGATTCTTTATAGATACAAGTTTGGGAGTTTCGGCGTTGTTTTAAGAACAGAAAGCATATGCTACTATGCAAATTACATTCTTCATCATCATCATCACTACCATATTATACCATTTCATAGTCTTTTAGATCGAGACTCGAGTTTGTCAAGCGATAATTAAAAAAAATCTATATCTACCTAATATTATAAACCTGAAGAGTATGTTTGCTTGAACGCGTCAATCTCAGAAACTACAGGTCCGATTTAAAAACTTATCTCAGTGTTAGATAGATCATTTATCGAGTAAGACTCATCATTTATCGAGAAGGTTATATTATATTATTACTCTAAGACTAATACGACAGAAGAAACTCAGGAAAATGTGGGAAAAACGGGGGAAATATTTTTTATGGGAAAATGTACCTACGGATTCTGTAAAATTTCTAATTTACGCGGGCGAAGCCGCGCGGGACATCTAGTATATATATATATATATATATATATATATATATATATATATATATATATATATATATATATATATATAAGATTTGTTTCCTCGATTTGCAACAATTAAATCAGACAAATCAATATTATCACAATTTTACCACTATACCACCTACCATCAAACCGTTACGTTCTATTCAAGAATAATTAGCTTCTTCAAAAAATAAAAAAAATAAATACAGACAATACTTTTATTGCGGTAATAAGGAACCTCCGCAACCAAAATGTAGCAACTAGCAACACACAAAAAAACTTTTTACGATATTTTTTACTTATTAGAAACCTCAGGTCAAAACAAACAGGCGCGGAAGGGTTCGGTTTGTTACAATTAGATTAAAACACAACAGATTTTTTTGCAAGTCGGTAAAACGGTTAAATTAGGCTTTTCGGTGTAATTATAGGACCGTGACTAATGTTTGATGTGTACTCAACAACTCGAACAGAATTTTTAAAATACCGGTATTTTGTGCCTAGCCTACCATTACGTGAAAAAATTATAACAAATTTTCTAATTTAGCTATGATATATTTCTAATTGCCGACTTGGAAACAAGAGGAAGACTTACTCGTAGTACCGTAAGTATATACTTAATTAGAAGAAGTAGTAAAATATTTTACTTTCAAACATTTAATTTTTTTTTATGAAATAAGGGGGCAAACGAGCAAACGGGTGACCTGATTGAAAGCAACTTCCGTCGCCCATGGACACTCGCAGCATCAGAAGAGCTGCAGGTGCGTTGCCGGCCTTTTAAGGGGTAATTGGGGAGGGTAGGGAAGGGAATAGGGGAGGGTACGGAAGGGAATAGGGGAGGGTACGGAAGGAAATAGGGAAGGGTAGGGAAAGAAAAAGTGTAGGGGATTAGGCCTCCGGTAAACTCACTCACTCGGCGAAACACAGCGGAAGCGCTGTTTCACGCCGGTTTTCTGTGAGCACGTGGTATTTCTCCGGTCGAGCCGGCCCATTCGTGCCGAAGCATGGCTCTGCTACGTCAAGAAACAATTGTGACGGAATTTCACGGAATAAAAAAATCTACATCTCTAAAATAGTTTCTGGAATGCACTGCACTGTCACCAGTAGTATTTCCGGACCAAAACGACCTGCAAACTTTCAAGAAGAGAGCATATTCTCTCTTAAAAGGCCGGCAACGCACCTGTAGCTCTTCTGATGTTGCGAGTGTCCATGGGCGACGGTAGTTGCTTTGCATCAGATGACCCGTCTGCTCGTTTGCCCCCTTATATTAAAAAAAAATATATAGTAAGATACTTACTAACTAGGTACTAAGCAATAAGCGCTAGCGACAAGGAATATTAGTAACCACAATAAGGTAAGATTACTCTTGTTATCATTTCCTTTGATATTATAATATAAGTACTGACATATCACAGTTCAAATAAATTAGCCATTTATGAACTAACTGGAACGCAAACGCATGAAAATCAATTTATTATTAATAATAAATATTTAAGTATCAATAAAATCATTGGGACCATGATACTTATGGTAACATAATATTTGTTCATAAATTAATCAGCGTCTTACGAAACTCCAATAAATTCAGGAGAAAGCAGATTCAAACCAGATCTACCGTTACTTGTATCGCTTCTAATTTTTACACCATAAACTATGTTTTATATGTTTTATAGGCATAAAATAAAGTGTGGTTCCCGATAAAAATATTCAGCGTCGATAGAGTTTCTGCTTGGCCAGTTTACGTATGCAGAATAAAAATAAAAACCGGCCAAGTGCGTGTTGGGCCATGCGCAATACGTATAGGGTTCCGTAGTACTTACCGCTAGTTTTGATATTTTTTTAACAGTCAATGAATGTACATTTATAACGTGTTTTACACTACCAACAACATCCTCTCAGTTTCGTTCGAAGGAATTTGAACGAAATGTTCCTTTACACTTCAACGAATACATTTTTTAAATTGATCGACTATTACTCAATACCTTATGAACTCTTCTTAGCCTTTATTGTTTTGCTTTTAAATTCAGCATATTTCCTACTCCCGTAATTTTTTTCACATTTTCAGAAGCAACCGTTTAGCTGGTAGAAGGGGGAGGGGGGGAGGACATGTATGTGTTCTTTCACACCTACGATACAAAGGTGCTGTTAAGTGATTTTTATCGTCTGCCTGGTCGAGCTCAACTTTGGTGATCTAATAAAAGATATACTTGTTTCTTGTGACAAAAAATCAAGCGGCATTTTTCATGGTAAAAGGCGATGAAGCGTAGAAAGGAAACTAACAAAATCTATGCAGTGGGTCTTGATCCTTAGATCTTTGCAAACATCCAAACAATTAAACGAACATCAAACTGTCAACAAGCCTCTGAAGCGTTTTTGCGGCAATAAAGTCGGTTAATTTATGTAAATTGGAGGAGCATATTGTTGTACAATATCAGTGTCTCGAGAAAAAACACATCAGCATATCCAAAGATGTTCCTGTAATTGTTACAAAGGTCCCTTTCTCTGCACTTGTTTGTATGCCAAATGTAGCTTACTTCTGGTGTTTTATTATAAACTCTTTAAATCGTATAAACTCCTATCTTTCTGTTAGTCATCTCCAATAGAAGCTTTATTAATAACAACAGTAATAGTCACATTAATATATAATTACTTACGTTTACAACTCAATCTGAATTAACATTAATGACATCATCAGGTCTCTAGAAATTTTCCAGGTCTTTATTAGTTACTCAACTCTTTTTTGGACTATCTCAGCATAAATAAGACTGACTTAGCATGTAAGAATGAGATAGAATAGTTATACTGACAGAATAACGAAACAAAATGACACATTTTCTCTATTTCTCCGTTGGTAGCCATGCTAAGCTCTCCGTAAAATAATCGCTTGTTTCTCTCTCGTTCTTAGTTCTTTAGACTCAGAATTTCCCCGTCTTTGAATCAACCGCAACCATTGGTTAGTCATACCGCTAAAGGTTTAGTCTAATGAACTGGGGAACATAATAATCGCAGGCATTATCAGCGCCCATAAAAACTCTGACATACCGCGCGGCTCCGCATCGTATACATGTCAAAAATTAATTGAAACCAGTTAAAGCGTTATCTCTCTCGACGCAATTATCTAGGCTTTTTAGAAGCGTTATCATTGGTAACGTTATTCTGGCTCTTACAAGTTTATACTGAAAGGCTTTGCTAGTCTCTACATCTTAGGATTATGCTGTAGGAAAGGGTGAACAGTTTTTTAAAATCTATATAGACTCAAAAATTGTCAGGATGAAAGGAAAAGATCAAGTCAATACAGGAGACCAGAAGCCGCCAACTAGTTGCTGCTACCAATTAAATGATTTTTTTTTATGAAATAAGGGGGCAAACGAGCAAACGGGTCACCTGATGGAAAGCAACTTCCGTCGCCCATGGACACTCGCAGCATCAGAAGAGCTGCATGTGCGTTGCCGGCCTTTTAAGAGGGAATAGGGTAATAGGGGAGGGTAGGGAAGGGAAGGGAATAGGGGAGGGTAGGAAGGGGAATAGGGTAGGGGATTGGGCCTCCGGTAAACTAACTCACTCGGCGAAACACAGCGCAAGCGCTGTTTCACGCCGGTTTTCTGTGAGAACGTGGTATTTATCCGGTCGAGCCGGCCCATTCGTGCCGAAGCATGGCTCTCCCACGTATAAAATAATAGGAATAGAGATAGAGCGAAATCAAACGAACACCATGTAAATAACTCTCTATAGAGCTCTTTACATTTCATTGGTATCGGTGACTGGTTGGTGTTGGTCATAGTTGGCTGGACTGGTCAGTGAAATATCCAAGCAATTATTCTTAGTATTCACCAAGTTAGCTTTACTTTTCTTGGTTGACAAATCGTTCACCGACAGTCCTTTAGACTAAATTACTTTTCTTTAGGATAAAAGTTATTCTGTTTTAATCGAAGCACTAAATTGTGCGAGGCGAAGATGATGGTAAGTGATTAATTAAAACCACACCCATAATCGTTTCCAGCTTTCGCGGTGCAGGTGTGCACCGGCCTTTACGGTTTCTTGTAGTCCTTAGCTTGTCATGTTGTGCAGCTGGTTCCATATAGTGGGGGGAATTATTACACGAAAATTAATAACTTAGTATTCTTAATTACCTTCAGTTGATTTTATTGGTGTAATGTTACAGATATAGTAATCAAATAGCGGTTGTTTTATGAGTAAATAGTTCTTTAGTTTATTTTAGTGATTACAACAGGTATTAACATAAAAGTGGAGGGTTATGTCAACCTCAGCTGATTTTTATTCACATTTACTGTACATAGCCCGACGAGATTACGTAGATCCTCTATCAACCTATGTATTCATTCACTGATAGGAGAAGGCTAAAAGAATTTCTGATAACAAGAAATTCAGGATACATGACGGTTAACACTCCACTAGACGCTCAAATTATTAACAATTAGCGATGCAATAAAAGTGACGTGCGACGACGAAATTGTAGCTATCGAGAAAACGCGTATCGCAGCATCGATATATAATCGATACTTATAAATCGAGTCTGTTATGAGCGCGATAGCATCTCGCCGCCGGCTACCGGGCGCGAGCGACGATTACCCGCGCTCCTCTTATTTCCCCGGCGAGATTATCGATAAAATAATTAAATGGTTACTCTCCAAATCGATTCCCGAGTGTTGTTATCGAACTTATTTGTTCCCTTTTTCGGCTCGCGGAATCCGAACCTGTTTTGTTTATCCTAACACTAGCACGCCCCGCGGCATCGCTCGAAATTAGGACCACCACGGCTTCAGTCGTATAATTTCTTTATTACCCGCCTCTATAATATGATTAATCACCATTCGTCGCTGTTTAAAATTATGTTAATCGCGTCAATATTTCAATGACCACTCTCATTAAAATAAAACCTTGACTCACTAAAAACTGTATCATCTTTGATTGATAACTAATGACATGCAAAATATATTCAAATATAATCACTAATAGTCCGAGGCGTATAAATTATGTTAATATTTGAACCATTAACATTTACAAAAAGCGAGATGAGCAGTAACCTATAACATGTCGTACGGCGCCCGTGACATTTGTTCAATCTCGCCTCTGATTGGTCGCTTGTAGTTTATTTCCGTTTACAAAAAAGACTACTAATTTAATATGGATCTATTAAATTTTATATCTTTAAAATAGATAAATTATTGGCAATTGTCTGGAACTTAAATATCAGATTTCCTAAGTTATTTATTTTGGAGTTCCTATTCGTGAAAAGTGGACAAGTCGTCCTATATTATCCATCTTCAAGGCTAAAAATATATATTTACTAAATTTCATAAAAATCTTTTAAGCGTAGAGTCTAGAGAGGTAACACACAATTAGAAACAGACATATAGGCTTTCAGATTTGTGATATTAGTATTGAATAACTAATAGGTATACCTACCTAACTTGATCACCATACGGAATCATAATTCAATGGCGGGCCTAAGTTCTATTAAATTGCCATCGCACATCTCTTATCTCAAACCTCTAATACCTTTTATCAGCTCATCGTATTAACATATATCGAGATATCACGCAATCATTAAAATCGACTATCGATTTTTATGGGACAACACTAGAATCCGATTTTAAACGCGAGTGCTGTTACCGCGGCTGCCGATAATCGTTTGAATATCGATAAACTTAAATATTACGTAAAAGGTTTCGATAAAGTAAAACCTTTCAAGCATTAGAGCAGATCATAACTGATATACGCACTTTTCGTATATCGTCTTTGAAGCAAAATTAAGTCTACATTATTTACTTACTACATTACGATTTACAACATTCACATAAACTATAATTTATTTATATTGACCCTAAGGTTGGTTTGCACTAGAAGCGTGGTTAAAGTTAAAGTTAAGGTTAAAGTTATGGCTAAATTTAACTTTAACCTTAACTTTGACCGGAGAAATTGACAAATAACAGCTGCTCCAACAAGGTTATAAATGAACGTGGGCGGGGGCGCTGCCGGTAAAGGAGAACTGTCAAAAATGGCCTTTTTGTATGATGACAGCGTTAGTTCCTTTCTTCGCCACGTGCATTTAAAACCTTGTCGAGCTCTATGTTTATGGTTAAATATGGCGTCCATTTTTAACTTTAACAAAAGATTTGACTTTTTGCATTGTAGTTAAAGCACATTGCACCGAATTTGGGTAAAATTTGGCAAAGGCAAAGTACAGACACTTAATTATAGTTTTTCTTCAATAAAGAAGCATACAATGGATAAAATAAATATGTAATTAACACTTTAACACATAATACTAAACTATACTCCAATTACATAATTTATAGCAATGTTTAATAACAATTATATAAAAATGTTACGACTAGCGCCATCTCTTGTTAGAAAGATGTATCTATTTTATAAAATCAACATCACAATAATTTTAACACGTTACATTAATTTTCACGTTTAATACAACAGAATATTTTCTAATATTCATAGTTCTTCCTGTAAACAATTTTATTATAAGCAATTAAAATGTTTAATGATTCTTTGTATTGGAAAATAAATAAATAAAATGATGAAAGCAAATCATAGGTTCTAAATCCTTAGTCCTTGCTATATAAAAGAATTTTGCATTAAAAAGGAATAGTATGAGAGGATAAAATCAAAAAGAAATATTATGATTTTATTTAAGTAAAAAAGAATTACAAAAATACATCTAGTCTACAATACGAAATAAACAACCTATCTTGCACTTGGCTACTTATCTATCTGTTACAGAAACAAAAACGTTTTAAATATATAATGACGTAAAGATTTGCGTCATAAGACGTCAACAAGAAAAATCAATAACAGTAAAATGTAACCGTGAGCGGTCAAAAGACCCCGTATCGGCTCTATAAAGAACCGTAAAGAGTCACTTAATACCGTCAAAAGACATTAAAGTGATAATTCTAATAAGATTAAGTAAAAGTTGAACGTACGAAGGGTTCCGACGCACCGCTCATTACACGAAGCAGCCGTGCCTGATAACACACACACACACACACACACACACGCACGCACACACACACACACGCACATACAAACGCACACACACATATACACACACACACACACAAAGCAGATACAATACAGCTTACATTTTTTTTATGAAATAAGGGGGCAAACGAGCAAACGGGTCTCCTGATGGAAATAAACTTCCGTCGCCCATGGACACTCGCAGCATCAGAAGAGCTGCAGGTACGTTACCGGCCTTTTAAGAGGGAATGGGATTACAGGGTAGGGGAGGTAAGGAAGGGAATAGGGAAGGGTAGGGTATTGGGCCTCCGGTAAACTCACTCAATCGGCGAAGCACAGCGCAAGCGCTGTTTCACGCCGGATTTCTGTGAGAACGTGGTATTTCTCCGGTTGAGCCGGCCCATTCGTGCCGAAGTATGGCTCTACCGCGCCATGCTTCGGCACGAATGGGACCGCTTGCGCTGTGTTTCGCCGAGTGAGTGAGTTTACCGGAGGCCCCATCCCCTACCCTATTCCCTTCCCTACCCTCCCCTATTACCCTATTCCCTCTTAAAAGGCCGGCAACGCACCTGCAGCTCTTCTGATGTTGCGTGTGTCCATGAGCGACGGAAGTTGCTTTCCACCATGTGACCCGTTTGTTCGTTTGCCCCCTTATTTCATAAAAAATGTAAGCTGTACGTGTATTTGTGTGTGTGTGTGTGTATAATATGTGTGCGTGTGTGTGTCATCCCTTTTCCCTCCAAATCAATTCATCCCTTTCAAATCAATCTAAGAAAAAAGAATGATAACGTTGTGTCACTTTTCAATTTCTTCACTTTTTTGACAGACTATACTCTATTATCTGTTTTATTGTCTCTATGTCACAATTCTTATCAACTAAATCAAAACTATGTGAAGCTTAGGAGCATGTTAAGATGTTTCTATATTTCTTATTAGATAAATCTAGTAAACCCTAGTCTAGCAGGAAAACAACCAGTGGCGTACAAGTGGTTGGTAAAATGCCACGGGCCCCCGACCCAAAAAGGCCCCGGCCCAAGAGGCCGTGAGGTCAGAAATTTTTAATGCATTGTTTTATTATTAGGGTGAAGCCAAAATATGAGCGTAATTTGTGAGTTGTGAGTCGCAAAATTTCTTTTCATACAAATCATGACTCACAAAATTACGCTCGTGTGAATCAAACAGGACTTTTGTATGAAACTGAATGAAGCAGAATTCTGCCGAACCGAAATTCTGCGACTCACAACTCACAAATTACGCTCGTTTGGCTTCACCCTTAACGTGACAATTTTTACTCATAGGGCCCCATCAATTTGCCACGGGCCCTAGAAGTTATAGTTACGCCACTGAAAGCAACTAGTTATTGTAGATGAGCTAGGTACTATCTACCTGGCCGTGTTGTGAGTGTTCATATACGGCTTTTCATCAGGCAATACGTTTGCTCGTTTTCTGATTCATTTAAAAAAAAAAAAAATAGTATCGGAACTCACATAACATCCGGTAAACGTTATCCCGAAATGTCATTAAATGTAACATTTTTATATCCTCGGATTGTGTTGTTTTGGGTAAAGTTTTAGTTGTTTTGGGTAAAAAAAGTGATTGACGGACATTCCTCTCATTATCCGGCTACTGAACGACTCGCGTTTAAATATCGAACTGACTAACAGGGTGTTGTAAATTTAAGCTGCTAATTTAAGTGAGCTTGTGTAAAAAAAAAGTTTATTCTTATTACTAATTTATGAACGCTTTTGTAAATACTGTTTACTTATTGATCTAATAAGAAATGTTATATTGGATCATCTCTAAAGTGTCCTAAGGGGTCTTAAGTACTTTTGCACCAACTGATACTATAAAATACGTAATGCAAAATGTAGCGTTGGCACTTGTCAATATTTTAATACATTATATTTTTACTATCACACTTTCAATCATTTCTCAAAACCTTAAAATACATCCTAACTTTTATAACGACCTGTATCAGCTGCGCAGGCGCAGCCGGCAGCGCACGGCACAGTCAAACGTTATCAGCACCTAATGGAGGTCGAAACACGTTCATCACCGCCCAGCCCCGACACTCGGGGACTGTGATAGCGGATCATCATCATCACCTAAACATCCAACATAATGTCTCCCAAACCTGTTTCGGAGACGGTGGGCGGTTTGGTTGAAAATAAGCCTGCGTGGCAAGGATTCTATAGTGCCTAAGTTTGTATAATAACCTAGTACCCATAACCCAGTAGAACGGATTACCGACAAGACTGGCGCCAGACAGAGAGCGACTTTTACATGACCAGTAGCCCTAGCACGGCCACCAGTAGAAATACGAAAGTATAGACAAACAGTGGAGATAAACTTAAGGTGCCGTTCCGATCTTTACGGCGGCTAATCGCGACCGACAAAATTATATTAAAATGCTACTTTATGACAGACTATAGTATAATATGTCATAAAGTATATATTATTTGAATTTTTAGGACTATAGTCTGTCATAAAGTGGCATTTTAATTCAATTTTTCGGAACGAAAAAAGATCGGAACGGCATCTTAAGTTTATGTCCACAGTTTGTCTATACTTTCACATTTCTACTGGTGGCCATGCTAGGGCTACAGTTCACGCATAGATCATCTTTCTTTTCAGATAATCAGCAGATTAACATTACGTGTTTTATCTTAACCAATCTTGGAATCAACATTTTTCCAACGCGGGAATCGACGTGGGAGACGTGGGAGAGCCATGTTTCGACACGAATGGGCCGGTTCGACCGGAAAAATACCATGTTCTCACAGAAAACCAGCGTGAAACAGCGCTTGCGCTGTGTTTCGCCGAGTGAGTGAGTTTACCAGAAGCCCAATCCCCTACCCTATTCCCTTCCCTACCCTCCCCTATTCCCTTCCCTTCCCATCCCTACCCTCACCTATTACCCTATTCCCTCTTAAAAGGCCAGCAACGCACCTGCAGCTCTTTCTTTTTTGCAGCTCTCTTTTGATGCTGCGAGTGTCCATCGGCAACGGAAGCTGCTTTCCATCAGACAACCCGTTTGCTCGTTTGCCCCCTCATTTCATAAAAAAAAAAACAAACCCATGACAAGATTATTCACTATTTAAAAAAAATCACAAATAGTGGAATTCTTCATTAAAGGCGTGTGTCATTGCATTAAAAACGTAAGGTTCCGAACGGAAGCGATAAGACGCCGACAAAGGAGGCTGTATAAATTACTAATTCTGTAATCGCCCTCAATTAAGACGTCCGAGTGTCGGCTGTTCGGTGGTTTTAGTCTTTTTGGACCCAAATGGACCAAGAGGTTGGATTAGGTAGCTGTGTTAAAAGTGTAGAGCGTTTTACCTCGATGTGAGGTGAACATTGTTAACTTTAAGCTCTATGTAAACGCTCTACCTAGTAGAGTATAGTATCGAACTCGAATTAGATTGAAGCAAAAAAAACTTGATGTGAGGAGAGCATTTTTACCTTGTAAGTTATTGACAGAGCATATTGAACTTGAAGTAGATTGAAGCACAAAAAAAATGTTATTTTGGTATTTTTTAAAAATATATTTTGATGGCTACTGTAGAAACTAATAAGACAAGAAAACACAGTTTATAATGTTTACTTTGCTTATAAGAAGCAGTGTGATTTAATTATCACAATAATAAGATTTAACGTACTGCGCCACAGAATACATTGCACAAGACTGCGCTGAGCAAATTCTGACACACTGAAATTTCTAGTCAGACTTGTATAAAGAAATTACTAGACAAATTTTGACAAAACACAGTAAAGAGTTAGCCACGGGAGAGAAAGAGCTTATTTATAATTAAAATATATACATTATATTTTTTTACATTATATATAAAAAAAAAAGTATCCGCAGCCGAACATAGAACCTTCTCCTTTTTGGAAGTCGGTTAAAAATATCAGACAATAGGCCAAAAGATTGCATATAAAAATTTCTATTAGCAAGAAGGTGTTTAAAATTGCTCTCCATTCCGCCTCCAGCTCATGATGACGAACCAATAGCAACTGTCGGCACCTTTGTCCGGCATATATTAGGCTACCGAACTTGATAACCCTCCCCCCTCGTCCCACGTCCCGATAACACGCGGGATATTTATGTCCCGAGATTATAATATTAATGGACATCTTAATCCATTTCAAAGTTTAGGGGTCCGTGGTACGCGATCATTTTGTAGGGCTCTTTTGGACACAAAAAAATTGTGGATTTTGGGTTTTAATTTTCTTATAAGATTGAATAATTGAATAAGTAATTGGTATTTAAAGGATAATTCGTATAGTAATTACGAAGTACTGAATTAGAAATATTTTAGCAAAATATTATATGTTAAATAGAACTACTAACACTCGTAATTATGTTCAATTGAGATTATACATAACATAAACTGTATTTTTGTCATAGAAGTACTTTTCTTGTAAAACAAAGACAATGCAGAATCTTGGCCAAGGTAACCTATATATAAGGATGGCTGCATGATTATTGAAGATTTTTGACACGAAGTTCCTTATCGCACGTTCGGCGTAAAGGAGGCTACACAGAACGATATATTTTGACCTCGACACTTTTTATTAGTACCTGCATGGTAGGGGTAGAGGGCGTTGATAGTATTCCTGTGCCTCAACTAGATGGCGTTTTTTGAGACTAAAAAGCGACTCGTTGTTAGTATTCCTGGGCGTCAATAGATGGGGTATTCTTAATAATTCCTTTGAGCGTTTAAGTATACAGGTTTTTTTAACATTGAACATAATAAATAATTTCGTTCCATCCGGGTGTCACTTGACACCTCTTAAGTTTTTTTTGTTTTTTGGTGATTAGACATTAGAGACATATATTTTATGTCAATTGTGAGCTATTCCTATCTCTAGTAGGGCAAAACCAGAGATAGATCAAATATTGGGAACGGCCGTAAGCTAATATGATACGTTGGTACAAGAGTTACACCTGAGGCAACTTAACTATAAGCTTTTATCTAAGGGTTAGTATTGACCAACGTTACGAGGTGTAAATTTTAATGTAACTTATTAGTTTAACAAAGCGAGCGTTCGTGAAGTCAGTATGTTGTGTTACGCGTACTTCGGATACGGCGAATGCTCGCTGTGTTATAATTTTCATTTCTTTTTATAAAATAAAAACGCAAACGAACAAGCAGGTCACCTGATGGAAAGCAGTGGACTGCCACCTATCAAGGAGATGAGGATGGATATTACCCTCGTACCCAGGGTCGTTACCTCGTGGTCAGTATATATATCTAAAGCCAGGTATCATGCAGGTGTAGTGAGGTAGTGAGGTGCCGCGTTATCGACAAACGATGCTATCAATGCTCGCGCTAATTATTTCGTCCGCGCATATCGAGCTCGTGACCGCACGATCCCAACACTAGATTGTCGATACACGAATCACATTTCGGTGAAGTGATTATCTAGCGTCTTTAAAAAAATCAACAGAATAAAGAACCATTTTGGAAGTCGGTTAAAATGGAACCAGTTAAGAGATTGAATAAAATCGAGACTGGATGGAATGGAATTCTTTCTAAGTGTTGATACGTCTCCGCTCATAATATTATTTTCTTAAATTATAATTTCTATGAAGACACACAAGATAATGACACCATTGTCATAATTCCTTGTTATAGCTTCCTCACCTTGTTATAGCTTTTATCTTGAAATTAATTATAATATTATGTTTAAGTAGTCGATACAATATCTGGCTTCTGCAGCACTGCACTGCCTCAATACCTGTGAATTTCGTAAATTGTAACGAAGGTCAAAGTTGAAGATCTCATCATTAAAATTGTCCCCATTAATTATCTTGTCACTAAATAATTTGAGAATTATGATAATATGATAGATAAAAAGAACAGTTACAATGTACCATTTTAGCATCTTGATCATTGAGTAAACACCAGAAAAAAGCGTCAGTTTTTGTCAACTTTTTGCGGACAGCGCTATGTGTTAATTGCCCTACAACGATAAAATAATAATAGCCCGATAAAATGTAGAAGACAATATTAACCTCAAGGTCAGTCGGATTCCGAGGAACAAGAGAAATGCATTTGAGACGGTAGCGAGTACAGATAGCGCGTTCGATCCCTTATCTAGCCGCGGCCTACACAGATACACGAGATAAGCAGGTGTCCGTGTGGGAGGAGGCCCTAGCTAACTAGACCCTAGAGGCGTCAAACACCTCGCGTCGTTAACATTACTTTGTCTATTAAAAAAACAACTTATCTATGATCATAGCTAGCTCATAGACAAAGCTGAGGTACCAGGCGCGCAGGAGTTGCGCGGAGATGTAATGGAAAGAACTCGCGATCTTAATGAGAGTGGACAAACTGGACTCGGCCAGGCGGAATAATGTGGACCTGTTTCTTTTAATTCATTTATAATTATATTTTGTACAATTAATTTTGTTGTTTTAATAAACTGTTTAATGATCAATTATATCGTTTTAATTTAGTAAGATTTGTTTATTTACCATCTCTGAATACAATTTGCTGATATTTTCACCATCGACAGTGGTACGCGAATGATTGAATAAAAATCGATTTTATGAATGCAGCCGCAGATAGTCTTATCCATAGCTGCTCAGCCGTCGCAATTGCCCTAAAAGGTAGTGGTTTCATTACCCGACCGGTCGCTACCTACCTCCGCGCCGCCATGCGCGCCTGGTAGCCGCCGAATGGACTTCGAGTGTTGTTTTTATGCGCCTTTATTTAGTTTGCTATTGAGATCATTCTTACCCGTTCGGTTTGTGCTACACTGTTTTAAGCCTTATATGGGGGTCATAAGGGTGTTATATTGATGGATATTTGTTGGAATGTGGCAGACGGTGAATAGGTGCGGACATTTCATTCAAGTCTCGTGGTATATCGGTATTTGGAATATGACTTAACCGAACGTGTTTGTATGTGGGCATTATCCTTATACTGGCGCGACTTGTATTTTGATTGCAACATGCTTCCTTGATTTTATCATTAGCGATCTAAAGCTTTATTGAAACGCTAACAGGTTCCAATCTCGTTTTCGTCTCGATCTAGTTCGAGTCTAATAAGAATCAGTTTAGTATAATTTACTACATTTACTAAACGTTTATAGTTTCTGCTTACTAATGTCAGTATCAAATTTTTAAGAATTTGAGCTCATAAAAATATTTATTTCAATAATAAAGTTTCATTTCCAGAATCCTAAACACGAGCATCGAAAGCAAATTGTAAGAAGAGAGAAAAAAAATCGTTGTTTTTTCTTCTAATTTATTGGCTAATATAACATGACGTAATCATTAGCTTCTTGCTTTGACAAATGAGATAGTAATTAAATTAACAAATCTCGGACTTCCGTTAAATTAACGAATATTTTAACAACATTTATCAATATTGAAAATATGAATTCTGATGGGCCACAAATAAAAATTACCTCAATATGCTAAGTATTATAAACCACAATATCTGGAGGCGTCTGTCCGTCTGTAATTATGCTGGTGATTATCATAACTATGAAGTCTGTCGTACTGTTATACTGACAAGTAATTTGTATATTTATGCTGTGATTTTCGGCCGGCCATTGTTCATTTTATTAAGAAATTATTCAAATTTAAACGATCTATTAATACGATATTGATATTTGTGTAATTTATTGTATGTTGAATGTTGATGTATGTTTGTATTATATGATGAATGGGTCATTAGATATAACGACATAATTTCCTCCGGGCATATTGGGCGTAATGTCGTGTATATTTTAATATTTTTTCAATTTAATTTTCCTAACAATGTAATAGATTATAATTTATTATTTGTTCATAAGTGAAAACGTTTTTGACGTGGGAGAGCCATGCTTCGGCACGAATGGGCCGGCTCGACCGGAGAAATACCACGTTCTCACAGAAAACCGGCGTGAAACAGCGCTTGCGCTGTGTTTCGCCGAGTGAGTGAGTTTACCGGAGGCCCAATCCCCTACCCTATTCCCTTTCCAGCCCTCCCCTATTCTCTTCCCTTCCCATTCCTACCCTCTCCTATTACCCTATTCCCTCTAAAAAGGCCGGCAACGCACCTGCAGCTCTTCTGATGCTGCGAGTGTCCATGGGCGACGGAAGTTGCTTTCCATCAGGTGACCCGTTTGCTCGTTTGCCCCCTTATTTCATTAAAAAAAAAAAAAAACTTCTTGAAAAAAAGCTTTTTTGGGAAGTGTTGAATACAATATTATAATATTATACTTACATCGATTCATGTGACCATCGTCAGACGGTGGGGGAGCAGACCGCTTTAGGACTAGTAATGTTACCCTATATCTTTCAATCACGCGTTGAAAATAATATTATAAAATTCTTAATTCAAATGTTTCGTTTTGACTTCTCTAGGCACCCCCGGAGTGCAAACCTTTGTCGGTTCTCATTTTGTTTTTTTTTTATATTTTTCATATTCATAATATAACAAGTATTTCTTTTAGCATAATCATAATGTTATGCGTAAAAATGTTCCCTAAAATCCTGTTCTCTCCTTCCCTTCTCCTCACGAGTTTACCAATATTTTCAATATACCTTTAGTAGATAACATTGTAGCTACTAAATAGGAAAATTCCTAATACCGTGTCAACGCGCGACGGTAAATCAGCGGCTAGTCACGAGTGGCTGGTGGCTACACCTAATAAAATTGTATCAATAACTCCATTCTGTAGTGTTTGCATAAGGCTAACGTACACTGAGAACGAGCAGAAAGAGAATATTGGATATGTTTTTTATTTTATTTTATGAAATAAGGGGGCAAACGAGCAAACGGGTCACCTGATGGAAGACACTCGCAGCATCAGAAGAGCTGCATGTGCGTTGCCGGCCTTTTAAGAGGGAAGAGGGTAATAGGGGAGGGTAGGGATGGGAAGGGAAGGGAATAGGGTAGGGGATTGGGCCTCCGGTAAACTCACTCACTCAGCGAAACACAGCGCAAGCGCTGTTTCACGCCGGTTTTCTGTGAGAACGTGGTATTTCTCCGGTCGAGCCGGCCCATTCGTGCCGAAGCATGGCTCTCCCACGTGTAAATACGTTAATGTGCGTAAACGAGTTAGACTGCAAATTATCAAGGTATTCTGCAGATTACCTGGGTGAGTCAGTCAAAATGCAAAAAGTTTATTCTATTATCATTCAATTACAAAAACCAAGTTCTTGTTTGAATAAAACAAGTTATTTAACTGTAGAAATTTATTTAATGTATTTCTTGGACATAAACAAAGGAATAAATTATTAAATTTTAAGTAAAATATTACTCCACTAATAAAATATAACAGATCGTATCAAGTAGAAAAAAACAATCAAAACAGTCCTAGGTTGACAAGCTTATGAAAAAGTTTTTAGGACTTTTACGAAGGAAGAGAATGCAAATTAACCAAGTAAAGTGCAATTAATAATATAAGCTTTTTTCATTTTAATTTCACACTTTAACGGATGGTATCAGGGAATCTGCAAATTACCTAGGTAATGTGCACATTAAAGTATCCTGCATTCTAACGGTAATATATATATTATTAGTGCAATGTTTTCACGCTAGAGGCAGGACCGGAAAGAAAAGTTTGTATGACGTTTGACAATATTTCTGTCAATATTCTGATCTCCCACGTGCAATACGTTACCATATGTGCTAGTAGCGCCCTCTGCTCCGACCTCTGCGTAATATTCACTATAATTGTAAATGATAATGGCAAGATATAAATATTGTACCATCGAGGAAATCGATTACTAGGCAGTTGACAGACCAACGTCATTTGGTCGGATCATGTCAATTCAATGTTAATTATTGTGATTTGTGATTTGTCGGCTGGGTTTGACGTAGCGCGACCAAACTACGTAGGTCCCCATCTGCCTAGGAATCAACTTCTCTGATAGTACAAGCGTATAACTACATTAGATTAACTACATAAGCCCGGTTTATATGATTTTTTATACACGAGTTTCTCTCGCTTTTTATTGGCTACAAAAAGTTAAACAACAACAAAGCTAGTGAAAATAACTCTTGGCAAATAACTCTTAGACGGTTTCTAAGAGTTAAATAGTAAAAGTAAAGTTTTACACATAGAAAAAAATAATCATTTATTTTTCCTCCAAATCTAAAAGTCAAATCAAATATTGTTTTCTAAAGTAGGACTTTGTTGTATAACATAATAAGGTGACTACAGATTAGTATTTTTTATCATCAGTTGGCACGTGTAAGTCTTGTTTGATGTATGTGCTTGTCCTTATATTATTCCACTTCCATGATATAGCTGATTGTTCGAAGCAATAAAGTATTGCTATCTATTGCTGTTAATCTGAATATTATGTATTGTTAGTTCTAATTCTGATTATTAAATTATTATTACGCTTATAAGATTTTTAGTTCCTAAACTTACTTTCATATTTTGAGATTTTATATAAGTTTCGTATATTCTTCGGTGGTTTGAATTACAGGATGTTAACGACGAGTAGTATAGTCAATAGAAGAATTCTCAAAAAAAAACAAATAGGTAAACAACTTATTGTATCTCTATCTAACTCTGTTGTAGAGAAAAGAGAACATAGTATTAGTCAAAATTGAACTTATATCAGTCGGTTTCAATGCATATGTGAAAATGCCAACTTCGGCACGAATGTGCCGGCTTACCCAGATCAATACTACGGCCTCGTTAAAACAGTAATTAGTAGTTACCGAATTTCTAGGGGGTTATATTAAAATGCAACTCCTCTAGTTCTACAAGTATGATCATTGATCACCCTTACCGCAGGGTAGTTACTGCTTATTATTTGGTGATAAGTAGGCTCATTTTAGATCATTTAAAAAAACTTTACACACTACGACTTTAACTGCCCTCGGAATAAACAAAATGTTGAATCCGCTTGACAAATACCGTCCATAAAACCGCGTATTTGCATTCGAATGCAACATTAATATGAAGATGATATGTTTTATCTCAGCGATTAATATCGATTCATCGGATACAAAATAACACAAAACTCGAATCAAACCCAGTAGCAGCGAGCTGTCTCCTCAACCGAGAGTACTTAACCGGTGAAAAAAAAAAACATTCGAGAGATTTATTGTGTATCGATCATGAAAGGAAATCGAATGGATCTTTCGTCTCGCTCGCACTCGTGACCGCCGTCTCTTTCTCATACACTTTAATGGCGATATGAAATGTAGACACACAGTATTTTATTTTTCGATTATTATTTTATGAACCACGCAACTATAAAGTCTGAATGGATGTGGAGTTGGCATCTTCGGATAAACGAAGCGTTTCTTTTTAATAATATTTAAAAAATTTATCTCCTTTTAATATTGTTAACGACCGCACCAAGAGTAACTATTACTTAACTTTAATTTGTGGAGAAATTTCCATATGCACATAGCATTATGCTGATTGATGAGCGTTTAATAGGTATTTTGACAAACCAATACTGATTTGTCAAAACTAGCTCATCTCTTTCATTAGAAAAAGATGAGCTTGTTTTAATCTTTTTTTTTCCAATGAAAGAGATACGAAGAACTAAAGAGAGGCTTATCCTACACTTAATTTTAGGACTGTCGCAAGTGTGCCGTAGAGTCTAATTTAAAGTAGGACTGCAGTACCTTGAGTGTGTCTGTAGGTTTTGAAGGGAGCTCCCTGTCCCTAGACCGCTAGTGGGCGACTGCAAGGCTGTTTACTTGTCTGCGCCCAACGATGTTGTTGACAGAATTATTTTCAACGGAAATTCCAGTGAAATCTTTATTTTCTTAAGTTTTTCTTGCTTGCTTCCTTTTTAGTGTGAGTGAAATTATGATTTTTGAGAAAATAGAAACATAGAGAAGTCAAAAGTAGGTACTTATGTTTTTTAGCTTAGCTAATTTTATTGTACACTCTACATACGCATCCTAAATAAATATATCTCAGTTTTTTAAACTCTATAATAATACTCCATATAATTAAGTAGATATCTAAGAACTATATTACTCCATTTTTTTACAGGCGTAGCAATAACCAATACTACTACGTAATAGATATAAAATGAAACGCACATAATAATATTATTATACAATAATTATAGTAATTCCTAGAAGCATATTATTTTCTGATGAATTTTGCCCTCTTTTTATCTATACAAGCTTACATCGATGGCACATAAGTTTATGATCAATGAACGTTCGCAGGTTAACTCTGACGTGGTGATGGATGGGCGTTGGTGAGAGCTAAACACCCTGTATCATTTCAGACTATTACTATCATTGCTTGTTGATATTCCAGACTATATAAGCGTTCATAGATCTAGGCTTTTAGTAAGTCTAAGTTCCTTTACAAAGGAGTAAAGGAACTTAGACTTAGTTTGTTCGCGGAGGCGAACGTACTAGTTCGGACTTGTGCGCATACACGAGAGTGGACAAAATGAGTCTGGTCAGGTCAATCCGACAGGAACGGACTCCACGTATGTGAAGGCTTTACTAGTCAACTCTTATGAACAAGAGACAAAAATATGCGACGATCTGAAAAATAAATTCGTCCAAGATTTAACAATTTCGATCATCTTATTCTTATGGTTAATACTACAAGAACAAGATTTCTTACCAAAGTTATGTGATATGTCATTTCACAACAAAATTTACAGCTGCATCGTCGCGTTGCGTCTCGCTTCTTCTCATTTCGCCACTCGACCCTAAAGTTACGCCAATTATTATTATTATCAGCGTATTTTTAACTAGACAAAATATCTTATTTGTAACAAAAAATATATCTTTACGTATCGACAGAAAGTTGTATAGCTTATAGTTATTTCAAAACTCTACATGCATCTTTATGGATGCAGAGTTTTCAAATAACTAATGCTGCTCATGATTCTGCCATGGCCATGAAGTAAAACACTTTAACGACTTCTTAGGAACATACATAGGAAGAGGAAGATGTTATATTTGACAGTCGGCTGTTTAAGATGTAGTTAAGCCGCTGTGACGTCATAAGCTGATCAGCGCGTTAATACGACAGCTGTATGATTAGGTAAGTATCATTAACTGCTTTTAATGTCATAGGACCGATGTGACAGGGTGGAACTGATAATTATGAAGTGCAATCAGAAACACCACGTTATAGATGTTGTTCACGTTCAGGTTGATACTCGATGGTGTTAAAAATTTAGATATTAATGGCTCATTGCAGTTTGGATAAAATATTGCGTGAATCAAAACAAAGCGCTTAGAATGCATTTTGTTTGGCCAAACTTTATAATAATCAATTTAGTAGTATCGGCTATTCGATATAATAAACAAACTTTTCCTTCTTATAATAATTATAATATGTAAAAGTCTTTTTAGGCATTGCTTCGATAAAGACATTGAATTGAGTACCTTCAATCCAGGATATGAATAAAATTCTTCATAAGATACACGCGAGAGTTCTGAAAATATCAATTCTTCGTTTCTTTGAATCTTCAAACTTTGATATGAATTTGTCGACATATCATTTAAAGCTTTTATAAATCGTCAAAAAGTTATAACAGTTTGATGCCAAAAATAGCATAATATTGTCTTAATTGCCAGCTGGTTCTTATTATAAGATTAATTATTTATTAGATCTTCTATTTTATGTAATACTATGATAACATAATAAATAATATATTATTATAATTGCTTGCGACTTCATACCAACACAAAAGAAGCCTGCACGTTGTCTTTTCCATCCTTGTAATAAGAGTATATTTTGTTCTTCTCGTCTTGCACTATACATAATCTTATCTGTATTTATACCAAGTATTATTAAAATCAGTCAATCAAACTCAACACAAATTCGACGCAAAAACAAGTACAATATTATGTTTTCTGTTTAAATTATTTTCATACCATGAGAACTAGATTTTTGTCGCCAGATAGGGTTGACATTTGACGATAGAAATATGACGTTTTTCTATCGATAAAGAAGATATTTCTCTGATAATTAGCGGGGAACTAGTTATGAAGGCTGTTGCGGAGGACATTCCACGGCTGTTGAAATCACGGACCAGATTGTTTACGTTTCAGATGGAGATAGCTAAATGTGTTTGTGAGGACCGCGAGAACTGTGTGGATACGACTGATCGTATCAGTTTAGTGAGACAAGTGTGGCAGATTTTTGGAACGAAGTTCCTTATCGCGCGTTGCGAAAGGAGGCTATACGGAACGACACTTGACCCTGATACTTTTTTAGTACCTACGAAGCAGGGGCAGATGGCGTTGATTAGTATATTGAGTGGTACTTAGTACTCCTGTGCGTCATCCATGACGTTTTTTAGAATAACAGCGACATCTACCGGACGTCGAAATAAATTTTAATACAATTTCACAAAAATGACGTTGTTAGTGTTCTTGGGCGTCAATAGATGGCGTCTTTTTATAATTTCCTTCCATCCGGGTGTCCCTTGACATCTTTCAAGTATTTTTGTATTTATTTCTTGACGCTAAATAAATACGTAGTAAGAAAACAGAAATTTTTCTCAGCTTTTCAGACAATAAACTCTGTCTATGTCTAGCGTTGACCAAAAACAAGGTGGTGTCCATGGACACTCGCAACATCAGAAGAGCTGCAGGTGCGTTGCCTGCCTTTTAAGAGGGAATAGGGAGGGTAGGGAAGGGAATAGGGGAGGGTAGGGAAGGAAATAGAAGAGGGTAGGGAAAGGAAAAGGGTAGGGGATTGGGATTTAAATAAAAAACCACGACACGAGGATTTACATTTAAAGTTGGTAGTTACTTCCTATTTCTAGTTTAAAATTGTCATATCTCCACTAAGCTAGCGAGCTAGTTTCATTAAGTTGCTATACTGGTAGCTAGCATCACCGGTCGACCTTCCCGGCGACAGGTCAGCTCACTTGCGACACTGCAGACTCCCACTAATCGCTACATCTATCTCCACTTTATCATCAGTAGCGTATGTCCACTTATAATTATGGCAATTTCTCGCAACACCATACTGCGCTTTGCTACTTTTTTCTAACACTAACCCTGTTACTAAGTTTATATATTTTACGTTTCGCGTCGTAAGATATATATAACGTGGCGTGACAGTCAAATACACCGGACCTTAAAATACGCTACGTATATAATATTTTTAGTAAGGAGGTAGATATTTTCCGAGACTACGAAATGGCAAGTAAAAAATTTACAGAATTAAATTATTGCCAATTTTCATTTACCGTGATTTCAAAGATTTTTCAAAGCAAATAGATTTTTTATCTGTGCAATATTAGTAGGTATACAGGGTGTAACAAAAATAAGTGATAATACTTTAGGGTGTGTACCTGTTCCTTGTAGAGAGTTCACTGTGAAAGTAGCAGCGCTGAAAGACCAAATTTTTTTTTCACTTTTGTATGGGGAAACTTATGACGCTCGGGCCCTTGCCCATACAAAAGTGAAAAAAAATTTTTGTTTTTCAGAGCTGCTACTTTCACAGTGAACTCTCTACAAGGAACACGTACACACCCTAAAGTATTATCACTTATTTTTGTTACACACTGTATAATAATATATTTTATCATAATACATCTTGGAGTAGAAATTGTGAGTAAACTAAAACCCGACGTGGTAGTATTATATTATATCCGAGCAAAAAACATATTATGCAAGATGTAAGAACCTATTCTTCCTGAGTCCATCGCACTCGCTATCAATGAAACAAAAGTAAAATCGAATAGATATAACAATTTATTACGGAAACGAATAAATTATTGTGATAACTGATAACGGTTATCACACACCCCCTACAGCCGCGGCACAATTCATTGGTACTCCACGAAATATCGAATGTACCGTCAGCAACTTACCACCACGATCAAAAAGTCGTAAGTGTATAATTTATGAATAAAATTTATTTTACAGTAACATATACATAACTAGATGACGCCCGCAACTCCGTTGCGCCAAAATTCGTTTCGGAACCGTACATTTTTCCAGGACGAAAGTATTCTATGTCCTTTCCCGGGACTTAAAGTATCTCCATGTCAAATTTCAGCAAAATCTATTCAGCGGTTTGAGCGTGAAGGGTTAAAAGGCAGACAGACAGACACACAGACAGCTGACAGACGCACTTTCGCAATTATAATAATATTAATATTTCGGATATAAGAGCAATAGATATTTACCAACTGAATTAATTTAGTGCTGGTATTCAATGATTTGAGTTTTACCTAACATTTTTCATTTAAATATCCCTTTTAATTAAATAAATTGATTTATTAAAGATACAGAAGTAAAATAACTCTATAGGGTTTCATCACAAACATCGAAACCATAAGAAGCTAGAGCTGACGCTGCTATACCTCAAATTAAAAAAAATACAATATTATAGATAGCTGTTACTAAAGAATATCATTCAATAGGTATCTAAAAATGTAAAAACACCCACATACAACATTGTATGTTGCGCGATATTCTTGTGCTATGAGCTATATACGTAGGTCACACTGAAAGTTTTGCGTAACTTAAAAAAACGACGTGTTATAACCAAAATATTATGTTTATTGCTTTTCAAAATACTCTCTTTTATATTCTAAATATTTTTTTATGCGATCGAAGCATTTTTTTAAACAGGAGAACCACAGATCTGATGGCATGTTTTCTACGTGCTGATTGAACGCTATCACTGCCTCTTCGGAGTTGGTAAAAGTGAAACCCCTCTTTAAATCTTTAATTTTGGGAAAAATACAGAAATCAAAGGGTGCTAGGTCGGGGCTATGTGCAGGATGGGTGACGAGTTGTGATTTTTCGGTACCTAAAAATGACTTGTTTTGTTGGCCGTGTGTGAAGAGGCGTTGTCATGATGTTGGAGAATGCGGCTTTTTGGTCGTCTTTCGCGAACCTTTTCTAATATCCTGGGTAAACAAATGGTAGAACACCACTCAACATTAACACTCTTTTGATCTCCAAGTGGAATTGTACAGAAGGGATCCGTAGTTCAGAAAAAAAAAACGCGATCATTTTCTTACCAACGTTTCTCGCCTGCCTCACTTTTGTTGGCTTGTTCTCATTTTCAAACACCCACTCACAAGATTGCTGTTCTTTTTCGGGTTAAAAACAATATCCACGTTTCGTCTCCTGTGACAATGTCATAAACAGCATTAGAATGTCCGTGGGCGTGCTTCAGTAGCATCTGTGGACACCATTCCACGCGAGCCCGCTTCTGCTCCGCTGTCAGTTCATGAGGGATCCAACGACAACCAAGTCTCCGAAATCACAATTATTCGTGTATTTTTTTTTATTTGGCTCATACTAATCCCCCAATAGTCCTCAAATCGTCTCATAGGTAATCTGCGGGTTTTCTTCAATTAGCCGCTTAACAGTAGCCACATTAATTTCGTTGACGGCAGTTGAAGGCCGTCCTTCACGAAATTCGTCATATTGTAAAGAAACTCGACCTCTCTCAAATTCAGTATACCATCTCCTCACGGTGCTCAAACAAGGTACTTCCCTCCCAAAAGCATTTTGAAGACGAGTAGCATAGTCTTGCGGAGAGAGAGAACTTTTAAAATCATAAAAAATCATCGCTCTAAAATCTTTTCGACCTAATTCCAATTACGTTGCGAACTTTGATGTGTGATAAAAAACAATTGACAAATGATTTCCCGCCAATTTTTTTTTATATTGCTAGGAAGGTTGCAATGTTTAAAAAAATATAACATTCAAAACTCAAATAGTTCCGATTAGCTAGAAGTGCAAAACTTTTAGTGTGCCCCATGTACTATTATATTATAGCGTAGTCTTGAAACCAGCTTGTTGTTTGTTTCAAGTTTGTTTGTGAGTGTAACTCTTATTAGTAAGGGGGTTTAATATATTATGTTAATTTATAAAATGAACTTTTTTGCTAACAGTACTATCCGCGGTTGGGACAGAGTTTTATAGTATAAAGTAGCGAGTGGTCGTCCTGGGCAACAAATATTAAATTACAAACTACCATCGGTCCAGCTTTCTCTTTGTTTTTCAATTATTTTAATCACAAAATGTGAAGTTACGATAAAACGTGTCAATAATATGTTTGGTGTTGAGATAAAACCAAGTGTTTGATATTCATTTCACCTGTGAACTACTGGATGGGGCAAAACGTTATGTTTATATACAACATAGGTACTTACATGCATGAAAATGAAAATATGTCATTATTAAATTCATTTATGTAAATAAAAAATTAAAATTTTACGTTTTAGAAAAGTACATGTTAACAATATTATTGTCGTTAACAAAAATATTTTAAGTAAAACTATAAATTATTTTATTTGACATCGAACTTTCTCGTAATTTTAAGGTTTATACTTACACAAACATTATTTTCACATAAAATTTTAGTAAGTAACTTTTTTGCGGTTAGTACATGAATAAATAGGATTAAAAATATTTTAATTACTAAAAAGTTAAATGCTTTAACAAATGCAAGAGTCCGTGTGGTGATAAAATATTTTAATATGCAATAATTGTATTCCTAAGAAAATTTGTGTAGACTGTAATAAAAAAATTATTAGAATAAGTAAATACAGTAGTAATATACGTGGGAGAGCCATGCTTCGGCACGAATGGACCGGCTCGACCGGAGAAATACCACGTTCTCACAGAAAACCGGCGTGAAACAGCGCTTGCGCTGTGTTTCGCCGAGTGAGTGAGTTTACCGGAGGCCCACTCCCCTACCCTATTCCTTTCCCTACCCTCCCCTATTCCCTTCCCTTCCCTACCCTTCACTATTACCCTATTCCCTCTTAAAAGGCCGGCAACGCACCTGCAGCTCTTCTGATGCTGCGAGTGTCCATGGGCGACGGAAGTTGCTTTCCATCAGGTGACCCGTTTGCTCGTTTGCCCCCTTATTTTCATTAAAAAAAAAGTAGTGATGTTTAGTTTTTATCAAAATTATGATTAGTTTTGTTGCAATCAATCTGTACAAGTCCCTACATAATGTTTAAAAATAGGAAAATGATACAAATTGAAACATGAGACTTCTCTCTTCTATCTCTAAAATATGGTTTTTCTCCATGTCTTTCGATTTTTGACAAATAGTGAGGATCGTGGTTTCAGGTTTGCTATTTGTCATCCTTCCTGTTAATTAATTAGTAGACATCACATACTATAGCTATTTCAAAACTTATCCTACTGCGAGTAGATCTTGTACAATCAAAAGCAACACACAGGAATTTAACTCGTATTTCACGAGCCTTGGTTGAAATGGATGTATTTTATGCACTCCTACACTATAATATATTATTATGCTTATATGATTTTAATCTGAAACAGCTACGCATTGGCCTGCAGTCTCGGCATAATAAACCAACGCCAATTGCGTCGTGATAAGTCCAATCACCGAAAATCAGTTGTCGATATATTTTTTTGACGTGTATGAGAGTATATATAGTGTTTACGTATTAAATAAAGAAATGCACAAAATTCTATACTAAATCAAATTACAGCATTTTAACCCAACCCAAAAAGGAGGGGTTAGTATAATATGTTCGTCTGTTCATATTTTTTACCATAAAGCGAACGACTGGTTACCACCACGCCATTTGGACTCACAGTCGCTCGTGTATAGCCAGCTTAAAGCGAAGCATCTATTTGTCTTTGGCCTCTGCGTGGGCTAACAATTTGCTGCGATTACAGATTAGTAACGTTCAGGTGTTGCTGATAAATAATTGGCGATATGTAATAATCCGGAAACGTATTTGGAGGCTTCGGAAAAGGCCGAAAGACCTTAATTGTTCTTGCATAAGAGCCTTAAAAAAAACTAGTTATATACAAATCTAAGTGATAAAAACAAAATTTGCTTTTTCAACGCTGCTACTTTCACAGTTAACTACACAGTGAACTCTATATGGACTCTGTTAAGCATTTGTGTATCATCTCACAAAAAATCACGTATTGAGTTATGAATGCTGTTATTTTCTTTAGATAATTTAGAACAAAAACGCATTCATAACACAAATGCTTAACAGCGACCATATAAGGGACACATATGGGCCCTAAAGATTTATCACTTAGTTTTGTTACACCCTGTATGACGATGAAGCTTCTAGGGACTCAAAGTACTACCAAATTTTATCTAAATCGCAATAGCTGTTTAAACAATATGAAGATGTAGAAAGAAATGAGTATGTATGTGGATCTGTATCATGCATTTATACTGGCTGCATTCAATTCGCAAGAAGACGTAAAGAATGATGATGCTGGTGATGCCGGTGATGATGATGATGACGAGTACAAACGGATCATCACACAGTTGTGAGCAAGTGTCACGCGGCTCGTGACCGACTCTGATTAATGGTCTGATCATATCTCTTCCGTATACACTGTCATTGAATGTTTTTTACGCTAATCACACTGCAAAAACTTAAATTCCTAAAATACATAATGATATTATACTGCCTAGAATTATAAACATCATCATCAGCCATAGTCTCAGTATTTAACAAAGAGAAATAAAAGGAGAGAAAGAGAGGGAGGAAGAGAATGAGATAGTAGATAATGAAGCTTAAAGCCAATTTAGCATAGTTCAATAAACAAAATGTACGTTGTTTCACATCAACATTGCTGCAGACATTTACGGCCGCAATCAGAAACATTTAACATGAAGAGTTTGACGGATAATAATGAAGTTTATGTCAAAATCTTCATTAAATTAATGTAAAGTTACATTACATTTATATCTCTTTAAGTGCGGCAGTAAAATATGTCAACATTTAGTAATAGCGTTCTCATAGAAGTTTCTCAAATATTCTGCACTTTATTGACACTAATAATATGATAAAGAGGTAATGTTTGTTTTTTTGTTTGAAGGAGGTAGTCTCTGAAACTACTGGTCCGATTGCAAAAAATTTAGCACCGATAGATAGCTCGTATGTTCCTGAGTGGCATAGGCTATTTTTTATGTACCATCGAGGGAATTGATTCCTAGGCAGTTGACAGAACAACTTCATTTGGTCGGATCGTATCAATTCAATGTAAATTGTAATTTTCCGCCTGGGTTTGACGTAGCGCGACTAAACTACGTAGGTCCCCCATCTGCATAGGAATCAACTTCTCTGATAGTACAAAAAGTTTTTTTTTTCCTGAAATTATGTAGTTCTCAGAATTCCAAGTATTCGAAGCCGCGGGCAAAAGCTAGTAGTTTAAAGTAGTTCGAACTCGAGAGCTTTTATATCTCAACGACAGACATGTAGAGGGAAGTTATTGTCACATATTTTAAGTAACACGTAAATGTCGTGGAGTTTGTCAATAAAGTATCATATTTACGTGTCAGGTGTTGGCGTCCTTGATGGGTGCGCACGCGCAGCTACTGCGCACTTACTGCATACTCCTGCTCGCTAAGCTCACGATAAACTTGTATTAAAATATTTGTGTACAACAAAGGAATGACAGAAATAACTTTTCTTGAAAAATAAAATAGATGAAAACATATTTTCTTGTTTGTTTCTAGATTTGTCTTCTAAAGTCTGCACGAGCTTAACTCCAAGTAAGATAGACTGTATTAGATTTGCACTTCCTGGCAGAATGAAGACGAGGAATGACGATACATATTTGAATACAGAAGAAAGAACAGAAAGAAAGCTTCACAGCGACAGAAGAGACATAAGCAATACCGAGCCACACTTACCAGTGATGGTAGAGATAAAGAGAGAGTGAGAGAGGAGGTAAAATAGGCAGTAAATCACCATAACAGAAAAGAGAGAGCGATACTTGTCCAAACAAGTGATGATAGAGATAAAGAGAGAGTGAGAGAGGAGGTAAGATAGGCAGTAAATCACCATGACAGAAAAGTGATAGCGATGTTTGCCCAAACCAGTGATGGTAAAGATAAAGAGAGAGAGTAAGAGAGGAGGTAAGATAGGCAGTAAATCTCAATTCCCAGTGGAAGCTGTTACGGCGTGCGGTAAGAAGCCGGTAGATTGCCGCTTCGATCTGACATCGATCCACATAATGTGCTCCACCAGGATTAAGGTACGAGCAAAAGCGATTGGTATAATGCAAAGCAAGGAAATAAAACATAATACAAGGACAATGGGCTCAAAAAACAATTATTGTGTAAGAATAATAATTGGTAGTTTAAATAATCATCTTTAAAAAGGTCGCTGTCTATTAACAGTAATAAGTAATAACCAATGATTAATTGTGTCTAAAATATATATATACTATAGATTTATTTAATTGACAAATAGATTATTTGCATTTATTTATATCGAAACAGAAGCTGAACTGAATAAAGAAGAAAAAAATAATAGTAGGTCGAGTTTCGAATAAAATTCATACAGCACCGAAATACAGTGTTATTACACTATATTATATTAATTAAGGTAGATAAATAGAATATTGTATTCAATGTTGGTGCCACTGCTGTAAAATTTGCAAAAAAGTAAAAATATAATGCAGCGGAATGTTTTAACCCTCCAAAGCTAGTGGCTCGCGCCACTCGCATCGCAGCATAATGGGGTGAGCGATTGCGTTCGGTTACGCATTCGGCTCACGTCGCGGCGAAACGTCGATCCCGCAGGAGCCAATCGATGTACGAACGAAACTAGACGAAAAAACAAAAATAATGTTCGGGGATAATAGGTAGTTACGGCGTATTAGTGATACTGGCATTTAAAAAGTCGTATTAATCTTTGCATTTAATTTCAACATTATTATCAAGTTGTCCTTGTCGTCAGATGTCTGTGTCATATTGTATGCTGTAGACTGTAGAGTATACACCATACTCTACACCGTAGACAGCAGAAGAGAAACGGGTAGACGGTATGTAGATAGCATAGTTGGTAAATGGTAAGTGAGGCCTACCGTCTAAGACATAATTAAATACATGAATATACTTGTAGGCTTAACCTTGTGTACAAATGAAAAAAATGTTATATGTACATATCAGTAATTTACTATTATAACAAGGGTTCATAATATTATGTACATTGTATTAATAGAATCCAAAACAATAATATCAAAATATACAAACCTAAAAATATAATATCAAAATAATATCACGTGTTTGTCTGCATACATCGGATTCATTCAACTCCGTCTCCGGCAATAAAGTGAGATTGTCACGCACGTACAGCGGGGGTACGAAACACCCCACTGGGTGGCAGGGGGTTAACGCACGGACGGACGCTTCTCAAAATATATTTTTTAAAGCTACAAGGCTAGATATTTATGGGCTCTTAGATTTCGTTATTTATGATAAGCAAAATAAATTGTTATTAGCAATAAGCTAAATTGATATGGAATATGATGATGCAGAAATCTTTGTTGGTCATTGCTGTTGGAGGTCTCGATTCTTCTTCTCTTCTCGTCTTTTTTAAGAACATTCGATCAATATCACCATCTGATTCCGGACGTGCTTTAGCTCTCGACATCAGCTATGCTCGTCGAATTTAAGACTTGAAACTTCGCAAGTGTAAAGAACCGTTTACTTACAGCTGCAAAGTTTAACTCCGTTTAATTGTGTTTAAAAAAAAATACACTCGTGCTATTAAAACCCAAAAAATCAACGCCGTCTGCGATCACGTTAATAAGCCGGCCATTTTAAAATTAAATCAAGTTTGTGCTTTTCATGAAACGATAAAATGTCGCGAAATTATTTAGGGGCGCGGGGACCGTGGAGGCTGTCAAAAAAATAAAATTCCACATTCAAAAAGAATTATAAGAGCGAGCGGCGTACGTGCGGTACCCGACTGCGCCGGACGAGGGGGGGTTCTGTTTGGTAGCTTGGTAGCTATATCTAGTAGGTATACAGTAATTTCAGGAAGCGGAATGATACAGTTTAATAGTAGTAAGCTTAAGTTTTGGTGATCGAGTTCCACAAAATACGCTTATTTTTAGGGTTGGAACTCAGCCAGTTCCAACCCTGAAACGTAATAATATGTCCTTTCCCTTTTTTAAAATTTCAGCAAAATCGGTTCAGCGGTTTGGGCGTGAAGAGGTAACAAACAGACAGAAAGACAAACTTTCGCATTTATAATATTATAAGTAAGTACGGGTGCTTCTTCTGCAACATTAACTACGGTGAATGACCTAATTTCATTACTGCTTAATGACATTGATTGGAGGCAGCATTGTTGTTCGCCCGCTGCGAGAGTTAAAGGCGTAATTACCTCGGAACCTGGACAGGTGACGATTGGCTACTTAGAACTCCATTATGTGATTGAGATGCTTATGCCAACGCGTTTTTAATTTGATTAAAATATTAGTCTCGTTATTTCTTTTGACGAAAGAGAAGGCAGGATATTTTATGGAATTGCTGTTTTTAAAAATAATTTTAACTGAAGTTGGTTGTATAAGTGTTGAAATAAGAGCTTAGTTAGTACATTTTTGCATAATATTACGTAAAAATTTAAATAACTGACTTTTAAAGACCTCATTCCTTCCTAAAACATAATATCTATTAACAAAACATAGAAACTCTCCTCTTGAAACTAAAAAGCTTAGCCATAGGTTTCGATGCACTTTGCAGAATTAAACACAATTTAGTTGAGCTTAAGTTGTAGATAAAAAGGTTTTTGCTATTTATAGTGGGGTCAAAATACCCCTAGGGCATTTGACCACCTTTTACAAATCCAATCAAGCATTAAGTAAACAGCAGTAGAAATCTATTCGCACTAAGTAATCTGAAATTATTGAAGTGTAACGCTTGACGCTGTACAGCCAGCAAAATACGACTAAAACCGAAAACGTACACGGGAATTCAACCTTTATTATTTTGCAGATGAAGTTAAAATCGTGTAAACCGATTTAGAAGTCATATGTGATAATATTGCATATCTACTTTTACGACGCCTCCTACGATAGCGTAGTTCTTTTTATTATACGTTTATGTTGCGAATTGTGGTAAAAAGTCTTACAGCTGGAGGTGATAATGATAAGTCTACGAATAAACAAGACTATAATATAGCTCACAAAAAGAAAATTAGCGAGGCTGTAGTTTTTTTTTCTTACACCTTTGGTACAAATCAGAATACTAGTCACAAAATTTATACATTTATTAAAATATGCCTAATTGCAGTCTTATGACACCTTCCCTGGTTAGTGGAACTATTTGCTACATCTGACGAAAATATTAATGAAAAGTTTAATTATCATATAATGTTTTAATCATAAAATATTGATAAGTATAATAATAATAATATCTATGGACGCTTCACACCACATCTGTCTGGCCCCGTGGTAAGTACCTGAAGGACTTGTGTTACAGGTACCAGACAACGGAAATATATTTAATATTTTTATACTATGCATATATTTAAGATTTTTATTATATGATACACATATTTAATACACATCCATGACCCAGGAACTTTGAAAAGTTTTTGTCCGTCGGCGGGATTCGAACCCGCGACCCCCGGCTTAAGCTACCAACGCGCTTCCCACTGAGCCACAGACGTCGTCAAAGTATGTAATATTACTTAAATGTTGATTATTAATTGCTACTCCTAAAGATTCTTATTCATTGCTTTTGATCAATTAACTTATCAAATGCCATATATCTATATCTACTTGAATTATTGATGCTAGAGCCTATTACCGTGAGAGTAATAGTTAGGGAGATACCACATAAACCAACAGGCAATGCTGAAATATTCGTAACAATCTTTATTTATCTTCTAGGGAATCGTTATGGGGAATTGTATCCCTATCCATCATATCAGGGTAAGATTCGCGTATAAAATGTTTGAGACTATAACTGGTTTAGTCACATTGAGTAGCTTTTCGTAAAAACAGTATTGAAATAGATTAAAAGATAAGGATTGACATTTTTTCATTTTTGGATAGAACTGCAATTGCGCGTGATTCCTATAAATCTATTGCTTGTTTCGTACATAATATTTTGTAATATCGTCATTTATCGTTATCATTTTCCCCTAATGAAAAGCCAGCCTTTCGAAAATCCTCTACAAATTGAGAGTACAGTAAATGAACCCTTTCTAGTCTAATATTATTTCGTAATGAAGTGACTTAAGTAAAAACATAAAATTTTATAGCTTTAAAAAGTGTGAAATAGTTTAAGTCAGATAAGATTAAGACTTTTAAAATGAGGAAAAAGTTAATAAAATAAATAAATGTGATGTTGGAAATTTGTTTTGAAATTCAAATATTTTACTAAACATAATATGACATTTCTAAGGTAATTGCTAGTTTTTAAAATTTAATAGTCGTATAATTTTCAAATCTAGGTTATCTAAACTACGTTATTATTCTCGTACTTTTGGATATAAGTTTATATTTCAGGAAAGCCTATTTAAAGAGCTAATGAAAAATAATATATTCACAGAATCGGTGGTGTTGTTTCTCTCTCGAGAGAGTATAATAATAATATGCATCCTGAGTTCTCTTGAAGAGAGAGAGGAATAATCTGTTATGAGTGTGTACAACCTACCGTAACACCTGAACACTGTTAGAGAGTTCTTGGATCTCATACGAACTACAGTCTACAACCTCTTGGTATGAATTGACTAAGTCTAAGTCTAGTCAATACTCTATAGTCAATAACAAATAGGTTTTTAGCCTTCACCGGTCGTAATCATAGTTATATGAAACAGGTTCCATTAGCGACTGGCCCAGTGACATTCCCCGCTGGACACTTATCACTAAGCACTGGTATAAGCCTTCGACTTTACTTGACTTATATTATGTCAAGCGCTGGGACACGACAGTCTTATGACAGCCAGACAAACACATTTTGGCAAATTATACATATAAAAGCTTCCTATGCTTCCTAAATTTCAATAAAATCGGTTTAGTGGTTTAAGCGTAATGATGTAACGGACAAACAGTAAGACAGATAAACAATTTTGTTTCTGTCTGTTTGTCTGTCTAAAGCAGGCACAGCTCATAAGGGCATCATTCATTACTTTCCACTTGTTCTTCCTCTTGGACATTATGTTTTGTTTACGATCTAAACTAATGATAAACCCAAACGGTCTTACTACAATACGTGGGAGAGCCATCCTTTGGCACGAATGGGAAGGCTTGACCGGAGAAATACCACGTTCTCACAGAAAACCGGCGTGAAACAGCACTTGCGCTGTGTTTCGCCGAGTGAGTGAGTTTACCGGAGGCCCAATTCCCTTTCTTATCCTCCCCTATTCCCTTCCCTTCCTATCCCTACCCTCCCTTATTCTCTCCCCCTCCTCGTCCATGGACGACGGAAGTTGCTTTCCATCAGGTGACCCGTTTGCTCGTTTGCCCCTTTTTTTTATAAAAAAAACGATTTAAATACCTGTTGAACAGTTGATTTGATAAAAATTCAGTACAAAATGGTCACAAAACCACTGTTCAATAGATGTTTAGTTTTTACTGTAAGACTGAAAGTGTTTTTGTCAGTCTGTATGTATGTTACTTCTCATGCTTAAGCAGTTCTTCTATTTATATAAGTAAGACCTCATTGAGATTGAAGCAAGTGATTCAAAACCCGATACTCTGAGATTATCTTTACAGTTTATCGAAAGTCGCATGTCACAACACTAGATATCGACAAGTCATTCTTCTTCTAGTCATGGTTTTAACAACACTAGTTTAGTAATCGCCCTTAAGATGGTGATCACCTTACTAAAGTCCGGTTGAAGAAAACGTTGAAATTTGTGCATACGAGTACGAATTGGCTCTGTCTCTAGCGACCGAATATAGTTTTATTGCATTTACACAAGCACGAGACAAGCTATTTAATTATGAAATAAGGGGGCAAACGAGAAAACGGGTCACCTGATGGAAAGCAACTTCCGTCGCCCATGGACACTCGCAGCATCAGAAGAAATGCAGGTGCGTTGCCGGCCTTTTAAGAGGGAATAGGGCAATAGGGGAGGGTAGGGATAGGAAGGGAAGGGAATAGGGGAGGATAAGAAAGGGAATTGGGCCTCCGGTAAACTCACTCACTCGGCGTGAAACAGCGCTTGCGCTGTGTTTCGCCGAGTGAGTGAGTTTACCGGAGGCCCAATCCCCTAACCCCTACCCTATTCCCTTCCCTACCCTCAACTATTCCCTTCCCTTCCCATCCCTACCCTCCCCTATTACCCTATTCCCTCTCAAAAGGCCGGCAACGCACTTGCAGCTCTTCTGATGCTGCGAGTGTCCATGGGTGACGGAAGTTGCTTTCCATCAGGTGACCCGTTTGCACGTTTGCCCCCTTATTTCATAAAAAAAAAAAAAAAATGGTAATTTATAGAGACGTCAAAGGTACATGGGGTAGTTTTGTCGAAAAACGGCAAACGAGCAAACGGGTCACCTGATGGAAAGCAACTTCCATCGCCCATGGACACTCGCAGCATCAGAAGAGCTGCAAGTGCGTTGCCGACCTTTTAAGAGGGAATAGGGTAATAGGGGAGGGTAGGGAAGGGAAGGGAAGGGAATAGTTGAGGGTAGGGAAGGGAATAGGGTAGGGGTTAGGGGATTGGGCCTCCGGTAAACTCACTCACTCGGCGAAACACAGCGCAAGCGCTGTTTCACGCCGATTTTCTGTGAGAACGTGGTGTTTCTCCGGTCGAGCCCATTCGTGCCAAAGGATGGCTCTCCCACGTATTGTAGTAAGACCTTTTGTTTGGGTTTATCATTAGTTTAGATCGTAAACAAAACATAATGTCCAAGAGGAAGAACAAGTGGAAAGTAAGCACACCCTTATGAGCTGTGCCTGCTTTAGACAGACAAACAGACAGAAGCATGGCTCTCCCACGTATAAAGAACTTTGGCGAAAACGAAACGAACTTTCTGCACAATAAATGAACTTTGGCACTACCGAGTTGCAGACGTCATCTAGTTAATTATAAAGTTTTGGGACTCTATGTGGTTGGTTTGTCATCATTTTTTATATTATATTATATTCATATGCTAAGTACTCACATACGGTTTGACTCGATAGTTTTACTCCAATAACAGAAACTACCGTGTCCAGGGCCGCAAAACTCACAGCTCGAAGGCTCGATGGAATTAAATTATAAAATCTAATTTCCTTCGATTTTGAATAAAACTGTCGAGCAATGCTGAATGTGTGGACGAAAGCCTGAGCCGCGGGTTTTGCTCGAAGTTATTGCTCGATCAAGCAAAACCGTATGTGAGCAATATACGGAAAAAATAAATCTTTCGCGGGAAACATAAGAAATATTTTAAATTCGTATTTATTAGTAAGAGGGAAAGAATCTAGACTATTCGACGGCCCTGAATGCACCTGCGATGATTGCTGGCTAATTAAATTATTTCGGCCCACAAACGCCCGAGTCGCCCACAGCGATACACAGATCACGCTATATGTAGAGTCGTCGTTTTATTTCGACCTATAGGTACATTCTTCGTTGTCTCTGGGAGATATAGCATGTAAATTTGCTCACTACGATTACAATATATAAGATTGTTACTATCTGGTTTAGATTTGTGAAAATAAAAATTAAACAAAAACTCAAAGTATTATTTTTGCGAGTGATTCG
Source organism: Aricia agestis (assembly GCF_905147365.1). Taxonomy (NCBI): domain Eukaryota; kingdom Metazoa; phylum Arthropoda; class Insecta; order Lepidoptera; family Lycaenidae; genus Aricia; species Aricia agestis. Next base: position 16,584,804 of record NC_056415.1, read on the forward strand.
TTTCGATATTCACAGAAGTACGTTTTGCTATGAATTCAAAAATATTAAGTTAACAAACCCAGATCTTATAGTGCACAACATTTTATTCACTTTTAAAGTATGCATAGAAGTGTAAAAAAGTGTTGTGTATTTATAAGAAAAATATTTATTAAAACTTAAAACGCTGTGTGTCGTTAAGACGAACATGAATTGTCATCACATCACTACAAAGTGTCGCATCTACACCACACTCTACATAACTCAGTGATACGGGGCCGTTTTATTGCCGTCTATCGGAGGTATAACCTCAGTATAACGGTGTATTTGGGAGATATTTCCAATTACGCAACACCAACATTTGGAAATAAGTACGGACTATCTTTATTAGAGATTCTCTGAACATTACAATGAATTTATGTAGACGATTTGATAGCGACCTTACGCTTCGGATCAGGTGGCACTAAAGATTGTGGCTCGTTTTGTTGTTAATACTGACCTTAACAATGGGAAAGAGAGTGCAGTTTATGTTATAGATAATAATTGTAAAAACTAAGTAGTATATTACGGTCCTTTACCACATTGGACCATGGTTGATAACCACGATGAACAACTGATCTTAAAGTTGCATTATTAATGCACAATCGACTCCGATCATATCAAAAAAACATTTGCAAACTCTTTTGTGCGCTAATTTGAAATATTCACACTACGTAGCAACAAGCACACAAGATTAATAGCAAATTCAAAACCACCATTAACTTGACTGATATCGTTAACTTCATTTTAAACTGTTAATACGTTAATATTAACATTCATCATACAGTTAAATCGTCAGTAATTTGTAAACTCGACGAGAAAGTTAATTCGCTTTGAAATACAGCGTCGAAGGGTTAACCCCTCTAATGATGGGGGCCTAATATACCCCAGAAAAGAACCCCGACTCGGTTTAGGGTTATAAACTTAAAGTGATTAAGTTTGTTTTAATACACAGAGTTTCATCAAGTTGGGTTTCATCGCAGGGTGAAGCTGCATGGCCAGACGGGTGAGAGACACGTAACTCTTAACACTAAAGTGTATTTAGTTTAAATAGTTCTAATTTATAATATTATATTAAAATATAATAATATCTATGGACGCTTCTCACCACGTCAGTCTGGCCCCGTGGTAGGTACCTGAAGGACTTGTGTTACGGGTACCAGACAACGGAAATATATGTAATACTTTTATACAATACATATATTTAAGATTTTTATTATATGACTAGATGTCCCGCGCGGCTTCGCCCGCGTAAATTAGGAATTTTACAGAAACCTTACATTTTCCCATAAAAAATATTTTCCCCGTTTTTCCCGCATTTTCCTGAGTTTCTTCGGTCGTATTAGTCTTAGCGTGATAATATATTATATAATATAGCCTATAGTCTTACTCGATAAATGATCAATCTAACACTGAGATAAGTTTTTAAATCAGACCTACAGGTCTGGTTTAAAAACTTATCCAGTCAGGTTCCTGAGATTGACGCGTTCAAGCAAACATACTCTTCAATGTTATTATATTAGGTAGGTATAGATTTTTTTTATCTATGGACGCTTCACACCACGTCAGTCTGGCCCCGTGGTAAGTACCTGATGGACTTGTGTTACAGGTACCAGACAACGGAAATATATTTAATACTTTTATACTATACATATATTTAAGATTTTTATTATATGATACACATATTTAATACACATCCATGACCCAGGAACTTTGAAAACTTTTTGTTCCATCGGCGGGATTTGAACCCGCAACCTCCGGCTTGAGCTACCAACGCGCTCACCACTGAGCCACAGAGGTCGTCAAACTATTTTTAGAAATAAAATAAAGATTTTTTTTTAATTATCGCTTGACAAACTCGAGTCTCGATCTAAAAGACTATGAAATGGTATAATATGGTAGTGATGATGATGATGATGATGAATGTAATTTGCATAGTAGCATATGGTTCCTGTTCTTAAAACAACGCCGAAACTCACAAACTTGTATCTATAAAGAATCAGGAGTTCTCTCAGCACCTTCCGAACCACGGTATACCAGGTATATCTCGGTGCAAAATCTTACTTGTTGGTAGCATATGCTTAGAATACTTCTCACGAAACCGAAGTCACCACACGTTTCCCTATAAGTTTTGAGGAGTTCCCTCGATTACTTATGGATCCTTCATCAGATCACCACTTTTGTGAATATAAAAAACGGGTAACATACGGCGGAGTAATCGTTGAATATAAGAAAACGAACATAACACCTCCCCCATTTTGAAAGTCGGTTAAAATTGTAGCCTATGTGTTATTCTGATGTATAAGCTATATTATTGTAAAGTTTCATTAAAATCCGTTCAGTAGTTTTTGCGTGAAAGAGTAACAAATATCCATACATCCACACATCCATACATCCAAACAAACTTTCGCCTTTATAATATTAGTAGGATGTAGCCTATAATATATTATCACGCTAAGACCAATAGAAGCGGAGCACCAATGAAGAATGTTTCAAAATCGGGTGATTTTTCCTATTGTGCTGCGTAAACGATAAAAGTTTCGCAAAAATTGGCAGAATTTTCTTTATTTACCCATGAATTAGTTACTCTCTCGGGTCTGTGGCTGTTTGGTTGTTCGTTTTGTTCGGTGTTGCTATGTGTCTGTGCGGATGATTTTCTTGCTCTCTGTATTCGATGCCTATCCCTATCCTGGCTGAGGCGAGCCTCACGCTCTACAGATGATTCTCTTTCTCTCTGTATTCAATTTCTATCACTATTCTGACTGAGGCGAGCCTCACGCTCTACAGACGATTCTCTTTCTCTCTGTATTCGATTTCTATCACTATTCTGGCTGAGGCGAGCCTCACGCTCTACAGACGATTCTCTTTCTCTCTGTATCCGAATTCTATAATTTTCCGACTGAGGCGAGCCTCACGCTCTACAGACGATTCTCTTTCTCTCTGTATCCGATTTCTATCACTATTCTGGCTGAGGCGAGTCTCACGTTCCGTTGACGATTCTTCATCTCTTGCTGAACGTGCTCTTTTGGCATTCACTGTACTACGACCTATGTTCGAACGACGACGTCTTCCAGGCATGATCGTATAGTAATACCCACAAAGCAACAAATAACCCAATCGCAAAGCAAAAACAAAAGTCCGTTTTTCTAACCAAGTCAAATATATTTTTATCGACAATTCAGAAACCAAAGAACCAGAAACAATGAATATCTGAAAGAAAGCGCTGTGGTTGCTCCTCTGCGTTACCGTCTGCACAACCACACAATGACGAAATACACTATCTACTACAATAACATAAGCCCGAAGCTTATGAGAGCCCCCGGCCGGTTCCGCCGTAACCGCTATGTCCCTCGGCCGCCGCCGCGCGACTTATTTTTTGATTCCGCGTAAGTTTATACGTTTGAAAACTTCTAAAGTATTGATCGAAATTGTATAGTGTAAAAGACAATTATAATCTACATTTAATGTCTTAGCTTCCAAACATGTTTATTTGGATAAGGGTTAATGTTGTAAATTGTTAAAATCGCTTCGTAAATAAGCCATTATTTTTCGTAAAAAGTAAAGAACAAAAATGGCTATTGTGAGTTATCCCTAAGAAATAGACATATACCATCGCGGACTTTTTTGTTTACCTTATTAAGGTGTACAATACTGTAGTACATTATTTTGATCTATCTCGTAGGGTTTAGCCAGCGTTTGCAATATAAACGCAAAAAAATGAATTTATTTACGACATAACATTAGAAACCTCTAAAATTATCAGTGTTTCTCTACCATATTATGCATATGTTATACATATAAACCTTCCTCTTGAAACACTCAATCTATTAAAGAAAACCGCATCAAAATCCGTTGAGTAGTTTTAAAGATCTAAGCATACATACACACATACATACAGACAGCGGAAAGCGACTTTGTTTTATACTATTTAAAGATACACATATTTAATACACATCCATGACCCAGGAACTTTGAAAACTTTTTGTTCCGTCGGCGGGATTTGAACCCGCGACCCCCGGCTTGAGCTACCAATAGCCCACCAACTGAGCCACAGAGTTTGTCGTTCGTCGTTCGTATTGATTAGTAAAATATTCATAGCTAGAGGTAGATGACGCTCGCAACTCCGTTGCGCCAAAACTCGTTTATCGCCCGGAAACCGTACATTTGTCCGGGATAAATTGTATCCTATGTCCTTTCCCGGGAATCAAAAGATCTACATACCAAATTTCAGCAAAATCTGCTCAGTGGTTTGCGTGTGAGGAGGTAAAAGACATAAACTTTTGCATTTATAATAATAGTAAGTATGAATAATATTGTTTTTAATAATAGCAAGTATGAATGAGAATGAAAATAACGAGGCACAGAATTTCATACAAATTATTGAAATTGAAAGAATTACACCTAATCGAAGATTTTTTAACAGAAAGATTCCTTAGAAGTGAGAGGCTGCCTTTAGTAAAGAACTATTTAAAAACATTTTTTTTTAAGTTTTTAAAAATTATCTTGCGTAAGGTGTGATAACCCCCCGTTGCCCACTGATTTTGAGACTGAAGCCCAATAACCAAGACTTTTAAAATTAATCGTTACAATATAAGATCGGACGTTGCTTAAAACTAAAGATCAATAAAGGCACAATTATTCTATTTACCAGGGTTGAATAATATACGACTTGTATATTTACTATATTAATTGTACAATACAATGGCATTATGTCATAGTCGGCTATTAGACCACATTCCACAGTCCACGTGGGCGGAGGTATATGCGTCTAATATACTATGTTGTATGTCGCTGCAACTATGTTCTGCGCGTTCCTGTAGTGCGTAGCAAAGAAGTGGAAAGAAGACAAGATTACTGAACAATTATACTTACTTAGCGAGATAATATTTCGCAGACATTATAATTTATATGGATTATAGACGCTGTTAAGGCGAGGACAAACCCCATTTTGTTATTTATTGACTCCCGGTTTACCTAGTTCTATTATAATAACGAAGTGTAAAAAATATGAGATATAGAATTAAATTAAAAAATTTAAAAAAAACCCTCGCCAAACTACTTTAAAAAGTAATGAAATAATATATTTTACTGACTTTATGTTTAAATAATTCCTAAGTGTAAAGTGATATTTTAGTCCATAATTATTGCTGTCACGGTGTGTCGAGGGACCGCCAACAGTGTCTTTTGCATTTTGTATCGCCATGTCACTGATTGCCTCGATTTGGTTCGTTGTGAACTGACCCTTAAACAATCTACATTAGCGGTCCGTGACAACAACACACCGTACCTTTAAATAATCTACATTAGCGGCCCCCCGACACACCTTGACAACAATTATGGACTAAAATATCACTTTACACTTAGGAATTATTTAAACTTAAAGTCAGTAAAATATATTATTTCATTACTTTTTTAAGTTGTTTGGCGGGGTTTTTTTTTTAAATTTCTTAATTTAATTTTATTTCATGCTTTTTAAACTTGTGTTGGTTATAGTGCAGAATAATTCCTATCAACAGGATCATATCATATCCCAATGAATACCATCTACGAATGTCCTTTTGGATGAGGCCGTCAATATGAGTCCAAACATGAAACCTCCACTTTGGGTTCATATGGAGCTCGGCTCCTATAGAATCCAGGTGATGCTGCAGCAGCAGCATGCAAAAATTTATTGGTTATCTACGTCTTACTAGCTGTCACAATTCAAATGAGCCCAAACACGAAACCGTTGCTCTAAGTTGGCGAGGAGTTGGGTATCCTATTGATTACCAGGTGGTGCTGCAGCACCAGGTCAACTTTCCATTAATGTGTAAATATTCATAAATGTCACGAACTAGAATGCAATAAAGCCCACCAAACGACTGCAAGTTGCTAATCGGCCCTTCGGAGCAGGCTGATGATGATGAACTATAGCTAAAAACACTCTCAATGAAGTCAGCTTTCAAACAAAAAAACTAGATCGAAATCGGTCCACCCGTTTGAATACTACGATGCCACAGACAGACAGACAGACAGACAGACAGACCGACAGACAGACACGTCAAACTTATAACACCCCTCTTTTTTGTCGGGGGTTAAAAATAACATTGAGAACATCCGCCCCTCGAAACTACAATTTTATGCTAAGCTAAAATGAATCTTATTGCGATGCATACACGACCTCGGTTGTGTGCAAGGTTATCGTTTTGGAATTGAGGTAAGTGCTCGCCTTAAGCATTTGTGTATAACTATCCCACCAAAAATTTGTGGATTAGTACACAAATATGCATAACAGCGACTATATTATTATGCCTCGTGACGTAAATATAATATTTCATAATATTTAAAATAATGAGTGAACTATTAAATTTAAATAACTATAACATTTTGAAATTAATTACACTGTCTTCTTTTTCTTCGCGTACCAATTACTGAACATAGTATATTTACTAATCTAGATTCTAGACAAAAAACCAGGGAATTTTGACAGTATAAAAATGACAAAAAATACACTCAAATATTATCAAGATCTGTGAAACATATATTGTATGAAACCATCACAAGTCACTACCTAAACGCAACACATCCTCGACAGGACTCGAACCCACTAAAGCATCCATCACCAGCGGTACCAATTTGTGGTGTCATGGTGATGATTTGTGGGGACGGTGGGAGGCGCTCGTTAGAGGGTTTATGGTGGCAGGGGTCACCATTACTTCACCACGACTTATGGTGGTCACCCATTATTTTACAGCAACTTATGGACTCCAAATCATTTAGGTGCAAACTGTTATTGTTTATAATAAACGGGACAAAAGAAAGAACGAAAGAAGTATAATAGTAATAAGCAAGGATTGAAAACAGATATAATCATGTGGTTAGCTGAAAGTCGGTGCAAAATCAAAAGGTTCCGAGTTATAATAAATACGCAACAAAAAGAAAATGGTCACGAATATTCTGTAACAACCAAATATTATTTTAAATGTAAAAAAATTAAATTATCCAAACAAAGCAAAATTTATCGCGGGCGCAACGATGCATACAAAAAAATTACGTACAATCAATAGACGGAGAGATTTGTCCAAATTGCCTCTAAATCTGCTCCCTCCGTGCCGCATGGTTCCCCGGGAATAACCATTTCAGGGTCGGTTAGCCCACCTTGAGGGGTTTAAACTCGCCAAATTAGGCAATTATAAAAAAACTTGTTACGGCACTAAATGTGATCCACTCGCAAGAAGTTAATGTTTATGGCACTTTTAATGAAACAAATCTTTGCTTCGTCTCTAGTTCTCGCTGTTGAGGAAATTTTGGATCAGCCAATGCTTTTATATGTGCAATAGCGATACATTTTATTGGTCTTGAGTGATCTTGACACATAAAGTAATCCTGTATATGTCACTCTTGGACTGTAATTTTGTACATTTTGCTTTATGCCGTGCAGTTAATTAAACAACAAGAAACACTAAAAAATATCCAACATAAAAGATGTTTCCCTATTGTAGATGGTTAGAAACAAAATTCCCAAATGTATCAAGGAATGATCGGCTTATAAAATCCAAAAGGTACAAGTAGCATTTATGGTATCGACTTCCATATAACTATCATAAATACTAGTACCGTTAATCTCAAAAGATATTTACTGCCTTACACAAAAACTCACTCACCTGATCCGAAATACCTTCACACCAATCTGTCCCTTAGCCCCATATAAATAGAGTAAACATTCGTATCAATAAATACAAAATTTCTACATCCATGTCGAATGATAAATCAAATTGGTCTAGAAGTTTTTTCTAGCGAATATTCTGATAATGATGAAACTTTGGTATTTACAAACCATTTGTATTGGACTTAAGTGATTAATGGAAAATTTGGTGATCTCTACACGATTAATGAACTCGAGCGAAATGGAGTGAAGATGGTCAATGTATTAATTTAAACTAAGTGAAAGTGCCGATAAAGATGTACGTTATAAGAAATAACGATTGATTGTTTTAACATCGCAATAGCTGTAATGTAACTCTAGTAAGCCTATAGAACATATTAAGAAAGTATTTGAAAAAAACAATCAATTCTTAAAATAAAATATACTAATTTAAATACATTAAAATTGGTGGAAATCTGAAGTTGCAAATTCTGATATTGGCTGTATAAGTTCTCATTTCTCACTACGTCAAATTTAAATGCGCCCTTAAGGATTAACAATACTTTTTCAATTTATTTTCTTGGAGAAGTTAATAGTCTTGTCCTCCCTCTATGGAAGCACCATGGGTTTCTACTGCAAGGACGTTAAGTGTTAGCCATAATGATGACGATATATTAGTAAACCGTACTCGCGATGATGATACTGACATGTATCTGCATGTAGAATCTAATCGACAACAAAACTTTAATAAAAGTTTTCAACGTACTGCAATAAAGATTTATTATCATAATCCATTTGTTCTCCGAGCATTGACACGAGAGTAATATATTATGTTGGGACTTGCCACACCAACAAATATAGCTATAGCAGAGATATGTTTTATTTTATCTTAAACGTCCAGCAATTTCGCTGCTTTTTTATAAATAGTACAGTATATGTGGTAGAAGCGATACTTAGTATATTAAAGGCTATAAATATTATAATTACTAACATAACGTTAACTTACCACATTACCATATTAAGTGTTTCATTAATTCAATTTGTATTTGAAAATTTAATTTTTGTATTACCTTAGCAGTTTTCTATAAATTAAACGAAAAAATTCGAAGTTAATTTCAACTTTTCGTAATTGTTATTAATAATTATTATATAATGCATAATGGAATTCGTATTTTTTTATTTTAATGAAAATAACAAAGTTTTCCTAAATTAAACTTAGTTACAAAAATATCGCTTCTTTCTTAGCTATCGCATAGCATTCACCACTGCGACAAGTCTTAAGTAAAATTTACATAAGTTATAGGTTAATTGTGTTAGATTCATAAAATATTATAACCACGGCACAATGCTGAGGTATTTTGTCATTTAAATCAATTTGTCTGGTGCCAAACTTATTGTCTTTTAATAAAGATGTGTGCTGCTTTTAGATTAAGTATAAAATTAGTATCTAAACTGTTTTCTGTTTGGTAGTCAGCTGAATTTTTGGTCTTCTTTTTCGACATTATTCTTATTTCGGATATTACTTTCAGAAAAAGGATCAGCTGTTTCCTCTTTAAGGCGTCTCACAAAAGCAATGGTATTTGGTTCAGAACATTTTATTCAGGACACAATTTTGTAAGGAGGTTAACATTTTTTACATTCCTCACTTAAACTACCTCTAGACCACTACCGACCATCACCAGAGGTCACGTGCCGCTTTCGTTGCCAACGCTAGAGGTTGTAAAATCAATTTGATTTATGTGATGGCAACAAAACAACGGCTTACGTCATTAATAATTAATCATGATGACACGAACGTGATGAGAATTTGATAGGAGAGGGGAGAGGAGACTGCTCAATTTTAAGAAACCAAAATTTTACAGAAGAAAATGAAAGAAAGAATAAATAGTCTATATTATATAGCACTTTTTTATTTGAAGAGAGATTGGTCAGTGGACATGAGCTGGTAGTCTCGAATATAAAAAAAATCATATCATATCAATCATAATCATACCACATCAATAACTTTCAATAATGTTTATCCCACCAAAACATTAAATGTAAAATCCTTTTTACATTTAATGTTTTGGTGGTGCCAAGCAAAATATTGCATAGCCATGCAATATATCTATCGTAAAAAGTTTTCAGATCATATTTAAGCGAAGCCTTAACTTATTTTGTAATTTAAATCAACATTTAGTGAATTTATCAATAGTTTTCTTTATTTTATAATTATTATAGTGGCTCGGCAATGAGCACAAGAAAAACAAATATAAAACTTCATATTTGGGGTAGTTCATTATTACACAAACGGCAAGCGTAAAGTGTTTTTTAGTATGTAACGACGCATGTGGACGATGGTGCCCAATAAATCCAATCAGTCGCTGATTATTTCTCTAGTGCTCATTGCCAAGCCATTATAATAATTATAAAATAAAGAAAACTATTGATTAATTCACTGAATGTTGATTTAAATTACAAAATAAGTTGAAGGCTTGGCTTGAATATGATCTGAAAACTTTTTACGATAGATATATTGCATGGCTATGCAAAATAGTAAGGTTTTTGAAAATTTCAGAAAATACTTAATTTTATTTCAACTTTAATATTAAGTAATAAAAAGTACAAAAACTTGTTTTGATTTAAGGGGGGCTCCCATACAAATTAACGGTACGGAACCCTATGTACGCCAGTCCGACTCGTACTTGGCCAGTTTCATAATTTTTCCTTTCATTGTGGATAACGACCTACCTTGTTGCCAAATTTTAAGGTTCTAAGTCTGCTAGAGGTACCTTAGAATTTTGATGATCTGTCAGTCAGTGAGTGACAAAATGTAGTAACTTTGATCATCCGTAACTATTAAGCTATTAGTCGAAATGTTATGTAACTTGGAGGTTAAGCTAGTTTTAATACTTGCTCCTAGTCACCAAAATTCTAAATCCCTAGCTTTGTTAACATCGAAGATAAAGGGGGTGTGAAAAAGCCGCGAACCGCTTCGAGAAAAGTATTGTACGGCCGTGCCTTTGCTAAAAAGCTTGGCTGGAGCACTGCCGTGCTCCCAGACTTTGACTTTTGCACGCCACCTGGATGGCAGAATGTTTATTAAACAGTATTTTATAATTTGAAGACCTATATTACGCACTACATTCTCGCAATAAATATATTTCATTTCATTTCATTTCAATAGGAGTTTGACAGCATATCACAACATGCACAATAAGTACTGTCGAACGTCTGTTACATTACTGTACCCAGATACATAATCACCCTATCGTTCTTGACTCTTAACAATTATTCCAACAAGTAAACTTATAAAACATAGATTTTCGCACCATAAATATTTCCAAACCACTAAAGAACAAGAGAACAGTTGTTTGTTATTGGATTTCAATGTAGCTCCATTAATTGGAATTCCTTTTATTTCCTTACAAATTAATTTGTGGATAAATTTCCTTTATGGACGTTTCTTTTGTGGGGATGAGCGGGGGTGAGTTTTTTGCATGGGGTGGTTTTATCGGATATATTTAAACCCCTGCCGAGGTTAACTGATCTCCGTGTCACACATATATTACTTTTTTAAGAAATTGTTGGTATTAACTTGCCTTGTGGGAGTCTTTAGACGATACTATTTATGTTTGCAAATAATTGGATAATAAATTTAGAGTTTCTTGAACGTTTAGGGGAATGGTTTTAACTTTTAGTGCATCATATTACACAGGTGAAGTGAATGCAGATGTAAATATGATTTTTTAATATAAAGGGGTTGCAAAGTGCAAACTTTCTGGCATGAAAATAATGCTAAGTAGTTATGAGTTGCGATTATACCAAGTATGTTATGGTCTTAACAACGTGGTAAGTATAATTATACTAAGCATTTTTCATGTCTTTTTGGCATTTTTTGTAACTAGCCTTGTGAGTTGGACAACACTATGTTATAAAAATTGTAATTAACTAAGAACATTTTAAAATTATTTTAAACATGGGTAAGTATAACAACTTAACAATAAAAAGCTTAATTTGCCATTGGTATATAATATGTATAACGAAAAATAATTTTCAAAGTTAAAAATGGAAAATGAAAAGCTGATGCAGTTTTAATATTTTCTTCGTTCAAACAATAGAAGGTTAATAATAGAAACAACCGCGGCTTGTAAGGGGCAAAAACTTCACCCCACGCGCCTGACTCACGTAAAATGTAATGGGAAATTACTCTAAAATAAAAAAAGTCTCCCTCACGGTACCCTAACTGTTACGGTAATTTGGATAAGACTCCCCCGACACAATACTAAAAAATTCCACTTGGAACTCTCAATATGCCATCCCTGCTGCAGCGCCATAAAATTTGAACGCCTCTAATCGAATACAACTGAAACTTTAATTGTGTATTTTTAATTTTCTTCTTTTTTTAAATGGCCCAAATAATGGCCGACTGTTATTTGGAGGAAAAAAATCCCTTAAAACATTTACTGTTTGTTAGATACCTTAAAAACCTAATAAAAAGAACGTTACATATTTTTATTAAAGTTGAAAAAGTAAAAGTACTTGTAAATTTGCAGAAGGAAAACAAGGTCATTAAGATTTGTTACTTTATTAATATATATTCAGATTTAAAAGGGACGATTTTTTTGGAAGAAGCTTAAAAAATAGCTCTATGATCTGATGTCTATGATGACGTAAAAAAAAACTCAGCTCACCCACCTTTAGCTACGACTTAAAAGTTTATATCTTTATAACGTTGTAAATCTTATTAGAGCATTACATTCTAAACATCACAATAAAAATATAAATAGGCAGGTGAGGAGTTATAAATTGAATAAGGCTATTAGTGACTGAACCATATGTAGTCCTGATTGATTTTAGAGATTAGCATTCAATCATCATCAAAGCATTCCATTTTTATAGGCACACTAGTTAGTGCAATTATCCAGTTTTGCAAGACATGTAAAACTGAATAATTGCACTAGCTACAGTGTACCTGGTATGAAAATGAGTATCTAACATGCGAAGATCATACGAATACAAGAAAAAACTTAAGTTTTTAATTGTATAAATATTACCTTCAAGCACGAAAGTGATCCGTAAGGAAGCAAAAGTCAAGGGGTTATAAAAAATAATTTACGATGCACCCACGGTGCGGTAATCCAGCACGAAAAAACACAATAAGCCATCTCGCAATCATAACAGTCCTACCAGTTATGATCCGAGTCATTCCGACCCCACGGCGGTATCAGTAAAGCGTTTGATAAAGTGGATCACAAAACGCGAAAGTATAAATAAAAGCGGGCCCACAAGTGGTCCTTGCGGTGAACCCTAGCGCTAACCGTGCGAAACGCCTTCTCGGTTGTTATTACGAACGTGAATTATGAAAATAATAAAAAATAAAGCGTCCGGGAACCGCGGGGGGCTAACTCCCGCCACGTGACAGCGCGTGCGAGTCGCTTCCCGAACCAAAATATTGAAAATTTAAACCGCAAAATTTTCGCCCGGCCCATTGTTGCCGGCCGCCGCTTTTAATGCGACACGTGCCCATCTTAATTTAGCCTGTTAAACTGATTAGGTGCTTCCAATATAGTTGTCTCTGCTTTCAATGTGCCATCAGTCAAATGTAAAATTGACGTCATTGTTATTGAAAAATCAATTATATTTTAAAACAATTTGTAAGCAAATCAAAATATTTGATGGACTAAAAATATCGAAAATGATATTATTAAAATGATATTATTATTATTAATTAAAAAGAAAATAATAAAAAAAAAAAAAATTAATGAAAGAAGACAATATTTACTAGTCTACGCACACTCAAGCAAAACACACAATCTATAGAAGCTAGACTTTTTAGAGAAAAAACCCAACAACAAATGAGACACCACAAGTAAATCCAAATATATCAGCATAATATTATTACGGAGGCCCATCAAATCGACTTCACCAGGGCGTCAGTCGTCAATCGTGGTTTGGGGAAAATAATCTTATTTTTCCGAACTAAATTGGTGAAATACACCGCACCGCATAGATTTATAACAAATAGGGTTCTCATATTTCGCCATATTTGGCGTGGTGGCCCTTAAAGTAGTCCTTAAAAAATTAATAATAATCAAATTAATAATGAGAATTTTAGAGAGCTACTTAAAATTTTGGTTTGGTATGAGATTGATTCAAGGTCATTTAGTTGGGACTTTCAGTACAATCACCATAAATAACCAAAATTAAAGTAGAATATTTGCATTCACGATCTCACTTTTTAATTACATCGTTAATTCCTCATCCACCATCACTATATCTTTAATACAGTCGCAGCTTAGCGTCCCGATAGCATTCATCCAATATTTATTTGCCTCCGTACAAAAATTTAATACTGTTAGTGCGCGCGGGCGGATTATAGAGGGTAGTTTTTTAAATAGGGTTAGACTTTCCCGGGGGTCGTGATAAATGACACATGCACATTTCGAAATACCCAATTTCGGATTTAAGTCACCCCAGAGTGGCCGGACAATACTCGCGCGCAATTTCCACCGGCTTCCGCGCCAAACGGCTTATTGTTCGCGAAAACGTCATAAATGGGGTGATGCTGTACTTTATCATCATTATAAGTTCATGACAGTATTGTCTTACTAACGGCTTCTTAACGTGTGGCTTCAGCTTTAGATGTAGGTTATTAAAAAATGTTCTTTCACCTTGCGTAATCTATGCTATTGCATTCTGGTTCTGTTACAATTTTGACTGAGTTCTTAAGTTCAAGGAATTAAGAATAACAATTAGTGCACCCTTAGCTGTAATAAGCAAAACCTCCTCTTCACAGTCGTTGATAAATATCATTTCCGCAAAATCCCACAAATCCCACGAGCGTGGTCACAACCGGCACAATTATGTAAAAAATGCACCTCATAATGTCAGCACGCGGGTTATTTATGGAGCGTTACCAGGGTCTGACGCCTCGTGTCAATAACAAACCCTCCAGATAAAGAAAATGGCCTTCTGAACCCCTTCGAGCCGTTAATAAATGTCAAAGAGCAATGTCTGGGGACTGTCCCGCGACGGCCGCGAGCGTGGTCACTCTGTTCTGCTCACTTTGACACGAGTTTTTGATGTTGAACCTATTGTTAAGGTGATATGGGTTAAGAGCTCTTATTAATGTCCTCATTTGGCCACTTGCTACTTATGACTATTGTTTGAAAGAGTTCTCGATTTAATTTGTAGAGTACAAGTTCCGTGTTTATGACGTGATTATTGTTTATAGGTTTGTTTTATTCTATTATTTAGGTTTATGGTGTCATAGAGATAGCTCATTTTGACATTAATTTCTTTATTTCTGTTGCATTTTTTATGATGTATAAAAAGAAAAAAATTATAATGTAATAAATGCTTTTCCGTTTCAAAAGTATGACGTGAATCTAATAACAATTAATTAATTTCTTAAGAAAACCACTTTTTCGACGGCAAATCTTGAACAGGATCTAAGTTTGGAAAGCAGACCGATAAAATTTTGTCCAAGCGTAATAAAATCACTGTCATAATTGATTTCGAAACATTAATATTTATGAGTTGGTGGAGCAAACCATATCAAATTTCACGCTATAAAATTTGGACCATTCGAATAAAATTATTGTCTATAAAGTTGTTTATATATTTGCCGTGCAATAAATTATTGTTTGCTAAATTTTGCATTCGTCTATTAATTATTATATAGGCCATGGTCGTGTAAGTTTTCTCAGTACTAGTAGGTTACCAAAAATGAAAATATCCTTGTAATTCCTCCTGTTTGCAATGTGGCTTTTTTATCATTTTTTCTAAGTGTCATACGCCGTTTCAATTTATTTAGTACTAACAGCAACCTCCATGCTTCCAAGTTTATCATGGAAAAAAAATCACAATAATTTTAAAATTATTTTTATATTGAGATGAAAATTCGTCAATTTTTTGGTTCAGCGAGTGTTTGATTGAGTCTTGGGCACCGTGTAAGCACCCAGTATGCAGATCGATTAACAAGATACGCTCTTTTCACGTTATTGTGAGGTAATGAACTTAACAGAGTATCAATCAGACTGAATTTCACTTATTCATTTCAGAATATTTATATCGGGGCCATGTCAGAAACTGCGATGGTGCAAATTATGATTGTGCGTTTTTTAATCTGCTATGAGGCGTAATTAATAAAAATTATTTAGTACTCGTACGATCAACAATTCTTCAGTTTCAATAGCTGCTTTAATTAGCTATGCCCAATGGCTAATATAATTGCGATTGCTCAACAGCAGGCGTAAGGATAACCGTGTCCAGGAGTAAATTTGCTCAAGACCTATTATCACCTCAGCATTAGAGAGTTTTTTGCAAGGAAACAATTACTACGCTTTTTGCAAGGAAACATTTACTACGCAATACTCATAATACTAGCAGCACTACGCATGCGCGTGCGCCATTACTCATACAATCACACGCTCAATTTGACAACAATCCGAATCGCTTTTGGTAATGAATCGGATTCTTGAGTCATCAATCATAATATTAATAACCGAAAAATTGGCGTACCTGTTGGCTGTTGGCGTATCTTTATACGGTAACCCATGAGGATCTGCACTTAACATTTATAAAATGTTAAGTTTCACACACCATTTTAATGGTATAATGTAAGCACAAACTAGACATAAGATAACACCTTTATAAACTACATTATGTGAATAAATGATTTGATTTGATTTGATTTATGTTATTTAGAATAACTTTATAATTACTAGCTTTTGACGCAGCTTTGCCTGTGAGACTGATCCTGGAATATAAACTTAAATCGTCTACTGAACTCCCGGTTTGTAGATATTTTAAAAATCCACTGCACAGACGAAAGAAAATGTCGTCACTATAAAATATTTTTATTATCAACAGAACAAACTTCTTTGAGCCTCTGAATAATTTCATGTAGCTATTGCGATCCTCGCATTTCCAGATTTCTATTGTCCACCACCGCAAGGTAAGGGTGCCATCTGCGTAATTACGGAAACTCTATCTCCGATCTCCCCCAAGATGTCCTGTTCCACTAATCAGTTGTTACACGCCACTGTCACGGCGTTATTAATACCTCCACTTGCCAACGGTCAGAGTACACCTTGCGGACACCTTGCGTATAACGTACCGACTTCGAGACGCAAAACGACGCAACCACCCGCCAAGGGAATTGAAATCTTACTTTGAGGGGGTACGGTTCAGAATCGAAGTGAAGAGCTAATTAAGAAGATTACCAGTATATTAGTGGACACGGTTGTCTTTCGGATCCGTTGAGATGGTCAGATAGTGACGTCACGGTATTGGTTTTCTATGACGGCTCGACATCTGCTAATGAAATTTGAAGGGCAATTATCCGTTTCGGCCCACATTATGTTTGCTTAAGGTTTCTCTACGGTAATTGTCGCTTCGATGAAATGATTACCGATTCCCATGGCATGAGGGTTTCGTAAAAAACATCGGGGCGAAGTTGGCGCATGACAGCTAATTGTAAACTTCAGGGTGAATAGAAAATAAAATAATAACGATGTTCGATGCGATAAATGGTAATCAAAGTAAGACATAATATAATGCTCTGCTTTTTTTTTCGAAGTTTACAAACGATGAGAAGAAAGAAGAACACAGAATGAAGTCAATTAAATTTATTTCCGTGGTACCTACTTTCTTTTTAACTACTGTAACCACTTCCTATGTATCTACTTCCAATGTTTCTTTTGCCTAATTTCGTTGAGGTTTCCAAGACTTAGGGCAGCTGTTTCACTACTTCCTGATAAGTGCCGAATAGGCTATTCACCAAGTTACACTAACTTGACAGATCAAGTATGGAGAATCTGCCAAAAAAAAGTTGTGAATAGCCTATTCGGTACTTTATCAGAACGTGGTAAAACAGGCCCTTAGCAATTAGCATAACCCCTGAGATTTTATCAAAGGCTTTTCGTGTTTGGTTACCGCTGTCGATTCTGGCTTAAAGGAGAAGTAGAGAAAATGTGTGGTGGGCCAATTGCCCGTTAAAAAAGTTACTCACCGAAACAGGAAACGAAGTAACAACTTTGCTGCAAAAAAATATTATTAAAGTTTAATTAAAACTCAAAGGACCTAATATCCTATCTATAATTTAGTTTATTACCAACATCATAAGAAGACTTTATGCTCCAAGATTTTTAGATGACGCCGTTGCGTCAAAATTCATTTATCGTGCTGGAACTGTACATTTTTCCGGAATAAAATCCTATTTTCCGGGACTCGAACGAATTTCAACAAATTTTAGCGGTTTGGTAAAGGTAACAGACAGACAGACGGACAGACACGCATATACACTTCCGCATTTATATTATTAGTATGGATGGTTAAAAACTAAGTCAGAGTTGTAAAAACAATATAGTTACACAGCAACGTAAGTGATACATTTAATGATCACTTAGGCTATATTCTGACAGCCAATCAGACGCGGCAATAAATATAAAGTGTATAATAATTACGCGCTTCGCGGGCCGTAAATGTGTTAATTAATGGAAAATTCAAAACATCTTTCAGCAATCTAATCGCGAGCATTTGCGTGCACGCAAATAAGGGCGACGACGCACCGTGCGATTGTACGATGCGCAGAACTTTAAGATCGCTCTATGATAAATAGATAAGAGAATTTACCAATAATGTACCATGGAAGAAATTGATTCGAAGGCAGTTGACAGACCAACGTCATTTTGTCGGATTATGTTAATTAAATGTGTAAAATTCATGAATCGTGATCTATCGGCTTAGGGTTTGACAAAACGCGACCAATTTGCGTATAGCCATCTGCCTATGAATCAGTTTCTTCGATGGTACAATAGCTACCAATAACGTGTCATTGTCCGCATTTCAACAATCTGGCTAGTTTAATGTCGTCAGCTGTAGTGGACTGATACTCTTAGGCCGGTATAAATAGTCAGTACTCAAGATGCATCTCGGTCTCAAGACACGGTTCAGGCTCTGTGATTGGTTCGCTGTCAAAATTTGGACCAATCCCAGAGCCGAACCGCGTCTTGAGACCGGGTACTGCCTATTTATACGGGCCGTAAAAATGCAAAATATATATTATTCGACAGCGTTTATGTCCAGTTCCTGAGTTTTTGACAGGAGTTTTAGATGTTACTGGGCGCAGTGTGCGTGTGCAACGGTCGCAAATCGCAATGGAGCCCTTATCCTAAAATCATTTTAAATCAACTTCTATTATTTTAACAACAAAAATTATAACGTTGTATACAAAACAAACCTTAGATCTTACAATAAACACCAAACTGCGTAAAACCGTAACTGAACTATAAAATTATTCGTTAAAAACCTAGTTAAACAAACTTTTTACATTCTCACTATTTCATAGTTAACTTATCAGAGATCGCACGAAATGGATATAGGCTATATTTTATGAAGTTACTAGCAAGACGACGTGTTTTATAATATCAGTTTTTGTTATAATCATAATATTATTATTATGCCATAATTATTACAAGTACTTTCCACATCTATAAGCGTGGATTTTAATAACTTATCAGGAAAAAGTTTACTAGATACAGCCGCAGCCATAATAGTAATTGTAGCTTAGTTGTTATAGTTTTTAAATCTTAATATTTGTTATGTTAACTAAGGTACACCGTACAACGTACGTTATGACAAATTCGGCTACTTTTTAATATATTATGTCAGTTTGATTCCTCCATAAGAAAATTTATTTAGTTTTTATCAAAATCCAGCTCGCAAGTCCTTGCAATAATTTGCGCTACCTCCTATTTCACAAATTAACTCCTGTAGTCAGTGAGTCAAGTCAAGTTGCGTTAGTAGTTTTCATGTTTATATTATAGTTTTCAAGTTTTTAGTAGTTTCTTAATTATAATTCAAAATGCTACTAATTTTCAACGAACATAGCAACAGCAACTAGGTAACCCAATGAGTCTGAAATCTCGTGAAATCACAGTGCGTAATCGATATGAAAGTGATAATACTCGTTGGGCGGCGACCAGTATGATAATAGTGCGTGTTGCGTGTGCTTATTGGACCGGGCTTGATTGCTCAAATTCTTTTAGAGATACGTAAACGGACAAAAAATAATGCGTGAACGTTATCGCCGTTGTCAACTTCTAATATGTCTAACGCAGAAAGGTGTTAATATGGTGGTGGCATTTGTAACACCTAATTCTAAAATGTTTCACATTATGAATTAATTCATTTATTAGAGCACATCTCAATAAATTGAAGACGTGAGTGGAAGAATCGAACAAGTTACATTTCGTAACATACGGACAATAACTCATTTTTTCCCTAATTATTTTAATAAAACTTGCAACTTATCTACTTCATAACCTAGCTAATATATCTAAATACACATAATATATTTCATAGTTTTTCTATTTCGAATACTTTTTCCGGCCCTAGCCTTCATTTGAGCAAAAAAACGGGAAGTTTTTTCATGTTACTTACCTTATTCTTCCACTCACGTCCTGAATTATGGTATTCAATATGAAATGTTTTGATTCACCAGACCTTATGTTGTAAAAAAGTAAACGAAGCCCAATATTATATCAACCAAGCTTATAACATACAGCCTCAAATTTTTAAACACCTGTCCATCCATCGTCTACATCAATAAAGATCGTGAACAGCCGGAGAAACTAAGTTCCTACCGTAACGTTTAAAGCATAATTGTATTAACGTTAGTTTGTCTAAATCACCTAAGTCCTGACGTAAACGACATCCACTTGGTTTCAATTCATTTTCATCTAAATGAAAATAAAACTAAGCGTGAACGGCCATAATAATATAATGCTAGGTACCAATAAAATGACGCGTATTATCCGCGTAATATAAATATCAGATCTAAAAGAGTGTACCTAGTGCGTTTATAGTTGTTACAAATAACATTTTAAATTATTATTATACTTAATCTGAAATAGAAGAAATACTATCCCATTTAAGTATCATGCGGATCTACTATCATTCGGATTTCTGTAAAGTCAACAAAAATATTGACTCTTAACTCCCTAAAAGCCCTTGGAGAGTTGACCGTGCAATAAACCCTAGAAAGTGTGATAAGAAGTGTTAGGGCGCCGGTCATCTGATAGGAGCCCTATGCCCTCAAGGTTACAAGTTAGTGTTTTATAGTTTATTTTTCCATTTACAGTTTTCTGGTATTGAATAGAATGTTTTTGCATTTATGTTTAAGTTAATTTATGTGGGATGGGTGTTAAGGTGTATTAATGTACCTAAACTAAAAGTAAAAATGCGGACAACGGTGGACTTTAAGGGCAAAACTGCGAATTCGCATCGCATCGCAATGTCATCTTTAGTATGAGTTTAGCTGCAGATTTTTGCGATGCGATGCGAATTTGCAGTTTCGTGTCCTTAGTCTTAAACAGATCAAATAGCTCCAGTTTCCCAAAATTCATTGTTTTTCTTGTTACGAAAATGCCAAAAATATCAACAGCTTTCTCTTATCTTTTTCTTATCTTCATTAAAATCCCACATGAACCACACATTTTGTAGCGAAAATAAGTACTCGTAGCCAAAGTCTTTTCCTATAACATTGTGCCAAAATTGATGCAGTCGTTTTAAATCCTAGTCGATGCAAGCCAGCACTATATTTTGACGATGATTTTCTTCTTACTTTGTACTATGCTATTAAAGGTTTATTAAATTATATCCAACGAAATACATAATGTGATTATTTATTTTACAGTTGGTTAAATAATATATCATGTGCGCGTATCGTGATCCATATCACAGAATCAGACTGTCAGGTTGTTTGTAAACACGGAGTAATTATTGTAATGAGTAACCACCTCGACACACGAAACATTGTACTGAAAACTCATTATTTACAAATCATAATAGTTTGTCTGCGAATCCGGATCATTATGTTTGCAATATATTTTCCGATTCTATTGTTTAATTATTCCATTAAGTGGGTTATACGGAATTTTTTTAACATAATTATGCCTTGCGTTATAAATTTTACTTGACATAATTATAAATGCTTGATAGTCCACACAGGATTTGTAAATATAGTAATTATATTATTTATTTAAATATTCAAATGAAAAACAAACACAAGAAAATGCCTTTGATCAAAACAAAAGTCTCCAATAATGGCCAAACCCTATCCCAAATTAGATCCCAAAGTCCACAATAATGATCCGATTTCAGAATATTCCGAATTAGGTGGCGGAATGTCTTACAAGATTGTCCGGGGGACTTACGCAAATTCTTCCCAGTGACTGTCCGAGCTAATGCTGATTGACTGACCGGTACTGGAAAGTTTCCGAATGGGGAGTTTCCGAACGGAATTTAAAAGGATTGTCGTGTTTGGGATATAACGATCTGTTTTACATGAGATTTGGATTGTATTTTTCTAGTATTCATGGTCTGTTTTGGACTTTAGTATTTTGAGTATAAATACCGGCATGCAT
Organism: Aricia agestis; assembly: GCF_905147365.1. Lineage (NCBI taxonomy): Eukaryota > Metazoa > Arthropoda > Insecta > Lepidoptera > Lycaenidae > Aricia > Aricia agestis. The sequence continues at coordinate 16,606,857 of NC_056415.1, forward strand.
GAGTCGCTTTTCTTGTGTTACATTGTAAAATTCTGGGTTAAAGTTAGCCCTGATTTAAATGTCATGTTATCCGTATACGTATTTATAAATGAAAAAATACTTGATATTCTAACATAGGATTAACTTAAGTAAGGTTCGTAATAAATGAGCCTTTGGTTTCTGGGATCTGTGTTAAAATTAAATGTCAAAAGTGGTTCGTGTAATATCACAATCGGCTTTGGTCATTTCCTTTGCATTAACTTGGCTTGACAAGCTGCCGCGTGTCCAGACCCCTAAACGAATCAGAACATAATTTTCATAAAAACAACAGAAATGACAATTCCAGGGCTGAAAAAAATCACAAATAAACGCAATTTGTATTAATTGTACTTTCCTCAAAACTGTCATTCAGAAGTTGAAATTGCTTTGTAAAATTTTAAGTAAACAGTGTGATTATCATAATGAGACATAAAAACATTAGCCGTCGGCGGTAACCGCAAACGCGTGAACCGCAAGGCGCAACCCGCAACAACACTCATCGGGTCTTTACGACCCCACGCGAACAAACCACAAGCAACTTCATGTGTTTCATTTGACGTATGTATTAATAAAGAATTGATAATTCTACAATAATTGTTTAAATATTTAATTTTCTATTCAAAAGCAAAAACGGTATCACCTTCTATTCATCTATTACATTAATATCGCTAGAACTCTACATTTTCAAGAATATACAAATAAAATCTTATCCTGACAGTGGTTCCATTAATAAATTTTATTGCAATCAATTCAGTATTTGAAGGTGCGCATTGCATTTAAGAAAACGTGAGAGAGCATACGCAGGAATACGTCGTGAATCGTAATATTCTATAAAAAGTATCCCTTATTCTCAAAATCTAGGATCTTATTAAAACCTAATTTTGTTTACTAAACTGTAAAGTTACAATGAACATTTTCAGTGCAAAGTCAAAGCAATAAAAGCACACAAAACATTCCTAAGCACACGATCATAAAGTCCTGAAAGTCGCATAAATCATTGTCCCTCGCCAGTGGGAATTCCGGGGAGTGTATGCCCGCCGTATGTCATTTCGGTCAAGCGGCTGTTATTTGTCTTGCAAAAATTCCGGAGAGCATCTCCGGAATGTCGGGATGACGTACCCCACCGGGGGGTTAACTTACATCTTGTAAATGAAAAACTTTGCAAATTGAAAGAATGTCCTATTGATAAACGACAGTTTTTCGGCTGCAGGTCATATTTGTTTTTTATTTGCTACGATTTGAGACTAGAATAATTTATCTACTTTGTTTGGTATCAGACCTAGAGTATAATACGCTTAATGAAATCCCTAGATGACGTCGCTGCTCCATTGTGCTGATATACGTTTATCGTGCAGGAACTGTACATTTTCCTGCAAAAGAAGCCTTTCTATCTCCTTCCTTGTCTCTTAAATTATCTTCACACAGAGTTTCATTCGAATCGGTTCAGTCGTTTAAGCGAAAAGCGGACTATCAATATGGATCGACAAAAGTTGTACTATATTATTAGTAGCCACATTAAAAATACATATTTTTTTGGTTTGCATCGAATCTGCGTGGGAAGTCACATCACGTCCCGCAATATTTACAACTACCCGTCTCGGACAATGTCCCTGATTGCGGCACTACAGCCTCGAGGTAAACAGCGACACTAAATAATGCAAACACACGGAAAATTCATATTTTGTATCAAAACTGGCGTTTTTTCGTACCTTTTAAATCGTATTTAAGAGCATCCACGGCTTATTGGTAGATCTTCGGTTAAAACTCTACTGCATCTGATCTGAAAAAAGCTTAATCCTCTACTAGATCTATGAGGATGCAAGTTCGATCCTTTTTCAGGTCTTATATACATTATACGGATACCTGGCTATGGTTTCAAACTTCACTTAACACAACACAGCCCTGTCACTCTTCACGACTAGACTTGTGTTATGATAACATTAAAAATACTCTTACATTTAGGCCCGATTCGACCAAACTTGAAGTTACACGAGTATATCATGAGAATAATTTTACTCCTTTAATTTACTCTAGGGTATTATCGTTTGCATTTTACCAAGTTACTCAAAGAGTATGAAATAAAATGTCAATTATATAGTTCACAATGACACCGACCGTGACAGTTGAACCCTGTTGTGCAACTATTCTCAGTTTAATATTTACTCCACCAAAATAGCCCGTGTAAATATTTACTCCCGTGTAATTACCTCATTCTTGGATTAGAAGTTGGAAAAACGCAAAACCAGCTTACTCTTAGATTAGGAGACAGTTATACTCGAGTAAAATTTTACTCCAGTTTTGTCGAATCCGCCCTTAAAATAATAATTGTAATTCCTAAGTCATTTTGAGTATTTTTTATGCTCGGAGAAGCTGATCAAAGCTCAGCTATACCTGCTTCTTGAATGTTCTATATATTTGTTAAATTAGTCATTTACTTAATGTTCCTAAAATATTTTTTCTTTTCTCCGTCCAAAAACCGTCAGGACAATCCTAACAAAATGACCTTCATTAAACTAAAACCCTACAAAAGAGTGTGTGTTCGGGCGTAATGGGCAACAAACGGCCGACCACAACGTGAATTAGCCACATTACTGTCCGCTCTGTAACGTACGCCTTTGTTTTTTCAATATTAAATTAACCCTTGTTTAAATATTCAGGGTAAGGAAATGCATTGTTGGTTAAGTTTGTGTTTTGTCAGTGTTTTTGTGCTAGACGTATTTAGTGATTTTTGATGCTGGTGTGATATTATAAATAAGCTGTTGTGCGTAAACTTTTTGCGAGTGTTAAATCAGAAGTTCGTATATTTACGTTTTCTGAAAAAAAAACTATCCAAGTATGTCCGTTTTCGAAACTCGTCAAAATTTATTCTGTAGTTTTTGGCCCTTTTTAATGGCAAAAACTAAAATTTATCGAAAAATACACCGAAAAGTCTCAAGAGATTCCGAACTTTATTTCATTTCTTGTCATCGTATAATAACCGAAATATAAATGGCAAGTCCAGTTAAGTAAAAGCGGGCAATCAGAGGCCCCGCCCCCCACATCCCGGGCATACCCGGCCAATGTCCGGTCCATAACTTATTGACATTTGAGATAGAGCCCCATACGCCTTATCTATCGCTATTTTTTTCAATATATTCGCTCTATCTCTTTTAAATTATCGCAGAGATATTAATAACTTAAGAATTGTAGTGCAATTTAGATGAATAATAACACTCTTCATTTTAAAGTGAGCTAAGCTTCTTTTTCCAAAAACTCAGAATGTTTGCGAGTTAAAATAGTCTCAGTTTCTGTCGTGCTGAAATGCTTTTTCGAAAGCCGTAGCCAATAAAAAAAATATTAATACTTTAACATTTCGAAAGTTCATGAAATAATAAAATTTTAAAGGCTATCTTTTCGTATCGTTTTAAATCTCATAAATACCGTCCCTTGTCCGCGGAGACAGGCGGTCTATCGATATCCATTTGCCCCACTTTCCATACGAGCTGCTCCGTGGTCTACCGCCCAAACTGACCACTAGTTGGGCCATGAAACGAGGTGGGAGGCTCTGCAGTTATGTCTGATAATATCTGACTAACGCCTTAAATTTTTATGGTCAAGTGGTCAGAAAACTGATTTCGATTCTGATTCAAAACTTCGATAGGATTGATTCCTTTATGAAAATAATTAAATAACTTGGCACTACTATGTACTAGCTATGTGGCGTACGGCACACTGCAGCAGTTTAATGAGTTGACGATTTGAAGAAGGTATAGCAGCGGATGGTTGAGGACTGCTCAAGATCAGAATGGTTGGTGCTTGTTGGAAGGCTTACGTTCAGCAGTGAACGGTGATATTATGATATGATAACGAATTTTAAAATTTAAATTTAACCTGAATTTAAATATGGGATTGGTTATAATTTACAGTGACATTAATAAATACAAGAAATATAATTCACAAACAAAATCTTGGTAATTTTTTAAACTAAATTAGATAAAAATAGATCTGATAACTTGAGCAATAAAATGTACCTAGCATTTGTATTAATATCAGTAAACTGAAGTTAAAGATCGTTTCATTTTTATTAGGTTGGATGAAATTGGCAGCTTTCAGATCCAGAATTGTTTCGAGAGGTCAACTTTAGTTGACGATCTCTGGAGCATTTTATTACTAGGGTCAAAGACCCAAAGTCAATAAAGTTTTTACGCGTTTATACTAACGTACAGAAACTGTCACACTTATTAGGATGCCTTTTAAGGCCAGTTACATGAAGAAACCAGTGACTGTAGCCGCCTGACGCATTTTATAATAATAATAATATATCGTTGGAAAAAATGTATTGCTACGTTACGTTTCGATGTGAATTCTAGAATCTACAGAATAATACCCTAAAAATAAGAAACTGTAGGAGGTATATAATATGACATTACATGTAAATATCATCGTAGTCTACTATGAACTCTCAAGCGTCCAGTCATGAAGATACAGTGTAAAATCTTTAGCCCTAAGCTCCTTTCCTGTATTTTATCAAGGTCGATGCAGTTGTTTTGCAGCCTTTACCAACTAATGCTTTACATAAGAATATAGAAGAATTTAAAGATATAGAAGAGAATATAATTTAGCTAAAATGTTGACCAAAGAGTCAAGAATAATACGCTATAGAAGTAGATAATACGACCAAATATTGACCAAAATCGCTCCTGTAATGGCCGTCCTCGGTGTCCTCGCGGTCCGTCCTATGTTTTATCCTCCTGTCCGCTTATCTGTGGGCCCCGCCCGGGAAACAATTACCGAATCTATCAAACGTTTTGCTCATTTGTACAAATAATAGATTTGGGATCCTCAGAGTTTGTAGCGTCATAGATCTTTTGCGGAGGTTGCTGCCGTGATTTGTAGACAATATGGCGGCTTTCGAACAGTGTCTTTCGAAGTTGTGAACTGTTAAACGTTAAGCCCCTTATAAATATAAATAGTCACACAATGGATAGATTGTAGAGCTGAGGCTGATTTTAGTGTCACGCTGACTGTTGGCGCCGGCACCAAAATGTATGAAATATCAGACCGCTACGCGTTATTCAGAAACGCTTCCTAGAATTTCATACATCTCGTACCAGGAACCGTACCACCAAACTGTTTTGAGACTCAAACAATCGAACGAGAATGCTGCGTCCTGCTCTAATAAACGTGAAACGACGTGTTTAGAGCAGGACGCGGCATTCTCGTCCAATTGTTTGAGTCTCAAAACGGTTTCATGGTAGACCTCCAGTAGCGCCAACGGACGGCGAGTGGTCATCGCGGGACTAAAATCAGCCTAAGTTATCCTTTAACCTAGACTCTAGAGCATAGAGTTCTAGGCGAAGCTTTTCCGAAGATGTTGAATTTTACAGGTATCATTAATAAACTTGGACAGAATGTCCAATAATGACTTCAAATGCCATTTGCCTATCTACATAGATGAGAGATTTCCTATTTACATACATGTGCCCGTAAACGCCCAAAATGTCGGCGCGTTCTATACTTCGAACTGTCATAAAACATAATGCTGCAGCTGTAGTCGTATTGGTCCCAACCTCCTTTCCGAAATTGAAAAGTGACAAGCAAAAGTCGGGGCAGGTTTGACATTGTCAAACATGCCGCATCACGTCGCGTGGGCTCGTGACTCACACACAATGGCCATTGTGGACGGACGCGCATTGTTTTACACTTTCTATTAACCTTTACTACTGACGGTTGTGAAAAACGTCAGAGGTGTCGCATGTGGGCCGACTAGGGATGTGCTGGCGATGTTTTTTTTATGTTTTCTTACAATATTCTTTTCCCTACTAAATTCTTATGATATAAAAGTAAAAATTCAAAGTTTCCTCTTCAAAATAAACGTCAAAGTTTTGTTGCTTGGTTCACAATTATTAAGTATATTTTTAATTAGCAATGTAAGAAAGCCACTCGTTCCTACCGGCCAATATATTATTGCACCTCCTGTGTAGCCAGAATTGATAGCAGCTGTAACCAAGCCACGGAGCCCAAAGGACATGCTATATTATAACATAATATTATATTTAGCCCTAATAACATAATATTATATTTTAAACACAAAATACAATATATTGTTATTGACGTGTAAATGGTAATTAAAAATTGCAACGAATTTCTTATAAATCACCTCCATCATATCTTCTTATTAAATTTTAGCATCTACTCACCTTGCTGAAGTATACTTTCCTTCCGATGTCTAAAGTGTACTTAAAATTATTTTACTCTATGGTTAAATACTTCGTAATTAGCGCTCTCGAATCGTGGCGGGATCGATATCGGTAATAAATCGGCACATCACTAGCTAATGTATTTGTCGTTGATTCATTTAAATAAACGGTAGTCATTGTGCGAGCGTACATTTTGTCTCAATTAATCTCAAGACGAGATTAACATCTCGATCGTGCGTTGACAGATGCTATATACGATTAAGATTACAGAATATTATGGTGTCGAAACGTTTTCTGGAAATATTAATATAGTTAACAATCAGCATCAAGTTTGATAATATCAAATAGTAATCATTTTTTATCATTACGAGTATGTTATATCATTTTACTGGAAAGAGAAGCAGGCAATATACGCTTGGCTGTAGCCTGTAGCCTCTAGGTCTATACATACATAATAATATCATTAAGTTACTAAATGTAGACGACTAGACGGCTATTATAATGCCATATTTTTTTTTTATGAAATAAGGGGGCAAACGAGCAAACGGGTCACCTGATGGAAAGCAACTTCCGTCGCACATGGACACTCGCAGCATCAGAAGAGCTGCGGGTGCGTTGCCGGCCTTTTAAGAGGGAAAAGGGTAATAGGGGAGGGTAGGGATGGGAAGGGAAAGGAATAGGTAGGGTAGGGAAGGAAACACAGCGCAAGCGCTGTTTCACGCCGGTTTTCTGTGAGAACGTGGTATTTCTTGCCGAAGCATGGCTCTCCCACGTGTAGCGTCACTCGTTTATCATTATTCGCGAAATACAGAAATACAATCGTACAATCAATAATTGTTCAAGCTTATGGTTACATCTACTGCATCAATTCATCGATTGGTGCATAAATAACCAGTATCATAGTCTCATCTTATTATTTGGTCAGAAATACAATCACGAAATTACAAATTCAGTGCAGGTGAGAGGTATGCATAGTCATGAGTCATGACTCGTGATTACCGATAGCTCCGAAGTCATAACTCATGACTAGTTATTTAGCTTTGGATTTAATTCGCGAAATTTCATATCGATTAGTTCGGCAGTTTGATGTGATAGAGCAAGAATTTAACCCGTTGATCGTGGAAAAACGAGACACAATAGAATTTCTATTGTGTCTCGGTCACCGGTATGACCGTATGGGGCTTGATGAATTAATAATAATAATACTCCCCACACCGGTTTCGGTGACGGTGGCTGGTTTCATTGAAACCAGACCAGGTACGCAGGAGTAATTTTATAGTGCCCAAGTGTGTGCGCAGTACACAAGAGCACTCTCTATTCCTTTACTCTCATAACCCAGTGGGACGGAAGACCGACACGACTGGCGAGAGATCAGGCGCAGGACCGACTTTTTACATGCCCATCCGACGCATGGATCATCTCACTTGTCAGACAATCAGGTGATCAGCCTGCATTGTCCTAACCAAACTTGGAAATAACATGTTTCCAACGCGGGATTCGAACCCACGACCTCCGGAGTCGAGAGCGACGCTCTAACCACTAGACCACGGAGGCGTTAATGAATGAATTAATAAGTCAAATATGATAATAATATAAGATGTTTATTCAAAATAGGAAAATTATTGACAAGATGATTCTTATATGCAACAAATAGAAGCCCAAGTCAACCGCACAGTCTCCCGATTATAAGACTTCCTTCCTGTGGTCGACTACGAACTCTATTATAATACGATCTCTATAATAATATCTGCCGTTCATCAAAATCGGTTAATTGCTCTGGGAGATTATTCTTCATTTTGATTATTAATGATATTAGAAAAGTTAAATTCATTTTATTTTTAAGTAGTTTCAATATTGTTCACATCCAAAAATAATTATGAAAAACAATAGCCATGATTAATACAGATCAAACTGACATTCCGCCATAAAATCGGCGATACATCGAAAACCGTTCAGCATCATTAGAATACCGGAACCGAAATAACCGGTAATTATTGCCGGAAAACCGTCCGGCAAATCCGAAAACCGTGTAGCATTACCAATTCCGATCGCCGCCGATTGCGGACACGGTTTTTCGTCCACACATCAATATGTATTGAAGTTATTTTTGACACCAATTAATATTCGCTGAAAGCCCCGAATTCTGCTTAATTCCGCCATTATTATAGCTTGCATCCAATCAAACGGCTACAAGTATGAAAGAAACATCTGTAGTAAGAAATCTATAGTAATAAATCTAATACCGGAGGCCCAATCCCCTACCCCTTTCCCTCTCCTATTTCCTTCCCTACCCTCCCCTATTCCCTTCCTTACCCTCCCCTATTACCCTATTCCCTCTTAAAAGGCCGGCAACGCACTTGCAGCTCCCTTCTGATGCTGCGAGTGTCCATGGGCGACGGAAGTTGCTTTCCATCAGGTGACCCGTTTGCTCGTTTGCCCTCGTATCTCATAAAAAATGACAGTCAGAAGAACCTACTCTTGAAATGTCAAATACCTATTAAATTGATAGAAATAATTGTAGAGTATAGTGTTTAGCAACTTCTTTCGAAACAATACAATACAATTTAAGCACTCAAATTCGCCAATTTAGACCTGTAGGTTTAGTTTCAGAAAATTCATAAGCCGCGCCTAAGTCGTTCCCGTTACAAGTACCTAGCTATACCATTTTATTGACTTCAAGTACAACACACGTGTTTTTATTTAATTACCAGTATGTAAAGACTATTTCCTTACTCTATGCTTATGGGTTAATTTTTGCAATACGGGTCTTTAGAATTCCACAGCTCTGCTGGTACATAATTAGGGGCCCTCGCGACCCCCGATACCTAATAGGCCTCCAGTAAGCGGCGAAGGGTTAAGTGTGAATTGTGCGCAATAAACGAAATGGAATAGTTAACCCTGCAGCGGTCTTCACACTCACTTTAATTTAGTTAACAGTTTCGCTGCCCCGGGCGATGCAGCGAAAGGGTTGTGCCGATCTTATCGATAGATTATGAATAATCATAAATTATGATCATGCTTAAAATATTAATGGCTTTACGGGGCTGTTTATGAGCATGCTAATATGTTGTGACAGTTTGTGATATTTTGACGATAGTAATTTAACTGGACATTATCATCTTTATGACAACCGTTATAAATAGAACTTTGTTAATAACGTGGAAGTATTTTGATGAATGTTGCATTATCATTGTGATATCGTTAAAGCAACATAATAATTTGCTTAGGAATAATTACAAATGCCTTTTCTTAAACTTGAAAAAAAAACAATATTTAATATCGACTTTAGAATAGCTGTTACTTTGGACCTCACTTACGTTTTTGACTACGTATTCATAATAGGTGGATCATATTATGATGGTAGCTGTTACATCATCTCATCTTACCGTTGACTATCTCTGTGCTATCTCTATGTGTGCTCTAATATTTAAAGCACACTAACGGATTTTGATGTGGTTTGTTTTAAAGGATACAATAATAGACCCATGCGAAGCTGGGTCGAATCATTTGTAATAAAAAATAATAAAAGATACGACTAGAGATTTGCGATTCAAAAACATATTTTGACAGATTTACTTTATCCAAAGTGCACACGTTATTACATTCAATCGACTCGGAGAACGAGTCTTACTTATCGACAAGCACATCTCTACGTCTGCACCCTCGCTATTTAAAAGCTTATAATCGCGATGAAGCCTCTTGATTAATAGATGGCATTCCACCACTCCTAGCTCTTTCCCCCATCGCCTGTCTCACTCTGGCTCGAAATACCTCCAAGGATCAAAATATTACTCCGTCATCAACGATTCGCGGTTTCTTCATTAATACCTAATCAAAGAGCATTAAGCGTCTTGAAGTAAATTCGAAATAATGTTTGGGACCTGGGTGTTACTTTTAATTGCTACTAAATGATACGAATATTTGGAACAAATAAGTATCTAATACTACTATTTTTTTCATAATTAAAAAAAAAACGTAACTAGATATTTCGATGCAAACTTTTTTATGGAGATGTTACTAATATTGTAAGTTTAATTTCAATATCATTGTTTTAGTAAAACTTTTATAGAAATGCCTTATTTAGACTTCAGTACATAAAGTATGCCTGATATCGTATAACATTTGAGCGACAATTTTACACAAAAAATTTCAGCCATGCTGGTATGGTAATGGTAAAATGCTTCACATTTGAAGCTTTTTACCATCTAATTAGTCCATAAATAATGCTATCTACTATGTCATAAAGCATGCCGGTATTATAAAAGTTAGAATCAATATCCCAGCACCTGCTAACAGGTTCTAGACCTGATAAGCTAAATTAGAATCGCAGGATTTTGTAATTGATTATGCTGGTATAATTAATATGAAATAACCTTTGGTACTAAGATACCCTCATGGCTTTATAACAGCTGTGTGATAACTATTTGTTGCCCGCAACTTCGTTTATAGCGCTGGAACCGTAACTTTTTTGGTTAAACAATATCTAGACATACTCAACGGATCTCCATACCAAATCTCACCAAAATTTCTTCAGAGCTTAGCCGTAATGTAAAAGACTTCACTTTCTAGACACTTTCGCATTTACGATCATTAGGGTTCCGTACCGTAAGGGCGATAACGGGACCCTATTCATGAGACTTCGATGTCTGTCTGTCTGTCTCCAGGCTGTATCTCAAGAACCGCTATGTTGCCGCTTTAACAACAAATACTAAATATAAAATTAATATCTAAAGGGGGCTCCCATACAGCAAACGTGTTTTTTTGGCCTTTTTTGCTCGATATCAATAATATCAACAGATAGGCACTTGATAATTTCACAAAGGCCTTAACTATATGTCTTCTTTAATATTTAATAAAAATATTAAAATAAAATAAAAAATGAAGGAGGGCTGTTTGTATGGGCAAACACACAATTTTTGGTCTATATTAATTTTGCTCTTTAACTGTACGGAACTCTTCGTGCGCGAGTCCGACTCGCACTTGGCCGATTTTATTTTAGTATCCAGGATTTCAGGATAGTACCTGCAGGATTTCAGGATAATATCCAGGATTCATATTTTTATCTATTAATATAATATCTTAATTGAAGTAAGTTGAGTAAGACGGCATCGCAGTAGCTTAGACACTAGAGTGAAATATTCGTATATTCACAAATATTATAATTACACAAAATTGTTCCGCAGTCCGCTCCTTTTCGGCTTCGTATTCATTAGACTAAGGGCCTGTTTCACCATTTCCTGTTAAGTGCCGAATAGGCTATCCACTACTTAACTTGACAGATGAAGTATGGAGAATCTGTCAAAAAAGTTGTGGATAGCCTATCCGGCACTTTGCCAGAAAGTGGTGAAACAGGCCCTAAATATTATAATTTGCATGAATGTTTTTGCTCTCAATTTTTACAATCTCTTTTGTTTTGTCTGCTTTGCCAAACGCGTGGCAAACTCCCGAACATAACTCGGCAGTTATCAGTAACAATATATTGTTTGGTCCCGGCTCCGTCCGAAAGTCAACAGGGTACGGTACCGCAATACAAAGGCATTTATTGCACGAATTTCACGCTCACACGTGGGGTTGAATGTACGGGATGAAATGGTTTTGATACTTGAAAAAAAATACATAGACAATAGGATACGTTGGTAAATTATACAGACTATAATAGAGTATTTAATATACAGAGTACCTGTTACAAATTTTATTTAATTTACCTTAAATAAGTAGGTAGCACATAGTATAACTAAATAAGAAAGAGGCAGGGAATATTTTTTTACATAAGAAAGATGTAAATTAAATATACTATTAACTTACATATTTAATAAGTCAAGATAGCATGTAATTCACATTTAACGAATGTTTTTTTTGTTTAATATGATCTGTCAACGAGCTGTAAGCCTGAAGGGTCCGCGTTTCCGGCACTTGTCTGTTGGCATTAGTGACGGCGAGTTGCCGCTAAACACGTTCTTATAAAACTCATTTGCTAAGATTTAAATGTTTCCTGCAAAGTTTACTTTCGTTTTCTTAGTTTATTAGTATTAATTTTGTTTGTTTATAACCTATTTTTAACTTTATATATTTATTATTAAACTATCTAAATGCCACAGGATTATTGAAGCTTATCTATTCCAGATTAAAAACATTATTATTGACATGAGGATCATTAATGACTATTCCTATATTTAACTGTTAGCGTTTATATTATTAATGAATGAATGAATAAATGAAATATACTTGTTGTGCATAATCACAGTTAACATGAAATGAAAGCATAAAATAATGTTATAGGTACCAACTATTATTTTCTGTGTACCTACTGTAATTACAAAGGCAGCGTAATGACTTAACGCGGCGTAACCACTGCTACGTGGTGCTACGCCTGTCGATCACCAGTCACTTTCGTTAGATGTCGAGTTAAATTAGAAGAAATTAAAGTATCAAACCGCGTAACCCGCAGTACACGACATCCCTGTGCGGCCACAGATCGCGGCGGCCGCGGAAGGGTTGCGTCATACCCCACACAATTTTCGTCACGGTTGTACCAAATCTCTACACATCCCGTCGCAGACCAAAAAACCACCCCCGATTATTCTGACATGCGATCGAAATATAGAAAAAAGTGTTCGCATTTTCCTACTCTGTGGCGTATATATGTAAATGCTCCCCTCGCGTCACGCCGAAATACAATTACTAATTTTTTATCCCAACAATGGCTTTTGATAACTAGTTTCTAGTGTAAACAAATTATGCCATTCTTGTTTGACGTGCGGTGTAATTTGACAGTGTGTTTGCTGATAGAACAAAGTCAGAATTTAAATATTATCTCATTTAGAAAAAAGAATAACCAATTTTAAAAAAAAGTCTGGTTTTCCTGCCTAGTATATTTAATATTATAAGAGAAGAGAGACAGAGAAAATTTACAACACTACGACGGCATGATACGAGCTTTTACATCTATCCCGGCGAACATTGTTTCGTATATTATATTATACGTTTTTTTGGCTATAAAAACTAGATATTTGCGGACAGATTTTGGTCAACATCTTGAGCACAGAAAATCTCCATTTAGTAGAAGTTTGACAACAAAAACTTGTGTACTATTTTTGCCTAAAATGCCACTTTTCCCCAAAAACGACACTTTTTGGTTAATGCCACTTTTCGCCAAAAAATCTTACCTCTGCTTAAAAATTCTAATGTCGTCAATTCACCGTATGATACTTGTGAGGTGATGAACATAAAATACTCTAAAGTGTTATATCGGCTCGTTATAAAATGGGCAAATATCATTCCTTTGTCTTGAGCGCTCCGTCAGCGAAACATCTCGAGTGACGTTCGAAAATCGCTTACCACACGGTATCACTTGCCACGGGAATATAAACCCTATACTCTAGTATTAAGAGAGTGTGGCGTAAATTTTGACTTTGCACTCCTATGTGTGATGCAGCCATTGGAACAGTGGGCGGCTGAGAGGTTCTACATTTACTTTGGATGTAATTCATCACAAGGAGTGATGAAAAGTGCATTCTAAGTCATTTTCGTCTAAACTACTTAAATAGTATGTGTCTGACGATACGCTTCACCATGATGATGCATGATTAAGTCAGCTATTAAGCATTTACCCTCGAAAAAAATGGTACAGCTTAACTCGTATGGTAAATATTTTACTTTGGCTTGTAAATGCATTTTTTTTATCTAGAGCTTTAACTAACATTTGAGTACCGTCTATTAACACACACAAACTTTCATCTTTAAATATGTTACATCATAAGGTGAACCGTAAGCTGATGATTTTCCAAAACTTACAGATTTCTTGATTTGTATTGCGCTCTATCTAGCTCACACTAGCTCACAATAGTCACTAGCCACTGTACACAAGCTCCATTATCCCATACATTTATCAAAGTAGCTATTAATCGCGTAAAATGTATATAAAAGTGTTGACATTATGTCTAGGATTAGCGGTAATTCGCCCAAAGTAACGGAAGGTGACCGCATATGGCATAAAACTACCCCCAGAATACACTGCTGCGGTAAAATAAACTTTAAATCCAAAGGACAGAGTATATTTTAAGTTATCAATTGATGGACTCATAGATCTTAATGATATTAAATAAGTTAAGTACTCAATCATGGCTGGATTAATATTGTTTAAGAATAATAAATTACTCTCGTGTAGTGATAAAATTAGTCAAGGAAATAGAAATGTATTTCCTATTGTAGTTACAAAAGTAACTAAGCTGTGACAAAAATAACCTCACAAATTACAATCCGTACAATAATTGTAAAAACAAGTAAAGTGTTTCTGTCTCTACGACTAAAGATTATATTATTTTTATTTATTTTATTTTCTTAGGAAAACTTACAGCATTTTAAGACACCAGTGACACCGTTACACAGCGATAAGCCAATTAAAAGTTTCCACTAGTGTATAATATTATTATAGAGGTAATGTGGCAAGGAACTGTTACTTCAAGGATGAGATCTGTAAATAAAAAAATAATAAAAGACAAATTTATCTAAAGGAAATCTATAAATCAAGAACAAAAAAAAATAGAGAACGATATCTAATCAAAAGAAAGTTCGTATAAAACTCTACTAAGTAGTATTTCATAAATATTGTTATTAGATCAGAGCGACCCCAACGTATTGACATACGGAACCCTTTATTTGTAGTATTGTTTCCTTCCTAACCGATACTAATTCATTAAGCCACAGATGGTTGGACAGGGTTCTGTATTGCCATCATATTGACTTCTTATAAGGTTAGCACTGAAGGAGGTAGAAATATATTAAATTCAATCAATTATGATTAACTAGGTTTATTAAAGTGTTAAGCGTGTTGCTATATGTAATTTTTTTTTATGAAATAAGGGGGGCAAACGAGCAAACGGGTCACCTGATGGAAAGCAACGTCCGTGCAAATGGACACTCGCAGCATCAGAAGAGCTGCAGGTGTGTTGCCGGCCTTTAAGAGGGAATAGGGTAATAGGGGAAGGGAATAGGGTAGGGGATTGGGCCTCCGGTAAACTCACTCACTCGGCGAAACACAGCGCGAGCGCTGTTTCACGCCGGTTTTCTGTGAGAACGTGATATTTCTCCGGTCGAGCCGGCCCATTCGTGCCGAAGCATGGCTCTCCCAGGTATAAAATTTGATATTTGATATTTTATCTATCAAAATTCAAATCAAAATCAAATCGAAGTTAATTCAGCTCTTTATACTATGACTCACTATTTGATCATACTAGTTTCAGTAGTTAGTAGTTAGATCATACTAATTTAATAAAAAACTGGCTTATTAAATTATTATTGTACGCTAAAGCCACGCTTTTCTGAGCATTAAAAAAAAGAAATTATTAGAGTGCAAGGAAAACTGTCACAATCCAAAATATTAATCAGATTGTGACCAAAAATTAAAACAAAACAAAATGTTGTGGCGCGTCAGCTTGTGAGGGTGACGCCATGATGGATGGAGAGCCAGAGTAATACGGCTAAAGGAGACAAATGCTGTGAATTATTGTGCTTATTCGATTATTCGTTTGTGGATTTGTTAGAACAATTCGCTTGAAAACATTCGTGGCTCGTTTTATTCTTTAATATTTACTTTAGTAGAAGGATGTACAGACGAGTAAACCTTAAAGAAGTTGGAACACAAAAAAATTAATATTGAATTACTTTACAAGGTGCTTAATTCTTACAAAGAATTGTAACAAATGTAGTCTCTGGCTTAGCTGGGCATCGAAGTGATTGGACATAGTATTATCCTCAAGACTTTTAAAGAATTGATAAGTTGTAAAATCTTTAAAATTATCTAATGTTTTTCTGAATTTTAAAAATTCTTCATTTAGACAATCACTCACAATATTATAGAAAAGTATTGTATCCCTGTGGATAAGGGAACACTCGTATAAGGTTGTAATGTGTAAAGTTGGCAGTGTATACTGTTGTTGCGGTCGCCCCACAGCCACGCTCAACAACGTTCACTTGTAAATTTGTGTCGAGTTTATGTAAATAAAAATGCATTTAGAAATAATAAAAGGGTAGATATTTTTTTAAAATAAATCACGGATGGAGCTTGCAAACAAATCTTAACAAAAAACGATGGTAATGAGGTCACAAGTCAAAATTCGATAAAGTTCAATTCATACATAAATTACCACTTGATCACCAGCTAACTCCAGTATGCAAAATCGATATGGATTATAGCAAATAAAGGCGAATAAATAGGTTTGTAATCGCCTAAATATGTTCGCCGCATAACACGATAGGATAGCATTACACAAATTACTACAATTAGTTCTATAAGTAATAAACCAAATTTTCATTATTAAGGCTACCATTACTGCCCTGGAGTACACCAACAGAGTGCGAGACGCACGGCTGCGCAGCGGATTGCCCGAATTAAAATTTCGAAGCTGGTCACACTCGATAAAGTCGCTTCGTGCCGACCGACGTTACTAAATGTTTGAGATTCTTGGGGGCTAATTAAGACAGTAAAAGTCAAGTGCAGCTTTCACCTTAATCTACAAGAACGGTCGACGATACCGGTGTAATTTTTATCGACTCCGAAAACGGAGGTTCTATTTTTGGCGTTATTTTTTGTATTTTCCGTAATAATTTTTTAAAAATCTTTTTTTGTTACAAATTCAATTTGTTCAAAGGTACACAGCAGATTTTCTATACTTTTGAGATGCGAGTACCTTGAATACCTCTAAAAATTATCATTGCACCACATCAATCACAAAAAAATGCTCCCAAAACATATTTGTCGCAAACAAAAATAGAAAAATATGTTTTCTGCTAGCCACTCAATAACACGCGTTTCGTCCCCTAGCAATCGATAGTTAGTTTTTTGTACCCTCTGGCATCGACAAATTGTCTTCAAGACGAAATTAATTTGACAGCCCACAAGCCCCCAGACGCCATATTAATGTGGACGAGTAAAAATGTCTGCCAGAACTTCGCCTAAACTGTTTTTGTTTTATTGATGGTCCAATAATAAGGGGTGAACTTGGTGACTGCACTTTTAAATTACTTTTTAAATATTTTCGGTTCCTTGCGCTTTCTGCCAACTTGATTGTAGTATGACACAGATTAAAATATAATTTTGTCAATCAAAACAATGCTAACGAAATATAAAGAAATAAAAATAGTAATTAATTGAAATCAGCTATTCTCCTAGTAAACAATAATCTAACGGGTCAAGTTAAAATGCATCAAGCCATTCATATTTCAGGCTGCAGATCGTGTCTTGTGAAGTATCAAACAATTATTTTCATATTATATAATATGAATATATTATATAAAACATATTATATAAAACTATAGTTTTACTTCTACTGCTACAGACCATTAAAACTGAAGTCAGATTATACATTTCAAGTTAATAAAGATACAGGAAAAAAGCGAAACATATCAATATTTCTTTCGCCATATCCAACAGATATCGTAATTACCAACTCGAAGAAACTTGTGTTTGATTCAGTTATCAGGCATCGATATACTAGGGGAGAGTAAGTAGGGATGATACGTCGAACAATCGAATAACCAGATAAATCAGTGTCCGCCAAGTGTTATTGGGTTTGAGGATTCGCAGGTTTATGTCACACGATGGATGGTTTATTGCGTCGTCAAATGTTATTGAAATAGAAGAATAAGATGTTTGAAAATACTTGGATGAATTTCATAAGAACGTAATGTTCGATTCGTAGTTTTAGATTCAAAATTAAATATCATATAAAATCTTGGTACGGTAATGGACAATAGAAGTATTTTCTGTAAGCGGCCCTCTAGAGTCTAGACGATCAATTTTATTGTGCAATAATATGACAGTCTAGATTTAATATTCCGGCGTCCGCCTTTCAATCTTATTGTCAAATAAGTGGTTCAATATAATCGTAGGTCAAGGGGTCCGCTTAAGTGATTATAACGGCTGTACTCATTTAATGAGGTAGAGTCAAGTTACAGTTAAATGAAGAGTTTGACAGGAAATGTTAATGTCAAATTCTTATTGAATTAAATTAAGTAATTATGAAATATCTTTGAGTGCGATAAAGTAAAGATATAATGCGAAATTTGAAGCTTAATATTTAAAAGCAAAAATCATTCGCAAACTCCAGACCCAAAATCAGTACAATCTCTGCGCCCACGCATGACACAACTGTCGTACATTTTGTAGTATCAATTAAGTAACGTAATGAGTGGTTGTGGGATTTATGGTGGGATAACCCACAATTAAACCTCTTTGTTCCCCACGAGCCACGCCGCCTTCGACGACCCCACAAAACGCTCGAAGGATATTCGTTCTTTTTTTAAGTTTATCGACAGTTTGAACAATGAATTGTTGACAACACGACTCGACTTATTGAAAGTATTTTGTATTGTTATTAAATTATATAGAAGTCGGACCACACCTTGGACGGGCGAAGCGTGCAGACTGCAGATGTTTGGTAATCTTTGTAGGAAATGTCACCGGTTTATCCTTAATGCTGCAGGTCTAAATGTATTGGTATAGTTTTTATCTTTAATTCCTATAATCTAATTTAGTGTTATAATCACATAAAAATGAACTAAATAATAGCAATTATTAGCGATAACAGGATATTTAGTTTTTAGGGCATGTTAAATTACTGTATACGCACAAAAACCTAACTCTCCTGGTGCAAAAAATATTTTAATAAGATGTCCAAAGCGCGTGATGCATGCAATAAATAAATTTAAATTCTGACAAGCACCTTAGCCAGGTGTGAACATAGAAATTGCCTTTTGCAAAGTGGCAAAATGCTTAAACTTAAAAACGCGTAATCCAGGATTAGTGTTGATAGCTTAAGGTGTTGCAACAAGACTGTCAGCTCAGAATAATATTATGGACTTACAACTGAATATTATGTAGTCATCAGTTGGTCATGTGTTGGTCATGATCTTATACTGATAAGAATCTAAAACTGATTCTAAAGGTCAACAATGAAGAGTTCTATGATCAGCCTATCATGGCCATCCGCTGCAAACGGTAATTTCTCCCAAAGATCTCTTATTATCCGGATTTTGCATCATATCAGACTTCATCCACCTTCTTCGATCTATCGAGCCGTAGTGCGTTCAACGCTACTTTTTGAAACAACAAGTACATTACTATGTGCTAAGATGTCATATTTTCATTATTTTCCTGAGGAAAACGAACCTGATGGCCTAGAAAAGTGGCAAGCTATTATCGTAAACGCCAACAAAATGACATTAGTATTCGCAAGCGAAGCGATGACTAAATGTCAAATCGCATACATTTTGTTGGCGTTTACGATAATCGCTTGCCACTTGTTTAGTAGGTAGTTCTCGCATCAGTTTCGGTCCAGATTTCTCACCACTTGACTATAAAGCTTCAAGGCGTTAATCAGATATCAGAGATCACTGATCATTCAATTTCAATTCGATTCGAAACAAATTTAATTCAGATCAATTGCATGAATCAGCATATTTCCGATAAAAAATTAATTATGACACTTATATTAATAATCATAAGGCACATTTTAATAATATTTTGATCGGACGCATCAATAGAATTTCAATCTTTTGTCGATCTACCAAGGCTCATATTGCGTTGATTGATTCCATGAAAGGTATTGTAAAGTGCATGTAACCATTCAATATCTCCCATTCATACACGTGTAGATACTAATTTGAATGGAACAGCGTTCATTCATGTATTTTGAGACGAGAGCCAACAATGTATGAATAGATTTATAATAAGACTAGTTATGATGGGTAACTTCGATTATAACAATGATTTGAAATCCTTTTCAAGTTGTTTTACAACACTTCACAGTTTACAATTACGGGTTTATTTATATAAAGTTTGAAGTCATTGATAGCATATTTTGTTATTACATTCTTATTATTTCAATCATGCAAAATAATATTCTTAATAACAATTTTGCTAAAAAATCCTATCATTCCATAGAAGATTTTTTCCTCTACTATTTCTTAGACGATTTCTTTGTGATTGTTTTTGCCTGGGTGTTAAAAAACCAACGTTCAGGAACATGACACCTACACAACATGAGTCGAGTTATGATGGCCGTAATGATATGGCGTGATGTACAGTCAGACAGATATCTGATGGATCCTTCTGGAAAATATATTGATTCTTTAATGGCAAAACATCCATCTACGTTCAACACGGTAATATTACCATGACAAAAACGAGAGAAATCAAAATAAATAAGGGATCAATACTTTACCATAGAAGTGGCAATAATTATATACCTCAGGCCATTTAGCCGAAACTTTTTCGTTTTCGCTTCGTTATAGAATCGCCGATCAAAATGTATGGAATTGACATAAGACGAGTCAAACGTCAGCGTCATATTAACGAACGCTTATGTCAATTCCATACATTTTCATCGGCGATTCTATAACGAAGCGAAAACGAAAAGATTTTTGCTCACCCCCCTGTTTAACTTGGTACTACGAATATAATATATTCTGTGGTATTACTTAAACTAAAATAAAAGTTAACCGGACGAATCGACACAAAATAACAATAATAATTTAAATCTTCTTAAATAATTACTTATTTAGAATTCTCGTGTCACAATGTTAGTTACCGTACTCCTCCAAAATGGCTTTACTGATTTTTACCAAATTTCATATGCATATTATGTTCAGTAAGTCTGAGAATCGGCTACTGGATACTTTTTATATTAATAAGTGCATATTTTGTTCAATAACTAATAGTAAATTGTTACAAATCGAGACTGACGGCGACCATTGTTTGTGCGACGGGATAGCGTCTAGCGATGGACGTTGCCAGGGTGCCATACTTATTTAGTCACTACAATAAAATAATAAAGAACTACATTATAACTACAAATAATATAATATATGGCTAAACAACGTTTTCCGGGACAGCTAGTAATAAATATTATTATAACAATGCTGGTAAACTAGATGATAGTTTAACTTCTAGTTTTTTAAGCTTATTATGTAATTTTTAATTTATAATAATATGGACTATAATTTGTCTGAAATAAACGATTTGAATTTGAATTATAATATTGTAGGAAGATCGCCTGAATCACTCTAATTCGCAGAGATCCGTACAGCCAGAAAGATGTATTGTTATTTTTCTAATCGTAGCATCCACAATATTCATTAATTAAGATTTACATAAAGTAAGTAAGTATTCGTAATCGTACAGTGCACGTAATTTCAATCCATACTAATATTATAAATGCGAAAGTCTGTCTGTCTGTCTGTCTGTTACTTCTTCACGCTCAAACCGATGAACCGATTTTGCTGAAATTTGGCATGAAGATACTTTGAGTCTCGGGAAAGGACATAGGATACTTTTTAGTTCCTAGAAGGTACATTTAAGATATTTAGCTGAGTATACCTAGGTCCTGGATCCTGCGCGTGCTGCGTGATCGATGCGGCCACACCCCGTCCCAACCCTATGCTAATATCCCTTTGTCTCCGACCACGTGAGCGTCCGGGACGACCGGAGTGGGACGAGTGACATCGGAGGACGGACCCCGAGACTTAACTAATGAGGACAATACACCATACCTGTACTATAAGCTACATAATACTACATCAACAAAGTTCCAACTTAGCCAGCTTCAAGGCTACTTGAATATTATAGGTTGGATTAAAATTCCTTAGCAGCGTCATTCATCATGCACAAGTCAATTTATACTTGAAGTACGTCAGCATTTAGATATTTTTCGGTGTTGTAGAATGTAGAGCAAACATTCTACAACATAAATTGACTTGTGCATGATGAATGACGCTGCTAAGGAATTTTAATCCAACCTATAATATTCAAGTAGGTAACCAATATCTTGGAGAATGCACTAAGAAAATCACATATTACCTACATACTTACAAAGAGAAAGAGTGGGGTAAGGTGTTGATAACCAATTCTCTGTAAGTTGTGAAGTTCTTATTATCACCTTCGTCATTCGGCCATCAGATAAAGGCTCTCAATTCTATTCTCAAACCATATAAAAAGTATTTTTATTTGGTTTAAGATTCTACTCTTGCAATAGAAACGAACTCTATAAAAATATATTCTTACTAGCTGTCCCGGCAAACGTTTCTTTGCTATATAAAGTATTTCGCCCTTATTATTTTATTGAAGTGACTAAATAAGTTATTATTTATTCAACAAATGCACTTATCAATATAAAAAGTACCAAGTTGCCGATTCTCAGACCTACTGAATATGCGTATAAAATTCAGTAAAGCCGTTTCGGAGGAGTACGGTGACTAACATTGTGACACGAGAATTTTATATGTAAGAAGATTTGCATGATTTATTCTTTTGATTTATAGAATCGAAGTATTTAAATTTTGAACAATATTCGACAATGAAATAAGACGTCGTAATCTATGAAATTATTTCCCTTCAGACGTAAGCCCGCGGACTCAACGGGATGAAACAGACATCGGAGACAATATCGGAGACGCTAACTGTATCCATTGTCGACGTAAATACGCCACATTTGCCGTAATTATACCCTGTCACCCCAAAAGCCGCGTATTAGCCCGCTCCGGACAAACGCGGGAACTAAACGGTTGTTTCAAACCCTGTAACATACAATGCTCAGTCCCAGTCCTCCTGCTACCGAATGGCAGAACAAAAACAGCATTGGATGAGTCCCGAAAATTGTCATCGTCAGCTCATCATAGTAAAGAACAGTGGGGTGTCAGACCTATGATTAGAGAATTATTAACGGCGCACAACTTGCAAAAATTTAACCTTCTGTTATATTTAAACAGTACGTAGTGTTGGCTGTAAATCAGATAGCTGTGTTTTATGTTATGTCTAGAAATTCTGTTGAAATTACAGCATGTACACAGAATGAATTTACAGATGAAAACAATCTAGACACGCGGTAGCCTGTCAAGCCAAGTTGTAGTAAATTACAGTGGAAGAAAATAATATGTGAGAAAAACATACTATAATATTATCGGGGCTAAAATGGTCACATTTAGCAATTCCTCTCAATCAATTCAGCAAATTAATTGTGAAAACTGTCAAACTGACGAATGTCAAATAAACTGTACGAATTACTAGATAATATGAATTGCAAGCAGAGTGACCATTTTGCGATTTACAAAAAAATAATCATATTGAATTGAAGTACAGAGGGGCGAAAATGGTCGCTTTGGAGAATCATATTATGAATCATTTTTTTTATCGTCAAATGGTCACTCTGCTTGCAATAATTCATGTCTAGTAATTCGTACTAATTTGACATTCGTCAGTTTGACAGTTTTAACAATTAATTTGCTGAATTGATTGAGAGGACTTGCCATTATAGCCCCGCACTCCTGCGAGGCTAAAATGGTCACATCTTCTTCGATTTTGAAAGATCAAAGATCAATTTACGAAATAGATCACTTACAGCAATACCTACTATAAATCAATATTTCTTTATTGGAACCAATTTAGGATAAAAAATGACCCTATTGGGACATCTAGATCCAAATATTACACAAACAAATTACCTAACACCCCATATAAAATGGACTAGAATTTCGAAGAATTTTTTAAAAGATACAATTGAAATTTTACAAATTATCGTAACTTCCAAGAAGATCTATTGTTGAGTCAATAATCTGGTTCTGATTGATGAATTTACATTTTTTATTCCGTAATCGACGTTGGACGTTAACAATGGCGTTTTTTCGATTCGATCATTGATTATTTTATCGACAAAAACATCGAAACGCCCACCGTTAATTTCGACATTAGTAATATTTGACACGTGGTACAAAAGCGATTTCGTGGCTGAGTGACGCGGCGCGATTCTGTTTGTTTCTTTCTTTTCTGTTGGGCATTTAGGGCATGACTGGTGGTTTTCTGACGTGTCATTGCCTATATCCAGTCTGGCCAATAACCATTAGGATAAGTGGTTGGCATATGGTCAGTTATTCGCTTTGTCGGTGTTTTCTGGTGCAATTTTTGACGCTCTATCTGTTCAGACCAATCTTGTTACATCTTAATTGAAAACTTATTCAGTCATCTTTTGAATATTTCAACTAGCCGCATGAATATGATACGAATAACTGCACAATTATTTCATTCGCATTATAACAAAGTGTGATTAGCTGGCTTCCTGTTCAATTGTTCTAGACATCATCAATTAACTTTAGGATTTAAGTATAAAAAAATATGTTTACTAAGTACGTTCTTTAAATTAAAAATATCGTAAAATATAACTAGGTTATGGATTACGTCAAATCCAGTTAAACCACGTTAACGGTTAACGAGTAATCAAGTGTTTAAGGCAGGTTCGAATTGCAATTAACTAAACAACCGAGTTAACTCGTAATGTTAACCGAAACATTCAATAACATAACTTACAAACGAGTCTTCAACGTAAAGACAGCTTTAATATTTGCCTTGAGCTTTCGGTCGAACACACGCTGAGCTTTTAATTTGTTCCTTGGAGCTTTTTTAGCTTTTTCTTGTTTGTGGCGTGTGATCGATGGTCGAGCTTTTTTACATTGTTTAATTTTGTTAGACAACTGTTTCGCTACGTCATTAACTTTCAACCTGTTTAACAGAACGCTTACACTTTTAACCCTCGGATGATTTGATACTTTTGGGATGCAAGCGCGTGCTATTAAATATTATATTATTTATATTATACTGAACCAATGCTGAGCGTTTTAATGTTTGATGAACTTTCTGTCTATCACCTCGTCATGCTTAAACTGACTTTTATGAAATTAGCGATGCACTATGCCGTATGAAGACATTATGAAATTCGAAAAATTACATATTTCTGTCACGTAAAATTAAACTTCTTAAAACATTTTCGTAAGCCATGGTGCGGGTGAAATCGATTTTAAATTAAAAATAAATTTACATATCTTTATATATAACCAGCTCAGATAAATCACACAGTGCTGATGATGACGATATCGTGGATGCTTGTATTAATTGAAATTTGAAAGACCTGTTCGTTTGCATAGCGCCGAGCACGCGATACCCGCTATCAGGTACCTCAGAGTAACACGGGGTACTGTCCGCACTCCATCATACAGCGCAGATGTAGGGACGGGAGGACAGTATCGATAAAATTAAATTGGTCGATGAATATAATCTATATTAATATTATAAAGCTGTTTGTTAGTTTGTTTGTTTGAACGCGCTAATCTCAGGAATTACTGGTCCGATTTGAAAAATTCTTTCAGTGTTAGAAATTCCTAAATTACGCGGACGAAGCCGCTCGGAACATCTAGTAATTAATAAGTGTCGATTATGAGCCGAGGGGATTGAATTCACAGGTGTTAGATTTCAACGTTTGATATAAAATAGAGCCTTTACAAAATATTATGAATTCAGCGCAGATAAAATATATGTTAGTAATTTAATTTTTTTTTGACTATCAATAATAAAAAACGCCTACGTATGGCTTATTTTGGTTTGTATGTTTTGACTTGTCCTAAATGTTGTATTATTCAAACTAGCTATTTGACCGATATTCAATATTCTTTGCTCGGTATTCAATAAAACACGAATAAAATTACATTTTCTAAAAATGATTTCTAGCTAGATCGATATATATATATATATATATATATATATATATATATATATATATATATATATATATATATATACAAGAATTGCTCGTTTAAAGAATATGAATAAATAAGATATGAATCAATTGTATAACTGAACAATATTTGCAATGAATTTGCATAACAACATAGCGAGTTTATGACATAAGATATTTGTTAGTTGTACGAATTAAAAAGAATGTGATGCGACATGTTTTTTTTTACATAAACAAACTTTTACATATAAAAATGATTTTTTTTTCTCATCAATTTTAATACTTATTATGTTGTTCACTAAACTCCTGTGACAAGCTTACGACAACTTTTTACCTATGTAAATGTCCTCAAATATCATCGACATTCATCTTAGGCCTTAGCACAGCCCTAGGACACCTACACGTCTAGTGTCGACACGGCGCAGCACTAGGGGGGCTCACGCGGCGCTCGCAGTCATTTACAATAACTGATTTATAGACCAACAGTAGCATTAAATTTGTAATCATATATTGATTTACAGCGTCGATAACGCGATTCCGCGAACGAGTCCGCACCTTTATGTCAAACGTTTATGTCGCTGGTAAAAGGATCGCGAAATGGGATTTTGAAATGTCGATGGAAAATAGATGTCCATAAACCAGAGTGTATCAATTTGTCAAGCATAGCAAGATCAAATAGTTGTTTAAAAAGATATATTGGAATCATACAAGAACAATTGTTACGATAGATAAATAGATAGACAACACACACATACATACACACACACAACACACACACTACACACACAGCGCGCACTTAAAATTAAAAATCCTGAATTAGTAGCCAAAGGCTCTTTTATTTGTTTTTCAAATATTATACCTGTGTTTTTTTAATTTAAATCTTAACTAAACTATATGTCTAAAAGAAGGAAAATATACTGGTGATCTGCAGGACAGGCTCAGCCTAGTGCAGGCGCCAAAGTTATACAATATGTGTAAAGTCTGTTATTTATTGTCTTCGTAAGTTCGTATACAACTGTATTGTACTTACTAGGTCATATAACAACACAATGTAACAGATACTAAAAGTTCTTAAATAAAGATTATTATTATTATTATAAATCAGAAATGACCTAAAAAAATTGAACGATCCAACACAATTTAATTTCATTTGCAAGAGATATTTGAGTCAAATAATAAGTATAATTATAGTTATTACATACACAAACAGATGCTTCATCGACATAACCTGAATAGAGAGTCAGAGGTTGAAGTTTCAGTTCACATTTCTTCTCTTGATGAAAATGTCTTACAAATAAAACTATACCGTACATAAAAAATAATTATTTAATTAAATGATACAATGATAAATACATAGAGGCGAAACTCAACAATCACGGTGGAAACAATGACGCACGGAATTAGTGGATTGACGCGCGCTGTAATTCGATTTGGTCGACACTTCCTGTGCATTGTGACGTCCCGAGCCTGCGCCCGCGCATGGTCATAGAGTAGATAGCTGTACAGAGTGTTTGATTCATGTAAATTGATGTAAAGACATTTTTAGTTACTTTAATAATGGAGCAAACACATCTAATTTCAACCAATCATTACCATCTACGAGCCTAATTAAAATTTGAAATTGCACTTCTTGATTGATTTCTGCTCAAAATAGGAGAAAAAACGAAATTGTACGAGTTTAAGTATTCGTGCTTATTTTATTTTTGATACCTATTTATTTATAAAAGTGTTAACATTTACGTTACTGTGTTTTATTCAGTGACCTGTGTCTAAATATTTGAAAGAAAGAAACAAACAAACTTTATTTGGTAAACAATACAAACAAACTAAACAATTAAAAAACATTTCAACACCTTTACCAAATAGGTATGTAGGTATTTGAACACAGGTCACTGAATTTAAACATTTATATGCAGAATATTGCAGAAGAAGGTATAATATATACCTTCCTGTGAATATATAGAGTCACTCTATTACATTTGGTAATAGAGTGACTGTTAATGCCAGAAGGACTAGTGACTTTAATGTATATCTGCCATGTGTTCTGTCCATAATGTTAATATACCTAGCGGAATTATAGAGCAACAATCTCGAGCTGTCAAACGAAACCAAAATTGATTTACATCTGTGTGTAAAATATGTGTACGTCTACACTTACACAAGCATCTTTCTATTAGATTAAATTATTGTCAACGTGCCGATAAGTGCCGACTGGACGTCAGAAAAAGGGTTCTGCTGTCATGTATCACACGTCTCCTTTTACCACGCAGTGTTACTGATAGTGACATCTCGCTTGCTCTGGCCTTTGTTTCTCTATTCCGCTAGGTATATTAACTTTATGGTTCTGGTTGGTTATACTACTCTTTGGCCATGGATGTGGGTGTCAGGATGACGCGCGCGGACTATGATTTGCGCCTCGCTCCGCTTGCCGCCAACAAATGATTGATGCAGCCAATCTTCATCGAAATCTGCCCGTAACGACCCACGAAAACTCATTTCACGCACGCAATTGTCACTATTGTGCCACCATTGTGTGCTCACTGCCCCCTAATTCCAAATTATTTTAAAATGACGATCAAATTGCTACAATGGATCGTGTTAATCATGTGAATTTGTCGAGTCAACACCGTGAAACCCTTAGGAACCCATTCTCGAGTCTAGTCTGGACATTTTTTAAACCATTGTCAAAATATAATTAACATGTTACATGCCTACTTTTTTATGAACATGAATGAGATAGCGTCATTTAATCTAAACTAACTCAAGAGAAATACCTGAGTCGTTGAAAAAGTTCTCTTAGAAATAAAAACGTCTCTAGATACAAGGTATGTTCAGGTTGGGCGCTTTCAAGTGACACAAGACCGAAAAAACACTAAAAACCTTTTGTTTAGTCTCACAGTCTTCTCGAGATAAGGTTCTCCGTACTGATGAAAGGACTGTCAGGCGTAAAGTCGTAACCCATAATACTACATTACATATTCGCGGCCACGTGCCTCACAAAGACGTTATAAGACGGCACCTCTACTTTTGGTCGTTTTACGCACTATAGTAAAGCTATAAAGCGAAAGCCGACTTTAATGTCATTTTAGTGCATTTTAATTACTGTGAAGACGTTTTAAATGATTCCAAAAACAATGGTTTAGTTTTATCCTCATGGCATTCTGTATTTTCTTTAGAATTTAGTTTCAATGACGTTGTTGATAGAAATGAAACATCCATCACTTAAACAGCAATAACTTTTATAACGTAAATTAAATTAAGATTTATTAGTAGGTACCTACTCTGTGCTTAACTTTTACTAACAACGGGACTTGACAACTTTTAAGCTGAAAATTTTCTACATACTAGTCACCTTCAGAACTGCTACTTCTGCTTGGCATTGATTTACGGTGGAAACTTGTATGTAACATCAAAAACCCATTGATCTTAGGGGTGTCCGAGAAAATATAAAAGGAGTAGACGGAACCGTTGCTGAAATAAAAGAGATTTAATATTATAATCACATTCAACTATAAGTTTAATAACTGTCCCGTGAATGACCCCAAACAAAAGGCGCTAAGTGGTAATTTTGGTAAGTGGTAATTTCTGGTAAGTGGTAATTTCTCGGTTCCGTTAGGTCACAGTGGTGACCATCACCGTCACGGTCTACCATCCTCGAATTGATCATAATTGCTCAAATAATTATCTTTTTGTGCGGCGCGAACAAAAAATTATGTCCTTAATTACTATGTTTCAGGTTACCGTAAGGGAACCGTGACGGACGGAAAAATTAGTGCAGAAAAGGTTCATGAACCTTTGATAAATAAAATTAAATGTGGCTATATTTTGGACATGGAACTATATTTGGACATTCAAATATACTTCTTGAAAAAAATCATAATTTCCATCTTATTATTTTCCATTTCACAGCTTTTTTCGCGATTTTCAAATGTTTTCAGTGTATAATGTTGGTATAATATAATACGTGGGGTAGCGTAGCACATATTTAATCTGATCTAAATTCAGTTTATCGTTATTTAAACCCGTGCATCCAGATACAGAAGTTGGATTAGAGCTTACGAGCCAATTGAGCACAAGCGTTCCTCTGACGTGTGTCAATATCGAGTCAATCAAGATAAGAGCTGTGATAACACCTCATAGGAGGAAGCCACGTAGCTCGGTTGCGTTGCGGTAAGTCACATCATCACCGCTCCAAGTTTCTATAATATTGATGTTATGCCACATTGATGCGCTGCATCGTGGGACGCGGTTTTTTTATTGAACGAGCTTTTGCCCGCGGCTTCGCTCGCGTTAAGAAGTATTATTATATACAAACTTTCATCCTCTATTTTAATCCCTTGGGGTTGGAATTTATCAAAATTCTTTCTTAGCGGATGCCTACGTCATAACATCCACCTGCATGCCAAATTTCAGCCCGATCCGTCCAGTAGTTTGGGCTATGCGTTGATAGATCACCATGTCAGTCAGTCACCTTTGAGTTTTGTATATATAGATGACAGACAGGAGATGAAGAGTATGTTGTATAAACAATATGATTTTGTATGTTGCTTCAAATATGCTGAATTTATAGAAACGTCGCATTTTGCGAGCCGCTGCGAGGTATTTTTAAATGAGCTTTTAAATTTGGAACAGGCAGCACAGTGCTGCGAGTTTTGTGTCCAATTTAACGTGTTTCTAAAATCTGTGGTAAATAAAAGTCAGTTCTAAATCGACGCGTCGCACCAGATTGTGGCCTCTCCTAAACTCTTAGCGATCACATCTAGTGACGTCATAAACCTCTCACCCAACAAAGCACATCATAAAATCGAAGTCTTCGGGCCAATTACTGGATAGGGCCGCCGTTAAGGGATAAGAGGCGATACTATCTCGCACCCTGTACCCAGGGTGTGCCCTGGGCCCTCCGAATTACTTTTTCATCAACACTTTGACTTTGGGTTATCTGAGCGGTCGCCCTGCTATATTTTATGGTGCGGAACGGTAGAAGAGTACCCTAAACTTTGAAATATAAAGTTGGCTCCCATCCAAAAGAATTCCAACAAAAAAAGATTTTTAATTACGTTTTTTAAAGTTTTGACCGCCATCGGGTTGAATATAGCATCATTGATACACATTGTGCTATATGAAAATGACACTGGTTTTACATATACGTGGGAGAGCCATGCTTCGGCACGAATGGGCCGGCTCGACCGGATAAATACCACGTTCTCACAGAAAACCGGCGTGAAACAGCGCTTGCGCTGTGTTTCGCCGAGTGAGTGAGTTTACCGGAGGCCCAATCCCCTAACCCCTACCCTATTCCCTTCCCTACCCTCAACTATTCCCTTCCCTTCCTTTCCCTACCCTCCCCTATTACCCTATTCCCTCTTAAAAGGCCGGCAACGCACTTGCAGCTCTTGTGATGCTGCGAGTGTCCATGGGCGACGGAAGTTGCTTTCCATCAGGTGACCCGTTTGCTCGTTTGCCCCCTTATTTCATAAAAAAAAAAATACATACCTGTATCCATAGACTTATTTATTAGGGTGGGTCACTTTTGTATGGAGAAAAAAAAGACAGTTTTCTTTGCAGCACACCGACAAAAAGGTGCCAAATTATGAGTGTAAATAGACTACAAAGTTTGACTGCAATCGGAATCTACTGCCTCCGGTTTCCTGTGAAAACTGAAAAAAATGTGTTTGAAAACAACTTATGAGGAGGGCATTCAAAGTTATACTAATCAATGTTATTTATAAATAAAAATCTTAAATCAATCGTAACTATGTTTCTTGAATAGAAGACAACATTATAAGTTTGTGGCTAAATTCTTTTTGCTGTTGAATTTCGGCATTACTTTTCAGGAGACTCCTCACTTTCTCTTGCTGTTTTTGTACATAATATAGTAGCAGAAGCTTCAGTCTCAGCCTTGACTGCTCTTTCTACTTGTTATGTGTATGACAAGGAAGGCGTAAAAAACCCAAATCTCCTTCTCCTTTAGCCATCGGGTATGAGACATTAATTTGCCTGGCGATGGTTTGCTAAATAGCTAGGAAATACGCCTATTAAAACTGATTTAGCTATTTTATACAAATATTTTCGTTTGCACTAATATCTTCAGCAGAAACCTCTAATAAGTTTGTTGGAATAACTTGAAACTGAGATAATAGATCTTTTTTCACAGTTTTCAGAAAATATATATTCAAATTGCTAGAAAATGTCTATGGTCCAAATGCACTGCCATCAATATGTTGAAACAGATGTCTAAATTGCAGTTCATTCATATTATTATGTAATAAACATAATACAATTTGAATGTAATACACTGCAAGGGTTTGTTCAGACTTTTCTCTAGCATACGTATAATACCGCCACATTTGCCAACATTTACGTCACTGGCTTCAATTGATCCATTGAAATATATGCTTCCAAGTAAAAAAGATGAATATTTCTTATGCTAAACACTTTGCAGTGCTTAAAGGAGGTCTAACATAGCCTAAAATCTCGTAATCTGTTTGGTTGTGCCGAAGTCTATACCACCCACAATCGTTTTTCTAGTTGTTCGTTGGTCTGTTATGAAGCTTTGTTTTCTTAGTATTTTTCTTTATTTTTAAAGCAAGTACATATTTTAAGAATATGACGACACTTGCAAGCCAAAATATCAAGCCAAACTTTAGCTTGAAGACGAAACTCTTCCTACTTGTTTTCTAGTATTTAGGGTTGAGACTTCAGAAGGTGTACTTTATTTTAAATGATAAGTTTTTATGGTTTTTGTAAACAATGTCGTTAGTTAAAGCTAATTACACATAAATTAAATGAATAACTTGAAAAAAAATATAGTACCAACTTGAGAACAAAAATCAGCATTTTTAAAAATTTCAATCAAAATCCGGAGGCAGTAAAACTTAAAAGAATGTAGTAAAACTTTACGTACTAATTTAATACACCATTTGGCACCTTTTTGTCACTGAGCAGTTTCAAAAAAGCAGAAATTTTTTTTTGACCCACCCTATTGTTTATATACTGTGTATCCGTGCATGAGTCTAGTCAGGTTGGCCTGCTATCAGTCCAACAAGAAAGATTGGCTTCCCAGAATGTAGAAGCCCTAATTTTAAATCGATTTCTCATTTCTCAGCGACCAGTAATCCCCTATAGAGAAACGACCAAAAAGAAATACCAGGTAATCTAGTCCAAATGACCGTACAATGGGCTATCAACAAGTGACCCGGAGGTCGCTAATATAGATTGATCCGGCATGTTATCACACTATTCCTCGCTATTCCCCGTTTTTCCCCGGGGTCTCCCCTAATGTCAACTCACAGAGAACAGGAAAAACAATGTGATCCGATTGGATTCGATAAGAAGTGATAGGTCAATTATATACTGACATACAAGGAGTTGCTCTGATCTCCTGTTGCTTTTGCTGAGTTCGTCAGTCTCAAAGTTGGACCAAAATTTGTCGATTAGGAATCCTACATCAAAATTATCCTCTGTCCATGACCGGATAATATGTACATAATATATTAGTTTACCTCCTCATGTCTAAGCTGGACCATTTAAGATAAAATTCGGTATGTATAGTTTTAGACCCAGTAAGTAACATAATATTATAGTTGTCTTAAAAATATAGTATGTTTAGCCTGATAAACGAATTTCCGCATAGATATTCAGCATCATGCAAGATAGCA
This sequence comes from Aricia agestis, assembly GCF_905147365.1. Classification (NCBI taxonomy): domain Eukaryota; kingdom Metazoa; phylum Arthropoda; class Insecta; order Lepidoptera; family Lycaenidae; genus Aricia; species Aricia agestis. The sequence goes on from NC_056415.1 coordinate 16,640,268, forward strand.
AATGAAAAGAAAGTTTATGTAAAACATTCTGTATTACATAGTAATGTTTATACACATAAACATTTGCGCTGTCATATTCTCCGCTAATGTCCCCACTTGAGGACAATGTAAGGGAAGGAAGGGCTGACCTCTGTCCTTCCTCCGCCCGCCCAGGACTGCCCAAGCCCTCCGTTGTAAATCTCCTAAATGACATAAGTTTTTATTGCACCGGACGTCGGACAAGATAGTTGTGAGTTATTGCTTTATGGTACTGTTTAGTTTTTATGGTGGAACTAATGGTTAAGGTATGAATATGTAAAGTATTTGTTGTATGTCTAGTCTCTGGTTTTAGGCAGCCTGTTAGTATTCGTATTTAGGTAGGCTACACTGCAGCAGTAGGTACTGACGCAAACAAAAATATTAATGTGAACGCTAGCGGCCTATCTCTTTAGTCTTTACTTATGCCAACGTGTAAAGATATTAATTTATTTTGAGTATATTTAGGAGGCTAAACTCAGTCAGGAAAACTAAAATTCCTTTATTTTATTGCTTTGTCTTTTTAGGGTTCCGTACCCAAAGGGTAACAACGGGACCCTATTACTAAGACTTCATGTCTGTCCGTCTATCCGTGTGTCCGTCTGTCTTCAGGCTGTAACTCAAGAACGGTAATAGCTAAAGAGTTGAATTTTTTACAGATTATGTATCTCTGTTGCCGCTATAACAACAAATATTAAAAACAAAATAAATTAAATATTTAAGGGGGGCTCCCATACAACAAACGTGATTTTTCAAACATTTTTTGCTCGGTATCAATGATAACAACAGGTAGGCACTTGAAATTTTCACAGAAGCCTTAGTTATATGTGTACATTAATAAATAATAATAATATTTATATAAAATAAAAATGTAAGGGGGGGCCCCATACAAAAAACACAATTTTGGCCTATTTTTGCTCTATAACGGTTCTCTTCGTGCGCGAGTCCGACTCGCACTTTGCCGATTATTTTGCATTTATCTTATAAGAAACTTGCACCACCAGTAAACAAATCTAATATTTAAAAATAAGTCGGGTTTTCCTTCCTGACGCTATAACTCCAGAACGCACGAACCGATTTCCACGGTTTTGCATTCGTTGGAAAGGTCTCGAGCTCCGTGAGGTCTATAAAAAAAATGTTGAAAAAACTTCAAGAGAAAAGCAGGATAACAGGGAAAATCATTTTAATGCAAAACAACGCTTGCCGAGACAGCTAGTTTTAAATAAATAAATTTCGAACTCAACTGAACATTTCCTCGGCGGTACATAGAGGCGCGTTTTCACTACGAGTCGGCAAGTTTCGTAAGGCGGCGCCCTAATCTAGTTTACGCGCTAAATTATTCTATTTGAACAACTTCGGATCAAACTAGACGTACGTAGGCTTCAGTAGACGAAAGGTATACAAGTATCATCATCATCACAACATTAGCACAAATTGTATACATTCTATTATGCATCCAAAAGTGTGGCAGTCTAGCGATTTTGATGACATTTTGTTGTGAATGTACATACGTTTTCTGTGAAACAGGCGAATCAAGATGAAACTATTCCAATTTTACGTTGTAATCTTGAACTGAGCTTTATTTACAACATGATCTTGACTAGAACTAGAGAATCCATCATCGGAAAATCTACGGAATATACCCCTAACAAGACAACGTCTTTTTCTAAAATACTTGTGTATAGCTTACAGATATACTTACTATAATATTATAATATACATACTGTCAATCTACACACACAATATCCATGTATATAATATGAAACATAGTCAATAGATATAATAGGCGAGGCAAGTTGTAAGACGGGATCCCGTAAACCGGGATTTGCGCCGATCCTGGAACTTTACGAATTAAATTAAGATTGTAATTTGCAAATCCTCTATTCAGGAGAAATTATCAGCGAATATAGAACGAATATCTTACATTAATTCCATTTCGAGACATAATTATCCTATCTTTTTACGTTGCCTTTTCTCCGGAGACGAAGCATCTCCATGCGAAATTTCATCAAAAGCGGTTAAGGCGAGGATAAACCCCAATTTGTTATTCCGTGACGCCCGGTTTTCCTAGTTCCAATATAATAACGAAGTGTTAAAAATATGAGATATAAAGCACAATATTTAAAATGCCTTAAACCGTAAACATTTTAATAAAACGTAATACTTTGGCTGTAATTAATTTACAAACTCACCTCCGAAAAAACTCTATTTCATCGAAATATAAGTATTAACTAGGATAATTAAACATTTTATTTGAATAAATTGTTAGTAAATGTATAGTAAAATTTCTTTAACCGAACAATTTTGTTTCTTAATATTTATTTCCAAAGATATTTAAAAAAAACATGAAAAATAGAGAAGATCCGCCCTTGTTGTTACAATTTTATGCTAAGCTAAAATGAATCTTATTGCGATGCATATACGCTTGGTCTTTGGTTGTGTGCAAGGTTATCGTTTTTGATTGAGATTGATCCCCGCCTTAAGTAGTTTCCGCGTGAACAGGTAACACACACCCATCTTTTCATTTAATTAAGTACAACATAGGCAGTTGACGGACCTACGTCATTTTGTCGAGTGACGTCAATTTAATGTTAGTCGAGATCTATTGGCGGGGTTTGACATAATGCAACCAAATTACGTAAGTCCGCCATCTGTCTAAAGTGCCTGATAGACGTACGAATTTAAAGTACGCGGGTTTTAAGTTCGCGAACTTATTCGGCTCGCGTCGGTGACACACGAGAATCGCTCACACTAGATTACCATGCTCCCAGGCTCTCGGCTCGCGGCTCTTTGCTGATACACAGGCGATTAAGATCGTCGAACTATAAGTCCGCGTACTTACTCGCACGTCTGTCACCCCTTTAAGAATCAACTTCTCTGATAGTACAACTTTAAATACATGCAGATAGAAGATAGAGAATGTCTATTATTTGACAAATTCTTGTGATGATGAAATCATCATGACTTTATTTATCTGTGTTTTACCATGATATCTAATTTCGCAGTCAAAACCAATTTCTCTTAGTACCCAGGTCCGCATAGTGTTGTGGCGCGCGCGTCGCGGTATCGACAATTTGCATTGTCTGTAGCACGCCCAGACGCGTCGATAAAAAGATTACACGTTTGCGTATACGAATCGTGCGTGATGGGAATAATAATGCGCTATCCCCTTTGGTGGTGGCATTAATAGATTTTAATCACCGTGGCCAGTTAGCTTTGACACTGTGCTACTGGGTACGCGATCTAATCGGGAAGTGTTCGTAGAAGGCAGGACTGACATGTTATCAGAAAGAACGGTAAAAGATTTAATCAGTAAATTACTGCTGGTTTATTTTCATTCACATTTAAAATATTTTTAAATTTTTTTTACTTATAATAATTTTATCTGTATACAGTAAAAATTATAATAAGTTCATTATTATTTCTCACCAAGGCTTATATTTTCTTTATTTAAATGATTCTTCATTTGCACCTCTTTTATTTTTAATACAAAATTAAAAAACGTTATCACAAGCAAATTTATTGTAAACTGCGTTCGCGAAAATACTATTTCGTATAATCTGAGACACGTCGTAAAGCTTTTGAGTGCGGATTTAAATATTTTTATCTATTTGAAATATTAATGGCGTTTTAAGCATTAAGAGCATTATGGACACCCTTGTTTTTGTTCGGCGAATTTGCATGCACGGGGGCCAGTGGGAAAATTGGGTGTTTGCGTTCGGACGGATCAAAGAGATGCATTATAGCAATGTATTCACTAACACGTAAATAAATAAAGATAAACATTGTTTTAAGCCGGAGCGGCGCAAATATCGCGGTGAACTGTCGATATACGCACAACACTATTTGTAAAGAAATGTTTGATTGTTTTGTAATGAAACCTTTATATCTATACTAATTAATTATTATTATTATTATAAATGTGAAAATGTGTCTGTCTGTCTGTTACCTCTTCAATCTCAAACCTCTGAACCGATTTTGATAAAAAAATGGATGGAAATACTTTGAATCCCGGGAAAGGACATAAGATACTGTCTATACCACAAAAATGGACGATTCCTCCGCTATATACGAAATTTCGCGCAACTGAGTTGTGGGCGTCATGTAGTTAACAATACAATATTTTATTTTGGCCGTGGCCCGTGATTATAATACTAATACTGTCTTTTATAAATGTGGCAACAGATAATGTTTATTAAGAGAATAGAACGAGGGTTTATTATACTTCTTGGGCGTCATTAAATCAGTGACAACTTTGTAGCGGTTCCGTAGTCTGTAATGTAAAAGCCATAATAACTTCTCCATCAGTTACGAGTACTTTATTAATAAAGTCACTAATAACGAATTATAAGTAATATTTCCTACTCGTAGTTAGGACAGTTGTTCTCTAAATTTTGTCACTTTCGACTTCTTTATGCCTACATAATATATCTTCTTACATTTAGGATGAACATGCAAAGACCCAAGCCCTTCAGCCAAGACGTTTTCTTTATGGGTTCGTTATAGAATCGCTGATCCAAATGTATGGAATTGATTGAAGTATTCGATAATACGAAGTTGACGTCCGACTTGTCTAATGTCAATTCCATACATTTTGATCGGCGATTTTATAAAGAGGCGATAAAGAAAACGTATTATTATTATTTTTTTTTAAATGAAATAAGGGGGCAAACGAGCAAACGGGTCACCTGATGGAAAGCAACTTCCATCGCCCATGGACACTCGTAGCATCAGAAGAGCTGCAAGTGCGTTGCCGACCCTTTAAGAGGGAATAGGGTAATAGGGGAGGGTAGGGAAGGGGAGGGTAGGGAAGGGAAGGGAAGGGAATAGTTGAGGGTAGGGAAGGGAATAGGGTAGGGGTTAGGGGATTGGGCCTCCGTTAAACTCACTCACTCGGCGAAACACAGCGCAAGCGCTGTTTCACGCCGGTTTTCTGTGAGAACGTGGTATTTATCCGGTCGAGCCGGCCCATTCGTGCCGAAGCATGGCTCTCCCACGTGTTGCCTAGAAGCTCAAGTATAGTTTTGATTTAAATTCAGTATGAATTATGATACTTGAAATGTTAACGAGGTTTAGTTTCGGCAATTTAAGACAGTACCATAAAACCGTTTCATGGCAAGCTAAGCATGCTGAACTTTTCAACGATGTTTTTCCCATTTCGTGTCATCTTATTGCTCAAAATATTACAAGTCTGGTACGCGACAATTAAACACGAATTATGTGGCGTTGCGGCCACTATCGATTTTTCCGTCCCCAAGTTTGTTGACAAAGGCAGGTTCTTAGCGAAATGAGATGCACCCCAAAGAATATTACGGCCGTCCGGACTCAGGACGCACCTCATACTCTTATTGATCTTTTAACGGAGATGTCTAACTTTGTATCTGGTGGAACGCAACTTGTCAATTCAATTCTCCTGCGTTTTTAACGTTTTATGGGAGTTTTTCAGACTTTCGCAAGTATGATTCGCAGTATGTACTTTACATCCATTATATTTTACTTGTAGAAGACTGTGACTAGTAGCATGTGAAGTGAGGCATAACATTTACTTACTTATAAAGATATTACGTAGTGTATAACCATTTAAAGTCCGCTGACTTTGTCCGTCGTGTGATTTTTTTAATATGCCAGACACAGACGAGCAGACCTTTTATATTTATTTGTTGTTAAAAAATGTTGTACGTAAATAAATTAATTTTAATGATTAAGTAAATCATTGACCCAATCAATCGTCTCCACCGTGCAGAGTCGCGGACACGCGCATAAAAACAAAACTCATCTGTTTACAAAACTTTTTGCGAAGAATGTAGACCGAATTTAAATCGAACTCGCTCAGTTTATTACTCAAATATGTAAATGTGCGACGTCACTACCCTTATAAAGACCCTGCTTGAATTGAAAATTTACAACGAGCGAGCGGGCTCGTGTTCAGTGCGGCTACGTCTTTCAGCTAACTCGCTGCCTCTAGCGTGTTGCGAGTAAAAAAAGATAATCGCGGCGGTCGATACGCAAACGTCATAAATGCCAAAGTGACAGCTGACGTCACGTGTGAAGGAGACGGGTGGCGGGAAAGAGACAGAAGATAGGCAAGGAGGTAAATATTATTTGATTTCATCTAATGTTATGTACGTGTGCATGCTTCTATTAGTTGTTATTTTTTCCGTCGACGTCTACGATTCTACATTATAACAATACAGAAAAATTATCATGATTGTTAAAAGCTCAAAAAACTTTACATTTGTTTTCTTGGATCCGACTTTATTGCGCAGTCATGAGATTGTTTATGAGAAAAAGTAAAAATTTAGGTGTTTGTTTCCAGTTCCCCTGAACCATGTTTCTACGTCTTGACTTACCAGCTTTTAATTATTATTCCTCAGCAAATAAAGAACTGTCATGTTTATAATTAATTGTACCCTACATACTTTTGGCGTTGTCTATGATATTGAATGTGGAATTTTAATAAAGGAGCTATGTTTGGAGAGACGTTTTATAACCTCATCAGTGAGGGTATGCGGAGTCGGGACGTGACGACGCGGCTTGGGAGGTGTAGCCCAACTCCGCGATTCATTTACCGACTTCTAAAAATGAGGTTTTGTGTTTTGTTGTGGATGTTTCTTGTCGTAAAGTAAACAAAATATTGAAGCTCCACTAAATCATGTGACATTGTATTGTATGATAGCACGATGAAGAAGATACATTCAAATTGGTAGCATCAGAACCGTACAGATTTTTATATAATAATATAATATTATCATGATCTAATTGAGTATAATATTATCTACATCAGACAATGATGAAAACTCAAAGCAGATATGTTATTACCGCGCGCGTTGTGAAGATTCAAATACGGCCCAATTGGGCCGTCTGTTGTTTAGTTTGCATCGAGCGCAGTCACAAACGTGCCGCGTCTTGTCTTACCTAAATAAATTGAAAATGACGTCGTGCGTGTTTCGAAAATGTACCAATTATGACTCGAAAGTAAACAAAACACATGGAATCTCTTACCACATGTCTTAATTGCAGTAAATACCTCGATTATTTACATTTTCAATAATTTTTTTAACAATCTGGAAAAAATCGAATTTACGTCATAGCTCAGGCGAAGAAAGAGACAGCAATACGATTCGACGTTTAAAAATAGAACTGTCTCTTTTATGTAAATAGTTTTTCGTATCTTTTGTTTCATTTATCTGTCAAATTTGTCAATGTTTGCAATTTTGAATTTGAAAATTGTTCGGAAGAGATTTAAGCCGGAAAATAGTATGGACGTAACATATATGTATAAGTAGAGTATCATTGACATCAGACTAAGTTTCAGTTTACAGAGAAAACGTGACACAATGTTGTCTAAGACAATATGAATAAAATTAAACTTCATTTACTACACAAGAAGATAGGTGATAAACTCAATGCAAAAGGACGAATTTCGAGCTCCTTGCATTATAACTTATCTAGTATCGGCCTGACGCTAAGTAACCAAATTCTCTCAAGATCGTAACCAGAAATGGGACCCAATCGATGGCCATCGAGCAGTCTTAACTCCGAGCCCCTATAGGGCCGCAGGGCAGCGATTATCATAACAAGGCACCCATTACGCACCTATGGCATAGGCGGTACGCAAAATTCATTTTGCACACCCCTAGCACCGCGTCGCTTGCAGCGCGCTGTGATAGAGTCACATTTCGCGCGCCAACTCCCATACAACGCGCGCTAGGGTTGTCATCACTTTTGTTACTCTGAAAACTAGAATTTGACAGGCGAATGCTTCGTTTGTCAATTGGCATCGATTGTTAACGCTGAGCTGGCAGCCCCGGGCTAGCTCGACCCCGGTAGGTATTTTTCGTTGCTAACTAGATAACAAGTGGTTTAAAATTGGAATTTACATAATATGAGGGTAGTTGCAAGGGGGAGTTAGTTGGCCTTATGTAATTAGACACTATGTACTTGTTGTTTTGAAAAAATATACCGTGAACATGGACTTTTCATGAACCTATTACATCTTTAATGTAATAGGTTCATGACCATGCATTTCAAATTTTTTTTATGTTTTGGAAGGACTTATTTTAGATTCATAAATCAAAAGCTTTACCTTGAAGATTTACCAATAGGAGGATCGCTAGTTTATTTGGCATATTTTAAAGTAAAATGCTTAAGTGTGGCAAAAATTTGTATAAAAAATTTTAGTTCAACTCTTAAAATTGTCTACTCTTTTGGCTAAGCTATACCCAATTAACACTTTGCTTCAGGACATCAGCTGAAAAAAAGTTATTGCAAAAATAGAACTAACCGTAAATACAGGCTTTCCAAATTACAAACTACAAAATACAAACACAAACATTGATGTATAAAAATACCTCAACATCTATTATTGTTCACAGATTTTTTCATGCGAACATTTTTGTACATACATTTTTCAGTTAACTAAACAGACATTCTAACTGTATCGGCAGTTTTAAACAAGTTGTATGCAAATATAATAAGGGTCTGCTCACACTGGACAATGTCATTATTATCATCATCGTCATCACTAAACATTGCTATCTATTATTACTAGAGATCGCCCAATGGTCGAAATTCGACCTTAGATTCAACGACATTAGGACAACTACGTTTAATTTGTAAAAAAATATTGACTTTATAATATTTTTTTTCAACTCTCATCTCTGGGACTCAGCTCTCAGACTGGTCGTGTAAGCATTGTCTAATAGTATCTAAGATTCAATAAAAAAAAACTATAATCCATTTTTAATTTGTCAACTTGTTGTCAACAGACTTTAATCATAAATAATTCGTAAGTATAGGTTTGTCACTCAAAAATCTGTCATCTTCTTGAGTGTGCGTGTTGTAATGTGTGTAATGTTTTATTTCTTAAAAAAATGTGTGATAACAGCATAATTTCAAAATAATATTAGCTCGGTGCACTCCTTCACCATATAAACTATAACTGTGCAAAATTTCATTCACCTACGTTTCCGCATTTTTCGTCAAAAGGGAGACAAAGTTTTTCGCTTGCGTATTGATATATAGATATTAATATTCTATACTGGGAATAACTGGTAGTACAGAGTTCAATCCAATGGCACAGACTCATATAATTTTTTAAATTCAAAATAACGTTTTCCGTATAAAGTAGTATACAATATACATACTCATATAATAAATGCGAACGTGTGTCTGTCTGTCTGTTACCTCTTCACGCCCAAACCACTAAACCGATTTTGATAAAATTTGGTATGGATATGCTTTGGGTCCCAGGAAAGGACGTAGGATACTATTATCCCGGAAAAAATATACGGTTCCCGCGCGATAAACATAATTTTCATCTAGTTTTATATAATTTCTTAAGTCGACTAATGTTTTTGAACATAAAGTCCACGCTTGTGTTAAACGATGCCCTTGTTAACAAACTTAGGCACAGCGCAGACGACAGACTATCCGTGACGCACTTTTTAGTCCGTGAAAATAGTACGTATGCAATTATAATATGCAGTAACGCACACGTATGCAATTATATGCGTTACTGCATATAATTGCATACGTACTATTTCCACGGACTAAAAAGTGCGTCACTACTCACGGATAGTCTGTCGTCTGCGATGCGCCAATTCAAATTACAATTTAGGCTTTAACGCTCGATGTGTCCCGACCCTAATGGCCGGCGGGCTGCACGTGTGTTACGTTATCAATATCCCATGATAAAACAAACCGCGTTTGTTTGTCTGTCGGTTTGTTACACCAACTCTCGGTTCACTGCCGTCGATCCAAGGTACAAGACGGACTTGAAAAAATATTGTGTTGTGTTGTTTTTGATCGTGAATTAATTTATTAGGGCCAGGGGAAGGTATGCAGTAACTAGAAATGTATATAACGTATTTGCAAGTCGGTTAACAAGCAAAATAATCGTTATCAAAGGAGAAATATGATAATTTCTAACCCTGAAAATATAAGTGCGTCATTTTAGCAAACTTTAGTGTGCGTTTGGAACATGCAGCCATATAAACTGTCCATCTTTAGTGTTTTGAATTAAAAAAAAAACATTTTTTCTAAGCCGGTATTGAAAATGTAATTAAAGGAAAACATAAAAAATGTTTATAGCAGAGCGTGGTTTCGATCCACGGACCTCTGGGTTATGGGCCCAGCACGCTTCCACTGCGCCACTCTGCTCCCTGACAGGGTGACGAAATTAGGCTACAGAATTAGCTCGCATAGTCTGGATTACGTCACACATCAAATTAATTGCCATTACGTCATCAAGGCAAATCAGTCTAGATGACAAATCATCATCATCAGTCAATTGCCTACTACTGATGAATGTAAGCCAAGATGTCAGATAATAAATTATTAAAAAGCAACAAATAATACCAAATAAGTTATATTAGACCAGCAGCAGAAGACCTTATAAGGGCACAAAAATACATACATTGACTTGTCTTATCTTTTTTCCTGAGAACCTCACAAACTAGATGAACAGCTGATCCGACAGTCTCGCGACACTTCAAAACGTAACCCATTTATATAAACTCAATAGTAAGTGAAAAACACTTGACAAAATGTCCTGTAGAGCTCAAAACTTATACACAATATCAGTAGCCCGAAGCGGTACTTGGGGAGTGTTTTCTATAACTTTTTAATAGCTAATGCAAGGGCTTAAAAGGACCAGTGAGCAAAATGCCCGCGGCAAACCACTTCAATAATTTTTGCGTTAAAAAATCAATACGTCAATGTCATTGTTCGTCGCGACTCGCGAGTACCAGGCACGCATAAGGTTGAGAGAGGTTTTAAGTTCAAGTCTTGTAAGGACTGGTACCTAAAGTCCTCAGTACAAGTACAATTCCTCACAGTAAGAAATTGTACTGGTATTGAACAACGTAACCTGTCGAATTAAATAACCACTGGGCAACATAGAGATATTCCAAAAAAGTTTATAATAAACGAGATTTTGCCCGCGGATTCGCTCGCGTTAGCAAGTATTATTGTATACAAACTTTCATCCCCTATTTTGACACCTTGGGGGTAGAATTGATCATAATCCTTTCTTAGCATATGCCTACATCATAACATCTACCTACATGCAAAATTTCAGCCCGATCCGTCCAGTGGTTTGGGCTGTGCGTTGATAGATCACCATGTCAGTCAGTCACTTTTGAGTTTTATATATTACGAGCTTTTGCCCGCGGCTTCGCTCGCATTAAGAAGTATTATTATATACAAACTTTCATCCCCTATTTGAACCCCTTGGGGTTGGAATTTATCAAAATCCTTTCTTAGCGGATGCCTACGTCATAACATCTACCTGCATGCCAAATTTCAGCCCGATCCGTCCAGTGGTTTGGGCTGTGCGTTGATAGATCACTATGTCAATCAGTCAGTCACCATTGAGTTTTATATATATAGATATAGATTATTAATTTTTAACATTAATTCCCTACAGTTACTAATAATAATATCTTTATGTTTTGATGAGGTGGAAAAGGACAAACACTTTATACGTCTTTCAGTAATTGTAACTATCTTCCAATACTACGAAGTTTTCCTAAAGGCGACTGCAAGCTTTCTTTTCTATTGTACTATTTTCACTCCCTAATTATGCCGTATAGAAAAAATAATAGTACACATTCGAAATACTAAGGACAAAGTTGTCCCAAAGGAAAAAGTTATACTAATTATCCACTAGTTGGGACAAATATGGCGTATCATTTTAATAACGGGCCAGTTCGGGCACAATGCACCTCGGGGAGTCTGCGGCTCAATAAATGGTACAATGGGGTACCATGGACCCCCACCGAGCGGTATAGTGTTAATCTCACTTAGGGGCTTATATGCACCTGCACTGGATGACTTGAGACCTGCCTTTTCATGGTGTTAGTGATGGGGGATGAAAAGTGGAACTGTAACAGTGCTAAACATAATATTTTAAATGCGATAGTGTGTCAAACCGTGGGAGAGCCATGCTTCGGCATGAATGGGCCGGCTCGACCGGAGAAATACCACGTTCTCACAGAAAACAGGCGTGAAACAGCGCTTGCGCTGTGTTTCGCAGAGTGAGTGAGTTTAGTAGAGGCCCATCCTACTCTATTCCCTTCCCTACCCTCCCCTATTCCCTTTCCTTCCCATCCCTACCCTCCCCTAATACCCTATTCCCTCTTAAAAGGCCGGCAACGCACCTGCAGCTTTTCTGATGCTGCGAGTGTCCATGGGCGACGGAAGTTGTTTTCCATCAGGTGACCCGTTTGCTCGTTTGCCCCCTTATTTCATTTAAAAAAACCATTGAACCGATATTGTGGAAATGGAGATACTTTGAGTTCCGGGAAAGGACATAAGATTACTTTTCATCCCGGTAAAATATCCGGGTGGTGTCGCGTCGGCATCTCAACAGAAGCGCATCATTTCATTAGTATTAATTTAATAATATAATAATAATTATCTATGGACGCTTCTCACCACGTCAGTCTGGCCCCGTGCTAAGTACCTGACGGACTTGTGTTACGGGTACCAGACAACGGATATATATTTAATTCTTTTACACTATACATATATTTAAGATTTTATTATATTATACACATATTTAATAGGTACACATCCATGACCCAGGAACTTTGAAAACTTTGTTCCGTCGGCGGGATTCGAACCCGCGAACCCCGGCTTGAGCTACCAACAGCCCACCAACTGAGCCACAGAGGTCGTCAGAGACGTCGTCGTGTACAATTTGCAACGTCCAAAATGCGTCAGGATTTTCTAAATAGGTACCTATTGTCTAAAATTAGATGACCAAAACAAATTTCGTTGATCGCTCGGAAACCGTGCATTTTGCGGGTAAAAAGTATCCTACTTCCTTTCGAGGGACTCACAGTATCTTCACATCAAAGGGGTATGAAGATTTTTGTATAGAGCCTGGCTGACCTACTTTCCGTCATTGTGTTTTTCCGCGTTCACGAATATTTTTTTCAAAAATGCATAGCATACAAGCAAAAAATAATCTTGAACAAAACCGCGTAAAGTGTCACATTTCCAAGATTTGAGCTGCCAAAGTTGCAATATCTTAAATTGGTAAAACTTTGGCAGCTCATATTATTATCTTCGAAATGTAACACCTTACGTGGTTTTGTCCAAGATAATTTTTTGTTTGTATTGATGTTAGCTATCCATTTTTGAAAAAAATATTCGTGAACGCAGAAAAACACAATAGCGGTACGGTAGGTCGGCCAAAATCTTCGTACCCCTTTCTGCAATATCGGTTCAGGGCGTGACAAGTAATAGACAGACAGACTTTCGCATTTATAATATTAGTATGGAGGTATGGATTTGTCTTAAAATCGAGTTTAACCCTCAAACTATCGGGCGACACATCAAAGCAATAAAAGGGGTGACCGGGGTAGGTCATAAACAAAAAATTAAAACTTTTCGATACATTACCCGCGCACAATACTACCGACTAAATACTCAACATTAAGGTGTCGTTAGTCAAACACCGTTTAACACCCACAAGCCAAATTTATCCCTATAACCAGGGTATAGAGTTGAATATTACATGCCTGGAAAAGTCCCGTAGGTACTTTTACGATAAAATCTTCATGAATGGTCCCGTTGGTTGATATTAATAAATTATGTGAACATTTTTGCGAATTGTTTTATGAGATATACTTATTAGTTGACGTGAACTTTTACGAGATGAAATATTAATGGATTCTGGAATGAAATTTATGGTTTTTAGGCTATTTGGAGGAGTTTGTAGGGTACTAGCTCTACTAGCTGATCCGGCAACCGTTGTTTTGCCTTTTCACTGGGAATATTCTACAGAGCATCAAAGGAAGACTTTCAGATCGTATACAACATTAATAGGGCGACAAACTTCTAAGAAATGAAAGTATTATGTCGCCCAGATTTCAGAAATTTCGATAGGCGCTATTCAGGATAGTTTGTTTGGTCTTCTACAGCGTTATTTCGAGTTTGGTTTTTTTTATGAAATAAGGGGGCAAACGAGCAAACGGGTCACCTGATGGAAAGCAACTTCCGTCGCCCATGGACACCCGCAGCATCATAAGCGCTGCAAGTGCATTGCCGGCCTTTTAAGAGGGAATAGGGTAATAGGGGAAGGTAGGGAAGGGAAGGGGAGGGTAGGGATGGTGATAGGGTAGGGGATTGGGCCTCCGGTAAACTCACTCACACAGCGAAACACATCGCAAGAGCTGTTTCATGCCGGTTTTCTGTGAGAACGTGGTATTTCTCCGGTCGAGCCGGCCCATTCGTGCCGAAGCATGGCTCTCCCACGCATACGATAAATAGATGCTGAATTATTTTCAGAAGTCAAACCTACAGGGCAATCAAAATCAGTATAGTGAGACAGAGAACCATCTCACTATTACATCTTTGTGTTGTGGTTCCACTATAGGTTTACTGCATGTCTTTGTACTGTACTTGGTACCACTAAACAGTAGTGTGAACTAGCTCCTAATTATCCCGGCCATAACAATGGACACACGCAGGGGACAGCTAGCCCGTTATTGTCCTGAGCTAAAATATGGTTAACCTATTTTATGACGTATTTTCGCTAGTCCTCTCTATTAAATATTGAGTACACAATAATTTTGTATATTTAGAAGCTATTTACAATGATTATAATGAAGTTTGTAACTTTGTGACGTTGTATGGATCTCAGGATTTACTAATTTTAAAAAAAATCACTTTAATAGAAAACCAATTTTTTATGAGTTACTTATAAAAATTTCTACAGTAAAAAAAGAGTGTTCAAAATTTCACCGGGGTGTCCAATAAAGTTTGTATGTCAGGAATTTTTCACGCGGCGAAGACGCGGCGAAGATAGTACAGTAATTTATAAACTAAAATGTTGAATAAATTACAAACTACGTATATAGTATGGACGCCTGTCATTGTGACTTGCGTGTTAAACTTGTTTCAGTTTTTATAATTCACCATGAAAAAGGTAACTAGAATTTGCACTGTAATGTAAATTGTAGTTCTTCAAGGCTAGTGAAAAAACCTCCACTCAGAAGTCTATAACATTTTATTTATTATTATGTAATTTGTGAGTAAGTCATTAACATTATAGAGTCATGGCATCATAGAGAAAACTAATTTTAAAAATTCGTAGCGATCTCGTAGCTCTATGCTACGAAACTACAGATCTGTCTAAATAACTACGAATAATAAAAACTAATACCGAATAAACATAAATATAAGTATATATAATAATATTATCAGATCATTAGAAAATAATGCTTGTGAGTGTATAGGTAGGCACAGTATAAATGGTCGCTGTTAAGCATTAGTGTCCTAACCCACAATTTTTTCGTTGTTAAAATTTGAATGCAGTCTTGTTCTAAATTATCTAAACAACATAACTGCATTCATAACTCAATACGTAATTTTTGGTGGGTTAGTACACGAATGCTTAACAACGTAAAAACTCCAAATATAGGTTACATTTGAAAAAGAACGGTATCCAGGAATTAGGTATTTACAATTGTTCTTCTATGACAAAAGTACAACAACGTTACAATCATAATGTTTATGTGACATCGGCACGTTTCGGGACGGAACTATTATGCAGATGAGAGGAGGAAATGAAAAATCGTCGCGATACACTATCACTTGCAGTGTATCGTGTAATAAATATATAGTATTTTACGACTTCTGTGTACGGTGACCATGAGTTTGGAATATGTGGGAATGGTCAGGACAATTCAGAAGTGGGAAAAATAGTAACATTATACTTTTATTATATAAACTTAAGTTTAATATTATTATTGTCGTTGAAATTTAAATTGTTAAATTGGAATTAATATTTGACAATATAACTTTTTTTTCTCATTGATACTAAAGCTTTGCAATGACATACTTTATGTAGGTATATATTCTATAGTTTATGAATATTATATCTATTTATATTATATAATATGTATATTATTGTTTATGTATGTTTATTATAATTAAACTTATATAAGTAAATATAGTTTTATTCATTATTTATATGTATATATATATATATACATAAATCGATTTATTTTATCGTTAATCCTTTGTGTCTCATTACCACGAATGCGCCTGTATTATACATTCTCAGTATCACCCTAAGGTTGGTTGGTAGAGAATGCCACAAGGCATTAAGCCCACCTTTGTAAATTTGCATAAAGTGTTAATAAATAAATAAATAAATAAATAAATTTAGCTCCTCACCTCAAACTAATCTAGGTAGAGTTCAGTTTACGCCGAGACGCAACGCGACGTAATACAAATGCATTCATTTTGAAGATTAATTGTTATCGTTGTGTCGTTTAACTATCGACAGCCACAGCCTCCAATAAAATAGTAACAACTGACATCACACATGGACCATGGTAGACACTGTATATTTTTTCCCAGTCACGGCGTCCCAGCAACTGCGAGGGCATAAGATCCCTTCCTTCTTCCCTCTCTATCGGCATCACATACATTTTACAAAAATGTAAATTTATAAATATCATCATCCACATCTACCCTACAGTCTACAGCTTCCTTCAAAACCTTGCCACTGTTAACACAATACGATCCCACTTCTGATCCGGCCAGGACTTATCCCATCCCTTGCGCCATGATGCGTCACCCACATCCTAATGTTTTAGCGTGCGTTTTGTTTCTCTCGTGCATCGATAGCGATCGCCACGCGGCCATTGTGACGGCAGCGCGTGCCCTTCATTATTCCCGCGCCAAAATGTTCCAACATCGCTTTGTTAGGAGATTAGGCGTGATTCGGGAATTGTATTGTCTGAATGTCGAACATCTAGACGGCGACTGTGTGAATTACCGTCGTTATTGTTTTTTTTTCTGTTAAATCGGTGTTTTGGGAAGACGAAAACAACTGGATGAACGTTTGTCTAGCAGAGTAACAGCATAGGTTCATAAAAAACAGCACAGTTTCTAGCACAAAATTTGAAGACGATATCACTGTGAATCAATTTCTCTCCTAATTAAATTTTCGTAGCGGTCTACGAAAGACGTAGAAGAAAAATTATGTCTACGAGAATGTCAATCATATTATCATAACTCCTAATCGCTCAAATTTAATACAAGTTTTGCAACGTTCTTACTAATGATTACGATTTTATTTATTACCTAATAGGCACCGCTTTTTACTAAATACTATGTGTTAGTAATTATAGTTCTAATAAGTTTAATTCAAGTAGTCTCATACTTATAGCTGTTATTATTTTGGAGTATTAATCTATCTAAATCTAAAAATATTTTCTCTAAACAACTACGTGGAATAGTCCACAGTATCATTTGTTACATCAACCCTCGATTAATCGCCCCCAATACAAAAATATCGCGCCGGTCTAGGAGACCATTGTGCGGTGGGCGGTACCAGGCCATATTTATTATTTTTGTCACCATTGTGTTGTATGGGATTAAACCCCGTATTTAGATGAAATTGAGGATAAGGTCCGCTAATCCCGGCCTTTGTGGTGGTTGGTATCGATTTTTATTCATGGTCAGAGGCGTTAGCGCAATCTTTTGTTAGTAAGTCAGTACGACATCCTTTGTAGAGTGTTAACAAAACTGTCCAACAAAAATGTTGAGTGTAATTTAAATGACTCTATAGCCTAGAAACCGGTTGCAGACACCAAGTAGGTAGAAAGAGTAAGTTGCTCACTAATTTCGAAATAAAACACTTTTCGCTTCATATTTTTTCTGACTTCATGCTATTCTTTTTTTCATACTATGCGATGATAAGGATTTAAAAGCCAAACACATATTTCTCTATCTATTTACTACCGTATCCGATAACCCGGTGGCAATAAACAGCATAACATGGAATGGCCGTTTGACACTGCATCCCGCTTGAAACTTCCTTAGTTTTATCATCACGAACAATCGCCGTGTCCTAACTGAGTGCGAAGGGGTCTTTCTGTCCCGAGGCACCGCTTGAAGGGTTAGTGAGGTGCTAACGCTGTTACAAGTATTCAGTCTAAAGTCATTACATACTACACTAGACCCAATTTGATTGAAATTTTACAAAAAAATATGTATAAGCTATACCGCCTTATACACACGAATATTCAGCTATTTTTATTTTCATAGGCAAGCAATAGCGATGGCATAATTTCTGTCCTGTAAGCTATGTCCACACTATGCGCTTTCGTCTTCAATTTTCGTCATCTTCTTTGTATTCAACTTTCGTTTGGCGCTTTCAATAATTGAATGCGTTAACGAACGCAACGCCAACATTGTCATTTTTGTTCAGTTGCAGTGTCTGTCAGCTTTGTAACATGTACGACGAGAACATTTTACTGGGTGGAATATGTGCGGCTTAATTGGTCATAAGAAATTTCATAAAAAAATCGAACTAAGCGAAAGTTTTGGATACGGTCAGAGCGCATGCGTCGCGGGCATGCCTCACGTACGTTGTTAACTGCGCTATGACGCATACCCTTGACGAACAAAA
Organism: Aricia agestis; assembly: GCF_905147365.1. NCBI lineage: Eukaryota > Metazoa > Arthropoda > Insecta > Lepidoptera > Lycaenidae > Aricia > Aricia agestis. The sequence goes on from NC_056415.1 coordinate 16,658,719, forward strand.
AAAGGCACAGTGTGGACAAAGCTAATGCAAGCTTTAGCTATGTATATATTTTCGTTCGCATATAAATTAAAGATAATGTAAATTGAGTATTCGAGAATATACTTGACATTTTAAAAGTGTTTTGAAAAATATTAGTTTTTAATATGTGTAGAGTAGACGACTACACATTTTCTACATAGACTCTATTGAGTAGGATAAGGTAACTAATAACTTTATACTAGTGTACTCTTTTGGATTATACTGCAATATGGTATACTCCAGTATAAACTAGCATTACAGAGAACTGTTTGCGCAGTACAGTTCTAGTTACCGACTGAAAGTAAGTTAAACTATACTGAAGTATACTGAATATATTACACATATGCGAAGATGCTTCCAGCCGATATGGAAATCGGTATAACTTTCGTAAAGTGTATTTAGTTATACATTTATTACATGCAGTGGATATAGAAACCAATAAGTATAATACCATGATCAAAGTTATCAATTAAAGCTTTACAAAACTATATTTATAAGTGACAATATGCAAAGTGATAAAATTAGCAAAATATTACGTAGCTCATAATTCAAGTTTTAGGCTTTGGATGTTTTTTAAATTAGTATTTAAAAACAAAACAGCGACATCTAGCGAAAAGGTCCACTGACTATCATAATATCTATAAATAAAATATACTGAACTCTACTGCCGACCTAAGCTTACATAACCAAAAAATTAAAAAAACATCGTCTACACAAAAAATCGTTACTTCCTTGATTGTTTTAAACATCCCTACAGGCCGGGAGCAATCAATACAGGGCCGGCGCTGAGCGGAATACTAAGTAGGCGACCCTGCATCTAAGACGTACCAGCACATTTAATCAAATGCAATATCTGTATCATATCGATTTTCGGTGATATATAGAGGGTTTGGAGCAAGAGATGTGCAGAAGAAAACTAGTTTGGTATTTTTTGTAGGTCAGAGAAGTATTAAAGTAAACGTTAAACTTAAAGTAGGAGCTTCTCTTCTTGCATTGGTTTTCTAAAGGCCACCTTCTACGTTGAGCCATGATGGATAACCATGATGGTCTCCTACAGTTGTTTTCACAATTGAAGACGTAAGTTAGTAAGTAGAAGCAGGTAAGTAACAGTTAAAAATTGCCGTTTTTTTGCATAAATAGAGGCTTTTGGGCCGGAAAATGATTTGAAATAAAAAAACTGTGTATTTTATGTGTAGCCAGATATATTAGCTAGATGATGTAGTAGGTAAGTTAAACGTTTTTTTTAATTATAAGAAAAAAATTAGAAATTTTCCTTCTGTTACAAAATGTTGCTTATCTGGTTCTTTTACTCACGTATTTAATTGTTTCCATGTTTACCTCCATGATCTTAAAGCTGCCTATACATAGTATAAAGACCACATTGACTCATGGGCAAGCATAGACGAATATACCCTTTTACACGTATTGATCCATCATGAATCGAGAGGCCGCACAAACCATCTTGCATCCGACTTATCAATAGCAACTTAACCCAAACAAAAGCAATCCAATCATCGCATCCCTCAAATCAACTTAGCGTTTTAACCCTTGTTGACTTTTGACGTACATCGAATGTTATCTTAGTTTACTTAATCAGCAGGAATCGGCGCGGGTCTCCTGGGCCCCTTAACCAGTTAACCGGCTCTCCCCATCGGGGGTCAAAAGGGGTTTTCATAATCTCGATGCGAAAGGAAAATATTCCTTATCTTTTTAATTATGGCACCGACGCTCCGTCATCTGTTTTAATTTTCTCCTCCCTTGGGACTATAGGGAATATTGCAGACTGCAGTGTAGTTAATGCTTCATACTGTTACGGTGCTTAGCTGAAGCGTCACACAATATGAACGCTGTGACGTATATTTAAGTTTTTTTTTTGTTTTTAATAAACACAGCTAATTCATAATTACTTTTAGCTTTGTTCACACTGTGCCTTTTTCTGTTCTTCAAGGACATGCGTTAAAGCGTAGTCAACAGCGAACGTGAGGCATGCCCGCGACGCATGCCTTGTTCTATTCTAGTTATTTTCCGTTTATACTATAATATTTTATTTTGATCATCAATTATTTAAGAATTCGTATGTATGACATTTATGAATGTTTTCATAAATGTCCTACGTCTTGATCTATCACGGATACACGACTAACCCTGCAAGAAGAACCGGTGCCAGAAACTCGCTTAGGATCACTTTTTAGCTTATGGTATAAATGGTAGACCGTAGATATTAAATTATAGTCATAAAACATTTTGCTGGCATGTAAATTACATTTTATATCTTAGACGACAAGGCTGACCAGAAAAAAAATCACGATCATTAATAAAAAAAAAAATATCTCGGCCAATTTGATCGTACAAATCGCTCGCCAGTCGCCCCTCGCGCGGCGCTGGTGTCAAACTACCGCCCATCTGTCACTGCGCAAAACTTAATAAGCGATCCGTCACCATAAAATAACCATTATAAAGCCGTCGGACGCTTTTAAAAGTACATCAAGAAATGAAATCGCTAGTTAATTACCAGGAGACTTCGCGGCTCGGGTTTCGCTGGGGTGACTGGGCCTGCGAGACCCAGCCATACGGATACGGTTACAAGTAACAAATCGGATTCTATCGTAGTGTTTGGAGATAAAAGGAATAGCTTGTATTCAAAGTGTCAGACAGCTAAATTGTCAAGGGAGCTAGTAGCACAAGTGTAAACTTCTTGTAGTAGCATAACCACAGAAAGCAGTAATCACTTTCTACAACGTAACTAATCAAAAAACTATGTGTCAATATGCAACGTCCATAACTACCTGCATGCATATCTTATATCTTTAAACGAGCAATTCTTGTATATATATATATATATATATATATATATATATATATATATATATATATATATATATATTGGAATCTCGGAATCGGCTCCAACGATTTTCATGAAATTTAGTATATAGGGGGTTTCGGGGGCGATAAATCGATCTAGCTAGGAATCATTTCTAGAAAATGTCATTTTCATCGGATACCGAGCTCGGTCAAATAGCTAGTTGTAAACTATACAAAATATATCGAAAACTCAAAGAAATTTTAATAAACAATGCAGATTTGATAGGCATTCACGCTCAAGAACCAGATACAATTAAACAACAATAAAAGGACCCCAAAGCCGTCAAGACGCACAAAACGCTGGCTGGGTCACTTTTACCCCTGCCCGCTGCGATATGTATGCAAATGTTTAGTATGACATATAACAGGTAGGCATGGCGGCCCCATTCACGTCTGAACGCTTCACTGGCTCCTAACGAATCATTCGCTGCGACCTCGCCCGTCTGCCAGAATCAGGTAGGAACTATTTACCTACGGGGTCTGCGCGGCCCCCAACGCGGCCGGAGGGTTGAGTTTGATTGTTAATTACGTTCTTGTCTGCGGAATATGGCCTGATAAATTGCGTTATTGTTCTCGTGTTTACGTTGATTTGCGTTTTTATAAGCCGGTCCGTCACCAAAGCCTAGATACTCGTACGAGGATTCTCGTTGGTACTAAAAATATTCGTGTTTCCAAAAAATGTTGTCTTTTTTGATATTTTTTCATCAATTTTAAACATGGCGGTAGAATAAGCAAAACTTCTCTTCCATTGTCCAAATTTTCTAGTCCAGTTGTTACCAAAATCGCACTACCTATGGACATATTTTCAGATAAACTTCAATTCCAGTTTCACGCCCAAATCCCACTTTAAAGCACCATTTTATTTAAAGTTCACAGAACATTTTTCATACACAAGCTGATTCCTGTCGGCCCAAGGGACTGATCCTGATCACACCTCCCTCTCCCGGCGGACCTATCCCGAATATCTTTAAAATTCATCCCTTATGACGCCCATGATTGTACATAATTTATCCGCCACCTTTATGTGTTTGGATGCCGATAACAACGGTGAAAACTTGAACATAGTAAAACCTGAAAAATATGGACCTGCATAACTTGTTTTTTGGACCTGTTATTCAGGTCCAAAAAAAAAGTTATGCAGGTCCTTTTTGGAAATAAATTCTAGGAACTAACCAAGTAAGTAAAATATTATATTTTCCTAGTCCGTACCCAATAATTGCTGACTACCAAAAATTTACAGACATTTCTTCGACATTCGACATCCAAAAAATTGTCAGGAATGCTATGGAAATGAAAAATAATTCTAATAAGAAAGAATCCTTATATGAAATCATCAACGTTGGAAAAGAAGTTAATAGAAGCAAATTTTCAGAAACAAGGCATCGAAACACACATAATATGACTAATACTACATTCGCCACTTGTGACGAAATAATTGTAAAATTAATAAAAGATAAGATTCCCAATTATAATATTCATCCTAAGAAAATACCTCAAATATCCCAATTCCTTTAAACAATATTGGGCGGCCGAAATAATACCAAAAAATAGAAATATAATCAAATTATGCATCTCATTATCACCCATTTTAAATTAAGGGATGAAATCGTCCCTTTGCATTGGCAAATAACGCTCCGACGACTTCCTTGTTAGCGAACCTGTGTAGGGACATCTAATTGTACTTAGACACGGTTCTATTTGAACCCTTCATCACCAACTCAATTTCAACCCTAACTGAATAAGTTACAGTCGAAATTGCCTCGTCCCATCAGATATAAGGGACCCGGTTGAAATAGTTGGAAGGTTTTGCGGTATACCAAAATGGAGCTTGTTTTTAGTGAAAGGCGTCAGCTTGTATGATAGGATTTGTGTATGGAAGTATGAACTAATCTCCCTCCGCGTTTGATAACTCAATAACGTCGCATAATGAGAGGACGGCCTTTGATGGAGCCCTCGCCCCCACGGGGAGGTGTCGAAATCCTAATTGTAGATAAAAAGATAACTTTGACACGGATTATGGGGGATGAAGTATTGATTAGTCTTATTTTACGCGTCACGCCGACCGAATAGCTTTTTTGTGAACCGCAGCCTTGTCTCAGTGAACTGGAAATGACAAGAGATGAAATTTTGATGAAGATTGAAGAAACCAAACTATTCCAAGTAACAAATCATATATTTTGGCACCCTTATCCATATCTAATTGGGAAATTGACAAGAAAAGTATACGTTCCTTAAGTGACAAATAATTTTGAAATTTTAAAGATATTAAAAGAACTATTTTCTGTTTTGTTATTAACTAATATCTTAAAATAAGTTAAATTTTAATTTAAAAAACAAATCATGCAAGAAAACAGATCATATTATTTTAGCTCTACCAGCATATAAAATCTGTTTGATTGTAGTAAATTACTTCAAACCATTGAGAAAGTTTAAAATCGAATAAAAGCGTAATATGCAAACACGGCGACCATTTTACGCTGGTCCTCGTATGAAGCTGTTAAAAACCCGGTAACAAATTGCAAAATCAAAAGACCCCAGAGAATTTATTATAAAATCAACGAGGTTTGGGAGGTTTGAATATATTTGGGGACTCGCGGCGACCCTTTGAAAAATAATATCGCCATTTAAATTTTAATTCATCACGTGTCACTTGTAAATTATATTTTGTGGTGCGTAATACGGCACTTGTTCCTACTATACTATCACAGATACTATGATGTCTTCTAGAATTATTTGTCTCAGGTAAAGGGTAATAATGATAATGCAAGATTTTTTGTTTTTAATCCTACTAATTATTGCTAATAAGAGTGTGTCCAAAGTTAAATGTCATGCTTATAAGAATATCTTTGTGTAATGATTATCTATTGTCTTATAAGATTGAAGTAATTATAACGATTACAAGTTTTACCATAATAATCATGACTTTTACCTAGCAGTAACATGAAGTATAAAAAATATTCTATAAACACAAACATAAACAAAGAAAAAACATTATCATTGTGAGTATGCAAATGAATCAACAAAACATGAAAACAAGAATCCGAAATAATTCAATTCTTCACGGCACTTCATGCACTTAAATCTGAGAATGATAAACAGTTGTGACCCTTTCAGTGTTCCATCATCGGCTTATCTTTTGTTGTCTCTGAAAGGGAGTCAAGTGTGTCTACAGCAAATATGCAGTAACTCCAAATATTCTGAACAGATCCCATAAAATTTGATGTGAAGGAGACTAGAATGCAAATTTTATAAACAGGAAAATATTAACTTATTTGAGAAATCATAAATTAAAAATGTGTGATTGCAAACGTCAAAAATGATGTAAAGGTTTCTAAGTCCCAAACTAACTAATGCAATACTTGTTTTTGACTACCATGCAAGTCTAAGTATCATTGCGTAAAATATCATGCAAAATAATATCAATTCTATAAACTACGTATCGGAGCTCAAGTAACACTGGTCCCCGAATATCTGGCGCAGCTCTCGATTCGTGACGGCAATAAAACGCAGGGTAAAAAAGTCCAGGATACGCCAACGACAGCCGTGCGACTGATACCTCTCGATCCGCTGACGCCGCGTTCTGTAGCATTGAAGATATTCTCTTCTAGGGTATGTCTTTGGAATTTAGTATCTATTGAAGATTTGGTTTATGTTCTTTGTGGTGTTTGAATTTGGATGAATTATTGGTAACGCTGTAACTATATGGCTTATAAAATATAAAGTTTGAAATAGAACTTTTGGTTCAGACTTGAAAATTATGAAGATTTAGATCATGTGTTTGGTCTTTTTGATACTTATGGAGGAAATAACCATAAAGGGCAGAAACTTAACAAGCAACCGCCGGGTAATAACTTAAAGCTAAAATATCTGGCTGTCAAAAAACGAAGTAGTAACGCCATTAGCAAAAGAAAAAAGAAATTGTCATGAAACAAAATAATTAACGATATGCTAATACAAAACATAACAAACCACTGTAGATCGATATCTTAAATACCCCGAAAATGTGTGGAATATTCATAAGTTTGTTTCAGGTAATTTTTGGTAACAACTGTGAAATTCACAGGCTGAACAACCTTGATAAGTAATGGAGTTATTTTGTATAATTTGCGTTTATATTAGAGGTTTGTTACATCACGATTTACTAACCTATTAACGGGTTAAATTATTATTAGAATTGGAATAAAATGTAAGGATGTTACCAACATATTTTAACATATTTTACGGTTTTGCTCGATCGAGCAATAACGTCGAGCAAAACTCGCTCGGGCTTTTGTCCACACATTCAGCATTGCTCGATAGTTCTATTCTAAATCGATATATTTAATTCCATCGAGCTCGATGCGAGCCTTCGAGCTATCAGTTTTGCGGTCCACACAGTAATTATTCGATTTGGAGTAAAACTATCGAGCAAAACCGCATGTGAGTACTTAGCATAAGGAAGAAACAAATAATTTAGATCCCATAAAACGACAAATGAACATCCTAATGTTCTTATAGTTAGGGGATGAATGGTCTGGATAGTAAATGATAGAGAATGACTTCCCGAGGAAGACTGATGAACCAAAACATTTGCTCACAACCATCGAACAAATACACCATCAATTATATCAGTTGCATCTCATTTCCAGCATCCGAATAAATCAAGACAGTTATTGAGATGAGTTTGTTTGATTTGAGCGCACATCGTGCAATATACTGCAGGGAAAGTGAGGGGTGCAACTCATGAATATGTATGCGGGGAGACCCCCGAGCCGGGAGGGGGGAGGATGTAAATGGAAATTTCAAATAAAAACGCCTCAAATATTAACATGAGCCGGATTCGTGTTTTCCCGTTCGCGATGACGTGACAACAAAACGGTTGCGGATGATTCCGAAATTATCGTGTTTCGGCGTTTGTCAAATTTCACCGTTCTGATGCTACGTTTTCTTATCTACACATTGCTTATCTACAATCAATGGGACCTTTTAGCCATGTCCCATGGTTTGGTAGAGTTTTCTAAATCTCAAAATTAAATTAATATTTGAGAGAATTTTTCTGGCGTCACAGGAAAATCCTAATCAGAATACAGCACAAATTGTATTTTTTTGACTACATCTCTGTGTGTTATCCAAAATGAATGAAATAGCTATGCCCTAAATTGTATGAATTGTTTGCGAAGGCCTGATCTAGAATTTGCCGTAATTCCTTCCGAAGACTATAAAATTTGCTCATATATTATTTTGTATTGAGGTTTACGACTACCCTCTCAATAATACATTTTTGCTTCATTCAATAGTTTTCATGATTCACGAACATTCCAACACAGTCATCAACAAATCACATCTTATTCTGTGTACGAAAATAATATTTTGATTGGTGTGTCAAATTTTCGTGGTTAGTCATAACCATTTTAAGCTCCCTTTACTTTATCTATTATGCCTTACCTGGTAAACATATACCTTTAATATTACTTAACATTAAAGGTATATGTTTCCGTTCCGTTCTCAAATAGTGTCCACTCGGTGACGGCGGTGCGGAAGTGCGTCACATACGGCAGTTATGACGTCACGGCGGACACCGGAAGTACAAGTGGCGCCGCTCCGGAACCGGAAGACGTCGCCTGACATCTTACCAGAGGTAAATGACCCGCGGTCGTAAATCACGTGTATTAGGGCGGCGGACTTAATTTATTACTTTTTACTTTGAACCTCTAATGTAATTAAATATTTAATTACTTTTTACGAGATCAAAAAGTATACTCTTATTTACCCAGAGCGTAAATTCATTCTTAACAATTTTAAAAGCTTTTATAAGTTTTTTGTAGCTTTATAATGATTATCAGGTTTTGGAAAGATTTTCAAGAAGATCCAGATACGTAATTATTTCAAAATATTAATTTAGCTGTTGAAATGCTTCTACCCTCAAATAAAAGATTAAGAATTACACCGCCTTCCGACAACGCGAGCGCTATTCGCTCCTCGCCGATATCTATACCAAATTATTTCTACCAACTTTACCTAACGAACACCCTCGCTATTCGTATCACATCACAATCCAATTTCAACCCTACACCGTACGTACAGCATTCAATTTCACCAATCACAGCTGCAAGACACGTGATTAACGAAAAGCTGGAAACTGGGAATCATTTGTGAATAGTCGAAAGGGACAGGTGACATGATATTATGCAAATGTGGTGGGGTAGAGAGAGACAACGCATTAGCGGAGATTCGCTCGCGAGGATAAAATATAGTGAGATGAAACGATTTATTACAAGCCTAGAGGTACTCCAAATTAATTACACTAAGTTTTGCTTTAATTCTGCGCCATTGTTGAAGGAATGTTGTCATATCGCTTTTTATTGCGGAGGGGCTTATATTTATGGCTTAACAAGTTTCATGCTGAAATTTTGATGAAGGTGATTGTGTCTTGCCATAAATTTACTTTAATGTTATCAGAATTTCTCTTTAATTATATTTTAGAGGTCTTGATATTTTTTATGAGTCAGTTATAAATTCAATCAGAAGTTTATCACATATGATATTTTAGGTATAATTATATAATATGAAATGGATTCATTGAACCAAAAAATATTACTATAAACTTTTAAATGTATTATCAATACATTTAAAAGTTTATAGTAATATTTTTTGGTTTCAAAATGCAACTCTTCATATTATCCTAACTTGCGACATCACAGCCTTATAAGGTGTTTTGCAGATACTAAAAGATATTTATTCGTTCCTTCCCCCAGGAGATAAAGAGCCACTATTTTAAAGGGTTGCTTTAACCACCCCAAGCCACCGTGCTATCCCCTTAAGGACTTTGCGTTAAAGTGACGAATAAATTATATTATTTATAGCTATATTATATTTTCTTATACTTAAACATGAAATACCTGGGAGGTAAAACAAAAGTAAAAACTTTAAAAATACAGGTATATTATATTGCTTATATTATTCGGAGTTAATGTGTAGATTGTGCACCTTGATCAACGTCACTTGAAGATCCATTCGATATTATTCAACGATCCCGAATCAGCAAATAACCATATTGAACCCGTAAGTACGGATGCCTATTTGTCAGCTTTTAGAAAAATTGGCACAGCAATCCGGTCGTCTTTTGCAATACAAATATCTGCCGTTTCCAATCAAAATCGAGATAAGGTCCAACAACAAACAAGCGGAATTCGCAAAGGAAAGCCCAAATGGGATCCCTAAAATATTCTATTTGACACTCGCCTTTTGATCCGTCTTTGATCCGACTCGATCGGGAATTGCAGCCAATCACGACTCTCTCCTGTTTGATTGCTTAGGGACCGTTAATTACCAGATGACCTTTGCTGCGAGGCGTGGCGGGCCCTTAACACTCGACTGAACGCAAATTTGCCAGACCTTCTGGACCCTGCGGTAAATTATTTATTGGACATCGCCAGCTTCGGAATTATGTAATGAATATCCTGGGGCCGACCGCGAGCTGGATGCTAAATGGTCCTTCGAAAATTGATACCGGATACTCGCTCGTTTATTATAAAAGCCTTATTTTGTCTGGGCCGTTTTCGGGAATGCCGAGGACAGATACTACGGTATTTTGCTACTCTATAAAATTGGACCTGCCAATCCTGCCGCATAATTTGAATATTGGAGCCATTATTACGTCGCTACTGCTAGCAATTTGTGGCAATTTTAAAATTTCGCCAACGTGAATCATGATGATTATGAATTTAATAGTAGTACTTAAATATAAATACTGGTACGTTCAATAAATTTTAGCTAAATTGTGTCTCGTTCATTAAAGTACAGAGAGCCGGAGTTTCTAAGCTACTATATTGAGTTCGTGCAATCTAATCAGCCTCTTTGCTCCAGCTTCCATTTCGCAGGCACGCTGGTCTGGTATTGTATCTTTGTCTTGGAAGCAGCCAGCTAAATCACGTTTTATCGACCACTGACATAAACTCAAAACCTCTATAGTTGCCTCTGTGCTTCCTAGATCTTTTTATTATTTTGTTTCTTACTTTGAAATAGTGTTCGAAAGATTTGGGTTGTGTTTGGTTGCATTGAGTACTTGTTTTTTCTATCTAAGCCGTTACTTCCATTTCACGTTTTGTCCGTCTGTCCATATTATCAATAAGTAGTCCAATCGTATCTTAGCAAAAATAATCCATTACGACTCGCTCAGTCCTGACATTTCAAGACTTTATCATTGCTTTATCACATGTCGAGTATTGCAGGTGAATTGCACTGGATTGCTTAAACGGGACTTACTGTTTATTCATCAACATCAGCTCTAAAAATATAGACTTAGTTCTTTCGTCTATCTTTCTGTCTGAGGAGGTACCTCACTCTCAAACCACTGAACTTATTAGATAAGATAAAATTTTGGTAGAATAAAATCCCGGAAAGGACATTCGATATAGTAATTTTATTCGCGGCAAAATTTACTGTTCCCGCGCCTTTAACAAATTTTTGCACCAAGTAAGTTGCGGGTCAAATCTTGTTTTAGTAATGAAATGATGAATGAAAATGAAACTCGTTGGAGCCGATTCCGAGATTTCAATAATATATATATATATATATATATATATATATATATATATATATATATATATATATATATATATATATATATATATATATATATATATATATATATATATATATATATATATATATATATATATATATATATATATATATATATATATATATATATATATATATATATATATATATATATAAACTCGTGACGCTCGAGCCCTTGCCCATACAAAAGTGAAAAAAAAAATCATCTTTCACAGTGCTTTCTTGCCTAAAAAAAAATATATAATATATATATATATATATATATATATATATATATATATATATATATATATATATATACAGGGTGTAACAAAAATAAGTGATAATACTTTAGGGTGTGTACGTGTTCCTTGTAGAGAGTTCACTGTGAAAGTAGCAGTGCTGAAAGACGAAAAAAAATTTTCACTTTTGTATGGACAACGGCCCGAGCGTCACGAGTTTCCCCATACAAAAGTGAAAAAAATTTTTGGTCTTTCAGCGCTGCTACTTTCACAGTGAACTCTCTACAAGGAACACGTACACACCCTAAAGTATTATCACTTATTTTTGTTACACCCTGTATATATATATATATATATATTAGGCAAGAATTGCTCGTTTAAATATATAAATTTTGTCGTTTTAAACATAATGAATTTCAACAAGAGTCTCGAAAAGTTTTATTGACATCGACGAGCCCTTTAACAGTGGGCAGAATGTCGTTAGTCTGTTTTTCATTACCGACTCTTAAGACTTATGTTAAGATAACCATACGTATAGGGTGAGTCAAATTGTTTTAGTTTTGAAATATTTTTACATCGTGAAATAATTACATAACGCAAATAATTGTTGTAATCACAACCTTATTACTTTTATGAAAAAAAAATTACGAACTTGATGTTGTTCAATACGTATTTAAAACATAATATAACATAATATGGTACTAATTGAGTATTTACTTGGACCAACAAGAAAAAAAGATGAGATTCGGTGTCGATGATTTTATAAAATTGGTTAATAAATAAATGGTTAATGTTCACATGTTGGTAATGATAAATTTCAAGTTTAACGATGGTGTGAGCGAATCCATTCGCAAATTTACTTCTATTAGCGTACAACAATTTATTGGCAATCAGATAAACGTACATTTTAATTAAGATAACCGTTCTAAAAATAGAAGTTTAAACGAACGTCGTTATCGTATCAGCCTGTACAAACGAGACGTACGGACAGACAGCTGATGTGTAAGATCAATCCTGGACGGCTACTGGCGAGACAGGTTCGTGTTTTACATTCGACGACCGGTAGCAATCACGACCTTGCTCCCTACGAAATAAGGCGCAAGGAGTTCGATAAAATCGCTCCATGGGTTTGCTTTTATTTTCTGAAGTCTCAATAAATTCCTAACCCCGGAGACCGGGAGCGATCGCTGGACGTATTAAAAAATCTGCAGACATTGTCCTCACGTTCTTTTTTGTCAACTCCGAAACAAGATTGACAATTTTTAAATAAATTACCAATATGAAGAAGATGCAAAAAATCTAAACGATTACCTATAACTGTATAAATTACCCAATACTGTTTAAACAAATTAATTTAACTGTTAGGTGTTTGAAACTTGATAAGGTTGCTCCCCCCCACACTCAATTTTTAGAAGATTATGACTTAAATCCAAAAATTGCCTCAGGAAAAGACTTGGCATAGTTACTTTCTACTTATAAATTGCAATTATCCTCGTTCAAATTTAAAAAGACGCAGATTAGATAAACCCCAGCGAGAAACAGGAAAAAAGCAAGTGGCAAAAACCCTGCGGTATCCGCACAATATGTTACAGATTAAAAATAAACCGCCTCCGAAACGATCTAATTAACAGTTTATAATTGGAATTCCGGACATTGCGACACCTCACACTAAAAGCTACTCCCTGTTCTCGTGGGGGGCTCGGAGGCTCTGATTAACGTGCGCGGGCGCTTGTTTCGTTTAATTAGGCCTAAGACATGCCGCGTTCACACCCCGCCCTAAAAGGACTCGGCCGTAAGTAGCCTATGTGTTCGTTTTGTGCGTACAAGTGAAAGGAATTTTGGCGAAAGTGCGTTTTGATTGTGATGAGGTGGTGAGGTCTTACGATTTTAAAATTTAGTGTTAGGTGAGAATTACGATAGAGGAAAAAATGAGTAGAGTAAAGATTTGAAGAATTTTAAAATGTAACAAAAACACTTTTAAGATTTTGAGAAATCGCTACAACTAGCAGTTCAAGCTTGAAAACTTTAAAACTGTTGCCACGCAATAAATAGTGTGAAACTTTCGGTGAAGATGCTGTTAAGAAGTTGGTCTGAAGCGAAAGAAAACAGATTAGTTACGATTGTTTCGAAACATAAATTAAAAAGCGTAGAATACTAAAATAATTATACTTTTACTAGTTACGAACGAACCTCAAGCGTTGCCCATAAAACATGATGCGTCAGTTGTGAAATATGGATTCACAAAATACCTGTAATATTCCATGTTACATAATTGGTATTGTCGCTTTTAGGACACCGAGACACGGAACCATTTACGGCGCATTATTTATAAGAGCATATTGTTATATAACTGAACTGGTCCTCCGCAAAAACTCAACATGGAATTGTGAAAAACAAAGAACTCGGCAAATACACAATACCGAGCAGATCCGAGCAGAATTACTTCATTCCGCGCGCTTCGGCGAGGCAGCGGCAATGTGAACAAAAACGAAGCGAACTGCACTGCGGCCGACGGTAGCAAAATAATAAGATCGCACAACAAAATAAAGAAGCCCTCGAAACAAAAGGAAGGCTGAAATAAGGCGAAAAGGAGTGACGCCGTGTAGGTCCGCTCATTGTCTTCTAAACTCGCCGATTTACTAAATATGGATGCGTCATGCGAACCCGATGAATAGCGCGAAATAGCTAGCTTTAACAGCATAGATATAGTGCTTTACTCCAGACCAAAAGTTAAGATGCCCTAAATATTTTTGCAGGTTTGGCCCCCCACTTTAAGTATGTATCAAAGTATTGAAGGGCATTACATATTTTAGACTACTCTATTTTGGCTTGTTAAACAAAAGCAGGATTTTTATGACTTCGATAACATCATTCGAGTGGGATGATCCCTTTTATCCCACACGGAAAAGGGATCCAATTAAGAAAAACTCTTTTTACTGTACCATCCAAGATGGCGCGAACGTCATCAAATAAGCCGATACTTCATTGGCATGCAGGGACGACGCAACATCCAGTAGAGGCGCTTCCTAAACCGGCAACAATTACTTTCAATTACAACCTACTTACCGTCCTGCCTGACTAGAAACGCCTTCATTACGTGAAACATCATCATTATCGTCCACCCACCCATTATTTAAAATTAGGTCTCTCTGTGATATACTTCCTCAAGATTATATCGAGAAATCTGTCTCAGATGGAAGGAGTTAACCCGTTAACTTGTTATAGATCATAGAATAACGTAATTATTCGAAACATTGCATCAGCGTTATTATAGAATCAATACTGACATTAGTTATTAGAAACCTGTTGATTCGATGTTTACGACCTTAAAAAGCCGCATCTGATTTTCGCGAATCTCCAACATTTTGGTTACAGATAAAAAATACTTCGCAATGGACTGGTCGTGGTACATCATTGTTCCTTCCGATACGTGCTACCATTCGTACCCCGCGGTCGTCACACGCGCCCTTATGTCCAGGCGGGAGAGACCACAATCGCATATCGCGAGTTAATTAAAACAGGATGAGAGACGCGAGTTTCGTCCATTGATAAATTGACAGCAAAAACTGTACCACAGTAACGTTTCATATTTAATAAATGTTGGCTTTTTGCTATGCGGACCAATAAATACTTGGTGAATACTCCAAGTACACACGTAAGGTAGTTTATATCTCTAATATCGTGCTCGCAGCGATAAAATCCAGAACTCAATGTGACAAAAGATATTTAAGATTTATGTTAGCCTGTCGTCTGGTTACGAAGTGACTAGGCCAAAAATGTACAGCTTCTATTTAAAAATACTATGTGATTGTTAATACTTACAGAAAACTTAATGAATACATATAAGTAAAAGCATGATTTCATTATTTTAACTTAAAATGATGGTACAAACCAAAACATAAAATTAAATTTCAACAATCTTACATTTAATGATTTCACGATTGATGATAATTCGTTTGGCGATGATAATTGTTTTTTTTTATTGGCATTAACGTTTCATAGTTACAGATATATATATTATACATACACTACATTGCACGAATTCATGCAATGTATGCACGTTACACTGTCACACCGTCACAGTGTAACACGGTCGTCACACGACGCTATTTGAAGCTAGCTTCAAATCCGGCCCAGGTTTTACATTACAATTGTCGGCCCAACCTGTACTCGAATATGATAAATCAGGACACAAGTACAGGTGTGCAGAAAGGTGAGCCAATATAAATAATATTACAATTAAAATACTATGATTAGATGAGTAGAAAAAGGAAATGAAATGGAAATTAAAAGTCAACAATTAAAAATTACATAACTTACAATGTGAACAACCCCCTAAAAACTGGAGGAGGTGTTTAAATAGTAATTACTAAGCTAACTATGATTAAAATGGTTATTTGGTTTCTAAAGATTCTTTATGAAGCTAAAAGTAAGAAAACCATTAATGAAATAACAAAGTATAATTCAAGCTTAATAAACGTTGTTATTGTTTACCTTGTCATATCCTTAGTATATTACTCAAGGACAACAATTATACTATCAGCAAATATATTTTAAAACAATACAATTTTTTCACTTATTACAAATTACAATAGCTACAAGACCAACCTATCAAAACCAAATCATGAGTTAGCCATCACATATTTACCAACCAATCGTACCAAACTAAAGAATATTTTCCCACAAAACCGTTATCTTCACGAGCATACCGGCTGTATATCCACGGTATTTACCGAAGGAGCGCAGCTATGTTCACATCGAGACAGAATACAGAGCGATGTCTGCGTATCGGAACTGCATCAACTTTCAGCCAAACATTCCTGGTGCTGGCACAATCGTGTCAAATATACATTGGGAAATAGAATTTGAAGCTTTTGCAGAATAGAAGCATGTCTCGTTCTAGTCATGTTCTAGAACTAGATGATGTTAAGGATAACATATTATATGTAGTTATAAAAAAAACTTAAACGTAAACTACACTAATGATATAGACATATATTTTATAATAATTTACTAAAGGTTTGATACTTTTACTATCAGAGTTGATTTATAGACGAATTTTCGTAATTTCGATCTTCGTAACATGTTATGTCAAATCCAGCCGACAAATCACAACTAGCTTTCAAATATTTACGCTTGAGATTAGCATTCCTGCTTCCCTTTTTTGAGTCGTCTGACAAATTTTAATCCGAAACAGCATAGTTTTATTGAAAGGCATTTCAAACTATTGTCTCCTATCCGTAACCGAGCTCGTGCGGCGATACGAGGCTTCGCGGAAGGCGCCTAATGAAGATCTTAATTGGGCGCGCGTGTGTCCGCAGCCTTATCGCCCGGGGCACCATCACGCCTTCCCCGTAGCGATAGATCACAGGTTCCAATCCGTTATGGAATATGTTGCGACTTGCGAAGCTGAGAGTTAGCACCTATTGGTACCACTTTTAATGCTGAACTTATTGTTTTGGCTACCAAAGTTTTTGCAACTATAACGCCACACGGTCTCCGTAACGATGGATCAAGTTCTGATCCGACCATGTCAAATGGTACCGTTTTAAAATACGCTGAAGTCATTGTTTTTGACTTCTGATTTTCTTGCTGATAATATTTCATAGTTATAAATATTAACTGAAGGCAAATAGTATGTGTTTTTTTAGGCCTTAAGAATAATAATACCAGCCGCTACTTGTTTGACTCACATAAACACTCAACTTACTACCATTAAATTTAAAAATACCAATGTAACAGTACATAAATATAGTAATAAAGAGGTTAAATTAAAAGTATGTACCGTATAAACAAATACCGCCAAAATAAGTGTATAACCATTTAGCTGCGTAAAGATGGACGATAACGTAAAAATAACAACGTATCACGCGATACGGCCATTACAAAATAGCTCTGTCGTGTACAGACTGATTCGTACGAGAAGCGGCCGACGTAAAATCAATCGGCACGCGAACTTTACACCCAAATAATGTAAAATATTGCCCGTAAACTCGTCATACTCGTCATTTTTATTGCGGCCTTAAAATATGGCGGCGGAGCGGGACGGAGGATGCCTCTCGCTCGGACAATATAGACTGTAGAGCTTGTTGAACAAAAATATGATTAAGTAAGTTTAATCGTGTGTGTCCTTTGGTATCGCAGACTTTGCTAAAACAAAATTAAAAACAATAAACGAATATTTGAAACGTTAACAAGATAATTTTCAGAATTCTTAGAATAGAGAATATACTTATACCAATTACAACAACAACAAAGAGAGTAAATAAATTATCCGACAACGTTATTATTGGACAAGGAACATCATTTATCTCCATATCAGTCGAGTCAATAATTGAATTCAGAACTACTGTTAGTTCAGTGCAAACGTTATTAACCACAACATTGGTTATATAGACACTAGCTGCTGTCTGCGACTTTGTCTACACACTAGTCAAATATATCACATAATGAACTAGTCAAGATTTTTTTTACAAAATAACTACATACAGAAAATTACTTTTTTAATGCAACCAAGAGTTTATGAGGTTATAGCAATATAAATGTTCATACTTATAATTATATTACCATACTTGTAAAACATTAGTAGTTCTAAAATTCTTTGTCGTAAGGAAACCGTAAGTATTCTTATCCGAGAAAGTTTGAAAATCGATTCCGCTACCGCGCGGAGGTATTTTGCATATAACCTTCAAAAAGTCTTACGATGGTTCCCGTTAGGTCGCCCCGGCCAAAAATAGTTTTGCCTTATAACATTCTCGTATTTTATTCTTTGATTATACCGCTGATGTTATTTCTGTCTTTTTTATTGATTCGTAAAGATAAAAGATACTATTGCAAATTTCTTAAGGAAAATATAAAATAATGTTCGAAAAAGTGCACTGTTACAGCCTACAGGTCCATGTAGGGCAATGACATTACATCTAATACCATAATGTCTAAGCGATAAATATTCACAGTGGGTTCATGAATATTTCAGGTGGCATTGATCTTGTGACCTCGGGAATCAGTTTTACCTGAAACAACACCATTCGAAAGAATTTCGCTATCAGCGATGGAAATTACCCCAGTATTTAACGTGACCGAGCACCTTAAATATTCAGAATATTGTGAACAACGTATCGCATCAAAATCGCGTTTAAAATAGGACAAAAGTTGTCAGGGCAGTAAACCTCAAACGTTGGGTCGGTGTGGGTGAGTCCGCATGGGGGTGTAACGCACACGCGCGCACCGAGACGATCATTTACATACGGCGGGGCGCGGGGGAGCGAGACGGTGCACCCGGGGGACATCGCCCCCGGTGCGTGCGACAGAGACCACTATATTATTATCCTGTGCTAAAAAAACGAAAAGTGGGCGGGGGATTACATTATAGTAGCGAAAGTAATCGATATTCTGTTTTAGTACGAGGTTGTTAGACCTGCAACTGCAGGCTTCGCAAGGTGGGCGAGTGCGTGGATCTCCCGATGCTCGATACGACTTGCCACCAGACTTCATAAGGACCCCTATTTTACGCGTTATGGTGGAAAATTTAAGAGCTCTTAAACTCTCTTGGACTTGTTCCGTTTTCAGTAAATTAAGTAGACATGTATTATATCTATAGTACTGAGACTATATTGAAATGCCAAAAAGGTATTAAAAATGATAATAAAGTGTTTTGGTAATTTAAATAGATATCAAAGTTGGAATTGAAATAAATAAGGAGTTAGTATAAAATGTATACTTAGAAAATAACAGGGTGAGTGACTTCTACTTCATCACATATAGTTACATCTTGCTTAGTGGTGTAGTAAAAACATTACCACTTTTTTATACTGCCTTATGAAGTACTAGCTGTTGCCCGCGACTTCGTCCGCGTGGACTTCAGTTTATAGCGCGCGATGCCAACAAAATTGGTGTCAAAAGCTTTTATAAAAAAACCTTGGTACCCCTTAAATCAATACAGCTGTGCAGTGTGCAAACAATAAGTACTTCATTTTTGTATGTTAAACTTTATATATTATGCCAAATTTTAAAGCTTATTTAGCCCCCCAATTACACAACTTTACCCATAAACTATTTATCATTGATAGGTTTAGCCCCAATTTCACTAACGTCCGTTAGTGTTAACAGCTTGTTAAAATATCCTGTCTTCTCTTTCATTCATATGAAAAACGAAACAGCTATCGTGATACTAATTCGAGCATTAACTTTAACAGTCGTTGGTGAAATTTGGTCTTAAGGTTACGTCACTGCCTGCACAGATAAAGTACTGAGTTATTTAATACCGTAGAATAGATATAACAATCGAAAAAAATCGAGACTTAAATGTAAGATGATACCACCTCTTATAGAAAGACTTTTGAGCAAGCGTCAGCGCGATGTAGAAGACGCACGGCGCCATCTATTATGAATTTTTTGAACAAATTTACGACCCTTACAACCCTTTTTTCCAGTAAAAAAGTAGCCTATGTCCTCTCTCAGGCTTTTGACTATCAGTATACAAAATTTCATTACAATCGGTTCGGTAGTTTTGGCGTTTGGCGTGAAAGCGAGACTGACAGACAGACAGACAGACAGAGATACTTTCGCATTCATAATATTAGTACAGATTATGTGCATACTGCACAGCTGTTTTTGGGTATTTTGATTAATTAAGGGCCGCGCTACACCGGAATGGCAGCGGCGAGGCGAGCACTTTCAGCGCTGCCATTCCGGTGTAGCGCGCTGCGCGGCCCTAAGAGGGGTACCACTTACCAGGGTTTTAAAAAGTTTTTAAATTTGACACAAATTTTGCTGACACCGCGCGCTATAAACTAAAGTCCACGCGGACGAAGTCGCGGGCAACAGCTAGTTATGAATAAAAACAATAATATATAATAAAGTAGGTATGATTAGTTCTGCTATAATAATGAAGTAAAAAATAAAGCGCCATCTGTTTTCATATATTAGAATTAAAATGTAAAAATATTTTCTGGATGGAATATAGGCCAACACAACACACTCGAACTCCTTAGAAATGCAGTAGGAGTTCTATAAGATAAGATAGATTGATTATTATTATAGCAAGTGATAATATTATTAAACATAATATTCTAACGTATTAAAAACTATAAACAAAAACATAATAACTAATAAGTATGATTAGTTCTATGTTACAACGAAGTAAAAAAAAGCGCCATCTGTTGAATCGTATTAGAACTAAAATGTTCATTGCATCGCGTCGATATATTTCTGGATTTTTTATAATATTATACATAAAATATATTTAAGATTTTTGAAATATTATTTTAATACACATCCAAGACCCAGGAACATTGAAAACTTTTTGTTCCGCCTGCGGGACTCGAACCCAGGACCCCCGGGATGAGCGCTGGCCACGCGCAATGCGAAGTAATTTTCATCGATATTTTCATGGAAATAAGATATTTTCCCACATCAAAATGTAGCCTATGTCCTTTCTCAGACTCTAGAATAACTGTGTACAAAATTTCATTGCAATCGGTTCAGTAGTTTTGGCGTGAAAGCGAGACAGACAGACAGACAGACAGACAGACAGACAGAGATACTTTCGCATTTATAATATTAGTATAGATGACACATTTCTTCACCAAAGCTCTACTTGTCTATCATATCGAAGCGTCTAAGACGATATTCATTATTACCCCATTCTGTGAATAGGGTACAAAGGTTGGGGCATTTGGGGCAAATGAGCCGTGGGGCATTTCGCGCATAATTTCACAGCGGGCCCCAGTTGTCCGACAGCCGCTAAACGACTGACCGAAGATGGACGATCTAAAAACTTAAATGAAGGAGTGACATTCGGGACATTATCAACATCAGCATTGTAGATTATAGAGACTGTTGTAGATTCTCCAACTATGATTGTGACTTATTTATAGCTACATGCTTATAATAATTTGTTTCAATATTTGAAAAACCAACATCATCAACCAAACTCTACGTCTTAATCATCATTTCTGTAGGACTCTCTTAGATAATATTGATAAGAGACGCAACTTTTTCTGATTCAGATGACCAGTAAAATACATTTTCACTATGAAAATTCTAAGCCTCAAGTTCCGAAAGAACATAAACGCGAAGTGAATTTTTACGAGCATTTTTGAAGGTTACATAAATATTTTGTGTCTTATATAAACCACGTAAATCCGGAGTGACGTAGTGGTATTTATATAGTGATAAAATCCATTTACGCCCGCTACAATGCCGCCGTACAAACTTATTTCCATAGCTTTCATATCTACGGAGACTAGGGGTGAGCGCTGTCGATAAAATACACCGATATTTTGTTTTTTTTCGGTTTGAGTTTTATGCATAAGTGAACCCAAAAAGTTCATAATATAATTTACGTTGGTCTACAAATTGTGGCATCCGTTTCTGCGTTTACTTGCCATTTATTTGTAATGCGTATACTGTACCTGTACTACATGTAATTCATTTTTATGTGCCTACTTTTAGAAGTTTGAACTCATACTTTACTTAAGTGTATTTGTGACGATTAAAAGCTCCGTAACAAGAATTTTACTATCGTTCTATCGTCGTTTCAGTCGTCGACGTCACGTCTCTCGGTAAAAGCACCCTCAGTTTTTCCTTCAATTTTCCTTTTGCGATCTCCACTCACTTAATTGACGAAGAATTTTGATTGGTCGCGCCATATTTCTATGCATCCGTCGACGTCGGTATTTTTTCTTTTTAATTTCAGCTTCATTTATTATTCCTCTCTTATTTTAATGGTTAGGTTCGTTATTGTTCGTATCCGAGGGCCGTCGTATTTTTTCATCTCTAATAGCTGTTCAGGTTTCGATATTGTGAGGGTCTCGAGGGTTCTGTATTTTGACGATCCTTAGATCTTAATGACGACCATTGCTAAAATATATTCAATTAATTTCGCCCAATACTTCTTTGTTTACTCCGCGAGCCTCTGAAGTTTTAATGAGATCTTGATTCAAGCGAATGGATGGTTAAAAGTCAAAACCTGGCCACAAACCAAATCTGTATAAACTCCAAACGCTCATTACTCTGTAAGTTAACTTTCAAATTAACATTGACTAATATCCACACGAAATAGACGGTTTGTATTTGAACCATATCAAGACCCACTCATTGTCCAATCATTAAAACTATCAACCTGATCTATACAATTCCCATTCATTAATCACTGCGTCTATCCACGTCCCGCTCATAGATCCTGCGGTTCACACTTCTATCGTATAAATATTGAACAATAGCCGGAACAAGGTTGTAACATTTCAATCGCAGCAATTACTCGCGAGAGGCGGTACAGGTGAATGCGGAGCCTCGATTAAACAGTAGACCGGCCGACAGGGCTGACAAAACGCAGCGCGCGCGCCGATTCACTCGTACCACGGAGGATGGTCAAACAAATTTTCAAAATGGCTGCCCATTGAAACGTCAGCGCGGGAGTATTGTGCGGATGTCTGGCTCGGTCGCGGACAAAGGTATTGCCATCACTTATCGACGGCTCCCCTCATCGGTGCCGAAGATTTATTCTCGTGTTGGCAATATTTTGCGAATAGATTTATCGGCCCGATCTGACAATGGTAAGGAAAAATATCTCTTGCATAGGTGAAGATTCAGATATAATTCGATGGTACGAGGATAGCGACGTCGCTCCACAATCCGGAAGATTGTTTTCGAATAGACAAGATAGATGATCCTCTGGGGGTAGAATAACCGCGACGTGAATGTCTCGTACTCTTTGACCCTTCAGACAAAAGACGATTTACGGTACACAATAGACAAAAAGTCAACTAATATGCTCTATTAGGATTGTTAAGAAGTAAGTCTTGATTCTAATTGCTACTTCTATAATATTTGCAACATAAATAAAGGTGGAGTTTTTCCTACTGTAGCGTTGACATAAAAACACGACTGTGCTTTTAAATGCCAATGTTCAAAGTACGTGTCCTAGCTTAGGTATTGCTACAAGGAAGTTTCTAGCAATGTCACAGCTAATGGATATCCTTAACTATTGAGGTCCCTCAATATTATAAGGCTCTTTGTGAAACAGGCTTGCATTTCCGAATATATCTATAATATTGTTATATTTTTACGAACGATGCTTTGAGAAAAAAAAAGTTGCTTGGCACTACTCCTCTTTGTGACGCTTACTTTAATAATCATACAGATAATAGTTTTTATGACAGTTCCTACGAATATTACATAAACCAACCAAAACTCAGAGACGCTTTAATAAAACCCAACGTAAGTATAATCTTTAATATCTGGTTACAAACAATGGTCTTATTAGGGGTATTCTCCTGCGAGCAGAACTAATATTATTGCGGACAGACGCGCATCCCTGCAGGTTCATTAACCCTCCCCCCTCACCCCCCTCGCCCGAGCTGCAAGATACATAGCGTTACAACGTTTCATATTTCCAGCACTATGATCTAGATAGAGTTGAACGTCGAGACGAAGGGAACAATTATTATAGAGGTAGTTACAGTAATTTATGAAAAAACAAATAAAACAAACTTAAAATATTATACAAATTAAAACTTTGTTTTACGTCGTAGATTATAATATTATTTTTAAGTCCTTTTATAGCACCTTTCATTTATAAAAATAAGGATTTTACCTGTATTTTGGACATGTCATCTGAGAATATTATATTACACACAAGCTATTAATGAAATCATAATTATCATCAATACTACTGGTGATGATGATTATGATGATGATGTTGATGAGGATAATTTAGACGTAGATATTTTTGCTGTTGCTACTGCATTACGTCAATTTTCCTGAACCTGAGTTTTCTACGACTGATGTAGCACTATAATATAGTAATAGCTCCCACACCGGTTTCGGTGACGGTGGCTTTCATTGAAACCAGGTCAGCTACGCAGGAGTAATTTTATAGTGCCCGAGTGTGTGCGCAGTACACAAGAGCACTCTCTATTCCTTTACTCTCATAACCCAGTGGGACGGAAGACCGACACGACTGGCGAGAGATCAGGCGCAGGACCGACTTTTTACATGCCCATCCGACGCATGGATCATCTTACTTGTCAGACAATCAGGTGATCAGCCTGCATTGTCCTAACCAAACTTGGAAATAACATGTTTTCAACGCGGGAATCGAACCCACGACCTCCGAGTCAAGAGCCGCGATAGTATAAGTAGTATATTCATACCTGCTTGGCTATTGTTAATGCTGCTACATCATACGAACTGATCCCTGATGTTGCGAAGTTTGATGAGTCTTTCGCTTATGTTACTATATTCACTGATATATTATTAACAACTTGTATCATACCAGCTCATTGCTGATACTGATATTGATACGGCTGATGCTGCTATAATATTTTATCAAGTCTGACTAATTTGAGTGATGCTGCTATATTCATTAGCTAATCGTTGGTACCAATTTTGCTATTACCCTTGATGATAAATCATTACAAGTTTCAAATTATCGCTAATAATGATTATGGTACGGCTGATGCTACTATCGCTGATGCTACTGTATCATATCAACTCGTTATAGATATAAGTGTTGCTATATTATCTTAACTCAGCGCTGATACTAATATGGTAAGGCTGATGATGCTATAACATTTTGTCAACTCACCATTTACTAATTTTGCTGTATCATATCTACCCATCGCTGATAATGCTGATGGTATGGCTGATGCTGCTATATTAGGTCAGCTCGGTTCCTGGCGCCGGGCGGCGCGCGCCTAGCATCCTAATGCCGTGACTCAGGCTCCCATTCACCGCTAACACGCCATTCAGTGAGATAATGATGATGATGAATGTATGTGATACTAAAAAAACCTTATATTATTACTTCTACCTATGTAACATAAGTAAAGTAAGCCACAAAGAGCGAAAATACTGATTTTCAAAATTTTTGCGAAAAACCTATATTATTTTGCCTAAAATTTGCATAAATGTGAAAAAATTTCATTAATGGGTTTTGAGTAAATAAAACCTATTCCTGAGCATAAATACAGCAAAACACGATTCATCATTTTAAATCTGATATATAACAGAAGTACAAATCTCGTATATATATAAATAATTAAATAGCATTGCAAACTAAACGTCCGCTCTCAACATGCGACGGCATAAATTATGACTGTTACTAATGTGATAATAATTACCTAACACGCTAAAAGATTGTTCGTTTAGTTTTTAGACATAACATCATGATAGACAAACGAGATATTTTATTAAATGTGACATAATATATCTATGTATTAGCGTTGCATGTAAAGAAATAAGTACTTACTTTTAATATCGAAGAGTCCTTTATTTCTCAAATGCTTAAAATTAAGAGGCACTTAAATCACAGACTGTACTTCCTTTACTTTGTAGAATAGTAAATACGATGATGATGATGATTAATGAGAAGTAAAAACTGTCTCAATCCTTAGAATCTCAATCCTCGTTTCTACGTTTCACCAGAGAAACTATGACTATTTAAACTTGCGCTCATCTTAGCCACATTTTATCGAAGGATATTTATTATTTAATCTGCGACTATTTTTAGGGTTCCGTAGCGAAATGGCAAAAAACGGAACCCTTATAGATTCGTCATGTCTGTCTGTCTGTCCGTCCGTATGTCACAGCCACTTTTCTCCGAAACTATAAGAGCTATACTATTAAAAATTAGTGAGTAGATGTAGTCAGTGAACCGCATTAAGATGTTGGTACAAAAATGGAAAAATTATTAAAAATTTTAGGGGTCCCCAATTCCCCATAGGTACAACTGAAACAAAAAATTTTTTTTTCATCTAATCTATACGTGTGGGGTATTTATGGATAAGTCTTCAAAAATCATATTGAAGTTTCCATTATAATTTTTTTCTAACTTGAATAGTTTGCGAGAGAGACTCTTCCAAAGTGGTAAAATGTGTGTCCCCCCCCCCCCCCCCCCCCCCCTCTAACATCTAAAGTAGGGGCATGATAAGTCTAAAAAAAATATATGATGTACACTACTATAAAAACTACCAACGAAAATTGGTTTGAACGAAATCTATCAAGTAGTTTTTTTTTATACGTCATAAATGGTAAACCTTAAATAAACTTTCATTAAATCTATTGAAACATAAAAAATAAATCAAAACCCTTTTAATTTAATAAAAATAAACCTTATTGCTGCTGCGGAACCCTTCATGGGCGAGTCCAACTCGCACTTGGCCGGTTTTTTATTAGTCTTATTAGTCACATTTCATCGGTGACTCCATAGCCTAACGTATACCATTTAAATGAAACAAATCATCTGGTACAACCGAATACCGCTCGTGATTCGTACGGAGGTGTGGGAGACTCATGTAAAATGCATAAGGCTTTCGTCCCCGAACCCCGTGACCGTGAAAACAGTTTTAACGTATTAACATTTTCTTATCACGTCTCGGTTAAGCGTCGTTGGGTGGGCGCGGCGGTGGATGGGTGACCAGAGTATATCTAAGTTATTTTTTTGATATTGAAGGCCAAATAGGTGTGCATCTTCTGTGTCCAAATGTCAAAATAGATCAAATTCCTTTCAATTTTAAAAATTTTCAATCATTAAAATTTTCAAAATCAAATTCTCGATTTTGGCCTATGAATGTTAAGGATATAGTCGATCACTAACCCTGTAGAAGGGCATAATGTTCTATGATTTTTCTTCATTTTGATTTATCGGTAGACATCTGACACAATCATGGCGACCATCCTGGTTAATCATCGTGGCGAAATGAATTTCAGCAGTGTTTTTAACCAACTAACATAATACAGATGTCCCCAAACCTATTATTCCGTACATACATCGACAGGGGCGCGCAAACTTTTCCCAAAAGACGACCCCGTCACAATAAGCATGACCTTATTCTGGAAGCGAAAAGAACAACGCGCGGCGTGCATCCAAATGACAAGGTCGGGCACCCCTGACTGGGGGTGTATGTTACCCCCACTTCATGTATTAATCACAAGTCTTGGTTCTGTCGTGACTCGTGAATATTCTGAAACTGTTAGGTGTAGATTGTAGAACGTTATGTCTACTAGGATATACAGTTTCAACGATTCCAAAGCAAGGTACCTGAACCAAAACACTATAGTTCTTTTTTTATAATTTTTCAATTTCCCCCGTACGTAAAACAGGACAATTGTTACGTTGTTATTTCTTGTTACATGGTCTTGAATTTTAGTAAAAAAAACCACTATAGTTCTGGATTAGGTACCTTGGTCAGAAAAAAATACTTATGCAAGAAAAAGTGAAAATTTTAATGCTTTTTAAATAGACTGGCCGGCTTCGGCTATTATAATTTATCACTTTATACGTCAAATGTCCTTTTTTTATATAAAATAAGGGGGCAAACAAGGAAACGGGTGACCTGATGGAAAGCGACTACCGTTGCCGAACAACATTAGAAGAGTTGCAGGTGCGTTGCTGGCCTTTTAAGAGGGAATCTCTTCTCTCATGGTTTGCAGGTCATATTGATCCGGAAATGCTGCTGATGATAGTACAGCCCTCATTTATATGTTACTAGAGGCCTGGTACGTGCTTCGCTACGAATAAAGAGAAATAAAAAAAATGGAACTTGTTTGTACTGACAACACTGAAAAGAGTTTCAATTCGACATTTTAAACGGCTGAAGGACTTTGTATAAAAAAGTCATAAATAAATAAATAAGAAATTCAATTCCACAGCAAAATCGTCATTACTAATGATCTGAAATGATCTGCCATATTTTTTGTTATTGTTAATTAAAAATTATTAGCACAATTAATCGAAATAAAACAACCCTATATCTTAAGTTGGACCAAATTACACATAAAATGCCAATTTTCATCACAATTGGTTGACTTGAAGAGTTCATGGGGAACATACATGACACTAGATTTTTATATATTAAGATTATATACTTCAGAAATCATACTTCTATTTCCCGACAAGCGATAATCCCCCATCACGAGCTATTTATGAGCAACAAAGCACCTGACTATTAATTCTCTACGATTGTAGAGTTTGGTAGCATGCAAATAACACATAATAGTAGTAAAACGATTTCATGTTACTTTATATCAAGGCTCTTTATTAAAAAGTGTGTAAACTTCTCTTATTATTGCCGATAATAAACAAAGCAATAATTGTTATACTTATAACATAACAAGTAAACGAAATAACAAAAACGTAGAGTAGCTGAATAATACGCCTCTGTTATCACGTTAGCTTCTCTTATAACTTCGGCGCAAAGTGAATATGGGTCAAAGAATTCAGAACAAGCAGAAATATTCCGGAAGCAAAGTTAAAAGTAAATTGTAAAGTTGCGTTGATATTATTATGTTATTAAGTTATGTTTGTTAATTCAAATGTCATAGAGTCTCTGTAACCAAAACTTAGGACCACATTTTTGTGATAACTGTTAAGTCCTTACGTAAGTAGATTAAGCACGTAATATTTTTGCGAATTTTGTAAGGAAGTAGGTTGGTTTATATATTTGTGACAGGATCAATCATCGTGATTGCAAAAATGTTTATAGAATGTACTATCAGAGAAGTTGATTCCTAGGCAGATGGGGGACCTACGTAGTGTAGGGATCATGTATGTGTGAATGTGCGAGTGTCAGCAGTTTTGTGTCTGGGAGGCGATGTATGCGAGAGACGACGGGCAGTCACTGCGTGAGGCCTTGTCAGAATGTACGAGTGTTAGTTTCGGGACAATAAAAGGCCAAGTTTAATATCAGTTATTTGTTTCATTGATGCAACCCGGGGATCTGGTCCGGAGGATTTGGTCGCGTTACGTCAAACACAAGCGTGTCGATCACAATTAACATTGAATTAACATGATCCGACCAAATGACGTTGGTCTGTCAACTGCCTAGGAATCAATATTTCCTCGATGTTTCAATCGACATCAACCATGGGCAATCATAAACGAATATGATATATATAAACAAGAGAGAACAAGAGAGAACCCCTCTCCACACATTCGTAATCAGTTAGTATCGGTTCTTCATGGGCCTTAATGGAGAGGCTGCACATGGCAGGATACAACCAAGCCAAGTGAAGCCTGCACTACTTACTGTAGCGAGTGTACGCCAAGATGCCATTTTATCACCTTCTCTATTCTAAGTATCTAGTGTAGCAACAAAATACCCAGCTACATATCAGTACGCAATTTGTATATCGCACGTAGCGACGTACGCGGGGCGACGCGGGGGGTCGAGGAGAGAGGGGGGCAGGCGACACATCTGCCCCGGCGCGGCGCTCCGAATAACAATGTACCGGTCACTTTCCAAAGGCTGCGTTCATGGGGGACTGGAAAAACTACGAGCTGACAATTTAATATTTATGTATGACTAGATGATGCCCGCAACTCCGTTGCGTCAAAATTCATTTATCGCGCGGTAACCGTACATTTTTCCGGAATAAAAACTATCCTATGTCCTTTTTTGGGGCTCAAAGTATCTCCATACCAAATTTCATTAAAATCGGTTAAGCAGTTTGGGCGTGAAGAGGTAACAGACAGACAGATGGACAGACAGATACACTTTCGCATTTATAATACATATATGAAATATGGACATTGTATACTTTTAAAGATGAGAAGTTTTTAGGATTTAAAAGTACTTAATGAACATTTTCATTGGCATGAATCATCATCATCATCAACAGATCGACTATAAGAGCTGATGACCAAGGCGGTTATGTGGTATTAAACCCACATGAAAATAATAATAATTTTCCTACTTTTAATTAACGATGGCAACGGCAACAGAGCAACTGTTTGGAAAAAAAATTAAAGTCACTGAACCTAACTTTTATTAAATTTTTTCCCACCCCACTACATCGATACCCACCGCCCACGGCCTTCCAGCACGCAGATTATCAGAAAAGGTTGTTCAGGGAAGTAGCTAACGGAGTTTTAACACTCTGAGTCACCTGAAAAGTTGAAGCTGAAGTCACATGACCGATTTGGTCGCCAGCTCTCCGTCGAAGAGGCATTACAGCACGCTAGACTTCGCTACAAAGAGATACTTGGAAAAAAAATAAAAGCAGTCCTAGAAGTGGCAACTAAAGATAACTGACGTTAGAGAAAAATATAGGTACAAGAAATGCATGAATCACTCAACTCAATCAGACTCATATTTTAGAACAAGTGACTATCAGTCTAAAATAAAACAGTAGGCGATCTACCAAAAACTGCTTAAACGCTTTTGTATAAAAATCGGTATGCGCCACGGGAGATTACAATAAAAGTTTAGTACACATTAAAAACCCTTATGGGAAAATTTGCGAATCGCCCCAAGTTGGGAACCAAACGAATATGGTAATATTGCACATTTCAGTGCTTCATAAACTCTCAAAATCGTCATACCGGATGTTTTTGCTGGCCTTACCTTGCCTGAAGTATTTCCCTCCTGACGTGCAGAGGCTTTGGTAACCTATTTATGTTAAAGTGGTTTAAGGATATACCTTGTGTTGGTTCCTTGAATTTTTAAAGGCTTATCAGGAAATTGCTTGTTTGCTGTTTCTCTTCAAAGTAGAATATATGTTAGTTTCAAATTATCTGATTGAAACTGAATTATCTAAACATAACAGCCACAGCAATAGTTTCCTTGCTTCTTAATCAAGGAAGAGGTGGAGTGGAGAGAGAGTGTGAGGATATGCAAATTTTTCGAAGTTATTTGTACCACTTTAGTTTGACGTGTAATATATTGCACCAAATAGTAAATAATTTAGAAGCATCTTTCATCCCAAAACTTTTACAAAAAACCCTAGCTCCTTCGAATCATTATGCACGCAGCGTTAGTGGCGTTCTTTGAACGCTCCTCACATTGTGAGTCGGCGAGCGTCAATTGTCTCTGATACCAGCCTTTGTTCCAGGTCTCGGCAGTCGACGCCACGGACAGTAGACACCGTTAGCGCCTGATGAAGCAGTTACTGTGATGGAGAATACGACCGGGAAAGTTTTTAAAGAGAATTCCTGGGATTCTATCAGCTCCAATGGGTTTTTAAGTTGTGTTGAGCAACCTGATGACAATCGATAAAATAAAACGATTATAAAATATTTGAAAAAATGCTTACAGAATTACAGAATGTCTAGTGCAAATATAAGTTAGCAGCATTGTTATGGGATGTTAGTTATCCACGATCCACATACAGCATTTTATATTAATTCTCATATAGATCACTTTGTCTTGAATAAAATCCAGTTGTTTTGGAAACAGAATTAAAAATTCAAAGGTCAAAGTGCTTATGAAACACTCATTGGGATATTTATTACCCATAAGAATGCACACCACTTAAGGAGCCCTCCACTTAGGTCTTAACCTGATATTACTAGAAAACCAGGAAAATCCAGAACGACATGAGGGCCTTGTGTCATCGAAAGAATCTTGCAATGTCACTGAAATTCTATGATGTTTATCAAGGACTAACCCGAAACTGGTGGAAAATAAGAGCAAAATCGCCAACTTCAGGGCAATGACATTCAGCATCACGCAAAGGAAAGCATCACCCGTAGAAGCATCACTACGGCAATCATAGGTCTGCACTAGCTATTGCTCGATTTGGCAAGTCCTAACGCCAGAGCTACAAAAATATTATGAGCGAAATCCAACTTCAGGGCAACGACATTCAGTCTCGCGCATTGGGAGGCGTCATCCATGGACCCTGGTATCACCACAGCAATGCGATAGCTCGATTTGGCAACATCTAAGCCGAAACCGACGGAAAATAAGAACGAAATCGCTAAAACTTAAGGGCAACGACACCGAGCCTCGCCCGTGGAAATGTATTCAAATGTATGCGCGATTAATTCAGGCTGCATAGCCAGCGGGACGGTGTTACTAGTGGCAGCAGTCTCACTTTCTACGTCGGATCGATGGGACCGTGACCTTCGCAATGCTTATTTGGCTTCTGGATCGATTTTTTTTTTCTAATTTTTGACACCCGACCAAGGAGGTGAGGTCGCGCTAGGAGCGTTGTAGTTCCGGTGATTCGACGCTGTGTTGGAAATATAGCGCGATGTATCCACGGATTTATAATATCCTATTCCATTTTGTATCTGCTTTAGAATCTAGACTCCATCTGTGTCGTGTAGAAGTATCCAGGAAGCAAGTCATTTTAACCACGTGTTACATAAAATTAGCTGCAACCGAAGAAGTCAAGAAAAATGGAAAGGATATACCCTAAATATTTTTAAGAAGAATCGTTGTTATGTAATTTGACCTGTTTATGCAATCACTTTATTGAA
This sequence comes from Aricia agestis, assembly GCF_905147365.1. Taxonomy (NCBI): domain Eukaryota; kingdom Metazoa; phylum Arthropoda; class Insecta; order Lepidoptera; family Lycaenidae; genus Aricia; species Aricia agestis. Next base: position 16,691,590 of record NC_056415.1, read on the forward strand.
TTGTAAATCTTTGTAGTTAGAGCAAAAACTTGTAATTTTTATCAGGCAAAGAAGACTTTGACCTATAATATTATCAGCATACTTGTTAAATTGCATTTATATTTTTATAGCTATTGTAAAAACTCAAACATTTACTTTAAGTTATGTTAATCAAAATTTAATTCATTTTTTTCTTTCACCACTAACCATGATTTTTATTGGTTGGTTTTTTATTTGTTATTTCCACAATAAAACTTAAATATTCTGCCTTTCCGTTTCAAAAGCGCTATTTGAAAATTCTTTTGGTTATTTTAGCTCTATTTCGTTTTTCATTCCGTTTTTTTTAACAAATGCGATCCACTAACACTGTACCTTTACATAAACTACAAAGGGAAGCAGAGGCCCTCAAAGAGCGCCCTTGTAAAATTCCTTTTCAGGTCTCCAAGGAATTCCCTGGCACAGAGTATACATAAAAATAGATAGTCGACGGGGCGTAGAGGATACGCATTGATGTGTGCGACGTGACGCGTCCGTGTGTGTGTGAGACGTTCACCGTGAACTATACGAGGAGTGGAGTGTATTGGTAGCGTGGGTGACGTCATGATTTTTTTATTTGTAGAATCATTGGTGAAAATATTAATAATTATTGTTTGATTGACATTAATTTATGCAAATAGAATTCAATTATATGGATAAAACAAATTAAACATTAAGGTAAAATATTAGTATTAATAATAGTTTATACTAGTATTGTTACTATTTGTTTTTCCTTAATGTGAGTGGCAGTTAGGAAGACTTATTAGAATTAACCTTTCACACGTACATTATTTAAGACTTACAGAAAGTAGAAACTCATTCTCTCCAGCAAGTATATCGAAACAGGTGCGTGATCTTTGTACTAATTTTCTTAATTACATCGACATAAAGCTGCACTCGTTCTGCAAATAAATTATTTGATTTGATAAATTACCATTGCCCATTTTACCATAATGTAGCAGGTACCCACTCTATCAAGGAACAATCAAAATATTAAAACAAAGTAAAAAAAACACACATCACCTGAAAACCATCTTCCATGCCAATGCTAACCACCGCACTATACTCACGCACACACCCACAAGTCTACGTGCCGTCGTCTTGGCAACGGGACGCATGCGCGGCGCCGCCTACCGCCCCCCCTCCCGACCGCCCCCGCCCCCGCTCATCCGCCCCGCCCCCCGCACCCCGCGCGACCTCCCCCGCGCCCCGCGCAGTCTACGGGCGAATCTATACGATTGGTCATCGGAAGATAAGCGACCGTTTTTTCCGACATATGACGCGCATATGTCACGGTCAGTATGGCGTATAGGTAGGTCATTATAACCTATCATGTCTAAAATCTATACATGACATGCCAAATTGGCCATCATAGCCTATTTTATAAGGAGCTATAACGGCCCAATCTATCATAATAGATTGATAGAGTCCAATACTTTTGGTGCAGCCTTATACTCATAGCACTATTTTAAACATGCTATAGGAAATTTTAATGACAGAAACGATGTTTATTGTTTGTGTCTACATTTTTGGTTATAAGGTCTGCGTTAGACTATCCTACTGGAACCGTACATTTCCACGCGATATAAACCAGCATGTGTGTCTGCGTCTTTATCGAAATTGGTCTAGTAGGAAGCTCATTATAAGGAGACAAACAAACTTTATTCTCTTTGTAATAAAAATTGTTAACACATAACTCAAAATATGCTTGTTACTGTTACGACACCCTCACACTCTCAAGATCCAAGCTGTTGACTTTCTGCAGAAGATCATCACAGCATTTGAGTTCCTCTTAGGTAAGTAGCGTTTGAGAATTCTGACAAATTTATTGACCTGTCGTGTTATTTCTTCATTTGTCAGGCACTGACATTTAAATCAATTGTACAATCTGCATGCGATTACAACTCATTTAATTGATAATAATAATTATCAGCATGGCGATTGCCATATTTGGAGATAATTATGTAATTATCAATTATTGTAAGTAATTACTCGTAGTATAAAATCCACAAAGGCTGGAGTTCAATGAAACTTTGACTTATGAAGGCCTTACAAGACAATAATATTATGTTATACGAGTAGTACTTAATATATTTATGATTATGAATAAATATTAAATAAAATTTAATTTAGATCTGTTTGATTTAAAAATCAAACAATAATTATATATAAGATTTTAAATATACTTTTGATAAATCAAAAGTATATTTAAAATCTTGCTAAATAGTTAGCTAAATAGTACAGAGACATATTTTTGACTATATCTACTGAAACTCTACATCACAATTATAAACTTGTAACATAGAGAAAAATATGTAGAGGTACATATAACATAATAATTATGTTGAAAATGAAGAACGAAAACTCTATTCATTATTTAACTTATCAGTATAAGCTATGTAAAGAAACACCACTATGTTTTTCGCTAATGTACATTGTAACTACATTCTTCACGTACTTCGGTAATCTTAATTTTCAGCGAAACCAAGATGAAGCTCCAAAAGAGACGTTACTAACTTAGTTATGATGGAGAAAGAACGTAAGAGAGAGAGACCGTAGAGACTAGAGTATACAAATCGCCAGAGTAATTGTAAACAGAACCATCGGGAGGACATTTACAAAACACTGTTAAGTACACTATAATGGTGTGCGAGAGAGACAGCAACGTACACGCGCGTGCGAGAGGGAGGGAAGAGGGGGGTGTGATAACGAGCAACGTGGATATGATTCGTACAGATAGTGATTTTCAGAATCAATTTGACGTCTCGTGTTTAGTATGTTGAGCGCGACTTTGTACGGAATGTCTTCGGGAACCGTACATTCTTCAGTAGCTCGTGGTCTAATCTACGTCTGGTAGTTAGTTCTATCTTAAGTGTGACTTTTCACTTTGTACGCTTAAGAATCACGCAGGAATCGCACATTTTTCATTGGCTGGGACTATGAATCGTGGCCTGTTCTACGTCTATGGATTTTCATCAAAATAATAATAGTTATGGAGCATGTTGAGTCCTAAGAGATAAGAAAAATTATAACAAGTAATTTATTACGTAAAACAGCTACGTAAAAAACTACAAAAAATATGTTAAAATTTCATAGAATTATGTACGCAGTTCAAATATAATACTTTATACTTTGATAATATTATAATTATATTGTACAATTATTTTTCACCGCGAGCAATAGGTTAATTTTATAATTGGGTAATCCGAGTTCGCTGAATTTAATTAAATACGCAATCATCATTTTAATTATTGTTTTAATTGTAAAATAACTATGTTCGTAATAATGATTTACTTGATGTAATTTTGGAAAATTCCTTAATCTTTAGAGGCCTTATAATATAATATTTATTATTGTTGACTCTATTACTATAAAGCTATAAAAAACTCAACAAAAATAAAATAAAAATGAATCCATAAACATTAAACATGAACAGATACAAACACCATCTACATTCATCACCAAAGTTTCCTCAACTCTACCTCCTAGCGCCATCTGTCACCGAGTAGCGGAGTCGCGCGGAACTAAAAACCAGTCGCGTTTGAATATTAATGAAAAAAGGTGCATTAATATTGAATAAATATACGAAACGGAAAGTAATCGTGCACGTAACTGCGACCTTGCCTCATTAAAGCGATACATTATACATGAGCTTATCATTGCTACGACTTTTTCATCGCTACTTACTGTACTACGATTTTTTCATCGAGCCACAGACCTCACTATGACTTTTTCATAGCCAATTTTACGGCTCTTAAATTAATTTGTGATTAAAATTAATGTTTTTCAGTGCTAATAATAATTCATTTCATTATTTTAAGTACCAATAATGTCGATAGTCAATTTTTCTTCGCTACATTTTTTATTTGCAGAAATAGTAATTGGACATTTCAGTTTGCATTTTTTAACTAAGTAACTTAAGATAAAGCGATAGTAACAATTACCATCATATTCACTTTAAACACCTGTTGAACAGTTGTTTCAAAAAATTCAGTATGTACATAATGGTCTCAAATCGGTCGTGTTCAATAGATGTATACAGGGTGTAACAAAAATAAGTGGTAATAATTTAGGGTGTGTACGTGTTCCTTGTAGAGAGTTCACTGTGAAAGTAGCAGCGCTAAAAGACCAAATTTTTTTTTCACTTTTGTATGGGGAAACTCGTGACGCTCGGGCCCTTATACAAAAGTGAAAAAATTTGTTCCTCTTGTGAGCTGCTTCTTTCACAGTTAACTCTCTACAAGGAACACGTACACACCCTAAAGTATTATCACTTATTTTTGTTACACCCTGTAGATCTTTTGTAGTAAGACACAAATCCTTGAAAAAAGTTTTTCAGCGTAGTATCCTAACACTTTTAAGACTTACGCCCCAGAGCCTACGTACCCTATGCCCTTTCCCGGGACTGACCATACCAAATCTCATCAAAATCTGTTCAGTGGTTTAAGCGTGAAGAAGTATCAGACAGACAGACATATTACGTATTTATATTATTATAATATGGATATGGGTTCTGGTGTGCTCGACCATTCGACTATTTCGGTAGAATCTACAGTTATAAAAAGTCACAAAACACATTGATACTTATTGCCTACTATACATTTTATGTTTCTTATCACAGGCGAAATCTGGAATGTATAATTTACTACTACATGTAACTACATGTCACCAATTAAAAAAATATTTATTTTAGGGCAATAAACGAGAAACGAGTAGTAACCCGATGCAAGGGAAATCTTTATCTATGTGTGATCAAATTAAGTATCTTCAACTAGTTTTAGGCAAGAATACAACTATTTTATGTAAATTGGTTTAATAATGTAGTAGCTAAGTAGCACACAAAATAGGGAAGAGTTTTGATTTTTTCCCGTTTATGAATAATATTATGATTAATTGATTAGTGTTTAATTTTTACTGGTGGTATATTCATACTAATAAAACTGTTTTTTGGCTACTGAATAAATATCTCAGGAATTACCTATGATTTATACAGGTTTCTAATCATCGTTATCGTAATAACGCTTCTTGGCGTACTGAAACCTGAAACCTGACTCATATGAAATATTCCCTAAAAAACCTTATAAAACAGGATTTGGTGTTGTAAATCCGTAAGATTGTGTGTGACTATAGCTTTAAACTCATGATAGAGACACCTGTAGCTCTATCATGAGTTTAAAGCTATAGTATTTATCGATAAGTACTCGATACCGACTACGTAAATATTTAGTATGGCGATTTTAGTTCCGCAAGTGACCGCTAGAGGCGCTGTAAAATTTGCTATACTAAAAATTTACGTAGTCGGTATCGAGTATCGATAAGAACTATAGCTTTAAACTCATGGTGGAGCGACTGTATCAGTTTTTTCCTAGTTTCCGAGTCTGCCTCATCTTTATTGGATACTCAATATCTATGAGGTTAAATTGATAATCCTATATATAATATAATATTATCTATATCATGCTATGATACTTCATACAACTATGCACAATTGCGTCATCTGTTAGTAACATAACAAACATCCAAACTTTCACACGTTGGTATATTCAACGTATTATTTTCGATTCGTGTGAGCCAGCCCGTGAAATGGAAGCCCGCCTACATGCATGTCACCTCAACCCGTTTATGAACATTTTACCTCAGGATTTACAGGAAAATCATCCTTACGATGTTACCATAAAGGTCCTGTAAAAGGTAGGATAATTGTGAATAGTATGTATGTACCCGCATAGCGTTATCTGCCTTCCGTCGTTAGCAATATTTACAGTGTTATTATATTTAATATGTTACATGGGCCGTTATCGTTCAAGTTTTTAAAATATAGCTAAGTATTTTACAATGCTCAAATACTATTTATAATAGAAGTTTAGAAGCTATAGAGTAATAAGTTTTGTAATGTTAAGGGTGGAAGTCTTAGTTACGAGTACATAAGATTCGATCTGCCATTTCGGATGACTACAGAACTCTAATATATTATTATCTTATATCTTTAAACGAGCAATTCTTGTATACAATATATATCTATATAATTGGAATCTCGGAATCGGCTCCAACGATTTTCATGAAATTTAGTATATAGGGGGTTTCGGGGGCGATAAATCGATCTAGCTAGGAATCGTTTTTAGAAAATGTCATTTAATTCGTGATTTATCGACTACCGAGCAGAGCTCGGTCAAATAGCTAGTTATTATTATGTGTGGCCCGACTCGCACCTGGCCGGTTTTATTAAATTTTCGATATATACTGTAGTGAAGTAAATTAGACTTATCCTTTACTCAAATTCGACTATTTTGCAACATTATTGCTTCGTTTCTTGTTCGGTCCAGTTTAACCTTTCACTGACAAAGAAAATAGTTTAGACCTATTCTAACTTTGAGTTTTTCATTTCTCAAAAACTAAAATTGTTAGACTTATTCTGCTTAGTAACCTCTGTCTTTTTTACTCAACTACGGCAGACGAAACCAAAGACAAATTATTTTACCAGTTTACGTGTGTAAATACCAAAATATACGATAAACTTGTACTTCAAAGTTGTCATGACAAAGTACGGAAAGCGAGGGTATACAAAATCAGTGAGTGTGAAGATAATAACCCTCTATGTAACCACCCTAGCACATAGAAGCCCCCGGGTCGACCGGATATGCGGTAGACGACCAATGACGATAACGAACATTTCGGTTCCATGTCGTTTAATTACCAAATAAGTTTATGAGAATATGTATATTATGGTATTTGATTTACAAAAAAGTCAAGAAGTTCCATTACCATCAGCCTTTCGTCGAAATTTATTTATTAACATCGAGTATGTGAAGAGTTTTACTGTCAAATAGTCTTTTTTTATGTAATAAAGGGGCAAACGAGCAAGCGGGTCACCTGATGGAAAGCAACTTCCGTCGCCCATGGACACTTGCAGCATCAGAAGGCAGCAGGTGCGTTGCCGGCTTTTTAAGAGGGAATAGGGTAATAGGGGAGGGTAGGGAAGGGAATAGGGGAGGGGAGGGAAGGAAATAGGAGAGGGTAGGGCCTTTTCCCTTGAAAAGGGTAGGGGATTGGGCCTCCGGTAAACTCACTCACTCGGCGAAACACAGCGCAAGCGCTGTTTCACTCCGGTTTTCTGTGAGCCGGCCCATTCGTGCCGAATCATGGCTCTCCCACGTCTCTTCTTTTCAGCCTTACATCGAAAGTGAATATATTAACTATTGAAAATACTAGATGTAGACCGTACCTTAATTTCAATTTGATTATGACACTGGCCACTGCACATTTTTACGCAATTAAATCTATCCATGCCCTTTTTCAACACCTAAAGATATTCCAAAAACCGTTTTATTAATTGAAGCGAAAAAAGGTAACATGCACAGAAAGGCACGTTTTCATGGATGGTATGGATGTCTGTCTAGGGTGTCTACTTTTTATTTTTCTATCTTAATCAGTGAGGACCTTCAATTATTATTTGGGCTTTAACTTAGATGTCTAAACTCCGACTTACGAGTTACTTATACACGAAACAATCTGAACAACGGAACCAGAACCAAACTACTCACTATACAGGGTGTAACAAAAACAAGTGATAATACTTTAGGGTGTGTACGTGTTCCTTGTAGAGAGTTCACTGTGAACGTAGCAGCGCTAAAAGACCAAAATTTTTTTTCACTTTTGTATGGGGAAACTCGTGACGCTCGGGCTCTTGCCCATACAAGAGTGAAAAAAAATATTCGTCTTTCAGAGCTGCTACTTTCACAGTGAACTCTCTACAAGGAACATGTACACACCCTAAAGTATTATCACTAGTTTTTGTTACACACTGTATATAAACAGAGCTCCAGACGTTAGTAAGCACCTGCAGAAACAAGTCTTCAGAATTAGAATACGCTTTAGAATTAGAATACTAGATGACGCCCGCAACTCCGTTGCGCCAACATTCGTTTATTGCGCGGGAACCGTATATTTTTTCGGGATAAAAACTATCCTTTGTCCCTTCTCGGAACTCGAAATATCTCCTTGCCAAATTTCAGCCAAATTGGTTCAGCGGTTTGAGCGTCAAGAGGTAACAGACAGACAGACAGAGAGACTGTCAGACACACTTTCTCATTTATAATATTAGTATGGAAGTATGGATAAGTATGCAGTGAGTAACAGCGAGCTGATGATGATATAACAGTGCAGGGCGTGCAGTAATTTGGCTGCAACGAGCGTGAAATGAAGAGCGCGGCGCATAGCGGCGGCGCGGCGGCGGCGGCGGCGTCGCGCGCTGACAAACACACTACCTGATATCAACTCTCACAAACAAAGGACATAATGTTGGTAATAAAGGGTTTAGTAGGTTTAATACTATAGGTAATACGAGCTTTTGCCCGCGGCTTCGCTCGCGTTAAGAAGTATTATTTTATACAAACTTTCATCCCCTATTTTAAGCTTTTGGGGATAGAATTGATCAAAATCCTTTCTTAGCGAATGCCTACGTCATATCATCTACCTGCATGCCAAATTTCAGTCCGATCGGTCCAGTGGTTTGGGCTGTGCGTTGATAGATCACCGTGTCAGTCAGTCACCTTTGAGTTTTATATAATTATATAGATAAACAATAAACATGAAAATCTTATAAATGAACATTGAACAATAAAAAAATGTGTCGCATCGCTGATATGGCTGAAACAAAAACTGACTGCGGTGATCCTAGTGTTCCTATCACGACCGAGACGAGTTTTATTAGCCGGCAGGCAGGGTCTCAGAGACCAAATGAGAAAAAATTATACATTCGTATAATTTTTTGGCAATAATACATTCGTAAACTTGAAAATCTAAGAAGAAGAAAGAAGAACAGTTCTTATGTAGTAAGGTAATATCTGAAATTAAAATTATATTATTAGAATAATTATCTATTATTTAGAAAGAAAGGGAGGTGTAAAGATGTGTTTGCAAAAATCCATGCAAAATTTCATTTAAATAAACAAAGCAATTTAGACACGAAAATCTAAAAGACAGATGGACAAAAACTCTTTTGCACGACTTATAAATAAATGCCAACTACCATACACGCAGACGGAACTACGAATATCAGTAAAAATAAACCTTTCATTCGTACATTCATACAAAACATTGGCCGTAGCCCGTAGTAAATCATACCGAATACATAATATAAAACAGTAGGATATCTAAACCGGCAAAAACAATAGCCGCTATCGCCGCGTGTTGTTTCACGTAGACCTGTGCAAATACTACGGCTGTATAGTCCCGTAGGGAGCAAGCGAGCAGAGGAGACAGTTGCATCACAAAATAAGCCCAGCTCGGACAATTTTGAAATTGGATAATTTACACAATTTACTAAATTAATCACATCAAAAGTAGATTATATAAACGACAATAAGATAGTATTTGATAAAAGTGAAAAATAAAAAGTACTTTACATATTCGCAAGTTCTGAAACGACTACTTAGGTCCTAGTCCAATTTATTTTCTAAGCATCTATTTAATTGGTTTTATTGACTTAAGCGTGCCTGGCACTTGACTTCAAGAAGCGGCAGTACGTTCAAATAAGTACTTCTGTTCTCGACAATTCTTGTTTCTTTTTCAATCACTGAAATCGAACAAAATGTTGAGACAGTTTTTTTATCCCACTGTATTGAAAATAGAACGATTGAGATTATGAAATTCGTACTGATTATACCTCCATTCTGAATTCAACAAAATAATCCATTTGTTTGTACCACTAATATATTTTTCTCGGCTAACAAAATTAGGACTAAAAAGGGTTTGGTACTGACTGTCCGTCACCGAGGGCCCTAATTTCCACCTTTAGATTTTTTTTTATTTTAATGTTATAGATATCGAATTAAAAACGTGTCTGTTGCCTCATACGGATAATCACACAAACTATACAATAAAATTTTATTTAACCCTAAAAAGCCTTTTTACACTGCCATTTTCACACAAGCCGCGTAAAAAATACGGTTGCGAAATTCACCCTTCCACGTGGAATTTGTAGGGCAACCTCGAGGCGTGTGTGACGTCGTCACAATAACTGCGAGGCGTATGTGACGCCATTGTAACTGCGACTTGCTTTTGCGAGCTACTCTCCGGCAGGCGATTACGACGCAAACTGTGATTACACCGAACCAGTGGTGGGCCTCATGTAGACATGACGTTCTAAAATTGTTAACTTTGTTAACCTATTTAGAAATAAACATTTTGATTTTGACCACTCTTCGGTAGTTGCGTTGCTTATGGGACGTCGTTCTAACTGCGAGGCATATTATGCGACGTCGCTATAACTGCGATATTATGCGACGTCGTTCTAACTGCGATGAGCGCCTCTGCGAGCTGCTGCTCTATGTCGGGCGATTATGGCGCCACCTGTCGCCGCTCCCGGGTTGCTGTAACTGCGAAGCATATACGAAGTCGCTGTAACTGCGAGGCTTATGCGACGTCACTGTAACTGCTAGGCATATAACGACTAACTGCGATGAGCGCCTCTGCGAGCTGCTCTATGGCGGGCGATTACGGCGCCACCTGTCGCCGCTCCCAGGGAATTCATAATTCGGTTCGTGCGGATCGCTCTAATTGTATTCACGAACACTCGGATTTGCGATACAGCCTCCATTAAAATACCGAAAATATGTGCTAGTTTACATAATCCGCGGGTATATCCGTCACCTTTCCCGAATTTACTGCGTTCCATCAGATCAGGCTTTTCCGCCTTTCATAGTTTTTACCGTCAGCTGCATTGCTAGTTTTCACATTTTTCTGGGTAAAAATAGTTGAGATGATAATAATATAATGAAAATTATATATATGGGGTAAATAACTGGTCTCTAAAAACCGTGCCATGTTTCAGAGTTTTCAACCAATAATGATAGCCACAAATGGTTGACGAACAATATTTTTGGCCCTTACTAACATCTTCAAGCAAATAAAGCAACTTTTATAAACAACTCCTAAATATCCATCAAGTTATTACACAGCAATAAACAACAATATTTACATGGTATGTAACGTTATTTTCCGTTGTAAATATGTCCGCCTGTGTGTAGTGAGGTGAGCTGACGTGGCGACGCCGCTTCACGCGTGACGGAGCAACTATATTTTGGCGTACAAACTTACAGGACGATAGTATAATATTATGTAGATAATGACTATTTTCATACAAAAAATTAAAAAAAGTAAGTAAAAGTATGCCATACAATTTTAAAACGATTTTCAAAGGCTTAGAGATACATTTTTTCAAGAAAGTTTTTGTCACGGAAAATGGATATTTCACACTCGATAAATGAATTTCTGAGCGATCGAAGGTGCTTATATTATTATAACAGGGTCAGGTTTAAACCTAACCCTGTTATAATAATATAAGGTACAGATATAGAATAGTCCGGTTAGTAATATACCTAATCCTGACTTTAAATGCTGCGAGTGTCCATGGGCGACGGAAGTTGCTTTCCATCAGGTGACCCGTTTGCTCGTTTGCCCCCTTATTTCATTAAAAAAAAAAAAAAAACTACCGTTTTTTATAACAAACTACGATTATGCGTACAGAGGTAAGAAATATATTTTTACGTAGCTCCTTAATTTTCTTTGTCGACGTCAACGTTAATCTTTTTCGATTATTGTTTAAGCTAAACTAAAAACCTTTATACACGCCACAGGACGTTGATTTATAAGAACGGTGAGTCCTTGTAAGACATAATTTTATAGAAATTAATAATAAATAATGGCTGATTTATGTAATTTCTGTATACCAGCCGTCTACCTGAGTTATGAGCTGTTAGATACTAATGCTGTGGCCTTATAGGGCGCTTAATACCCGGTGATTGTGCCTCAATTATTTATAACATCAATTAGTACGAGCAGAAACTGCTGGTAAATACTTGCATGTTATGTACAACTACAATTATAAAAGACACGAGGATCGCTCTTTGAGAAAATGCGTGGAAACTAAAATAAAAACATTGATGGAATACAGATTGTGAAACGAGCAAAAGTACTGAAAAATGCTTAGAAAGATAAAAGCGTTAAGCCATGGTAGTAGTCTATGATATCTACTAACATTGCAAAGCTGTCTGTCCTGTTTCACCACTTCCTGATAAAAGCCGGATAGGCTATCCACCACTTAACTTGACAGATAGAGTAAGAAGAATCTGTCAAATAAGTTGTGGAAAGCCTATCCTAAAGCTTGTAGGTATAATTATTAAAGTCGATCATTGGCTATCATAGATGAATAAATCTCTTTACGCTTGTCAATACAACCTATTGGATGTCCATCATGATTCATGATGGGCTAACATGGAGATTGGAGAGGCCGCATATAGACGCTGTTAAGCATTTGTTAGGTATCCCACAAAAAATACGTTTTGAGTTATGAATGCAGGCATGTTCTTTAGACCATTTAGAACAAGACTGCATTCATAACTCAACCAAAAATTTTTTTGGGTTAATACAAATAATATGCTTAACAGCGACCATATGAAATTCCTTTAAAATAGACTGTGTGCCAATTCAGGAAATTATTAAGATTTTTAAATATAGAACAATATAAAATAATTTGTTATTTCTAACATGCTTCGGTACCATTATTTTTTATTGTTATCTAACAATAATAAAACATTGTTACATACGGCATAAAAACATAAAAATAACAAGATAAGCGTGTGAGAATAATAAAAATCTTACAAGTTTGCTTATTATTTACGACTATCATTAAAATGTTCAGACATGTTATCTATACAGCACAATAGTTTTTCGTGTTATCTTTTAAAAATTTACTAAGTGGGTAAAAATAGTAATATATTATAATTAATTAAATTGAATATTTACATATTAAAGTAAACCCCTAATTATTGATATTTAAAGAGTAACTCCTATTATAAACAAAACAACAACACATAAAAAATATAGGTATTCTATTCTTCTAACTGCTTTATATAGCTTCATTAGACTTTATAAGTGTTATAAAAATAACCACGTTAAATGTATTATAATTTAATTAAATTAATTATAATTAAATTAAAAATAATTAACGTGACTGGATCGAGAACATAATTATTATCCTTTCCGCTAATAATTATTTAGCAGAAATCAAATTTTTCTGGAGTGAAAAAACAAACGGATGTTTCGAAAATCTGTTTTTTTTTTAGTTCAAAGGGCCAACAGAATCGGATGCACATGTTATAAAAACGTTAAAAAACCGCGATAAACGTTACAATATTTACGACAAACGGGACGCATAAGTGCACGAAATGTATGGAAATGTATGTAAATGTATGTATCCGGCCATCGCTAGGGGGCGCGCTTCCGGCCTGCGCGTGCGCACCGAAAAAGCCTTAAAACGCACGATAATGAGTGTAGGTCGGTTATTTTATGACGAGGTTAAAGAACGTATTTAACTATGGGGTTTCAAGGAAAGGTTTAGTTCCAAAAAATCTTATGAATTATCTATTAATACAATCTATACAATGTTGTTTGACAGTATATTTTTGGAAAAGTGATTTACCTTATTGGTTTGTTTCTAATAGTCTCCGAAACTAGTAAACCGTCTTAGAATAAAGGCAAGTGCCTTGCTGGCATTTTATCAAAATCGACTTAGTCTTTAAATACCTTACCTTACCTTAAGTATAAAGAGTCGAGTGTCGACTTACGTTACCTATAATAGATGTGGGACAATATACGTTCTCCGCAGGATTCTCGTGCGAAGTGGCTAGAGGAAAAACTTACAAAAAAAGTTCCATTTTATTCTTTCGTTTGACGATGTGGTGGTTACTCTGCAGCAGATAAACTATTTCTAAATCGAGATTATAAATAACTAGCTGTTGCCCGCGACTTCGTCCGCGTGGACTTCAGTTTATAGCGCGCGATGTCAACAAAATTGGTGTCAAAAGCTTTTATAAAAAAACCCTGGTACCCCTTAAATCAATACAGCTGTGCAGTGTGCACACAATAAGTATTTCATTTTTTTATATTAAACTTTATACTTTATGCCAAATTTTAAAGCTTATTTAGCCCTCCAATTACACAACTTTACCCATAAACTATTTATCATTGATAGATTTAAGGTTACGTCACTGCAGATAAAGTACTGAGTTATTTAATACCGTAGAATAGATATAACAATCGAAAAAAATCGAAACTTAAAAAGATGATACCACGTCTTATAGAAAGACTTTTGAGCAAGCGTCAGCGCGATGTAGAAGACGCACGGCGCCATCTATTATGAATTGTTGGAACTAACTTAATTTGAACAAATTTACGCATTTTCACCCCCTTACAACCCTTTTTTCCAGTAAAAAAGTAGCCTATGTCCTTTCTCAGGCTTTAGACTATCTGTATACAAAATTTCATTACAATCGGTTCGGAAGTTTTGGCGTTTGGCGTGAAAGCGAGACTGACAGACAGACAGACAGACAGAGATACTTTCGCATTTATAATATTAGTATAGATTATGTGCACACTGCATAGCTGTTTTTGGGTATTTTGATTAATTAAGGGCCGCGCTACACCGGAAGCACTTACCAGGGTATTAAAAAGTTTTTAAATTTGACACAAATTTTGTTGACACCGCGCGCTATAAACTAAAGTCCACGCGGACGAAGTCGCGGGCAACAGCTAGTATTATACATAAAATATGTTTAAGATTTTTGAAATTTTATTTTAATACACATCCAAGACCCAGGAACATTGAAAACTTTTTGTTCCGCCTGCGGGACTCGAACCCAGGACCCCCGGGATGAGCGCTGGCCACGCGCAATGCGAATTCATTTTCATCGATATTTTCATGGAAATAAGATATTTTCCCACATCAAAATGTAGCCTATGTCCTTTCTCAGACTCTAGAATAACTGTATACAAAATTTCATTGCAATCGGTTCAGTAGTTTTGGCGTGAAAGCAAGACAGACAGACAGACAGACAGACAGACAGAGATACTTTCGCATTTATAATATTAGTATGGATAAGCAATAAAGCAGCACCCGGCTGTCGCATAACTATTGAAAATCTATTGTGTCTGCGATTCCCACGATCGAGGTAATATTTACGTGGACTCTCCGGGCGAGTCTGTGGCACTGATAATTAAATCTCTCCCCTACCGCACGCACACCCGCGTATCGCGCCTTGACGCCCAATTCGCAACGTGCAGCAGAAATCGTAATATTTTAATTTCGCCATAACATTAAAACCAAACGTCCAATTTTAATCATTCAAAGACCGAATATTATCTACATTAACTGTACTTAGTGATGAAATAATTTATTTTGATAAGGGTCAATAGCATGATTTAAATAAACGCATTTAAATATAGTCCAAAAAAATTCTAGATTTTTTAATAAAAAAATGGTTATTGTGCCTCACTCAACATAGATAGGTATAGTGTGTCGCGGACTTTTTTGTAGATATTTAAAAGATCTATAATTACTTAGAACATTTTATGCCTCTATCTTTTATAGTTTAGGCAGCGTACGCAAAATAAGTAACTTTTCTGGTTGATTTTTTAAACCTTGCGTCCGAAAATCCCAAATATCTTACGGAACCTTATATTTTTCCAAAATAAAAATTAGCCTATGTTCAGCAGAAATAATGCAGGATTCCAATGGTAAAAGAATTTTTCAAATCGGTCCAGTAGTTTCGGAGCCTATTCGACTCAAACAAACAAACAAACAAACAAAAAATCAAATCTTTCCTCTTTATAATAGTAGTGTAGAAAATAATTGGCCAAGTGCGAGTCGGACTTGCGCATGAAGGGTTCCGTACCGTTATAGAGCGAAAGTTGTATAAATATTTATTTCAATTTGTCAATATTTATTTTATTTTAATATAAAATACTAATATTACTAATATTGAATACTATTAAAGTACAAAATATATTATAATTAAGGATTTTGAGAATAGTCCAAGTGCCTAAATTATGTTGCCATTATTAATTACGAGCAAAAAGGCCAAAAAAATCACGTTTGTTGTATGGGAGCCCGCCTTAAATATTAATTTTATTTTGTTTTTAGTATATATGCACGGCAATAGAAATACACAATCTGCGAAAATGTCAGAAGTCTAGCTATAGCAGTTCTTGAGATACAGCTTGGAGACAGACAGACAGACGGACAGACATCGAAGTCTCAGTAATAGGGTCCCGTTTTTACCCTTTGGGTACGGAACCTTAAAAACAATTACATCTGCCAAAACCTATAGTAACATTTTCCACCGGGTATTATAAAAATATCCATATTTATTCTATAATAGTCTAAGGTAAAAACTTACACGCGCGATGAGTATACACCTTTTCACAAGGTGTTTAAACGTGTTAAAACGCGAAGGCAATGCTAATCCACACTTCCATACTAATATTATAAATGCGAAAGTGTGTCTGTCTGTCTGTTACCTCTTCACGCCCGAACCGGTGAAGCGATTTTGCTGAAATTTGGTATGGTTTGCTGAGGTTTGGTAGGGAAAGGAATAGGGTAGGGGATTGGGCCTCCGGTAAACTCACTCACTCGGCGAAACACAGCGCAAACGCTGTTTCGCGCTGGTTTTCTGTGAGCCCGTGGTATTTCTCCGGTCGAGCCGGCCAATTCGTCCCGAAGCATGGCTCTCCCACGTCAACCTTAACTATACTAACCGCAGCTAGCATTCACGATGATGATGATACCCACCGTCCCATTCACCATCGTTAGCCTTTAACATCTGAACCGATAGAAATACCCCAGTTATAGATAAAATATAAAATTAATGAGGTAGAATATTTCCTAACATTCCTTAGGACTGGACATACCGTTTAGGTTCTAGTTAGATAACCAGTTATAATTATTCCGTACCTGTTTTTTACCTGTTCCGCGACATAGCCACTTGTCACTGCTCACTGTACCACCTAAACTATAAATAATTTGCAAAAGAAACACCAGCGCACACTATATGCTCAATTATTTCCCATTTTAGTAACCGACTTCCAAAAAACGAGGAGGTTATATGTTCGGCTGTGGATTTTTTGTATGTTCAACAAATACTCCGCCGTTTGTGAACCGATTTTCGAAATTTTTGTTTTGTTTTAATGTAGATGTACCTAATGGAAAACTTAGTTTTATTATTTCAGTGGATCTTGCTCGTAATATCGTCAGGTATTTCCACCTGACGTCCTTTATCATTTTCCGAAGAACTATCCTTAATTGTCGTTTCTTAGGACTTGGTATATTAGTAGATACTAATAAGCCAAGTCCTGGAGATCCATATTTTTTTCGAGATTGGTTTAGCGGCTGAAACGAAGAGGTAACAAAAACAGATCGACAGATTGTTGGACATAATTTTACACTTGATTCTGGCTATAATATCGACAAGTAGTTTATTGCTGGAGGAAAATGGCGACGTGGGTAAAAAAATATGCTAGTATAACGTTGATGCATACTATATAATAATAAGTTATTCATATTAAGATAGCTCAGCTTCATTATGAAAAAAAGCTTATTTGCTTACTTGCATATTTTATGCTTTCGTATCACCCCATACACGTCCTACCTTATATTTTCCTACCAACTAAAAGCCTTAATAGCTGACCTAATTAATGAAAATCTGATATTAAATCGCCATTTTCGCGTGACAGAGAACAAATAGCGGGCCGGCGCGGCGTAATGGCACGGCGCGGGACGATCAATTAGAACATGCATGTACAATAGCGTGACACTACGGCTCTTTTCTTGCTGGTGTAATCGCACACTATAGACTGTTTATGAATTTTGTGAGTATGAATGATTTGTTATTGTGTGGTGGTGTGTGGCTATGGGATACTTTTAAGTTCTAACTGTAGATGCGCGGTAGGAGCTAAGGGTTACTATTAGTATAGTGTTATATAGTAGGAAATAAAAAGGTATACAGTATGTTTTGTTTGATAAATAATAACTCTGCTTCTTCGCCTCAAAAGTTCTTGGTGTATCAGCTTCTTTAATAAGCTGAGACTTTAGTTTGCAGCAAGAGAGCTTTAGGCTAAATTTCACTAACGTCTGCTAATGTTGTCACGACGACGTCATGTCATTTTAACACCTTGCTAAAATGACATGACGTCTTCTCTTTCATTCGAATGAAAAACGATAGCGGTAAAATTGGGCCTTAGGGGATTGAAGTTTAGAAGTTAGATAATGATTTGGATACGTCGAGATGTTGTACATGTACCTACGTCTAGGACCAAACCATACTTCATCAGTATTTAAAATAGTCAATTAATCCTGCGGTGGGCGGGCCACGTCCCACCGTCGTCCTACCTTCGTCCTACGCGGTATAATGTGATGTGACAACAACTTATTGTTCATTATGCTGCTTCAATGTCGTCGATTCAAAAGTATGAAACCCCCAACCTTCAGTCCGAAGACTGAAGAGGTTAGGGAAAGGGGGGGGGGGGGCATGACGGGGACACGAGGTAAGATGGGGTCACGCAAGATACAAGAAACTAGACTCTTGCGAACAGAAAGCAATAGGCCAATAGCCCCTTACCCCATGGTAAGGGGCAAGATGGTTTTCGAAAGCTCCTATTAAATCATTTATTTAAAAAAATGCTATAAGTTCATCTCCCAAATACTATGCCAAATTGTAGTCAGATAAATAAGACATTGTGCCATAAATAAATAAGCATAATAAACGTAATGATTATACCGTATTTTGGGTATTTTCCTTAGATACCCCATCATGCCCCCCCCTTGCCCTAAAGTTCTTACAATGGTAGCGTTAAAAGTTTCTTACGCTTTCACGCGAAAACTACTTCACCGATTATCATGAAACTTTGTAGTACACATAATTTTAGAGGAGTATTAGAAGTAACTAAAGATAGTATTTTTACGAAAATAGTTCCGTTAGCAGTAAAATTGCGTCCGGTTGCATGAAAACTTGCAATTTTTGTATTTTATGTCTTTGGGTAGTCTTCTAAATGGTTATGTCTATGCACACCATTAGACCAATGGATATCAGTAGAAAAACGTAATAATTCCGCTTAATTTAATTTAATTTCCGCTCAAATTGCTAACTTGGCCTAACCAGCTGACGAGTTTGATATCCCTCTTTACGGTGCCTAGCCTGGCGTAGCACCGTCATATAATTTAAACTAATTTATATTATTAATGAGTACGTTATAAAACGTAGTAATATTTATTTCCGGACAATCTGTATCACATAAGTACACTATACAGAGTGAAAATTTTGCTCAAAAGTCAGTAATTTAAGCGTAAAAAGGTATCAGAAATACAAATTTGGTAGCAAATATAAGTATTATTCTATCTCAGTTTAACAATAAGTATAAATATGAACAAATATTATTATATTAAATGTCAGTTTTCTTTTAAAAAAACATTCGGCCGTAATGTCATTATAAAAATAAGTTATGATATTACGCTTGACAAAACTCGTAGAATCTAAACTATGCTGGGTCCTTAGGACTAAGTACATATCCAATTAAAACTTTTCACCCTTTACCTTTACTTTATAACATTCGAAGAATGCAGGACATGGGCCCACGAGCCCACGAAGAAAAATGTAACCATGTGCGAGTTTCGGTTACATGAATATGTATGAGCCGCCCCCTCCGTAACGGTAGACCGTTATTGTTCCTCTGATTGTCATCGATCGACAATCACTGACAACGTTCTGACTAAGCTAGAAAGGTTTTGGCTTAGCTAGAAGGGTTTTAGCTAAGCTAGGAAAGTTTTAGCTAAGCTATAACAATTTAAAAAGGATCTGTCGAAGCTAGAACAATTTTAAAAGGATTTGTCTGAGCTACAATTTCAAAATGTCCTGTGGAGCTAGAACAATTTAAAAATTTAAAATATGTATAAGCTAGAACCGAAGCTAAAGGATTTTGCATGGTTCTTGAAAGCTAAAAAGGTTCCAGCTTAAGCGGAAATGCTTCTAAGTTCGAATCTTAGCTAACAAGGCTTTTTCTACGCTAGAAATGTTCTTATTTAGCCGAAAAGATTGTACCTAAGCTATAAAAAATATGTTTAATCGGTAAAGTTTTATAATAGTACAGAACTTATAAATACTTCAAAATATGAAAAACACTAATTTCAACCTAAGAAAGCATTGTAAAGGGTTTACCTAAGGCGGAAAGCGCAAAAGTGGAAAAAAAATGCTTAGGCCTTTGAACAGTATACATAGATTTATGAAAATAAATGACAACGTAAACCCGATGACTTGATCTAGCCTTTGTTATTATAAAGTATAAACTATTAACATCTCACTCATGTAAATCAGTTCAGGGTACGATGGAAACAAACATACAGAAAGACCCAGCCTTCCTTCTGGCTACGCTAAAGTTAGATAGAAATTGAGTTTATATTTAACTTGAATCTTGCAAATTCCTTTGTTTACTCATTGTAAAAAGAAAAAATAAATCAATCATGTCCAGGTATTCGAGGAGACTGAATTAATTTTCTTGTGCCGCGGCGCCACTTGTCTGTCTGTTTGAATGTCTAATGACTCGTGTTTGCCTGTTCTTTTACATTATCAACTAAACTTTAAAATTATTCTGTCTTTTTCATTATAATATAGCATACATTGTAATTAAGTATTCTGTTTAGCTACTTAAGTGCACCAGAGGCAAAGTTAAAGTTATGGTCAAATTTATGGTTATAGTTAAGACTAATTTAACTTTAACCTTAACTTTGACCACAGAATTTGACGGAAGACGTTGCTGGTCCGACAAGGTTTTAAAGGAACGTGGGCGGGGGCGCTGCTGGTAAAGGAGAACTGTCTAAAATGGCGTTTTTGTATGATGACAGCGTTAGTTCCTTTTTTCGCCACATTCATTTAAAGCCTTGTCGAGCTCAAGGTTATGGTTAAATATAGCATCCATTTTTGACTTTAAGCAAAGATTTGACATTTTGCAGATGCATTTAGTTACAGTTAAAGTTGTAATTAAAGTTACAGTTATAGCTAAAGTAAGTTGGTGCAACCCACCCTAAGTGTGGTAAGTAAGAGAAGTAGACAAACAATGGTTTTCTAATATTAGTGTGGATTCCTCGTCTATTTAAGATTGAATAAAGTTGAATAGTTCCTGTATGATGTAATTATTATTTACTTGGACATAATATACGCAGAAGGCTATATGAATAATATTGAATAGAAAATAAAATATATTTTTTCTAACCAAAGCAAGTGAAAAATGATAAGCAGTAAGCACCTAAACATACAGATTAAAATAAAATAATCATGTCACATTTGACACATACCTACGTCGAAACATAATATTTGATATTATTGGCACCTTATCACTAAATAAATTCAAATGTAAGCGGTTATAAAAATAAGTACAAACTACAAGCATATAAAATACACATAACATTTATCTTAAATGGCGTTTACTAACAGTGAGAAACACTTTCAATAAATTGTATGTATTATGCATGAGAGGCAAATCTGTGTGAGCTAGCGCCATCTAGCGTCGAATAGCTGAACTATGTTTGAAAGTATTTAGAGATTAGTTTTGTTTTAAAGAATGTTAAAATGAGTACCCACTAAACAAAATAATGCAAAATAGCAATATAAATTCCTAAAAAATATAAATTGCAATATTATTATAAAAGTTTTACATAATAATTATTATCTTTTTTTTTATCTATAACAAAGGTTATCAAAGTAAGCAAAATTTTCTCAGAGTATAATTTTAATTATATTATGTAGTAAGAATTTTTTTTCTCTCCTTTATTTTTACACACTAAACGTAGTTTAAATCGTGTAATCTTACGTTAAATGGTATCTCGCGACAAATGTTTATTTTTCCGCAATGTTATGTGGCCTGAATTACAAAGATAATGTTATTTTGTAGTTTCGGAGCCAGTGCAAACAAACAAACAAATATTTCGCTTGTTTTGCCTCCTTACCTAGCACTAATTTAAAATTCCAATAAAACTGGTGCTTAGTCAATAAATTCAAGATGCATTTGATATTTTTGGGAGTATATAATAGAATAATAATTAATAATTTATGTATTACATGTATGAGATTAGCATTGGCCTCGTATTACTTGTAATTGTGTTGGGAACTTGTGTCAAAATCCATAACATTTTGATTTCGGATTTCGGTGTCGAAATACTGTCAGTTGCAAATCACGCGACAGTCAGAAAATCCCGCAAATTGTACGGTATCCGATATGTTACACCGTTGCACAAAATATGACAAAAAAGTGAAAACAACGGTCTCAAAAACGTCCATGTGCGTCTAATATTATTCCCTCGCTCAGTGAATATGAAATGTATGCTAATGTATGCCGATCTGGGTATCGACAACACAAATGTACACAGTAGGGTAACTCGGTCGTGTCCTTTAAATCAATTGTTCAACATAAATCCATTATAATACTTATTATAAACGTGAAAGTAAAGTTTGTCTATCTGTTACCTCTTCATGCTTTGGCCTTTGACAGCAGAACCGATTCTGATGCAATTTGGTATGAATATAGCAAATTAAATCAAGAACTGAGTCCCGGGAAACGATTTAGGATACATTATAATCCCGATAAAGCGATAAATGCGTTGCAACGAAAAGATTTTCAGTGCAACGCAGTTGCGGGCGTTATCTAGTATAGAAGATAAATAATAAAAGCGTAAGATGTGATACTACATCATTTTGCTCCCTTAAAACACCCAGAGAGGTCAATCATTCCGGTCGGACTGATCGCAGGCCGACTTGACCTGACTCCTATGACATGAGAATAGACTTTCAATGTGAACAAAAACTTGGTCTACAAATAATAATAGAAGATGGCGCTATAATAGCAGCAGAAACCAAGAACAAAAAGGCGGTAATGTACAAAACAAATCAAGGCCTCTCCATACATGAATGCCTTTTAAAATTATAGCTACCTGAAATCAAGCTTGCGATTATTCGGGTTGTCAAGTATCTTGATACTACTGTATATTTTTCTACTGTGGTATCGAGGACTACTATCGATACAATTTTTAACGTTACACAATAATGTTGTTTCAAAGTTAGTAATTTACATAATTTTATTAGGCTTTATAATGATTGTATTCCATTATTTTAAGGAAGTTGTTTGCTTTTCAAATCTAAGCTCACGCCGACGGGTTACGCACGATATTCGTCAGTAATTATTAAAAAAGTTATTTCGTTCGTTTAGAGTTTAGACTTTAGAGCAAGCTGATTATTTTGAGTTTATAAGATGACCCGGTGATCTTCCTATCACTTTTCTTCTAATATAAACATTCTCTGGACTATCACGAACATTTTTAGGAAAAAAAAACTAGCCAAATCGAATAAGCCGTTTCCGAGTTTTAGAGGGACTAACAAAATATAATATTTATTCTTAAATATTATGATAAAATTAAGAGGAGGCAGTACCTATGACGTATATTTGATGTATAATATTATTACCAAACAAAAACCTTACTTGCAAAAAAACAAATCATACCTTATCCGACTGACAGTCAACTGTATGAAAAAAAAAACGGACCCCTAAAAATATTAAAATATACGGCATTAAAATGCTGAAACTTTTCAATTTAGCGGCGGACACCGTATATATTATAGCCGTTAATAAACGTCAAAATTAAAAACAAACTCACAGACGGACTTTAAAAAATCACTCCAATATATCCATTTTATACCGTGTCAATTAAGGAGAGTGGGAGGGGCAAGATGAATTATATTTTTAATTTAAAAAAGCTTTTTAAGTTTTCGCACCTTAATTTTTTAATGAAACGGCCGGGAGTTTCGTCCTTTTTGTGATTGCTGATATTAATTTAAGTTAATATCACGATTGAGATGACATGAGATGACATAATATGTCTGAAACAAGTGGAACGTAGCAGACGAACGTTTCCATAAAATGCTCCATTAACAAATTAAGGATTCAGTCACTACTATTTTCTGTTTTTATTTCTATTTAGGTAGATTTGTATAAAAGATTATGAAATATATAATTGCGTCTGTATAACTAGACTGTTCTTAGAGACTATGTTATCACTATAGTTATATTATGCTAAAATTATATTACAAAGATAGTCTGTAGTACCCTTGGCAATATTTTTTAGCCAAATTTGAATATTTAGGAAACCTGTTTTCGCAAAATTTTCCTTCTAAAATAGTAGGCATAAAATATGTCCGTTTCACACTAATTTATCTAAGCACCGCATGTGAATTTTAAACTGTCTATTATAAAAACTAACAAAAACATACCAAGTATATTTTTATTTCAGTAAAAAAAATAGCTTATTATTAAAGAAATGTAAAAGGTTGCTACATTACTTTCTGACCCGGAAATCGTTGTTTTGCCAAATACGTTGTAATAATATGCATATAAGCCATAATTAAGACATAATTAAGACACGTTAAATAAGCAGGGCGCTTTAGTTCGTCCGCCCGCCGCGAGAGGGCGCTGTATAATTACTCCCGCAATCACCGCCTTTGATTCCGGCTCATGAGGGCTTTTTTGCTAAACCTCTTAATTTCCTTGGGAAAGCGAGACGGTTCAAACATCATGAATATGTACATGAGCTCCGACGAAGTACTTTGCGAATTTAAGAGACGGGAAACATTACGAAAGCATTAAAGTTTGAAAATTCGTATTTTTCGAAATTAATGTGGAGAAAATGAGCGATAAATTCAAGTGATAACTTATGATTTCGCTTTAATTATTATATTTATGAATAGCAACAAAATAATTTATTGAGTTATAATTATTATAACACTGAAAATACTAAATCTGATATTAAAACACTTAGGTACGGTTTTTTTGTACCCTAAACTGTATCTTAATACGAGACACTCTTGCATTCTTATTAGTCATAAATCATAATATACAGTGTGTAACAAAAATAAGTGATAATACTTTAGGGTGTGTACGTGTTCCTTGTAGAGAGTTTACTGTGAAAGTAGCAGCACTAAAAGACGAATCTTTTTTTAACTTTTGTATGGGCAAGGGCCCGAGCGTCACGAGTTTCCCCATACAAAAGTGAAAAAAAAATTTGGTCTTTCAGCGCTGCTACTTTCACAGTGAACTCTCTACAAGGAACAAGTCACACCCTAAACTATTATCACTTATTTTTGTTACATCCTGTATATTTGTGCTCAAAGTTCCCCAAAAATGAAGAGGGTTTTGGGTAGAAAACGGTCTATCTGGGTCTCATCTCTGGGAAGCCCCACATTTTTGCTTTCATGATTTTTGTACTCCGTACGAACTAATAAAGTTTATGATCAAATATCAAGCTAACCAATCTGTTAATCCTCATTTAATCATGTAAGGAAAAATCAGAGAAGCAGATCTACCCCAAAACAAAGGAGAAAAAGGTTTTCTAAGACAATGTAAATTCGAAGACATTAACGCAAAGATAAGAAATGGGATTAGAAAGGCTCGGTATGGTAATGCAGTAATTAGAGATGTGGGGATCTGACGACAGAATGCTGAATTACTGTTAGTTAACTGTGCCAAAAGGTTTATAGACCGGGATTAGTAATAAAAAGATCGACGTTGTGTTTTGCTAATAGTTACACAAAGTTTTGTTATTTGTCTAAATACTATGTTAGAAAAGTCTCTTGATGGATAATAATTACAGTTATAATATAACACAGATAATACGGTAAAACGTATTATATATTATGGCTTATTACTATGGGAATAAAGTCTTCTGGCATATGGAATATAAATCTTGTGTCAATTATTTAATATTTTTTAAAACCAAAAATAAAGAGTCGAACTTGTTAGATTCTTAGTAGATGCCCAAAATATAGTTTTATTAACTTCCAATTTTAAACTGGAAGTTAATAAAACTATATATAATAACCCTGGCTGTAAAATACATTTACAATAAGGCGAAACTGCACTTACGAAAAACACTACAAACAATGACGAATTCGGAAGCACATCATCTCCAAGACGCGAAGAAAAAGAAATAAAAGAGATAAAACTAAAACTGCATAACGAAAACACTCGGAATATTCAATTGAGCATCATCCCTATCAATAACAGTATTGGCTATAACAATAAAATATAACGGTCTTCCACATCGGGTATAAATTCCCTTTTCTTACTGGCCAGCGTCCAGGGTGCATATAAAGCAGGTTTCTGTCTAATTTGGGAGCAAGATGGATCGCTCGCGGTTGGATGCATGTAATTTATCAACTTTTATTCGCCGTTTTTGTTTATTGAATAACTGTTCCTTTTGTGAGGTTAAGGAAATGTTTGGGTTGTGTTTTGTTGTTGATCAACAATCGTGGATAAACAGGGATTTTTCCTGCTTTTTTAAACTTGTAAAAGTGAATATTATTTATATTAACAATTTTTTTTTGCAAAAGAAATTAGTTTTTGAGAAAATAAATCTATTGTCAGCATCATTTGGATACTTAATGTTTTAAAACGTTTAAAATACTATAATTTATATTTCGTACCTAACTTTGTAAATTTCGTAATTTAGAATTTTGTTTATCATAATTAATCATTTGCGCGTGACTTTTAATAAATAAAAATCATACAATAATTTTCCATATTTAGTATCTCCGCTATTTATTTCTACCATTAGAATTTAGATTATTAACCGTATAAAATCTATCTTCATCTATAATTAGGCGCGATTCCAAAACCTTTGTCAGCTCGTAAAGCTAAAACCTCAACCGTTACCAAGCCTCGCCGATCCCGGAGTTGCCAAATTTTAAGAAAACCTTCCTTCATTAGGCGAGGGTCATCAGTATGCATAATTAATGTGATAGCGCCACCTAGCGGCGGGCGGCGGAACTGATTGATAGTGGGGAGACCGTGAAATATTACCGCGCGCGTGATTTGTGGTTGCGGCCATTAAAATTAATAAATTGTATTGTTTGTTAAGACAAACAATACAATTTATTAATTTTAATAATTTTAATAATTTTAATAAATATAATATAATATAAATAATTTATTATAATATATATAATATAATATAAATAATTTATTAATTTTAATAAATATTATAATATTATTTGTCTTAACTTTATACAGCTTATGCTATAACTAGCTGTTGCCCGCGACTTCGTCCGCGTGGACTTCAGTTTATAGCGCGCGATGTCAACAAAATTGGTGTCAAAAGCTTTTATAAAAAAACCCTGGTACCCCTTAAATCAATACAGCTGTGCAGTGTGCACACAATAAGTATTTCATTTTTTTATATTAAACTTTATATTTTATGCCAAATTTTAAAGCTTATTTAGCCCTCCAATTACACAACTTTACCCATAAACTATTTATCATTGATAGATTTAAGGTTACGTCACTGCACAGATAAAGTACTGAGTTATTTAATACCGTAGAATAGATATAACAATCGAAAAAAATCGAAACTTAAATGTAAGATGATACCACGTCTTATAGGAAGACTTTTGAGCAAGCGTCAGCGCGATGTAGAAGACGCACGGCGCCATCTATTATGAATTGTTGGAACTAACTTAATTTGAACAAATTTACGCATTTTCACCCCCTTACAACCCTTTTTTCCA
This sequence comes from Aricia agestis, assembly GCF_905147365.1. Taxonomy (NCBI): domain Eukaryota; kingdom Metazoa; phylum Arthropoda; class Insecta; order Lepidoptera; family Lycaenidae; genus Aricia; species Aricia agestis. The sequence goes on from NC_056415.1 coordinate 16,719,036, forward strand.
GTAAAAAAAGTAGCCTATGTCCTTTCTCAGGCTTTAGACTATCTGTATACAAAATTTCATTACAATCGGTTCGGAAGTTTTGGCGTTTGGCGTGAAAGCGAGACTGACAGACAGACAGACAGACAGACAGACAGAGATACTTTTGGCGTTTGGCGTGAAAGCGAGACTGACAGACAGACAGACAGACAGAGATACTTTCGCATTTATAATATTAGTATAGATTATGTGCACACTGCATAGCTGTTTTTGGGTATTTTGATTAATTAAGGGCCGCGCTACACCGGAAGTACTTACGCGGGTTTTAAAAAGTTTTTAAATTTGACACAAATTTGTTGACACCGCGCGCTATAATCTAAAGGCCACGCAGACGATGTCGCGGGCAACAGCTAGTGTTACAATAAAGTAAAAAATAAAACGCCATCTGTTGAATCGTATTAGAACTAAAATGTTCATTCTATCGATATATTTCTGGATTTTTTATAATATTATACATAAAATATGTTTAAGATTTTTGAAATTTTATTTTAATACACATCCAAGACCCAGGAACATTGAAAACTTTTTGTTCCGCCTGCGGGACTCGAACCCAGGACCCCCGGGATGAGCGCTGGGCACGCGCAATGCGAATTCATTTTCATCGATATTTTCATGGAAATAAGATATTTTCCCACATCAAAATGTAGCCTACGTATGTCCTTTCTCAGACTCTAGAATAACTGTATACAAAATTTCATTGCAATCGGTTCAGTAGTTTTGGCGTGAAAGCAAGACAGACAGACAGACAGACAGACAGACAGAGATACTTTCGCATTTATAATATTAGTATGGATAGTATGGATTAGAAATGCAGTAGGAGTTCTACATAAGATAAGATAGATTGATTATTATTATATACCAAGTGATAATATTATTAAACATAATATTCTAACGTATTAAAAACTATAAACAAAAACATACTATAACTAATAAGTATGATTAGTTCTATGTTACAATAAAGTAAAAAATAAAACGCCATCTGTTGAATCGTATTAGAACTAAAATGTTCATTTCATCGATATATTTCTGGATTTTTTATAATATTATACATAAAATATGTTTAAGATTTTTAAAATTTTATTTTAATACACATCCAAGACTCAGGAACATTGAAAACTTTTTGTTCCGCCTGCGGGACTCGAACCCAGGACCGCCGGCATGAGCGCTGGCCACGCGCAATGCGAATTCATTTTCATCGATATTTTCATGGAAATAAGATATTTTCCCACATCAAAATGTAGCCTATGTCCTTTCTCAGACTCTAGAATAACTGTATACAAAATTTCATTGCAATCGGTTCAGTAGTTTTGGCGTGAAAGCAAGACAGACAGACAGACAGACAGACAGACAGACAGAGATACTTTCGCATTTATAATATTAGTATGGATTGGCTCTATTATATTACTAGCGACCCGCCCCGGCGTCGCACGGGTATAAAATATATTACAGCCTATCGATATATTATCGATAGCCTATGATCCTTCACGTGGTCTACTTCTTATCTGTGCCAAATAACATAAAAATTACTCCAGTAGTTCGCGAGATAAGCCCTTTCAAATATTTTCCCCCTTTTTTCCACATTCCCCTAAATCCCTATTAGTCTTAGCGTGATAAAACGTAGCCTATTAGCCTTCCTCAATAAATGGACTATCTAACACTGAAAGATTTTTTCAAATTGGACCAGTAGTTCCTGAGATTAGCGCGTTCAAGCAATGAAAGAATCATCAAAATCTGTTGCGTAGTTTTAAAGATTAACCTTTAACGTTACGGGTGGGGTCTACGCAGACCCCACGCGCTGTTTTTTGACGGTATTTTTTTAAATTGACAAGTTACGATCGCACGTTTTCGGCTAATCTCAATGCAACGCGAGGTCTTTCAGTGAGTAAAAGTCCGTCGCTCCTCTGTTAAGAGAAGTAATATTTTTGCTTGTGTGGGGATACCTGCAGACCCCACCCGTGATTATACTTTCTTCACATTGGTTATGTGTTTATTTGTTTGTTTTTTTGAATTGGCTATATATTTAAATGGAAAAATGTGTTGGCGACTAAAAGAAAATCAAATTGCTCAAATCATATACAATTTTAATGTCTCTGAAAGTTTTTGGAAACATTTTGGAAGAGTTAGAGGTAGCTAGACCTAATGCACCAAAAATGAAGCGATGATGCTATTTTTGTCCCAGAACGAATTATTATTGTCCGTAAGCCTTGCTATATAACTATTTGCAAGCCTCATTCAGTAAAATTATTTATTACTTACCTTGCCTGTTCAAGGAATAATTTTAGTTTAGGGTAGTTGTTTTTAAGGATTGTCAATTTTTTTTCTGTAATGTTTAGTGCTAATTTTTCTTTTGACTACATATTTCTAAGTCTTATTTCATAAGAAAAAAATAATAAGTTAGTCAGAAGCAGACATTTTTGTTGAATTTTTGTACATTAAACATGTGCCCTAAAAATTATATGCACGAGATTGGTTACTTCATAAAAATGTTCTTTACTGTCTAAATAATGGTTAGTTTACTATTTATAAATGCTTTTCATAAATAAAGTAATATATTTTCTTATAATATAAAACGGGTTTAAAAAAATATTAAACAGTTTTGAATTTATATGTATATTTATATTGGGGTACTTCTAGACCCCACGCGTGACGGGACGTTACCCAAAACAACGCGTGTACTTAAAGGTTAAGGGAGCAAAGTGACATGAGGGGAAAAAAAGCGACTTTGTTTTATAATATGTACTAGCTGTCCCGGCAAACGTTGTTTTGCCATATAAATAATTTTTGGTGTGAAAAATAGATGTTGGCCGATTCTCAGACCTACTCAATATGCTCACAAAATTTCATGAGAATCGGTCAAGCCGTTCCGGAGGAGTATGGCAACGAAAACTGTGACACGAGAATTTTATATACTTATTAGATATTATAATGTGTGGCCAGTGTGGCGGTACCCACAATTCGCCTAACATTCCTGCATCGCGCTATTATAGAAGTTTTCTAAGGGTGGGTTGCACCAGAGGCGTAGTTATAATTAAGGTTAACTTTCTGGTTAAGGTTATCGTCAAATATGGCGTCCATTATGGACTTTTACTAGGGATTTGACAGTTTATTTGACATTTTGTTATGGTTAAAGTTATAGTTAAAGTAAGTTGGTGCAACCCACCCTAAGTACGTCGGACGTCGGTTTATATATGTCGTAGGATGATTTGATAAATCCGTGTTTTCGCGAAATCCCTAGAATTTTCGCGAAAATTCGATTTATCAAATCATCCTACGATGTCGTAGGATGATTTGATAAATCGAATTTTCGCGAAAATTCTAGGGATTTCGCGAAAACACGGATTTATCAAATCATCCTACGACATATACAACAGGTACAATGTATCACGTGGGCTCCGGCTTGACCGAGCATAACACCTCGCTCGGTCGGAAGATCTTCCTTTAGGGCCGCCACGCTTATTCCGACATTGGTGACCCTCGACATGAATTTCATGAAAGTAATCTGGACTACAGTGAGTTAAATAAGAAAATAGTTGGTAGATTTTTTCTTTAGGGACAAAGACAAAAAAGACACTTCTGAATTTAAATGAAGATTTTACGAGTGAGAAAGAATAATATAAATAATGTAAGTTTTAATAACTAACTGATTTTGCTGGGGAGCACTTTCCTTATTCCCGACGTTTCAGCTGGACTGCATCACTTTTCAGTTCTGTAAAAACAGATAATATTATAAATTAATACCTATGTAGTAAGTAAAGCATCACTAACCCAAAATATCTACCTCACCAGTCACCAATAACAATAAGAGACAGACAAAATAAATCAGAGGCAACTTGCCCTCTTAATTAAATCAAAAGTTTATCATAAAACGTACATAACGACGTTACCGAGTAACAGTATCAAGGAACTTTATAAACTACCCGCAAAAACAATGATTTTGTCACCATCAAGCGTAACTCCACCTTATTGTAATCGCATAAGATTTATTCTCGCTTACGCCACATTAGAGTTTTTGCCAATCCAAAATTGCACCCTAATTACCTATTTTTACAGTTTATTTTTGCGTGCAGGCTTAGTAAGTTAGTGTGACACTTGAGGGCGCCATAAGTAACAGACGCGAGATGTCGCTAGTGATCATTTATCACGCCGAGGGCCGTCGGACGCAGACGCGACGAAGATGTTTTTTACGAGGCATAATTTCGTGGATATTGTTTTATATTATGTTAATGTAGGGTATACTTGACAGACTCACAAGATTCTTCGCCGTGAGAGTAGGTCACAAAGTAAATATGTACCTATCTAGAAATATTCCCTTTTGAATAGTGCATATTTTGGTGATATTATTCTAGTCTAGCTACAGAATATTATAATACACGCGATGAGCTATAACAAACAGCACATCGTGTAAAGATTGACTAACAATTAAAATTAATTTTTTTGTTAAATAAGTATTAATTAAGTTTTATATTTGATGTAGAAAAGGAAAACTTGATATTTGATTTGACTTAGCATGTCCCTCAAAAAAAAAATTATAAACAATATGCTATTTCTTATATTTCGAAAGTTATAAAGTCAAGTGACGTCAACATTATTATAATAGCAAAAGCATGGAGCGATACCAGTTGCACCTAGTTGGATACTGGCAAGTGGTAAGCATTTGTGTATTATCCCACAAAAAATTACGTATTCAGTTATGAACACAGTCATGTTCTTTAGATCATTTTTAACAAGACTGCATTCATAATTCAACAAAAAAAAATTGAGTTTATAGAAAAATGCTTAATAGAGCACACAGTTACAACAGTCAACACAGCATCTACATGACAGAGGGACCCTAACATAAACAATCTCTTAAGCCGTGTTGTTCGTTTAATTTTATTAGTTGGGCAATATCTTCCGCATGAGCGGGTCCAATTAATGTATGTCCACTTGTGGGCAATTACTGTAATGTAGTGGGGCCGGAGTGGGGCCGCGGTCGGCCAAGGGGCCAGGGGGAGGGGGGGACTGATTTCCGCCAGGTCACTGCATCTCAATGAGAACGGAAAACGCGACAGATATATTTTCGGCCAATATTTTCGTAAGCGTCCGTGAGACTTCAAAGTGAAGTGTGTTTGTTGGGAAATATTCGTGGAATCGCGGAATCGCCGTACAAAAACAAAGGGAAATTTTCAAATAAAACAAAAGTTTAAAACAAAAAGATCTTTTCAATTTGTCTACTATAGGATTAAAAATGAAATGTAAGTTATTATTTACCAGAAAATTGAACTACACGGCGTATAATACTTATTACTTTTACTATTATTTTATTAGAAGCTGGTTTTATCAGAAGATGGTCTTAAAGGAATAAGAAATTAACATTTCGTGATATGTGACCCAAACTTTACAAAATCTATACGATGATGATTTTATCGAAACCGGTCGTGTGAAACATAATTGTTATAAAATAAATTAAAATTAGTGAAATAAGTGCATGAAAACTTTATATTATTATTACTGTGAAACATAAATTTCCACCAAGAAGTTACAGTACATTCAATATCATATAATTTACAAAATCTATCCTAAAAATATACCTGGACATATAAAATTTTCACATTCTGTTTACATCGAAATGAAACAAGATACGACAAGACAATGCATAAAAACTGCAAAATCAAAATTTTAAATCCCGTGACGTCACATTTTTGTATCGCTATTACACATCGTCGTGACGCGCATCTGCGTCTGTCAAAAAAATTAAAAAGTAGCAACATTTTAGTGTCATCCCTTTCAAATCAATCTAAGAAAAAAGGGATGACACTACGATGTTGCCACTTTGTAATTTCTTCACTTTTTTGACAGACTATACGTATCATTTCAGTCCGAACCATAATTTCTTATGTCGTTCATAAGCAAACGGTAAGAAAGGTTTCTAGGCCGCGGTAGGAGGATCTAGGAGACAGTCGGAGACAGGCGGAGGCCGCAGGAGGCAGCAGTAGGAGGCATGAATAATCATGAAAACCGCGGAGTTTCATTAAGGCTGTGTGATTTATGCTTTTATTCCTCGTCCTGTTAAACTTCTTTTAATTATATCAGCGATAAAAGCTTCTGATGACTTCGCAGGTCGATTTGCGCCAAATATTAGATGTATCTTTCCTTCTCTGTCATAAAGACAATTAGACTTCTTTACTAATATTAAATTGCGAAAGTGCGTCTGCTAACTCTTCACGAATTCCTGAATTTTATAAAACTTTATTGAAATAGAGTCCCTTACTGCCACATTTAGAGACGAATATTAATGATTAGCTGTAATTTAATAAAAAAATTGATAGATAATGTATGGGGTTTCTGTGAATGTACGGGTCTGTACACCTTACACTGATAATGATGATGATAGAAACAGCCTTAAAATGATAAATGTTTTATTGATACAGAAATTACAAAGGTACAAGATAATGATATTAATAACAAGAAATATTAGAAGTGAGAGCATACAGATTTTATACACTAAGTAAATGATGAGTTCGGAAAAAAATTTAAAACATTACAAAATCGTTAAATTATTGAAATATTGACTGAATTAATGTATTATGCTTCATTTTAATAACAGTTCAGTAATTCATATTCGTCTCTGTGTGTGCAGAGTCCCGAGGAAGGACAAATAGTTTTTATCACTACAAAATGTACAGTTTCTGAAGTGCTATTATTATCAATTCTTGTTATGTTTTTATTTTATTTTAGTAGGCTTGATAAGAACATTTTCCTAGGCTCGACTCAAAGTATACAAATTTTCATCTTTTAAACCTAAAAATGTTACAAAGAGACTATTTACTAACTTAAAAAATGTATCCGATAGATAAATTAGAACTTCGCAAGAACAAAAATCTCTAAAGTAACCCTATTTCCAATACCTAACAGCGGACCTATGTAAACTCTGCTCCACTACATAGCGCAAAAATTCCCTCCCCCCTCTTCGCTCCTGGCACTCGAACCAGGGAGGGGGAGGCCTCCCCCACCCAAGAACTCGGCACCCGATTGTTCATGTATGTATTCAGCACATTAGGAGTCAAGTAGGATAAAAACGGAGAGGAGCTTTAAAAATATATAGCGCTGAGTGATATTCGCTCTCGGCGAAATAAAGCGGCCATTTTGTTTTAGTTTCGGATGGACTTTTGGTGGATTGATTTAGTGGTTTTAGTTTATTGCTCGGGAACTGTATTTATTGCAAATTAACCTATTATATTTCCTTTACCAGGACTCAAAGTATATTGATAGAAAAAAGCTGAATAACGTAATGAGAGTCATTAAATTTAAGAGTGTAGACGTTGGCAGATGAACCCACTTTCGCATTTATAAAACGCTAGATTTGGTCACAAAATAGTAGGTATGTTGTCCATTAAAAATAGTTCTTAAAGGTAGAACATATTATCGTGATCTCCTTTTTTTGAAATCGGTGAAAAATTCTATATCAAAGCGAAAGAAATCCGCGCGCGCCGTAGACATTACGTAAGAATTACGTAGCGCTACGCCGTAGCGAGGTGCTACGGCCTAAATTACGCGAGCTGTAAACGAATGTAAAAATAAAATAATTTAAATTTCTTTACTATGAAGTATGAATCTTTAAACCGACATAAATCAAATCGGATAACCATCATGATATATATTTAAACCGACATAAATTTAATCGGATATGATAAAAAATACAAAATTCATAAAAATTCTTTGAATATTATTTAGTGGTAAGTTTTATTTTGTATGTTTCTATCGCATTGGGGTTAACCTGTAATAGTAGAAATAAGTATGGAAATAAATAAATAAATAAACTTTAAATCTTCGCTATATTTAAACTAAATATACTCTATATCAGTTTCAGACTCCTTTCACTATATTTCTCTAGCCTTTATAATTTCGGATCTCACTTGTAAGTGAGATCCAAGTAGGGGTGTACCCCTACTTGAAAAATTCTGTATAATTTATCTTTTTTATAACAAGAACGCGCCCGAAAAACTCAGAACATCCGGCAATCAAACTTCAAAAGAATAATCAAAGAACATGAATATGGAGGTGTTCTAATCTTAATAAAACTTGAGGGATTTTCAGTTTTAATTAATACAATCAAAACAAACACGGGGCCTAACAGCTTATAACCCGCCGGTTAGATTTGCATTTCAATTCCGTCCGTTATAAAACAGGTGGCGACCTGGCGACACCGCGGATTATTTTATATTCGGAAAATGGACGCTTTTTTGCTGTTAATTGCTTTTCTCGTTTGAAAATGGATCTGATTCGATTCATTTGTGGTAATATAGCTAAATTGTAGTCAGATTGTTGGATGGTTGTTGAAGGTAGAGTAATGACTTTGATAGAGATAAATGTTGAATTTATGTCGGAATTACTGCTGTGTATCTCTTAAGTGATATTATTAAATGTCTTACGCTGGTTCTTCTCGGCGGGGTAGTTCCCGAACCGGTGGTAGGCCTCATGTAGACACGACGTTCTAAAAGTGTTAACTTTGTTAACCTATTTGGAAATAAATATTTTTGATTTTGAATCTGAGTTTGGCTGTTGTTATTTAGTGTTAATATCTTAATTATTGAAAAGCAAACTACGAAAGAATATTTATTGGAACTAGAGATCGCCCAATGGTCGAAATTCGACCTTACTTACAACGACATTAGGACCACTAAGTACCTATTTATAAAACAATATTGACTTCATCATAGTTTTTTTCAATTCTTGTCTCTGGGACTCAGCTGATCTCAGACTGGTCGTTTAAGCATTGTCTAATAGTATCTAAAGTTAAATAAAAAAACAATAATCAATTTTCAATTTGTCAACTTGTTGTCAACAGACTTCAACCATAAATAAAAGAGTATAATTCGTATGTATAGGCTTGTCACTCAAAAATCTGTCATTTTTCCTAGTAGTAGTGTCGTAGTGTGTGTAACGTTTTATATGTTAAAAATATATAATATGATAAAAGCATAATTTTAAAATAATATTGACTCGATGCACTCCTTCACCATATAAACCAATGATATTCTATGTTACTAACGTAACTAGACATTGCTACTCTAGTATTTTAGAAACTCATTGATATAAACTATAACTGTACGAAATTTCATGCACCTACGTTTCCCCATTTTTCGTAAAAAGGGTTACAAAGTTTTTCTCTCAAGTATTAATATATAGATACTACAATGAGTTTTTAGAAATTATACATCAAATATCAATCTCTTAGGAGACAATTAAATATCGAGAGTCGATTATAAACTGTGTATGGTTCGAACTAAAATGTGCATTCATATTAAATTTTGATGCGTAAAATTATGTGACAGGCGTTCTAGACCGTAGACACACTGATAACTAGGTATTTTCCCCATTGATATTTAAGACATGACTGGTGAGACATGTTCAATACCCAAGGAGAGTACTCTGTACTCGATTCTCATTATAATTATATAATAAAATTATGAACTTAATTTTTTTCTGAATTTCCCTTTAAATAAATGAATCATGGACACTAAGTAAATTACGCGGCTAGGCAAGTAGGCATACTATGCGGCCGGCGCAGTGGCATGCGCCACCACAGAAATACCACGGTCGCTAACCTCCCCGCGCGCGGTATCCATGCGTTGGGTAAATAATTAATTATGTAACTTTAAGCTACATTTACTCAGTGATCAATTGATATTAATTTTTTTATATTATTTTTTTCATCTAATATAATAGGCAAATGTCACGTCCTCGAGTATTGAACTTGTCTCACCTGTCACGCAGTATATGCTCCCATTATTTATTATCCCAGTATTTGAACGCCTCCGTGGTCTAGTGGTATAGAGCGCGGCTCTTGAATCGTCGTCGTCGTCGTCGTGGGTTCGATTCCCGCGTAGGAAACATGTTATTTCCAAGTTTGGTTAGGACGATGCAGGCTGATCATCTGATTGTCTGACAAGTAAGATGATCCATGCGTCGGATGGGTATGTAAAAAGTCGGTCCTGCGCCTGATCTCTCACCGGTCGTGTCGGTCTTCCGTCCCACTGGGTTATGAGAGTAAAGGAATAGAGAGTGCTCTTGTGTACTGCGCACACACTTGGGCACTATAAAATTACTCCTGCGTACCTGGCCTGGTTTCAATGAAACCGGCCACCGTCACCGAAACCAGTGTGGGAGCTATTATTATTATTATATGCTCCCAATTGCATAAAAACTACTGTAATAACGTAATTATTTCACAAAGCTTTTTTTTTTTTCAGTTTGGCACATTTTATTTAACTTTCTGCCAGCACAAGGCATAACTAAAATCCCTTTAGCGAAATCTACATAAAAGAGACATAACGCGCTTAAAGGCACATCAAATAGAACTTCTGGTACTTTTATTGCGTGAGAAAAAGGGCAGGTGAGCCTTTCGGGGGTTATATTAAAATGTTTCATGTAAATCCAGCGCTCGGTATTCATAGATGACTTAGTTTACGGGACTTTTATATTTCCGCTGCAGTTTAGGGTTAAAATATTTGACTTTTGAAGTTCAGAAACTGGGATACGCCGAAGATTAAAATAATAATAGATCAGAGAGGGAACCGTTAGTTTTTCCAAGTAACAAAGTTTGAGCAAATATAAAAATAAATAATGTAGAAAAAAATATGTAAAACCGAAATTAAATCATCGCACAGGAGCAAAATTATTGATAAAATAATAAATTAAAATTATTGTGTGCGAGATGGAAGAAAGTTATAAAGCCTTCTTTGCATATTGTTCTTCGTTTCAACAAATCTGTAGTTTCAACCATTTTCAAAAGGTTGGTTTTTGTTTCCCAGTTTTACAACAAAGAACAGCTATCCTGAAAGCTATTTTAGTGCCTACTTAGCTTACTGAACAATATACATTTTATTTTATAACATTTTATTTAGTGAGTGCTCTTGTGTACTGCGCACACACTTAGGCACTATAAAAATTACTCCTGCGTAGCTGGCCTGGTTTCAATGAAACCGGCCACCGTCACCGAAACCGGTGTGGGATATCAATCCCTAACCATACTACTAGTTAAATAAATTTTAATTTGATTTGATTTGATTTACTCCTCACTCACTCCACTTTTCTACATAAGAAATGATACCTTATTTTAATACACTTCACAACCTCAAGAGCCAAGATGATGTATGACCGCCTGTTAAGTCTGTAGTGTGCATCAGTGTCACACGTCATTGTGACCCGGTGTCATTGTTAGACCAAGAGCCAACGACAGCCAGACTTTTATCATTTTATAAAAGTTGAACATTTTCCTGTATATAACCCCTATGTCCAGCAGTGGACGACTATATGCTGATATGATGGTGATGATGATGAACCCCTATAGAGGTAAGAAGGGCTAACAACTATAAAACTCTAAGGTAGAAAAATTGAGCTATATACTTTATCAATGGTCAGGTAAACCCTCAGAACTGGATACCTCCTAAAGTAACCGCGGCCGAAACTCTACAGTTGCTTGTCGTTCTTATCTATATAGAGGTGAACGCCTCCGTGGTCTAGTGGTATAGAGCGCGGCTCTTGACTCGGAGGTCATGGGTTCGATTTCCGCGTTGGAAACATGTTATTCCCAAGTTTGGTTAGGACAATGCAGGCTGATCACCTGATTGTCTGCATCGGAAATCGTCGGATGGGCATGTAAAAAGTCGGTCCTGCGCCTGATCTCTCGCCGGTCGTGTCGGTCCCACTGGGTTATGAGAGTAAAGGAATAGAGAGTGCTCTTGTGTACTGCGCACACACTTGGGCACCATAAAATTACTCCTGCGTAGCTGGCCTGGTATCGATGAAACCGGCCACCGTCACCGAAACCGGGGTGGGGGCTATTATTAATATTATAGAGGTGATTTACAGCCAAACGTTTCACCTTTTATAAAAATAACGAAGGTCTGGGTGTCGCTGGCTCTTGGATTATGTGACCTGGCGCTGTGACGGAGGGTGCTCGTGCTAAGCTATGTGCATAAATTCCGTCAAGGGCTCATACGTGACCCCGACACCTTTTGACTCGGATTTGCGAAAGAAAAAATATTTTTTCAGCGAAAATCTGCATAGCCGATATTGGAGATTTTTTAAGAAAGTAAAAAGCAGCATTATGAAGTTGAGGGTTGCTCCTGCTATTGCTTCATCCTACTCGGCTAGGCAGAGTACGAGTATTATGACGTCAGAATGTAATCATTTTTAGAAGTGGTAAAATATTGTCCCCATAAAGTTGATAAATGTCAAACCCTCTAATAAATTGGCGGCCATAATATTATGTTATGAAGAGAATACATTTTATATAATTTTCTTATAATTAAAATCAATCAAAAAAACATAAATATACAAGAATATCTAAAATATTTCATTAATTAATCAAGCACCATACGCTCACCGGTGAACTAAACACAATAGAATATCTATTGTGTCTCGTTTTCCCACGATCGACGGGTTAATATTCAAAGGCAATTCCCTTTTTAACGGACTTCCAAAAAGGAGGAGGTTATATCAACACATTATTTTTATACTAAAAGCCTATTTCTTCACAAACTTTTCGGCCGACCAACCCCCTACCGTATAGGTACATTGAAATATCCAAACATTTATCTTCGCAATCACAATTTGATAAACAAACAATCCGGTAGAGGCTAGACAAAATCAAACCGTTCGATCCCGCTCCTTATTCATAAGAATTACTTATGCATGCAGCAGAGAAAATATTACAAGGTTTTAATGAAAGAAATATTAATTTCGAGGTAAGTTTTCTTTGCGGTCGCCGCGAAATTAAGTTTGGTCTAAATACTTTGCCGCTAAATATGCAAAGACTCAGCTCGGTAAAGTTTGTTATGAAAGAAGCTGCGAAATGTGGCTGAAATATGGTTTTGGAGGCTTAAAAAAGGAAATCTATAATTTAAATCCAATTTAAAAACATACACGCTAAATATAATAATGAAATATGTATTATCGTTAATAATACAATACTTTTACCAAGACTGTCCTAAATGTTTGCAGTATCAATTTTGTTACCGCAAAACTTTTTTTTTATGAAATAAGGGGGCTAAGGACCAAACGGGTCACCTGATGGAAAGCAACTTCCGTCGCCCATGGACACTCGCAGCATTAGAAGAGCTGCAGGTGCGTTGCCGGCCTTTTAAGAGGGAATAGGGTAATAGAGAAGGGAAGGGAATAGGGGAGGGTAGGAAAGGGAATAGGGTAGGGGATTGAGCCTCCGGTAAACTCACTCACTCGGCGAAACACAGCGCAAGCGCTGTTTCACGCCGGTTTTCTCTGAGAACGTGGTATTTCTCAGGTCGAGCCGGCCCATTCGTGCCAAAGCATGGCTCTCCCACGTAAATTGTATTATTTACGATAATATAGAAATATATTATAGTATAAATAATACAATACTTTTACCGAGAATATCCTAAATGTTTGCAGTATCAATTTTGCTATCGCAAAACTTTTTTTAATTACAAACTGTAATTTTAGATCAAAAAATACCTCAATAACATAATAATATAATTAAGTAATATGCAGCATTGGACAGTTGTTGTAGATTTGTTATCGTTCTAAAAAAACAATAACACAAGGACTATCATCTTCATCATAACAAAACAGAAATTTAATTATCAAAAATGTTTCGAATAAAGGTAATGGCGTCTACGCGTTTTATTCAAATTTCCTGAACGACTGGAGCGGAAAAAATATGAATATGATTTCCGCGACTTACAGAAGTTCCGCGCCAAATGAACCATACTCCGGCCCAAAACACTCGCATTATTCAAAAAACTGCCTAAAGCCGACCAGTGAAGGGGCGACAAAAAAGTCGCAGATATTTCAGTTATTTTTGGAGGTACTCTACTTTTATAAAATTTTTAGATGAAATTTAATAAATGTATTAAAACTAACATTATATTTTCTGAAAGGCTCTACATAATGTCTACCATCAGTTCGTAAACGAACTCTGCGCGAAAACACGGCGCTCAGCGTAATAAACACCCATGAGACCTTTACCAAAACGACTTTCATTTTATCTTGTAAGTTGTTTTGGTTTCAGTTTAAAATATGGTTTTAAATATCATATTTAAAACCAATTTAAATATTTCTTTGGTTTCGTGGCTTCCACCATAACTCATAGGTATGTAGGTTAGTAGAAGAGAACAATTTAATGTTAACTAGCTATTTGACCGAGCTTTGCTCGGTATTCGATAAAACACGAATAAAATGACATTTTCTAAAAATGATTCCTAGCTTGATCGATTTATCGCCCCCGAAACCCTCTATATACTAAATTTCATGAAAATCGTTGGAGCCGATTCCGAGATTCCAATTATATATTATATACAAGAATTGCTCGTTTAAAGATATAAGTTAGTACTTTCAATAATAATTTTAAAATAAAATCAGATAATTGTTAAAATATGGGCTAAACAAAATAACATTTTGGGCCATGACTCAGTGCATAGCGCGCCTTATTCAAAGTATTTCTTAAAAACACTCCGAGGGAGGCGCGTTCGGCGTTAACTTTTTATACATTTGAATAGCTAAATGAAGTGAGACGTTGTTGCAGATGCTGAAGCCTGTCGGCATAATATCATTATCATCACCACGCGTTACATTTGGCAATCCTATATAATATTATAAACCATCGGTTTAAGGGAGGTTATGCTACCTTTTTTACTTAAAAATAAGACGGTTGTAAAATATCTATAGGATCTTCCACAGAAGTGCTTAAACAACTAATGAGATTTTAGTAAATTACATGAGATTCCTTATATTCCGGGTTATTTAGTTAACAAAGTCTGCTTAGGAAATACTAAATAGGTATTCTAATTTTAAAATTCCTATAATAATGAATATTATAAATATTATCTTCTTTTTATGTTGTTCGCACTTTATATGTTAGGTGCTAATTCGCACACTTCCCAAAGGTTAAATCTATTTGATTTTAACTCGTTACTCATTAGCTGTAGCTGGACCTTATCAAATCATTTTTTATAATTACGTGTAGAAATGTGATTGCAAAAAGTTCTTGTTAGTCTATATTTGGTTGTGCTGTCTCGACATTGCTGATGTATTTGGTATTTGTTCGGATCGTGAGACAAGCCGAGATCGCCTAAAAGATAATTACTTGAAATGTTGTTGACAGCACGCTCATTGGGGTATTCCACAGAGGCGTGTTCTTACACCTTTCTCGTTCCAAACGTTACGCAATGACGTTTCTGTGACTGTCACTAAGAATTTAATGATAATATTGAAATTAAATTAGAAAGTGATGTACTACAAAAAGTACTGGAGCTGTTTAAACATTTTCTGTACAAAGTATTTAAAATTAATAATTAATATCAGCTGTTTTGAATTTACTTGAATCATGTTAAACTTAGGTACCTTCAACATAATAAGTTATATCAGATTATATCTATAATATTAGCAATAAAAAACTGAGTTTTGAAGTGGTGGACAGCGAAATAAGCATAATCAATTGGCAATTGCCATAGAGAAGAGAATTGTATGATAATGCCTATTGTAGCTATTTTATTGTTCAATTAATTGAGCACAGATCTGTCGAAAGCGTTCGACACAACAGCTCACGACATTCTTACATTATTCAGGACTCATTCGATGGTGTAATTCGAGTCTCCGTTTAGTCATAAAAATGTTAATGTAGCAAAAACAAACAGCCTAATGTATGCGAGGGGGATTAGAGCGTTTGTCTCCGCCATTTTTACGTCCGCAGATAGCAAATTGAACCGAATTGATTTCTTTAACTGTCTCCCTGTCTACGTTGTTGTCGTTATTAGTAATTAATTCTGTGTTGTACTCTTTTATATTATTGTCTGGCTAAGTGAGTTGTGGATTAAATATTATATAACGCGTTGTTTGTTTTTTCTTTTTGTGAAATAGATATGATATTTTAACAAGCGATAATATGTAATCCAGACCACCAGACTAACACTAGTGCGCGTAAAATTATGATGCATTTTATGTCAGTACTAGCTGTTGTCCGCGACTTCGTCCGCGTAAACTGCATACAAAAAAAGTAAATTATATCATCCTCCTTTTCGGAAGTCGGTTAAAAAGTAGCCTAAGTTATTCCTTACTACATCAGCTATCTGCCAAAAAAAGTCCCGTCAAAATCGCTCCAGCCATTTCGGAGATTAGCCGAAACAAACAGACAGACAGACAGACATACAGACAAAAATTGTATTAAATGTTGTTTTGGTGTATGTAGCGCATATACATTCATATTATACATGTAGTAAAAAACGGTTCTTTCAATATTACAAACAGACACTCCAATATTATTTATATGTATGTATGTATGTATAGATGTATAGATTAAGTATTTAAACTTGGAGTAGTCTGGTCTTTAATGGTACGTAACGCACTTTGCTATTTTTTTTTTCGATTAACGGCTGCCATATTATAAGTTTTTACGTCTTCGCGCGTCGATTTCGAGTTGTCTTGTACAATTAACTCGAAGCAGTTTTGTCTAACTTCTTCAAGTACAGATACATAAAATTACAGAGGAATAAAAATATGCGTCACTTATTTTCAACAGATTTCTCAGATCATATTTCTACATTTATTTTCATAAGCCAACAATAACAGTTCCATACAAAATCCAAAGTCATTTAATCGAATATACTGGATACTCATCATAATATCATTATCTCACGAATATGGCGAAACATAAACAGAAGACTATCGTATAATGAGTGGGCACTGAGGCTGTTATCGGCATGATGGATGTTGAGGAAAATATCGACGAAAATGGCGGCTGAAACAGGTGCGATAAAGCGTGTGCTGGGAAATTAAGAGAAAGAATAATATGAAAACATAGAATAGAAACTAAGTCAAAATCTAACCAAAAGAATTACTTAGCCTTAATTTGCTCACTCATAAATTATGAAAATCTCGTTGTTGTTTACGTACATACCAAATTTAAAGTGTCAGGTTTTAGAAAGCTTTTATCTTCAAGTGAAACAGTTTTTTAGCTTCTTATCCTATTTAGGAAACGTAGTTATCATACATAACTTATGAGTTATGTAATAAAGTAGCTTTTTTTTATTTATTTTTTTATGAAATAAGGGGGCAAACGAGCAAACGGGTCACCTGATGGAAAGCAACTTCCGTCGCCCATGGACACTCGCAGCATCAGAAGAGCTGCAGGTGCGTTGCCGGCCTTTGAAGAGGGAATAAGGTAATAGGGGAGGGTAGGGATGGGAAGGGAAGGGAATAGGGGAGGGTAGGAAAGGGAATAGGGTAGGGGATTGGGCCTCCGGTAAACTCACTCACTCGGCGAAACACAGCGCAAGCGCTGTTTCACGCCGGTTTTCTGTGAGAACGTGGTATTTCTCCGGTCGAGCCGGCCCATTCGTGCCGAAGCATGGCTCTCCCACATATGAATTTATGTATTTATTATTTTATGGGTAAAAATCTGTAATATCAGAAGTAACTTTCGTTGAGTACTGGTCACTATAGTTCGTAACGCAGATTTTGTTTTAAATCACGTGATATTAATATTATATTTTCTTGAATATTTTTTTCTTAAATATTTTTTCAAAATCTAGATATAGAATCACAGGAAGTAGTTATTTCAGTGGCGTAATTAGTGAAGTCGGGAAGACTCGTGGCGCCCCCTGCGCAGAATACATTTACATAATGCGGCTCGCGAACGAAGCGTTGTTTTAAAAATGATCAAAAGCGAAGCAAGGAGCCACTCGAGTCCCAAATCTATGGAATAACAAGTTGAAAATACAAAGAGAGGGTACTGCTTAACTTTACGCACCTATAGAGCCGAGAAATTATTTGTCAATCGTCTTACTTTAAAGAGAGGGGGGAATGTGCTTAATCTTTATGTTTTAACATCTAGATGTAAGCTGGTTTATGTTGTGGAAAAAATGTTAAGTAAATGTAAGTACCCTGGCCTGTCCTTCTAAAACTTTTACGGGTCACCTGATGGAAATTAACTTCCGTCGCCCATGGACACGCGCAGCATCAGAAGAGCTGCAGGTGCGTGGCCGGCCTTTTAAGAGGCAATAGGGTAATAGGGGAGGGTAGGGATGGGTAGGGAAGGGAATAGGGTAGGTGATTGGACCTGCGGTAAACTCACTCACTCGGCGAAACACAGCGCAAGCGCTGTTTCACGCCGGTTTTCTGTGAGAACGTGGTATTTCTCCGGTCGAGCGGACCCATTCGTGCCGAAGCATGGCTCTCCCACGTCTATAAAGACGAAACTAACACTAGAAAATAGATCTACCTATGTCGGTGAAAATAATGTAACAATTCGCAGAAGATTTTTTCTACCTTCTAAGTTCTTAAAAAGGTACATACCTATTCCCCTACCTGATTGAGACGACAATATTATCAACTTGTATGATTTATTTTCCAAAATATTTCACATCGCTATGTATTCTGTCTTACTCCAAAGTTTGAGCAAAGTAAATAGGCTCAAAGCGGAATCATGTTCAAAAGCAACACAACATAAAGACACATTACACCTTTGAACACAATTAAGTTTGTAAGCTATTTAAGTTGGACCAAAAATCACATTATCCTCGAATCTTTACGCATATTAAGTGTGAGGGTCTAAAACGAAATCATTATTCAAATCCTGTGAATAATGTTTTCAGGAGGACCGAGCGGATGGTGGCCGGAGACGGAGTTTCGTGAGTCGTTTTTGAATTTTAATATGGTCTGTAACAAGTTTTCAGTCAAAGGAGATCGGTTCCCGCCGCGGCGTCGAGCTCACGGGTGAAGAGGACATTTTTGAAATATTTTTTGAAAGATTTTCAGGGTTCAAATATTTTAAGAGCTCTACAACTTACAAGTAACTCCGATATCAGCAGCTATCTGCCTAGGGTCCAAAAGCCACAAGATAAAGTTTCGAATGAAAGAGTAACAGTAACCCTAGCACGGCCACCAGTAGAAATGCGTAAGTATAGACAAACTGTGGACATAAACTAAAGGTGCCGTTCCGATCTTTACCGCGGGCAATCCCGACCTACTAAAATTCAATTAAAATGCCACTTAATGACGGACTATAGTATAATATATCATAGAGTATGATATTATTTGAATTTTAGGACTATAGTCTGTCATGAAGTAGCATTTTAATTGAATTTATAGGAAAGAAAAAAGATTGGAACGCTACCTTAAGTTTATCTCCACAGTTTGTCCGTACTTTCGCATTTCTACGGGTGGCCGTGCTAAGGCTACAGATGTCTATCTATGCGTCTACAGATAATGTCTCTACTTGCCCCTCTCTGCAAACGCTGCAATGCACATTATATAGCCATACAAACGAATCATCTTTTGCACGAGAATTGTCGACTTGACGTGTAGGAGAGTATTTTTACAATCGAAAAAACCGACCTCTCTTTGTAGTTCATTGATCTCAGTGATCAGTCTATACTTACAGTTCAGTCTCAAGTCCTGAATTACTAAACCAGACATATTATTATCTCTACAGATTCTAGATCTTGCACTTCATAATCTGATCATGTCCGCTCGGCCCGGGCTCGAGATGATCAAAGCAACTTCATCAAAGGACGCCGGCGAGCGTCCGGCGGTAATTAGACCGTCCACTAGCACCCCACAGACTAGCTGGACTACTATCTAGATTCTACTGACTAAGCTACTATCTAGATTACAGAATATCTAGTATGATCTACCCACCGACTGCCTGGCTCGGTACATTTTTGTGTAAGACCTTTTCGAGTGAAAAAGTAAGTATTAAGGAGTGCACAAACAAAATTATAAATATTTGTCACTTTATGTGGTTTACTCGCATGTCTGTATGTTCTCATTGTGAATGAGTTTCAATAGCAAGTTGTAAACTGTAAACAGACAGAAATGGAATCATCATTTTATCGAAATGCTTGGTTTGAATTTTCAAGATGTCCTCCCCGATGTACGTAGTACTTACGAATTATTTTACATTTTAAGCACCTGACTTGAACTACAATGAAAAGCGAAGAGCAAAGCAAATCCTCAGAATTTCCAATGTGATATTTTGTAGGTATCCGAAATTTCACTTCTAAATATTATAATATTAGTAAATATATTAGAATTCATAATACAGTTTATTATGTGAACCTATGCAACTAATGCTGCATTTGAGTTCGTTATAGTTTGACTGCCTTTAGTGTCTGGTACCTAATGTGCCCTGAACTCAGAATCCTGAAAATGGTCAGAGACCGTCCTAGAGCGAAGAACGTAACGATAACTTATCTTGGCTAACCAGTCAACTTTCAATTAACTAATAGAAAGTAATAATATGACTAATGACTATTGATTAAGGTACTTTTTTCGATTGACTATGTTGTCTCAGGCTTATGTAATCATGGTGAGAGCACCGAGATCATTGCTGCTGACAATTCCCTGGGATTACTCATGTTATTTATAGGATTGTTTTTTGTCAGCTCATGAAAGCGATCTCGCGATCCGGTCACTCGGTCATTACTGCCCTCGCGCTATGAAATATTTATGACGACTCTCATAATAACGCGAGCGACGATATCATTATACTTTGTGATGGGGGTGTCGGGTGGGGCGGAATTTCTGATCGCTCCTTACCATTGCAAACTCGTAAGCGCTCGCAAAACATGAGCCGAGCCTCGAGACCCGAACCCGTTCAAAAATTGACATCTCGTCCGATAAGTCGATCTAGGTGCAGTGCGCAGACGCGCGCCGTATTAACTTGGTAATTAGCTCCATAATACGACTTGCAGATGAGCCGAGTTGTGAAGTTGAATACATAAAAAGCCCTTTTTTCAGCGATCGTGTGCATCTGGTCGCCAGTCCGGGGCGCGAGCCTACGCCGGCCAGAAGTTTGCCTGTTCATAAATAAACGCGAACGGTATTCAACAGCCCTTGGTGCTGTATGCATAACGAATTTGAAGGAGGCGAACTTGGAGGCTCTGGTGCCTGGGATGGAGTATAAAATTCAGTAACAACATGGTGGAGGATTTCATTCGACGTTTCGCTGTCGGCGACGGCATAGCTCCCGTAATTAGTCGATTAGTGGTGATGAGTGGTCGGACTGGTGGTCGGTTACCGACTAGTGGTTGGAGTAATGGTTCCGCGATGACTAGTGGTGCCGTAGTGAGTGGTGTAGTGAGTGCAAGGAGCAGGCGCGCCGCTGGGCCCGCGGCCGCTAGGTGGCGTACATATCGGTAAATACAATATGGCGTCGTTTTGAATATTTTTGCATCGACTTACTATTTGATAATGCTAATCTCTGTGCTTTGTTGAATCGGTTTATTTATAAGGCGAAATATTTCTACGTTTTGCTAGATTGAATTGAGACCAGACATTTCTTTTGATGATAACTTACTGTGCACTGTGCAGCGACTTATGATCCTCGTAAGGCTAGGAGGGATTGTAACTGAAAGTTTATGAAAGTTTTCTTAGTTTTTGGGCAATTTATAAAGTTTTCCATCACTTAGAGAGGTATTCGCAAAATGTGTGAGATGTTAAGGACTGTTTACCCTAGGTTTGAAGCCTTATACATCTCATAATTATAATTATACTTATAGCGTGCCCTTTATCTTTCTTTAATATTTTAAGGCTAATTATAAAAATAATACATTTGATTTTACTAAAAACATTAGTGACGTCTTCTATGGCTAGCCATAATTGAAAACATGAGTAGATGAACCGATACTAATATTTTATAAAATAAGAAATAATAATTATTTGGCTGCAATGATAATTATGGTATATCAATTATCAATAGGTAACATATACGCACATTAATTGCAAATCACTACAACGGTTTTCAAAGTGTCTCCTTGGCTAAGCAGACAATACCTTTGTTATTTCCGTAATTACCTTTATTTAATTTTATGAAACATTTTTTTTTTTATAAAATGTGTGGACCGCGAAGGTCATTTCAATTCTCAAAATGGACCCCCAGCGAAACTAATTGGTGACTGGACTGGTTTAGGCTATGAGGGAGCCTCTTACACCAGTTTGAGTTAAAGTTAACTAGGGTTTACGACCTTTTACTCGCCTCTCGTGTTTATGAAAGAAAAGATATATTTTGAATATAGGTTAATTTTAAATCAAACAAGCACAAGTACATCTGAGAATGATATAATTAGACCTGTACATTATATTGTGGTGGCAGGTGAAAATTTCAAGCAAAATATCCCCGACTGAGCACGAATGTACCAGGACAGCATATATTTGGAGGAGATTTTTCATCCCGAATATTCTAGTATGTAAATGGAGGTGACGAGCTCTCGACACTGACATGTCATTTTCTGCACCGTTGAATCCGTATGCAGGATTTGGCTGACTGTATCCCGCGAAAAATATTAAAATATACACGCAATTTTACGCTTTATTTCTTGTTCTTAGGTGTGGTTATCGCGTGATATATTTAACTTTTATGTGCGTTTGATATATGAATTCGAGTGTATCATATGTCATAGTGCAAAAGGTCTGTCTGCACACTGGCTGGACGTCAAGTCTTGTTGTGGATGCACTGAATTGAAAGTATGATACGGTTTTTGAACCGCGATGGATATCGACTTTTTTGGAATAAAGAACTACCAAATCGGGACCTTAGATAGATTACTAATCTACCTAAGGTCCTGAAACTAATAGAACCATAATATGACCAACACTGATCGTTATCAATCAATTACAGCTGACACATCGTTGACCATATTATATTGTGGCCTGCAACTTCGTTGCAATTGGTTTATCGTACAGGAACCGTACTTTTTACCATGACAAAAACTATACCATGTTTACACGTAGTAGATAGGTAACTATTTTTTAATCTGTGACTATGTCCTTTTCCGGGATTCAAAGTATCCCTTTACCTAATTTTTGGGGTTAACTATAAAGGGGTAACACGGCCACACTTTATATTTTTAAATTAGGACGTTCGCGTTACTCGTACGACGTACAGGCTTTGAAAAGAGAGAGAAATTACAGTCTGCCACACCAATGTCTTAGCACATACGTATATTTATCGGTGAATCATTCACATATAAATCATTTTTTCCGTGCGAACTGGCTGTGTATTAAATTGCCAATTACGACATAATGACATTTATGATATACAGCCTCTATTATAGAGGCTCTATACAACCTCTTAACGTCATCAATTACTGTGTTATGCGAGCCCGGTGGCGCCGCACTTTTTCTTCTAGATATTATATAAACATTATGTGCTATAAAATATTGTGATGTTTTAAAATAATAGAATATGAGGTATATGCGTGGAGACCGCAAAAGAAGATCTTCCGACCGAACGAGGTGTTATGCTAGGTCAGGCCGGAGCCCACATGATACATTTCAGCTGTCGTATTTATGATACGCTCAATTTTCTCAAAGATAAAAAGACTAGAAAAGAAGATATAATATTTTATAGTAAGCGTAGTAATTCAAATATTAATATAACAAATTAAAAAAAACGAACAGCATATCAGCCACGACACGAATTTCGCGTTATGGTCTTTTTGTGATTGCCAGAACGCGTCGTGGCCGTTTTCATTAGAGCCACAACGCGAATTTCGCGTCGTGGCTGTTTCACTGTGACCACAACGCGTTGTGAGCTATTTTTCCGCTCACTGAGCGTTTTCGGTCTTTGAGCGTAACATATATACCGGCGTGCTTAGAAAACTTCGATAGCGCGATGTAAGAATGTGGCGCTAATTGTGAGTACCGCCACAGATCACTGTTAAGTGTCTTACGGTCAATCTAGAAGTAGCTACTGCAGTAGTCGGTACTGATTGTAACTTTTTTTAACATTTGGCATCTCGCTTACTATTATACCTATAGTTAGCGAGATGCCAAACCTCAATATATTATGCTTATGCTTATAGTCCTAGGCTTATACATAATATTCTGTATAAGCCTAGGACTATAAGGACCAAAGAAAATTATTTAAAAAAATAGAAAAATAGTGGTAGAAGTATAAATATTGAAGTTTTAAATTATAAAAGTATTCACTATACTAGTACACAGTAGACTAAAGTATAAAGTAGTCTGCAGAGTCACATTATTTAAGGACTGTGGGTCCCTATATAGTATAGTTGTTTTGACGATATTTACGGTCATCAGCGACCCTAGCATGGCCACAGTAGAAATGCGAAAGTATAGAAAAGCTGTGGAGATAAACTGAAGGTACCGTTCTGGTCTTTACGGCGGCTAGCCGCGACCGACAAAAAATCAAATAATTGGCATTTTATTTGAATTTTTGTCGGTCGCGGCTAGCCGTGGTAAAGATCGGAACGGCACCTTCAGTTTATCTCCACAGAGTTTCTATACTTTCGCGTTTCTATTGTGGCCATGGGGTCGCAGGTGATAAACTAATCATTTAACAAGTAGAAGTGGAGACATTAACCTTCTTACTACGACTATTCCCGAGGTGTTTCAAAATGTTTTTATTGCTTACAATAATCTAGTAGTAAGTCTTGATCATCTACTACATGTACCAACTAACACGTTAACAATAATTGTGTCCGTCTGTGCGGTAATGTGCAGGCGCGCTCGCCGCCGGCGCCCGACCGACCACGCTCCTGCGACTCCCACGGTAGCCTGTGTATAGGCTGATCGCATATTGTTAGTGCAAAAATTATACATTTTAGAGTTTACACTCTTCACCTTGAAAATTATGTCGGATTACTTATTTAATATTTTATTTGTTAGTGTTTAACAACGAAGATATAGTAATTGCTTTATTACAAAATATATAATAGTATTTGAAAAAGGTCACAAAATTAACGAAATTCAACGAATTTGCGTCGCAACTTTCAACAAAAATTCAATGCAATCGATACATAAGACAAATTGTATTGCATGTAACTAACATATTTTCTAACTGAACATGGAATTCCAGTATGTTTATGAAACTTTTCTGTAAGTACTTTATATCTTAGTCCTAGCGTACGTATGGCCGCCAACAGGCCCATACCATTTGCCAAGCTTGTTTATTAAGACCAAAAGTAGAAAAGTAAGTTAAAACTTCCTTCCATTTTTAAATCATTAAAAATTGAAACTCAATCTATATAAAAGAGATCAAAATCAACACTAGTCGTAGAACACCCTGTATCACAATCATGGGAGCAGTGTTTGCTCAGCGAGATTACCGAGTACCGATCCCAGCACGACGGACCGAGCAATTGTGGTCTGATTACAACAGCAAACAAACGAATAGCGCGTCGCCACGATAGTGTACAGATGTGTCAAAATTATAACCTGTAGGCTTACTACGAAACCGTTTTGAGACTCAAACAATCGGACGGTACGGGCCCTGACTACGCAAGTATTAGCCGAGATTCACAAATCACAATATCCCATCTTACTTTAGCAATTAAATTATATTATTATGAAATAATGCTCAAAAACAAGATGAATGATGGTATCATGGTGGAACAAAATATTATACTTATCAAACATACATTCGTAATATGCAAATATAAAAATAATACCTTATGATTTTGATGTATCGGAGTTTCGACATCATAAATTAGCTAATATTGTGAAGTAGGCAAAATTACTTAGGGTGGGTTACACCAGAGGCGTGGTTAAAGTTAAAGTTATGGTTATAGTTAAGGCTAACTTTAACTTTAACCTTAACTTTGACCACAGATTTTGATAGATGACAGCTGGTCCGATAGGGCTATAAATTAACGTAACAAGGAGAACTGTCAAAAATGGCGTTTTTGTATTATGACAGAGTTAGTTCCTTTTTTCGCCACGTGCATTTAAAGCCTTGTCGAAAACTTCGAAAAAATCTTTATACGTGGGAGAGCCATGCTTCGGCATGAATGGGCCGGCTCGACCAGATAAATACCACGTTCTCACAGAAAACCGGCGTGAAACAGTGAGCGAGTTTACCGGAGGCCCAATTCCCCTACCCTATTCCCTTTCCTACCCTCCCCTATTCCCTCTTAAAAGGCTGGCAACGCACCTGCAGCTCTTCTGATGCTGCGAGTGTCCATGGGCGACGGAAGATGCTTTAACCAAAGATTTGACATTTTGCATTGTAGTTAAAGTTATAGTTAAAGTATGTTGGTGCAACCCACTCTTAGTTTCTTTTGCATTCTGCACTTTCGTTTTATAATAATTCATCCCCTGTCATGAGATACATCACCTTAAGATTATTACAAGATAATTTTAAATAGTTTATCGGGAGTTTATATAACTGTTATTCAAATTTCCAAAATAACTACACTACACGTACCTACTATAAGTTATTTTTGCAAACGTTTCCTACGCAAACGGATCGACCGTAACGGGCGTTTCACTTATCTACAACGTCAGCATTTAAACGGCCTTTTTACTCAAGACAAAGCAGATAAAACGAATAAATCACCACGATACGCCACACTTTTGTACTTTTTAACGGCGAACCGCGTTTTTATTCAAAGTAGCCACTTAGTAAATAAAATATGTGGGCATCTAGAACAATAAACATCCTGTGGGTGGGACTTCCCGGGACTTTCCTTTTTTAAAACGGGACCGGGACCGCGACGACAGATGGAAAATACACCCGCGGACATCTAAAATTCCCCCGCGAGAAAATGAGGCGTGGGCATTGTTTTGGTTGACAAAATATGCCGTGAGCATAGGAAAAAATTTATTTCTCCTGAAAGCGTGGTGACACAGAACAAATGAGAAAGAACAGATATACTAACATATTTTTGGGACAAAATCATAGATTTCGCTTGTTAGTCTATCGCTTTGTCTATTTTCTGTGGAGAATAAACCAACATAACCTAATATAATAATTAGAATGACCATCGTATGGTTTCTTTTTAGGGAATGATAGACAAAATATATCTAGTCATGAAAGCGTGTAGGCGTAGGTGACGTGTACGAAATTGCATGACTAGATTTGGCATACATCTGCAATTGGTCATGTTACTACATTCCTTACAGGACGACAAACAAGTTGTATTGACAACATCATTAAACAAGTTAAAATTTGAATTGATTACCTAATTAATTATATTTTTATAACTTTGCGAACTTAAATAGGTACGTTTATCGTAGATAAACCCTCTTTAATTTAGAAAATTATAATATATAATAATAGGTAATTGAGTACAATAACCTACTATTATTATTTCGTATTATACTTAGTTTTCAATAAAACAAAGGAAAATTAAATATGAATATAATATTCTGTTTGTTACAAAACCAATAATATACCTAAACACGCCCTTTTTTTGAGTGCGCGGTGTACGTGTTCAGTAATTGCCGAAAACATTGTTTAGACGGTACTGAATTAGCATTTTTTTAATCTTTTGTCAACCACACCGTTAGTTCCGCAGCTTTAGCACAACATTTACAAATTTTCAAAAGTGGGGTTTAAATAGGTGAATCCATTCGCAGGTAATAATATAATAAATGCGAAATTGTCTATTATGTCCACGGGGCTAATACAATCCGTGATCGGTTATCACAGTGAGATATTATACCTCTGAACAGATTGAGACGAATGGGATTTTTGTCAGTTAAAAATATAGTAATTAATAAGGAAATTTGCTAATCCCGGTGATTTCCAAACTTATTTTTTTATTTGTAAGACTAAACAGTGAAATCATGGACCTACTTTTTCGAAAACGAACGTTCATTTCGTTTGCTACAAGTATGAATTACAATAATTATAATTATGTACTTACTTATAATTTTAGAAGTTAGGTAGAACCATAAGTAGAAACTAGAACCTACAATTAAACTCGAAACTCGTTATTTCGCAATTTTATTTTTTGGTTTTCCATGTTAATGTAATAATTTTTTTTCAAAATACATCTAAATTACAATGCCTACTATGCATAACTTAAAAAAGCCAATAATGTTAAAATAATAAAATTAACAATTCCAAATACTAAATTAAATAAAATGTCAATAGTAAAAACTCAATAAAAAAATGTAACAATACAAAAAAACTATCCTAACATCACAGCTGTTAACCTATATATAGAACCTAATTTGTATCACAGATTTCTCATTTCATTTCTGTTATAAACTACATCCACGATCGTCCCGCAAAAAGCTAGGAAGATGTCCCGCTTTTTCCCCCCCAGGATGGATGGCAGATTCTCACCCGTTATCAATGTGCCCAATTTTTGTTCAATATCGTATCAATTACTAGCAAAAATTGGATACTCGAGTAGCAGGAGAGGAACCGTCTCCTCGACTCCGGGCTGACACAGACACGACGGATCCTCCTTCAGCTTGAATCTGTTCAAGTAGAAGGCGAATCCGCCATAGCCGGTCAGTATCTGCGTGGTGTAAGGTGTAATGTCTATCTTTTTGACTATTTTGTATGCAGCAGCTGCAGCGCTTGGAGAAAAGCGTTGTAACCTATTAAACTTTAACAACCATACCCACCGACAGTAATAATTGATTACGTACCTACTTATTAGTAATTTAATTTAATGACGCCTTGACTGCAGAAAGCGTTTTTTCTTTATATTATGTTATAGCCTTCAAACCACGGCCTCTCCAGGTAGCATATAATATTGTTTATGAACGATTATGAATGTTATAGACAGCTTTGCAACCTTGGTTATCCATATTGGACCAAAATGGAGAGGGCCCTATAACCTAATTATAAAAATATGTCTCTGAGTGCAACCGCCAGCTATTTATACCTACAGCTTCATCCGAAAACTGCCACTATAATCTTATTACTTAATATATTATAACCGCAATTTCCCAAATACTTTAGTTCGCTAGCAATAAAAATTAACGAGATATATTTAAAGTAATTTAAGTGCCCATCGCTCTTCTAAGCTACGCCCAGCCGAGGAGGCGTGGCCGCGCCCCGCCCACTGCACCATTGGGGGGTCATTTTCCACCGGGGGGTAGATTTGGGGTGTTTCGGGATGTGTTATATAACACCCCCCGGGTGGTGGGTGGACATTTGTCTTTAAGGATAGGAAATATTAAATGGCCAGACGGGACGCTGAACAAAGAGAATTTCTAATATAACTTTGGAGATTTCAAATTTTAATGCTCCTTATCTTAATATTTTCTAGTTTGAAAATACTGAAATAGCAATATTTCTTTGGATGCAGGAACTAAAAAGGTAAGAAATACTTAACTATAGACTTATTGAAGTACTAGATGACCGTGAACTTCGTCTCACTTCGCTTCTTATAGTATAAACCCTGCCCGTACTTCCATATTTTAAAACTAAAATGATAAAGTTAATTGGACAGCGTCATGTAATAACGAATCAAGTGACAAATTTGAAAAAAATTAGTTATGAATGCAGATTGATTCCAAGCATCATTAACTATGTAATATGTGTTCAACTAATTTTGTATTTAAAACTCAACCCTAGTACCTTATAGTAAAGGGTGAATTAAGCGACATGTCATTAGAAGTTTTGCACAATTTAGATACGTATTAAAGGGCTCCCGAGACGATCAAACGGTTTGATTCTAACACGTACATTTTGGTTTGACTCAAAGCATTTTGATCGTTTACAAAACTAGTTTGAGGGGTTTGTCAAAAAGTTCGAGGGACCAAACTGTGCGATGCCGTTTGACAACCGTTCAAACCGACATCATATTATGGTTTCATCAAACACGTAAGCAGAGTAGACAGAATTTGTCTATTGTGACGTAAGGTTTGAATCAAACTGTTTGATTCAATGTTATTTAAAAAGTCATTTAAAGTAAGGTCACTATACATAATAACATTATGTTATACCACTAAAAGACTTTTAAGTTTTTTTTTTTCAATTTTAAGCATTGCGTATTATAGACAATGGAATTCCTAAATCTAGTAAGTATTCTTATATTTTAATAAACATTAATGAACTAACATTTTTTAATGTGGGTAGATTGAAAAATCCAGAAAGTTCTAGCGCTGGCCGCTGAGGTTACTTGACGAAATACATGTAATGGAACGTATCTGAAAAAAAAAACAAATGTATGCAAGCGTACATTTTTGTAAACCTATCTTTTTTCTAATACAACGCGACGTGCATAAGTTATTTTTTTAAGAATTTTAAGGTTTGCAGGAAATGTTGAGTTATTTTATCTAGTTAATAACAATTAATATCAAATTATGTTGAATTTTAAACATTAACGGAAACTTTTCTTATATTATGTCATTCCATTCTGCTCAAAGTAAAAAATAAGATTATAGTCTGTCAAAAAAGTGAAGAAATTAAAAAGTGGCAACATCGTAATGTCATCCCTTCCAAATCAATGAAAAGGCTAACAATAGAAAATTCCTTGATGATATTTAATAAATTAGGCATAGGAATTTTCAGTTACTTGTTTTTACATGTGAGGCTTCCTATCGCTGGTATAAAAGGCGGAAAACCATGTGCTCCTGCGCATTTGGACGATGACGCGGGGCGTAAGTGTTGATTTTTTTAAGACGTACTTTTTTTAACTCGTAATATTCATGCAAACTGAAACAATTGACATACAACAGTGAAATATTTTTCTTGTGCAATAATTTGTTATATTTTTGCGTTTCAGTGAGCCAGGGCTACCGCCTCTACGACCTGTTGTCGGGAGGTAAGTTTATTTTTTATATTTGAGTGCTTTATTTTCTTTAATCAACAGTGATATTACCATTGACAATATTAGATTAAAACGGTAATAAGATAACTTATACTTAGCTATTGATAATAATATAGCAAGATATAGTTTTGCTGAAACGTCGCCATCTTTTCGTTCCGCAATTTTAAATATCGTTCAATTTATACTGTTGACGAAGAAATACCATGCATTTTTTCTCATTATGCTTTATCTTGTCTTAACTATCTTATTATAAGTTATCCTTTCTCTTTACGTACAGATATTGTCTGTAAACGGGGAACGGGGAATACCGCACCGAGCCGGCATCACGGCTAACTATAACACCGACCAATAGCAACTCTTCCGCTCTCTTACTAAATTGCTCTCCTCGCTGCATCGCAAAATAATCTACAATGAAACAACAGGTTGCCACGTCTCCCTAGCCTCTCCTCCTCATAATGTTCAACCTTCCAGGGGAACCCAACCAACCAGCCACCCAACCCTATTGAAACCTATTGAGCGAAATGTTGCTATTGGTACTTATACCAATAGCAACCTTTCCGCTCTTGTTGAGTTTCTCATTCGTCTCCACGTTTCAGGTCAATGTACCCCCATCACCAGGCCACCTCCTCTCCTCCTCATGATATTCCACCTTCCAAAGCAACCCAATCAACCAACCAGTAGCCCAATCCTATATTACCAACTTACTCTCTTCTTATCTGTTTCTCAACTCAACCATATTGGCAACCAATGGCCTGACGCTCTTCTTACCTGTTTCTCATTCTTCTCCACGTTTCAGGTCAATGGACCCCCGTCACCAGGCCACATCCGATGCCGCGGCCGCATCCATCATCATGATGGTCGCCGGCCGCCCGCTGGCCCGCGCCGCTGTCGCCCCTCCATGTGGAGACGCGTTCAGATCTGCGCTTAGTTTGTAAGGTTATATTAATGTGAGTATTATTTTTATCACCTTTAACCCATCAATCATCAAGCGGCAGCCGGCTGCCGCATAACAATTGAAAATCTATTGTCTGCTATACCCACAATGGAGATGTTAAGTGTCTTTTTAGGGTCTTAAATAGCCAAATGGCAGAAAATCAGAATCCTTATGATTCCTCATAATAATAATTCGTCGTAAGATTGTCTGTATGTCTGTCCGTCCATATAATGTGTGGTAATCGTACGTTTTGCTGTAATAAAATTTTGCTATTATGTCCTCAACAAGGTTATCTAGCCATACCTAATTTTATCTGAGTGGGTTCAGTGATTTAAGTGGAAAACATAATATGCAACGAGCAGATATTTAGATGGATAGATGGACCGGCAGACGGATAGATAGACACAATTTTCCATTTGTATACTAATAAAGCGGAAGAGTTGGTTTGTTTGTTTGAACGCGCTAATCTCAGGAACTACTGGTCCGATTTGAAAAATTATTTCAGTATTAGCTCCATTTATCGAGGAAGGTTATAGGCTATAAATTATCATGCTAAGACTATTAGTCTTAGCATGATGAGGAGCGAAGAAATAGGAAAATGTGAAAAAAAAACGGAGAAAATGATTTGAAAGGGATTTTCTCCCGAATTACTACAGCAATTTTTATGTTATTTGGTACAGATATAGAGAGGACCACTTAAAGAGACATAGGCTATTTTTTGCGGGAAAATGACCGTACATTTTCCGTAAATTTCCTAATTTACGCGAGCGAAACCGCGCGGAACGTCTAGTTGTAACAAATATGTTCTTTTCAAATTGTATCCATACTTACTTAGCCTATTTTTAAATGTTCCACGACACATTACCACCACTGCATCTGATGCATTGCCAGGATCGACCTATTCGAATCGATCGATCTCTGAAAGCATTTAAACTAGTTACCAAGAAACTTAGGTTTTAGTTACTCAAAATATTTCTCTTTGTTTCAGAAATAATAATATATATAGAGAAAAATGGAGTACCTCGTTAGAATTGACTCTACAAGTGACATCTGTACCGAATCCTCGGCTGGAGATGTGTTATGTTAAATTAGTTAGCGTGATGAAACTGATGTAACTCTATGTAACGATATAAGTGGGGATATTGTAACACTGATGCAAACTTATTGTAAACTTAGACTAATGTGTGTAAACCAATTACTTTTCCGTTACTTTTGTACTTGCGATAATAGATTAAGATTCTAGTGTAAGTAGTGATTAAGTTTAAGTAATTCCTGTTATCAGTCGGCTAATCGCAGAAAAACAAGTAGTGAAGCGCAATTTTTTGTTTGACGTAGGTATAAGTGTTCAACTTTTTTGATATTTTATTACATTTTTTTCCTTTAATTCGATATTTTTATTTCAACTCCCTAAAATCATAAATACTTTTTCAGTGTAATTTAGTGACAAAGCCTTTGATTGCAATCTAGTCTACTTTGCCCAGTTAAGTTCAAATTCATGAGTTAAAATCAGGATCTCAATCTCATCTTGTATAATAATGAACATACTAAAAAGTGAAATTACAAGACTATTTTTTAGGATTCTTCGGGCTTGTGCAAGTGGGTTTTTATTAAGTACTTATTTAAATTTAAATATCTAAATTCCAATATCAAAACATAACATGATAATTTTATTTGAGTGTTGCACTAGATACCATCCTTCGATCGTGGATTCTTGGAAATCTATTGTTATTGTATATCTAATGGGGCTTTATAGGTTAACTAGCTGTTGCCCGCGACTTCGTCCGCGTGGACTTCAGTTTATAGCGCGCGATGTCAACAAAATTGGTGTCAAAAGCTTTTATAAAAAAAACCCTGGTGCCCCTTATATCAAAACCATCTGTGCAGTGTGCACATAATATTTCATTTTTTTTATTAAACTTTATATATTATGCCAAATTTTAAAGCTTATTTAGCCCCCCAATTACACAGCTTTACCCATAAACTATTTATCATTGATAGGTTTAGCCCCAATTTCACCAACGTATGTTAGTGTTAACAGCTTGTTAAAATGTCATGTCTTCTCTTTCATTCATAAGAAAAATGAAAGAGGTAACGTGATACTAATTTGAGCGTTAACTTTAACAGTCGTTGGTGAAATTGGGGCATAAGGTTACGTCACTGTATATAATATAAAGTACTGACTTATAATTAATAACGTAAAAGAGAAATAACAACCGAAAAAAATCGAAACTCGAATGTATAATGATCTCTTATAGAAAGATGTTGGGCAAGCGTTAGCGTGATGTAAGAGACGCACGGCGCCATTTTTGGAACTAACTTAATTTGAACAAATTTTCGTATTTTCACCTCCTTACAACCCTTTTTTCCAGTAAAAAAGTAGCCTATGTCCTTTCTCAGGCTTTAGACTATCTGTATACAAAATTTCATTACAATCGGTTCGGTAGTTTTGGCGTGAAAGCGAGACAGACAGACAGACAGACAGAGATACTTTCGCATTTATAATATTAGTATAGATAAGTTATTTACCTACATAGGTAATAAAGGCATACATACGCAAGTTAGACCGATTGTTTGTGATTCTTGGTGCAATAGTCTACTCCAAGACAAAGCTAGTGTAATTTGCAACCATACAAAGTAATGAACCGTATCCGTATCTTTATATTGATGTTAATTTACTTATAACTTAGCTTATGTAGCTATACTATTTCCAAAATGTAAAATCTATTACTTTTGACATTTGAATTTAATTAAAATAAAAACCGCGCTGTTGCAAGTTTTGAAAAGCCCCCTCTGTCCGTTATGTTTGTGTTATAATGTGAGCGTTTTGTGTAAATCCCGGTCGTTCGGCCGAAAATATCGTCGCCTTTGATAGGGATCAAAGGCGAAATAAAAATACAAGGGTGTATTGACTGCTCAGTGCTCACACTTGGCGGTTTTCCTTGTAAAATGTTATATTGAGCTAAAAGAAACGCTTGTTATTGTAAGGAAACTGTACCTTACCGCCTTGATAAAATAAGTTTTACATGTTCTTAATCTATACATCTATACATCTATACACATAAATAAAATTGGAGTGTCTGTTTGTAATATTGAAAGAACCGTTTTTTACTAGATGCATATGAATGTATATAGGGTACATACACCAAAGCAACATTTTTTACAATTTTTGTCTGTATGTCTGTCTGTCTGTTTGTTCCGGCTAATCTCTGAAACGGCTAGAGCGATTTTGACGGGACTTTTTTTGGCACATAGCTGATGTAGTAAGGCATAACTTAGGCTACTTTTTAACCGACTTTCGAAAAGGAGGAGGATGTATTTCACTTTTTTTATTTTGGTTCGCGGACAACTCCGTCGTTTTTAGACCGATTTCCAAAATTCTTTTGTTATTATATAAGATGTAACCCGAACTTGGTAACATGATCACAAAAGTGGTGATTTGATGATGCAATCCATGAGAAATCGACAGAACTTCTTTTATATGAAAACATATAGTGATTTTACGTTTTTCTGAAGGATTTTAAGTTTTAACTACCAAAAAATAAGAATTTGCGCCGAAGTACACCCTGGTTCCGAAAGTGCTGTAAAGAACTCCTGAATCCTTATAGATAAATGTTCGGCAATTTTGGCGTTGTTTCAACAACTAAAAGCGTATTATTATGTAAATGTGTCAATAATACTAATCATCATCATCACTATAATCATGCAAACATTATTATCAAAAATCTTGCCTTTGATTATATTATTGTACCACCGTTTGTTGAGTGATTTTCAAAACTCTTTTGTTGCTATTTAGTGTTTAGTGTACTTTATAGAGATACAATAACCCGAATTTGGTACAACGCTTACGAAAGTGGTGATCTGATACTGAAATTCGTGAGATATATGTATAGGGAACTCCTGGATATTTTTTGCACTAAAACACAGTATAGCAATATTAGTCCCATTGCTATACTGTGACTAAAAGCATATTTAAATGTCAATGTGTCAATTTAAATACTAATCATTATCATTACTATAATTAGGCCGTGTATCATCACGTTACATTAGGTATTATAAAAACTCTTGCCTTTGATTATATTATTGATCCACCGTTTTTTACTGATTTTCAAAACTGTTTTGTAGCTGTATATAACCCGAATTTGGTACAATGCTTACGAAAGTGGTGATATGATAATGGGGCACAAATAGACGCGTCAACTATTTCTGTAGGTATTCGATCTTCATAATTTTTAAGTCGGTAGCAGCTAACTTCAGCGTAATTTCAATATAAAAATAAATGTAAGCATAGCTCCTTCACCTTCAAGGATAGACATAATATTCTAAGGCGAGCTTTTTTGTAGATCTAGAAAAGGAACATATTTCCGCCATACATTATTTTATTATTACCTACGTCTCATATCATAATTCATAGGGCTTAATTTTTTCCGACAACAGTTTACTCAAATGCACACAGAAACAAATTAAATATGCCTGAACCTACCGAAAAATCATTATTTCGATTGAAAAGAGCATGAAAATCTGTGCAGTGGTTTTTAATTATAAGTATACCACGATCAGACATACAGACAGACAAAACTAAGGATTTTGTTTTATAGCATGTACTTAGTGATTAAACTGATTAATAAAATTTAAATACGTATTTTGTAATCACATTGACTGCAAAAGGCCAAATTAAGGCATTTGTTGTATGGGAGCCTCCTTCAAATACTTTCTTTAAGTATTTTGTCTTTAGTATTTGTTGCTATAACGGCAATAGAAAAACGGTTAGTTATGCCAACTATCTAGCTAGCGCGGTTCTTGAGATACAGTCTGGAGACGGACAGACAGACAATCTTCAAAGTCTTTGTAATAAATTCCCATTTGGGTAAGGAACCTTAAAAAGGGAAAATTTATTCTTTTTCATTACGCTCATTTTTGGGTAACTTTGAATTGCGATTTAATTTTGAACAATACAAAACAATGCATTATTGTATTTTTCAAAGTTAAATCGCAATTCAAAGTTACCCAAAATGACTGTATCTTTGTTATCACATTTTCCTAACGCGGACGAAGTCGCGGGCTACAGCTAGTTTAAACTAAGGTTCATAGGCTAGCATAAAAATTCTATTATTTTAATGCTGCGCTAATAAAGGGCGAATTCGCATCGCAATCTCATTTTTAGTTTTTTTTTTTTTTTTTAATGAAATAAGGGGGCAAACGAGCAAACGGGTCACCTGATGGAAAGCAACTTCCGTCGCCCATGGACACTCGCAGCATCAGAAGAGCTGCAGGTGCGTTGCCGGCCTTTTAAGGGGTAATAGGGGAGGGTACGGAAGGAAATAGGGGAGGGTAGGGAAAGGAAAAGGGTAGGGGATTGGGCCTCCGGTAAACTCACTCACTCGGCGAAACACAGCGGAAGCGCTGTTTCACGCCGGTTTTCTGTGAGGACGTGGTATTTCTCCGGTCGAGCCGGCCCATTCGTGCCGAAGCATGGCTCTCCCACGTCAATATTTTATCTAATGTAACTTAGTATGAGTTTTGTCGCACATATTTGCCATAATAATGCAGCATATAGGTTCTGTTTCGATTGAAACCGTTGCCTATCAAGCATGAAACTTTGTTCATGCTTGTCGGTAATAAATCAAGCAAAAGTTGTACCTACCCTCATTTTAATTTCACAAAACTACGATATTTTTGTCGTTTGGTAACAAAATACAAGTAGTTTTTTTTCGAAAGGGTCAAAGCTACTGGTCTGGTGACCAGTAGCTTTGACATTAAGACCATGATAGTTTAATCGTGGCTATAACTAGTCTGTTGCTAGTTGGTTTAGAAATAAACAAGTAGTATTGGAGAAGCTTACATAAAAGCACAATTGAATCACACACGTAGCAACATAACCTTCAAAACACTGCTTAGATACTATACACAATATTTTGTATGAAAAGGCCAGGTTTTCATACTTACAAAATTATTTAGTGTTTAAAGAGGTAACAGGCAGACAGATAGACACACTTTCCCATTTATTTACCATCGAAGTGTTGACCTATTCCAAATAGAAACCAATTTGATGTTTCACAACTGCCGTCTCATCTTATTGAATTTTCGAGAAGATTTTTACATTTTAAAGTATTGACACAGCTTTTACAGAAGGGGGTAGTGTGAGTGCACCCTCCACCTTCCCTCGTATATTCAAATGAGGATCATCTGTAATTTTCCACTCTTACAGTCTATCTATATTTAGTTATTCCCTTAAATAATACTAGATTTTTCAGCCCATACGTGAGAATTGAAGTGGAAACCATTTTGTCGCTTTATGAAGTATCTTGGAATTATTTCCTGCAGAGACTCCAAGTATCCCCATAACAAATTTCATCAACGTTCAGCAATAATATTAAGCGTGCAGAAGTCAGACATATTTTTGTATTGTTGATACTCTTTGTATCCACATATCTACTAAGGGTGGGTTGCACCAACTTACTTTAACTATAACTTTAACTTTAACCATAACAAAATGTCAAATAAACTGTCAAATCCCTAGTAAAAGTCCATAGTGGACGCCATATTTGACGATAACTTTAACCTTAACTATAACTACGCCTCTAGTGCAATCCACCCTTAGGTACTCTGCCGCCAGTCACTTCTTTCACATAATATATTCAGTGTTTATTGATCCTAATTAATATTATGTCCTTTCGAAGAATTCAAAGTACACGTCCGTTCATGCCCAAAAGTATTTTAACTAAATAGTTTAGACAGAAACAACATATAAAATGTATACAAGATAAAATTTTAAATTAAAATATTGAAAACGTGGAACAATTTTACCCGTGTACAAGTTGAAGCGACAGGTACAAATGCCGCAAAGCCGTCGCCTCTATAAATTGAAATGAGGTGGTGAATTAAAAAATAAATCAAAAGAGGATTTTCCCGACACGTCGTCGGCGCTCAAATTGGAAAAAAGTGCGGGGAAAGCGCGGGCCCACGGTTGCACGGCACGGCAGGGTCCGTCCCGAACTTTAAGAGTCCGGGTGCCATCGCAGTTCTCATAATAAACGTAATACCAAGATAATTTACCATATTTGAGTTATTATTTAGCTTAAGATAGTAATTACCGAGGTTCCTGTACAAAGATTCACTGAAAAATATTTACATACCAAAAATCTTAAGCTGAATAATAACTCAAATAATGTGGTAAATATTCTTGTATGGGAAATGATCTTGGTGTTACGTTTGTATGAGAATTGCGATGGCACCCGGACTTTTAAGTTTTGAACTGCATAATCAACATGTAAATAGTAAATCCACAGGACAATTACATAATATTATATTGGATTATCTATTGTCAACTTACCGATCGAATATATAGCAGACTAATTCGACTTAAGCGCAAAAAAACAATGAAAGTGGGTAGCTTCAATCTCTTTCTGAACTGCCATGTTTCGACAGTGAATTGCATGAAATTGAGTACTGAAGATTTTGACATAAGCTTCATAAGCTTTTTGTCAAATACCTAAATAATTCCATCCCATTTAATTACTGTAAAGTAATTATTAAATATCTCTGTTATGGTTACTTGAGACATAACAGTCAAGACAGACAGTCTTCCCCAGTGCGTTTTTCGCGTAACTTTCTGCCGCGCACTGTAAAACCCTGGAACGAACTGTCACCAGCAGTATTTCCGGACCTATACGACCTGCAAACCTTCAAGAAAAGAGCCCTCTTATAAGGCCGGCAACGCACCTGCAGCTCTTCTCATGTTGCGAGTGTCCATGGGCGACGGCAGTTGCCCTCGTTTTGCTCGTTTGCCCCCTTATTTAATAATAAAAAGACTCTTGCTACTAAATAAGTATTGTAGGTACTGTCTTAAGAACGTCACGTGCGGCGTGACACGTCGTGCTCGTGAGGCGGGCCTCAAGTGTTGTGTGTGAGTTTTTGTCGCTTTTCACCGTGAGAAACGCTAGCAATAATTTTATAGCATAACTATACCTGTGAGCATTTTTTACAGGGGTGAGGTACTTCCCCTAGTGGTATATTACTATAAGATTCACACAGTGAGAAATTATAACATAAAGACTTAGCAAAAAAGTCATGATTATTTGTTTCACTTATAGATTGATTACTTAGAATTCAACTAACGTAGATATACTTAACACGCGATCGCATGTAAATATCTGGATAAAAACTCATGATGTGTGAATGCGAACTAATAGTTATTACTCGTACTCATTAGAACTGGCTGCAGGCTGGGTTTTGTCCTCATTCGAATCACGTGATCTCTTTCGCGTCAATTTGCAAACAACAAGGCAAAAAGCATGCTACCGTTATAATTAACTATAATAATAATAATAATAATAATAAATTCTTTATTGACTTAATCGCTACAACAATCCTATGAAGACTCTGACACCTAAACTAGGCTAACGCCCGTATCTCAGGAGTCAGTCAACTAGATGATGTCCGCAACTCCGTTGCGCCAAAATTCGTTTATTACGCGGCAACCGTACATTTTCCGGGATAAAAAGTATCCTATGTCCTTTCCCGAGACTCAAAGTATCTCCATGCCAAACTTCAGAAAATCGGTACAGCGGTTTGAGCGTGAAGAGGTAGCAGACAGACAGACAGATAGACAGACAACACAACAACAAAACAGATTTGAAGTCTTTGGCAAATCGCACAATATCATCTAACAATTACTTACCGTGGGGACGATGGAAACAGGACAGGCGCAAGATAATAAGAATGTTAGGTACATATTAAACCGCTCGCAGCGACTGTAATACAGAACTCATTTAAATAAACATGATCAAATTGGAAATATTACAGGCGGGGCGCCTTGACAAAATATGATTAAATACATTGAAAAAACACGTAATGTAGATGAAAGAACGCTTTGGTGCTTCTGTTTTGATGTGTATTTCAAGTAAATAAAATATCTTTTTATTCAAAATGGGTATCATGATACACTTTTTGAAAGTCGAACGAAGAAGACTACGTTGCCTACCACCGGTTCGGGAACTACCCCGCCGAGAAGAACCGGCGTAAGAAACTCGCACGGGGCCATCTTTTACTAAATAAATGGAAAATTACAAAGTTATGGCTTACAGCCATGTAACAAAAATAAAAGAAAAGTAACCTGCATGGAGCCACCCTATTCCCAAGGTGTGCTGTCCTCGATGAAGTCA
Organism: Aricia agestis; assembly: GCF_905147365.1. Lineage (NCBI taxonomy): Eukaryota > Metazoa > Arthropoda > Insecta > Lepidoptera > Lycaenidae > Aricia > Aricia agestis. The sequence goes on from NC_056415.1 coordinate 16,759,664, forward strand.
TTGACTTTATAATACGCTTTAGCACACAAACGTTCTTTATCTGCTTTTTTAAATTTGTTTAAAGGTAGATTTTGAACATTTTCTGGGATTTTATTGTATAGGCGTATACATTGGCCTTTAAAGGATTTACTTACTTTGGCTAGTCTGAACATTGGTATTGCTAACTTATTCTTATTTCTAGTATTTACATTATGATTATCACTTTTCTTTTTAAAAATATTTATGTTATTTCTAACATATAAGAGATTTTCCAAGATGTATTGAGATGCGACGGTCAGAATTCTTATTTCTTTAAATTTTTCTCTTAGAGATTCAAAAGACGACATCTTATAAATAGAACGAATAGCTCGCTTCTGCAGCACAAATATTGTATTAATATCCGCCGCGTTTCCCCACAAAAGGATGCCGTAAGACATTATGCTATGAAAGTAGCTAAAGTAAACTAATCGCGCGGTCTCTATATCAGTGATTTCACACGAATTTTTTTAACAGCATATGCTGCAGAACTAAGCTTATCTGCCAGTTTTGCAATATGTGGACCCCATTGTAACTTACAATCCAGCGTTATGCCTAGGAATACGGTGGTGTCTACTAAATTCATTTTCTCATCATTTAATAGTACATTGGTTTGTACTTGCCTAACATGTGGCAAGATAAATTTTCAACATTTGTTTTATTTGAGTTCAAAAGTAAATTATTAGCATTAAACCAATATACTATTTTTGAGAGAGCACTATTTACCTCGTCATAATTAAATTGTCGCCTCTTCACATTAAAAATTAGTGAAGTGTCATCAGCAAAAAGTCATGCTTATCTTTAACAAGATAAGGTAAATCATTTATATAGATAAGAAAAAGAAAAGGGCCTAAAATGGACCCTTGTGGCACCCCTAGTTTTATTTTGGTTTCATTAGACCTTATGGAGTTAACTTCCACGTGTGCCGTGCCCCTTATACCATAATGGTGTAGTTTTCTTATTAGAGTATCATACTCCACACAGTCAAATGCTTTAGAGAGATCGCAGAAAATACCAAGTGCATCCTGCGACCCCTCCCAAGCTTCAAAAATACTACACAGAAGACTAATGCCTGCATCTGTTGTTGACCGACCAAGTGTTATTATAACCGACTTGAAAAAGAGGCGGTTGCGCTATACTGTATATAATAATATTATGGCGGTTGTGTGGCATGCAGTAAGCGCTATACAGGTTGTTAGGGTGAACAACGTTATCCTTAAAACCTTAAACCATCAAATGAGAGAGAGAGATTTGTATGGGTATGACGACGGATTTTTTTGAGTTCCCAGCATTGTTCTCATAGAAATAGTTGTTCATTTTGACGGGCTCATTTGATGGTTTAAGGTTGTTCACCCGAACAACCTGTATAATATTGCGGTTGTGTTTGGGTTTAAAGTTAGTTTTAAAAGAATGTTGTTACTAAAAGTCTTTTTACCAGACTAGCAAACCCACAAAGTAAAAAAAAGGTTAAATAATGATTGTAGACGTTTTGAGCAGTGCCGTAAATAGGGCGGTGCCACCGGTGTCCAGGCGTAGACTCTGGGGGGGCGCAAGAATGGCCAGACCAGGCAGACTCTTATTCTTTCGAATTGCTCCCGATAAGTATTTCCCGCTGCCCCCAGAGATGTTTTCCAATGTAGTAAAAAAAATCTACAACATATTACCTTCTCCTTTTTGGAAGCCAGTTAAAAAACAAGGGTGCAGTTATAAGCTCGCACAGGGCGCAAAAAAGGCTATTTACGGCACTGGTTTTGAGATCCTAGAATAGTCTTAGATTCCAAATTAATGCAAAATGTCTTTTTGTCTTTCTTTAACTGATACCAAAACAATTTAATAATAATATACTATAAGGATTTTACTATACAATATGTCCCAACACCGGTGTCCGATCCTTTAATTTTATGATGTGTGGCATATTTTAATGACAAATTGGCTATCAAAATTTTTTTCTCCGGCCCTCACACTAATCTGACCAATATTTCATAAGAAAATCGTAATAACTTCTAAACTATCTAACTTAGGGTATAGAAGTAAAGGAATTTATTTAAAAAACCTCCTCTTCTAATCTTTTCAAAATCTTTTTAAAATAAAAAATAATCAGTTTAATGCGCTAGATTTTCCACAAAAACCCATTTTATTAAAAAATATCCACAGCCGAACATATTATAACCTTCTCCTTTTTGGAAGTCGGTTAAAAAATAGACATTTTTTTTCTTTAAAATTTGGTTTTTCTTTGTTTAATTCCACAAAATTCATAATTCATTCATTCTTTCATCATCATTCATTCTTTGTTTAATTTCTACCTGTGTGACCGTAGCTCACAAGTTTAGCTGTCAAATGAGACCTTTTTTATCTTCATAGGATATTTTCACAATAGACATAACTACCAGTAGTTCAACTGCAAAGAAACGGACAGGTTTCAATTTCTGTCAAATTCGTCGGGTTTCACTAGGATTATGAACGAATGTACTTCGCGCTGGCTGATATAATTTATTTTTAAATATTTAAAATAAATATTTCAAAATTGGATTCTGACAATTTTAATCGTATGTGCCAAAACACAAACAACAATACGACCAAAGAGGAACACGTCCAGCGAATGTGTCATAGTTTTAAATTCGTAGGTAACAATTTAACAACCGTACCGTACCGTACGTAACCGTAGCGACGATTTTCGTCATAATACGTCAAATTTAAAAATTTCAACATCAGTTCTACGTCGGCATACTCTATATATCTGTCTACTCTGATATTTACATGAGAAGTACTGGTCAGATTAGTGTGAAAGCCCGAGAAAAACTAAAATGGCTGCCATTTTACAACCGTGAGAGAGAAAAAAATTTGAGAGCCAATCTATCGATAAAATATGCTTTACATCATGACATTAAAGAATCGGACACCGGTGTCGGGACACAGTGTATAGGTTTTATAACGAGGAATAAAAAATAATTGTAATATTGAAAAATTAAAAGCAACTGAGCTGAGCGGACAGTTCAGATAATACCACAGGCAGGCACATATTTTTCTAACACACAGACAGATAGACAGACAGATAGGTCAAATTTATAACAGTATTTTGTCAGGGATAAATAAAATAAGTATTTGAAAGGTGCTCGGGGTGCTCACCAACACCAACACCTACACCATCACAAACATAAACACAAACGCCAACGCCAACGCCAACGCCAACGCCAACGCCAACTGCAACGCCAGCTCCAGCTCCAGCTCCAACTCCAGCTCCAACTCCAGCTCCAGCTCCAACGGGTGTTCGGATTTAGTCGTTTTGAACGGATATATTCCCGATAGCCACAAGTAGCCTACTATGCGTTTTTAAATAGGTAAATAGTTATTTTTCTAATCCAAAAAATGAAAAAAAAAACCTTAAAAGCAGATGAAAAAGTCATGTGTAGGTTTGTCTCAAGGTGCTCCCTTTTGACTTGTAAATGACGACGCGATTACCATAAAGAAGACATTGCAACTCCCCAGTACTCGGTGCACGCCAAATGAGTTACTTTTTACATTGCTTTTTTCTTAAAAAGTCTTAAATTTCATTTCAGAACGTAATAATAAATGGAATACGGAAACGAGCAAACGGGTCACCTGATGGAAAGCAACTTCCGTCGCCCATGGACACTCGCAGCATTAGTAGAGCTACAAGTGCGTTGACGGCCTTAAGAGGGAATAGGGTAATAGGAGAGGGTAGGGAAGGGAATAGGGGATGGTAGGGAAGGGAATAGGGTAGGGGATTGGGCCTCCGGTAAACTCACTCACTCCGCGAAACACAGCGCAAGCGCTGTTTCACGCCGGTTTTCTGTGAGAACGTGGTATTTCTCCGGTCGAACCGGCCCATTCGTGCCGAAGCATGGCTCTCCCACGTATAAATATATTTATTCAGTTTTCATAATGGTGAGATACAAATCGTTAGAGCTACTTAAACTAAATACAAATGGTTAAAGTGTTGCCTGAACTAGGATATCTCCTGTGTTTCATGCGAAAACTAGGGCTAAAACAATTACATATTAGGATACAAACTATAGCTATGTCTTAAAGTTAAAAATTAACATAGATATACTAACTATAATAATAATTTTAAACTGCCTATACTAACATTTTATTATTATACAATATTATACTTACTTATTCTAATTTTAATAATGTTAATTTATTACAAAACCAGTAAAAGTTTCCCTGTTTCGTCATAATATGAGTTATACTAATCATAATAATTATAACTTGGGCAGCCCCTAACTATCTGGAAAAGGTAATTACATAAGCACGAACTACAAAATCCTCTTCAATACCCTAAAGCTGTTCCAACCTCAATTTTATATACTTCCAACAAAATACCATATCACCGAAATATCCAAACATTTTCATCCCTTATTCATCTGGCGTAACCGAACACAAACAAAACATCCCAATTAAGATAAACAACAATTAGCATATCCAGTCTTTTTCTAATTCCAGAATACAAATGGTAAGTACCACTTGACACACTTACCCGCCTACGCCCCGCCCAGCGCAAACCCCGCCCAGTGTAAGCCCCGCCCAATACGCCCCGCCCACTCATCTTATCAGAAGCTTTTACCAAGTTTTATTACTACTTGAAGTTGTTTGTAAGACGTTATGTAACTACTATGCTTCTAATTTAAGTTTTTTCATTAGCGACAGTCCACAAAACCATCTTGTTAATAATGGTCGACAGTCGTTTCACCGACAGCGCAACTAGGGTTTTATTTTATGAAGGATATTAATATGTACAACCAGAGAAATACCTATTAAAAAGATGAAAAGATTCACAATATGTATGCAGGTGTTACTCGTATCTATACATCTATACATATAAATAAAATTGGAGTGTCTGTTTGTAATATTGAAAGAACCGTTTTTTACTACATGCATATAAATCTATATACGCTACATACACAGAAACAACATTTTTTTCAATTTTTGTCTGTATGTTTGTCTGTTTGTTCCGGCTAATCTCTGAAACGGCTGGAGCTATTTTGCCGGGATTTTTTTTTGGTAGATAGCTGATGTAGTAAGGTGTAACTTAGGCTACTTTTTAACCGACTTCCAAAAAGGAGGAGGTTATATTTTACTTTTTCATATTTCTCCATCTTTGTTATTATACTATGTTGACGCGGACGAAGTGGCGGGCAACATCTAGTAAGTTCTATTATAGTATGATCAAATATTGATCCCGTGAAATCTCGACTTTTCTCAAAGCGCCTGTGGGATATGTGCGTGGCGGCCAAAGGAAGATCTTCCGACCGAGCGAGGTGTTATATGCCCGGTCAGGCCGGAGCCTACGTGATACATCGGGGCCGATGCTACGTGCTGACCAGGAGAGATGTGCTCTGCTTGCTGACCGGTCGGTGTAGTGAGAAAGCCCGATGATGCCGATGCGGAGTCGCCCAAGCCGCGGTACATTGCGGCTAGTGGACGATGTACCCGATAAGGCGATATGCTGGCTAGCGCGGTGCGGAGGGGCTGGGAGTGATGATGATGAAGGAGGCGTGTTCTGTCGAGGGTCACCAATGTGGGATATGTGCGTGGCGGCTAAAGGAAGATCTTCCGACCGAGCGAGGTGTTATGCCCGGTCAGGCCGGAGCCCACGTGATACATCTCAGCTGTCGTATAAACTTCGATAGCGCGATGCAGAAATGTTAGGCGAATTGTGGGTACCGCCACACGCCAAATACAATAATATGACAGAAATTATGCGATTTTTGGTTTAGGCCAAACCAGAAAAATGTATAGCTATTAGCTACATATTATTAGGCTGTTATTATTTTCTTACAAATCTTATCGACAACTTTACGAATTAATATTGTTCTTGCTTGCCCCACTTGCAATAAGACTTAAACGATCACAAAAATCTAAAATCGATGCACATAATACAATCGTTCGATTGTTTCGATCCTTGATTCGATCATAACAAGTTTTTACCATCATCTTTCGGAAGACTGATCATTGATTACGTGGTAGGTAACATTATAGCTATCTATACGTGGGAGAGCCATGCTTCGGCACGAATGGGCCGGCTCGACCGGATAAATACCACGTTCTCACAGAAAACCGGCGTGAAACAGCGCTTGCGCTGTGTTTCGCCGAGTGAGTGAGTTTACCGGAGGCCCAATCCCCTAACCCCTAACCTATTCCCTTCCCTACCCTCAACTATTCCCTTCCCCTCCCTTCCCTACCCTCCCCTATTACCCTATTTCCTCTTAAAAGGCCGGCAACGCACTTGCAGCTCTTCTGATGCTGCGAGTGTCCATGGGCGACGGAAGTTGCTTTCCATCAGGTGACCCGTTTGCTCGTTTGCCCCCTTATATAAAAAAAAAAAAAACAAGGTGTAAAAAAACTAAGTATCATGACTCACAAATCACGCTCGTGTGGAGGAATTTTGTATGAAATATTATCAATCAGGAATTTTGTATGAAACTGAATGCAGTAGAATTTCTGCTAGCCTAAATTCTGCGACTCACAACTCACAAATTACGCTCGTTTGGCTTCACCCTTAGGGTGTGTATGGGTTTCCTGTATAGACTATAGAGTTCACTGTGAAAATATCAGCGCTAAAAGATTTTTTTTTTTTGAGATTTGTATGGGCACGCGCCCCAGCGCAATGAGTTTTCCTATACAAAAGTTTTAAAAAATGTTGCTCTTTCAGCGCTACTACTTTCATAGTGAATTTCATACAGGGGATACACACACTAAAGTATTATCACTATGTTTTATTATTGATTACTATGAACGCGAATATGTGTGTCTGTCTGTCTATTACCTCTAAATGATTAAACCACTAAACCGATGTTTATTATATTAGGTATGCAGGTACCTGCTTAACAAAAATAATTTTAACGCTTCTAGTTAATACATAAAGCCTCGGAAAAGACACAAATCACCATGTAAATAGGATAGACATAAACTTTCGTACTTATTTTAAACTTATATTATTAGTATTGAATAATAAATATTATAATATCAAAGATGAATAAGACACAGATGATTATCAAATTTTAAACTACCTTACCATACTTCCCACGTCACCCAAAACACCACAGCCTAAGAAGTACGTACAAATAGTTGGTATCTAATAATAATCCAGCTTATTTTAAACTTACAAAAACAACCTAAACGAAAACATATTTCCCTTATATTATTTCCATTTAACAAGAAAAGCTGAAGACAAAACATAGAAAGTACAAAGTTTATAACAAGAAATATTAAAGCCTATAATATTATTCGTGGCGTCATTACTAATCTTATCAGTTATTAGTTATCACACTTCATTTGTTAAAATCGGAACCAGTACCACAGATTAATAAGGGTGGGTTGCACCAGAGGCGTAGTTAAGGTTAAGGTTATCGTCAAATATGGCGTCCATTATGGACTTTTACTAGGAATTTGACAATTTATTTGACATTTTGTTATGGTTAAGTTAAAGTTATAGTTAAAGTAAGTTGGTGCAACCCACCCTTAATATCGGTAACTTATCGGTAATACCCCCCACACCAGTTTCGGTGACGGTGGCCGGTTTCATGGAAACCAGGCCAGCTACGCAGAAGTAATTTTTATAGTGCCCAAGTGTGTGAGCAGTACACAAAAGCACTCTCTATTCCTTTACTCTCATAACCCAGTTGGACGGAGGACCGATACAACCGGCGAGATATCAGGCGTAGGACCGACATGCCCATTGCCCATCCGACGCATGGATCATCTTATTTCTCAGAAAATCAAGTGATCAGCCTGCACTGTCCTAACCTAACTTGGAAATAACATGTTTCCCACGTACGTGTAACCCACGACCTCCGTGTCAAGAGCCGCGCTCTATACCACTAGACCACGGTGGCGACCACCCTTTTAACAGTCACAGTACTTAGCCGCTACGAGAGTACATAACGTAGATGGCAAGATCCATTTCCTTTTAGCTTCACCGTATTCGAGTAAAATATATCCCATCAAAAACATCCTGTAAAAAAACCAAGTCTCGCAAGTCGCAACTCAGTTTTTATACCGTAAAAATTTATGAGATCCATGCAATACCAAGTCGGTTAATTTATTCAGTCCCTACCTATGGGACCTTCTGTCTCAAGTTATTACGTAAGTTATTATCATATCAATATTAAAAATCTTTTACGTTTTAAATAAATAGATCGACTTGGACATCGCATGATTAGATTGTTTAGTATAACATTATACAGTATCACACAGCACTACGGGCCTGCATCAATCGCATGGAGCGCAATAAACTAAACAATTTAATATTATAATAATTATGTATAAATTGTAAGATACATGGTGTTTTCATGCGATGTGGATAAACCATCCACAATGAAGTTATAGGGGGTCAAAAAGAGCCTGAATTGGTTCGAGAAAAGGATAGTACGGCCGTGCCGCTTTTTTGCTCGACTTGGCGGAGGCACTGCCGTGCCCCCAGATAAATAAAACCTAATACCGAAAACTTATTTCTTTCATTATTACTCTACAATAAGAACGTAAAGAAAAGAAAAAAATAACGTATTAAACTGACCGATATTGGGCGGAATTGATCCCGGGACGATCTCGGTATGATCCCGGTTATCCCACAGGACGTGAGAACTATCGAATGGACATTAGAGAGAGATGATGGAGCTCAAAGAGATCCAAAAAACATCCGTCCGGCCTCTCGCCGCTTTATTAAGAATAAATTTGGGGAGCGGGGCTGTGGTGCGAGGTGGGGGCTGAAGCGATTTTTTTTTGTTTTAAGTACTTATTTTTTTATTAATTGTGGCAAAAAGCGTGATATTAAATGAACTGGTTGAACTATAAAAGTGAAGTAAATGACTTACCAACTCATCTTGTGATTGAAAGCATGTTGAAACAGTTAAGGTGACGCCGCGTTAAAGTAAAAAACCGTGTTGGATATGTTTTAGATTACTTGTTTTCTATGAGAGGCCCCCAACAATGCCCGATTAGAATGTCACACGTGTGACTTTAGGGGAGGGGGCCAGGCACCCTCATTGCTTATCTCCAAACCAACTAGCGACAGACTAGTTATAGCCACGATTAAACTACCATGGTCTTAACCAGACCGTTTCGAAAAAAAAAAACATGAGAGGCCAGCCCGGCTTCCCATAGAAAAATGGCAATGGAACAGCAAAAAATGGAAAGCGACAAAATGGTTTTGTCGCGTAATTTAAAAACCATAAAATACATTTCATATAAGCTATGGGCAAATTAAAGTGTATGCTTGAACCAATTTATGTAGGTACTGGAAGCTTAAATCACTCTCCTCTGTTGGCAAAATAGGAATCCCTTTTTTTACAGAGGTATTTTTGATTAATTATTCTTTGTTATAAAAGTTGACCAACCGTGTTATGCTATGAGTAATTCAAAGACGAAGACATGATGAATACTGATAATGAACTATAATTTCTTAGCTTTAGTCATTGCTGAGAAAAATCGATATCGCTACAGCCAAATTATCAAGGCGTCGCCTTAAGGCAGCAAGCAAACAATTTCTATTTGCATACTTGACACTACGCATTTACTACCTACATACCTATAACTGTGTACAATGTACATCCTACCCTAATTTAATACGTTATTATTTACGTATCGTTAAAGTTTACTGCTCCAATCAGTGCTTCATGTAGGTAACATTGTATTGCATACGAATATAATACGATTCACCTTTTAGGCACCATTGTAGGCATTATTGAAACTCGCAAATACAGCTTTTATTTAAATGTTAAAACATTTTATTCTAATTCATCAGTCATCCTCAAAGTGTACATCTGTTACCACTTCAGTCTTGAGCCGTTAAGCCGATTCTACTTTAATTTCATAAATGAAGATGCTTTGAGTACTGACCATTCCCTGGAACCTTTATATAGTATGATATTGCAACATTAATTGTACCTGCTGTTCGCGCAATAATCGAATTTTTGCTCAAAGTTCAACATCGTATATGTGGGAGAGCCATGCTTCGGCACGAATGGGCCTGCTCGACCGGAGGAAATACCACGTTCTCACAGAAAACCGGCGTGAAACAGCGCTTGCGCTGTGTTTCGCCGAGTGAGTGAGTTTACCGGAGGCCCAATCCCCTACCCTATTCCCTTCCCTACCCTCCCCTATTCCCTTCCCTTCCCTTCCCATCCCTACCCTCCCCTATTACCCAATTCCCTCTTAAAAGGCCGGCAACGCATCTGCAGCTCTTCTGATGCTGCGAGTGTCCATGGGCGACGGAAGTTGCTTTCCATCGGGTGACCCGTCTGCTCGTTTGCCCCCTTATTGCATAAAAAAAAATCTAGTCACAATTGTTTTCCGAAATCGCTACATCTCGTCCCCAATCCCACAACATAGTGCGAGGTGCCTATCTTCAGACTAATGCATTTATGCAACAGGCGCGGGTCGATACCGCGGACCAAATATTGTACCGTTTATTTTACTTTGTACCTTCGCTTTATTGAACGAACAAAATTGCCACGTGCAATGGTTTATTATATTTGAAGGTTCTTTATACCTAGGAAGGCCAAATATTTACCGTCTTTCAATCAAAATATTTAAGGGATAAAATTGGCACGTGAAACTATTTTTTCCTTTGTCTATTTTCATTTTGTAGTCAAGGAAGGCCTAGGTATATTCAATACATAATATTATTTACTTACTTAACCTTCGATCGTGATGAAAATGGATAAGCCTCTTGAATATCAGAGATCCAGTTTTAGCTAAACAAATAAGTTTTACTGAATATAATTAATATTATCTTCGCATTGAAATTTTGCTGTGTATCTTGAAGTTACTGAATTCCCATATTTCTAAAAAGAAGAAGAAAACATCTGAACGAACAATTGGTTCATACCCACTGACAGCATAATATTAAGTTAGACGACACATCTGCAGATTGCAAACAAACAGACACCATCTATATATATAAAAATGGATTTTCAATTGTGTTAGTAATGCTAAAACTCGAAAACGGTTGAACGGATTGGGCTAATCTGTCTTAAAATATTCGTAGAAGTCCAGGGAAGGTTTTAAAGTGACACGAAGTTCACCGGGACAGCTAGTAAACAATAACTTTCATTTCGACAAGCATTTAACAAAAAAAATTGAACGCTAAAAAGTTAGGAATCTCCTAAAAATCAAAATGTTCGAATCTGAATTTGAATACAAGTATTATGTGACTTGTGAAACTTATGTTTAAGAATTAAGGAAGACCTTGTCTTCTGATGACTTTCTGAATTATGGTATCCGTTCTCACAGATAAATCTTATAAAATCATAATCTTAAATATCTGAATGTAAGTATCTATATCACCTACATGGAGCATACTGCATAGGTATACTCAATACCGATATTGTACACTTTCCGATGTATGCGACGAGCTTTTGTTAGTTTTGAGTATTTAGATAGTGACTATAGGTTAGTACCTATAGTTAGATACTCTGTATAGCTAACCTACATACTATGGACAACTTTCCATCGTTCCGTATTAGAATTTGTCAATTTTTAGATAACTTTGCTCAGAGTCTTGATTCTGTTCCGATAATAAAGTTACCAGCGAACAAGGTTTAACTCCAACAATGGAATAAATAAAAGTTGTGCGTAAGCAGCCTAAAGTTAAATAAGGCCCTAACAAGGAGGAATCGGATTTGCGACATTTGAATAAGAAGGAATCGCAATGAGATTTTTAAAGCCACCTAACTTTTTACTTAAACATTACTTAGCTGGGATGGACTTGCTTTTTTCTTTTTTTTTTTCGTCGACTGAAAAAAGTAAATAGATTTTACAAAGAAATAGGTATTTAAATCTTTCGAAAAGCTTTAATTAATTAAAAAAGCTTTAAATAAAAGAACCGATTTTTATCAAATTTGGCACAGATATACCTAAAGTGGGCCAAAGGAGCTGCATTTAATTATGATCAAATAAACGGTTTCCGTGGGATTTCATTTTGCTTGTAGTTTGTACCATCAAGAAATTGATGCTTAGTCAGTTGACGGACTTACGTCACTTGGTAGGCTTATGTCAGTTCAATGTTAGCTGTGATCGGTCGGTTGGGTTCGACGTAACGCGACCAAATTACTTAGGTCCTCCATCTGTCTAGGAATCAACTTCTCTGATTGTACATCAATGCACTATCCAAAAGCCTTAGAGCTAGAAACTTAAAATTTCGCACACATGTTTCTTTTCATGTAGTTGTTGGGATTCCCTAAGAAAAATTGTATAAATTCCACCTCCCATATTGTTAAATTAAAGTTACTAAGACGTAATCACAAAAGTATAAATCCCAAAAATACAATTTTTGCGACGAATAATGAACGAAGCGACAGAATAACCTAGTCTGACACAAAAGTACGAAGCAATTACTACGAAAAGATTCTAATACCTTAGAATTGCGATGATACATCAAAAACCGCTCTTTTATAGTACAGTCAATACGGTATTGTGGTACTACTGTATCGAATATTTGGAATATCGTAATGTTGGTAATATTGGGGGTGTACAGGGTGTCGGAAATACGGCTCATTGTGTGCGACCATCATCAGTATAATGTACAGAGTGATGTCTTAGGGCTAGATTCACTTTTTAATTATTTCTAAATATATAATTTATACGTGGGAGAGCCATGCTTCGGCATGAATGGGCCGGCTCGACCGGATAAATACATCTCACAGAAAACAGGCGTGAAACAGCGCTTGCGCTGTGTTTCGCCGAATGAGTGAGTTTACCGGAGGCCCAATCCCCTAACCCCTACCCTATTCCCTTCCCTACCCTCCCCTATTACCCTATTCCCTCTTAAAAGGCCGGCAACTCACTTGCAGCTCTTCTGATGCTGCGAGTGTCCATGGGCGACGGAAGTTGCTTTCCATCAGGTAACCCGTTTGCTCGTTTGCCCCCTTTTTTCATTAAAAAAAAAAAATGTTCGAATAGAAGTTTGTTTTGCTAAAGAACCTTATTTACTGATCCGATTTTAATGACATCTCATTACACGTATTACGGATTACGAGATTCTAGAAAGTTGATCAGGTGGAACTATTAATAGGTAACCTACCAGTGAATTTTTTCGATTGGTGCCAAGTCTGAAGCTGAAATGAAACCGCACCCATACAATGTTAAAGTAACTATTACAATACATAAGAACTTGTCATTTAAATAATTGTTTGTTGTATGGCGTAAACGCCAAGTCCGCATTAAATCTCTCTCTTTTGTTTTTATAATAATATCTACCTGTTATGTTTATTATTTTGTTGATTTTTATTACATCTATGTGGATTTGGGTGTTTTAATCGCTTTGCCATTAAACCCATAAGAGAATTTTAAAAGATCTCTTTTTTTTTGTTAATGTAAACTGTAAAGCTTCATCTTGTGTATTTTGAATTTTCACCGTCCTAAAATTTGGATAGAGACCATAATATAAGTTTCCTCTGTATGAATCTATATTTACCAAGACATCGATGGTGTACACGAATAAACACGGTGGCGGACACAATGGGCACAACGGGCAACACAAACAGTCCTGCCGCGTCACCTCTATACCAGATTACGTTTGCTTCAATCGGGGCAGAGAGGTAGAATCGTGGATGTGGCATCACCTTAAGGCTGCGTTTCTACCAGAGATGTGTTGCGAGGAATGTGTTTATAATATGGTCCAGTTATCCAAATTTTATAGGCCCGTCCGCCATTCATGGGCCACTCTTCACCTACCTCAATCATATTTTGGCGAAACACAACATAAGGGATAACTGATAAGCCATGTTTCATATCGGTTTTCAGGTTGCAGCCTCCACTTCCCTTGGTATAAATCGAGGAATACAGTCTTCAGACCACACCATCGGTGTGCCGCAGTCCTCGCTTTAATTAGAAACTAAACAGCCTTAGGTAAGTCTATAATCCATACGTCTTTCAGCTATTAGGTACATACATATTTTATATGGTAGTAAGTACCTAAGTAACCACCACAACTAATGTATGCCTGTATGAACGATGGGAATGTAAAATAAATATATCTTTAAAAAGGAACATATTTAATACTTATGACGATTCTTAACTAATATCGTAGAAAATTGTATCTACCTACGGTAGATTTCATACTGATTTTCACACCTCCATGTTTTTTTATGAAAAATTGGCAAATCACGTCGATTAGTGCGGTCCTCGATATTGTTGTCACCACAATGGCACCGATACTATGCCTTACACAATTCAATACGACGTCACTAAATGCCTATTTAAGGGTGGAAAACTCTCCAATTGCCTTCAGTTATGAAGGAAAAGCCGGAAGAAAATCTTTAAATATTACAAATCGGTTGTAACAAGTTCTAAAAATTAATAAAAAAATTGCGGCTGAAAGCTACAAAACAAAGATTCTATTTTTTTCTGTTTCCTATTGGCAGCATACAGCACAGTTTAATTTTTTTAACATTCTTAATTCAAAACTGTGCTGGCACCTAACAAGTTCTAAAACAGTAATTTTTAAACAAAACAAAATTTAAAATTCGAACCAACAATAATTCAAAACGCTCTAAAAACTTAACTCATTCCAAAATTAAAATATGAACGTGCAAACGGAACCTTTGGATTTATCAACTAAGAATCGTCCAAAGATAGTCAACATCATAGACCTGAAGTTCCTAGCTGGTTTGAACGAGCATCTAGTACAGTTATACGAGCGGACAAGCTTCAAGGAGAGACACCGCAATGTGCTGCCCTGCCAGGTCTGCTTGAAGACTTTCGACAGACCTTCGCTGTTGAAGAGGCATATGAGGACACATACTGGTAAGGAGAGAAAAAACTAGCTATTTTGCGAGTGCCTTGGCTAGTGGCTAATATTATATTTGGTAAAGTTAAAACTAAATGAAGGTCAAAATTTTATAAAGCATTCTTAAATAAGTACATTTTTTTTTTACTATTAAGCAAATTTTTTGTGAGTAGCTTTATTTTGATAAGACGAACAACATTTTTATTTATGAAAAATCTCGAAAGTGGTAGCCGCTAACAGAGATAGAAAGGATTTCATTCTTTGAATTGATGGTCCTAAAATATGGACTGTTTATTTGTAGGGCAGTTCCATGTAAAAGTCTACCATAAGCTAAGAAATTAATACCTGATTTTGGTATTAAAAATACTTAATTAAATTCACAACATTATTGTACTATTAAGATTTTATAGAAGCAACAATCTCTAAGCATTACTTTTCTAGCAAAGCTGTCATTTATGAGATGATGTCGTGAGCTCGGCTGAGAGTGGTTTTGTGTGATGAAGTTCTGACTTAGTTTTCACGTTATCTATTTTAAATTCTTGTCATATTTTGTTACACACTGATTGTTCACACAATTAAATACTGATATAGCTTTTGAAATTTGGGAAAATTCATTTTTAAAAAGATATAATAGGCTTGTAAGATCACAGTGTCGAGTTGTAGTGTCGGTCACATAAAAAACATTACTTTTGTCTTTAACTACAGTAAAATTACTCTTACATCAATAAAATTAGAAACTTTCCTACGTGACGCCGTTACTCAAATGATACTGGCATTAAAAATAATTTGTCATCTTTTTTTATAACACCTAAACTCTAAAAAATATTTTTGTAGTGTTGGTCACATTATAGAGTTGATCACGCCCAAAAGTAGCTTTTTGTTTGTTAGTTTTGGTGATAGATGACGAAAATATCTATAGAAAGCAGAGAGAGAGAAGCAGAAAGCTAATTTATTATTTTAAGAACCTGCCAGACCACCTCAAAGTCAAATATAATCCAAAATTTAGCGATGTCTGGAAATGGGAAGCAATTGTCACAAAAATTTGGCCGTAGAATATGAGATTCTTACAGATATTGCAAGAAAATAAGATAAAATTATTGATCTTTAAACTTTATTGCACGTAAGGTAGACCTACAGAACTAAAGTAATAGCGACCGAAACTTCATAGTGTCTGGTCGTTCTTACCTCTATAAGGCTCATATAAAGGAAAATTTTAAGCTTAAAAAATGACGAAAGTCTGCCTATCGCTGGCTCTTGGGTTATTATGTTAATAGTTTTTGAGAAGATTTCGTGTTGAGTTATTTTTTGACAAATTATTAATGATTTCGTTTTTGTGATGTTTAAGTTCAAAAAAAGCATTTTAATGAATTAACTAATTACTGATTTGCTTTTATATAATTTTGGAGTTCATATTGTACGTGCTGAGATACATAAATTTTAAGGTGTCATGTAAAACTACCGACTTTTACCTGCACAAAGTGAGTGTAGTGTCGGTCACGTTTTGGGCTGTAGTGTCGGTCACAATTTCTTTTGCTAATAAATATTTTTTTAAATAACTTACAGGTTTAAGGTAACCATTTTATAATAGTATGTTTCATGCGCTTTCGATAAAAATACAAGGTAGAGTTATTTAGCACACAGAGAGGAAGATTATTGGTGTTTACAAACTCTCTCGGAAACGACTTCCTTTTGCATGTAGTGTCAGTCACGTTTATGTTTGACTAAATAAATGCTATTTGAAAACAACAGTGTACACCATTTTTCCTGCATAAGTTAACTTGTTTAATCTGCTACAAAGCCATCTGAAAATTGATATTAACAACATGATAGTAACCATAATATATGACAAAATAAAACGCGAGTCGTATCAAATGTAGAGTCAGTCACATATGGAATTGCCCTATAGAACAATATTACTCTTAATAAATTATATGACTATTAATCTATCATTATACAAAAAATCTGCTCGTTAGGGTTCCGTAATGAACAAAACTTGGTTGACTACTGAACCCTAAAACGGAACCCTAACAAGCTGAATATCTATCTATCTATCTTATCTGATTTCTTATATTGATAGGTTAATAGTTATATAATTTAAGAGTAACATGGTTGACTACTGAACCCTAAAACGGAACCCTAAGAAGCTGATCTATCTATGTCTCTTATCTGATTTTTTTTATATTGATAGGTTAATTATATAATTTAAGAGTAACATTGTCCTACAAAATTAGAACAATCCATATTTTAGGACCATCAAGTCAAAGTATGAAATCCTTTCTATTTCTGTTAACTGCCACTTTCAAGATTTTTCGCAGATAAAAATGTTGCTCGTCTTATCAAAATGAAGCTACTCACAAAAAATTAGCTTGATAGTAATATAAAAAATTGTTGTAGGGCCACAGATTACTAGTATATATTTGTAGTGTAGGGCTCCCGTACTAATACCAAATTTATGACACCTAGGTAACTTCGTAACGCCAGTTTATCATGTGAAAAATTTAATTTTTCTGCAACAAAAACCATTATGTCCTTACATACGTTACATAATATGAAATTAGCGTTTTGTATGGGAGGAATATAAAGTCGATTTTTTTTTGTTTAATACATAAGTAGGTACTTATATATATTTTAATTAATCAAAGTATGTACCATTGCTATACACAGAACAATAAAATATTGTTCTGTGATTGCTATCAATGCATTTTTGCCTCGTAACTCGTTGATCCCTTTACTAAAAAAACGGAGGGACGAGAGTCAATAAAAATTCTTCGAATGCGGTTAGGACTGCTTGTCTGTTGGAGCAAGGTCAGGGGAGTACGGTGGATGTCGCAGAAATTCCAATTGCAGCTCCTCCAGTTTTGCGGCCGTCTGTTGTGCAGTGTGTGGTCTAGCGTTATCCTGAAGCAGCAGTGGCCTAGAGCGATTGACCAGCCTCAGTTGTTTAGCGGCTATAGTTCTTCCATCATGGTTTGCAGTTGCTAATACCTACATTTTATGTGAGCAAGATGTATCTTGCGAGGCCCCCTAAAATATATTATGCGAGGCCCCTTGATGGATGATGCTAAAGAACGGATTTATTGAGAGAAATAAAAAAAATTAAAAATGCAAAGTTTAATTTATAAAACTTTTTATTTTTGAATATTTGAGTATTTCAACTCGTAAAACCTTTAAAAACTTTGTGGTCCAAGGGGCGCGAGGCCCCTTAGGCCGCGAAGCCGTGGACGGTCGCCCACACCGCCCACGCCTTGCGCCGCCTCTGGCAGTTGCTGACAAATTGACAATAGATAT
The DNA here is from genome assembly GCF_905147365.1 of Aricia agestis. Classification (NCBI taxonomy): domain Eukaryota; kingdom Metazoa; phylum Arthropoda; class Insecta; order Lepidoptera; family Lycaenidae; genus Aricia; species Aricia agestis. The sequence continues at coordinate 16,777,719 of NC_056415.1, forward strand.
CTGCCGTAACCCTTTGGCCAGATTTTAGAAAGCTGTAATGAACGACACCGGCACTAGTCCACCAAACACTCACAATTAACTTGTTCTGAGTCAATTTTCGCTTGGGGCAGGATTTGGCTGATTCTCCAGGGGACAGCCATTGCGACGAACGCTTCCAATTATCGTAAAAGATCCATTTTTCATGACAAGTAATGGTCCGATTTAAAATCCCTTCATTATTGTGTCGTTTGAGCAATCATGTAACCCACGCGACCCAGTCGACGCGTGTTTTCTGGTTTGCTTCACTCAATTCATGAGGTACCGTACCGGCCACCTTTCAAGTTTTTTCACAATTTGTTTCAACTGGATTAAATCACTTACATCGAAGCCTGCTGCTAACTCTGAAGTGGCTTGCGATGGATCCGCTTCCAAAATAGCCTTTAATTCTTCATTATTCATTTTGGTCTCGGGTCATTCACGGGGCTTGTTCTGTCTTCTGAAGGTCGAAATTTCCAGAACGAAAACGTTGGAGCCAAAACCGTACCGTATTTTCTTTTGTGACACCAGCGCCATACATATTGTTAATTTTTCGAGCTGTTTCTGCAGCACTCGTGCCACGGTAGAACTCATATTCGTAATTAAAGCGATATTTCAATTTTTCCATTGTGCGATATGAACGACTCCAAAGAAAAAATAATAAAAAAAAACAATTAAATTGCTGTTTTGAAAATTCAAATGTACCAAATAAATGAACCATACCAAATAGGTAAGTGTTAATGATTAATATTATTATAATTTGTGTAACTACACTAGCAGCAATTAAGCTGATGCGTGTGTGTCAAATCGTTTGAAGATTTCATCTCCCAATTGGTCCAGTTTGTTTTTAAAGTAGTTCGCAGAGGTTGCCACTACAACACTTTCAGCAAGTCTATTCCAGATCACTTCCACTCGGTTAGATAAAAAGTGTCTTCTAGGTAACTTCTTGCTGGGATTTTGGCATTGTTTTAAAGGATGTCCTCTTAGGTGCTTATTCGCCGATGATGCCGAGAAAATGGTACATAAAATCTTAAAAAAATATTTGTTATGGTACCTCCCCTACACATCAAACGGGGATGATTTTTTTTTTCGCGTCGTTGGATAGGTTTTTTTAAAAATCACTCCAACAAAAGATGGTGCTCGTTTTCACAGTTTCCGAGTACATCACCAGGTCCAGTCGTGGCCCGGAAGATATCAAAGCAGTGCCGTAAATAGGGCGGTGCCACCGGTGCCCAGGCACAGGGTGGAGGAGGGCGCAAGAATGGCCAGATCAGACAGATCCTTATTTTTCTAATAATTGCTCCCAATAAGTTCCCGCTGCGCCCCAGAGATGTTTCCGAATGTAGTCAAAAAATATCCCCAGCCTAACATATAACCTCCTCCTTTTTGGAAGTCGGCTAAAAAACAAAGGTGCAGTTATATAGAAGCTCGCACAGGGCGCAAAAAAGGCTATTTACGGCACTGTATCAAAGTCATGAAGATTGGGGATGGAAAAAGCATGCTGCAAATATTTGGATGCCAATACAAACTTACTGCAAGCTTCCAGCACCCCCGATATCATGAAATTAATTTTCTGCAGATGCAAAGGAAACTGTGGAAGCATGTGTGGCTGCAGAAAAGCAGGCCTGAAATGCTCTACAGTATGCCTCCAATGTTCTGGTGAATTTCACAATTTTTTGTAAGACGTATATTTTCCGAGGTATCGCGATAGTTTTGTCACCCCTATTTCCAAGATAGGCCAGGGGACAAGAGTGGCGACCCCACAAACTTGAGGTTATAAGCTTCTATTGAGCTCCCGTACATGTCCCAAAAATAAAATTGCGTCTTCTAATAAATAATAATAAAAAATATTAATTAATACACATGCATGACCAAGGAACTTTGAAAACTTTTTGTTCGGTCGGCGGGATTCGAACTCGCGACCCCCGGCTTGAGCTACCAACAGCCTACCAACTGAGCCATAGGCGTCGAGGACAAATACAATATTCAGTCCTTAAATTGTAACATTTCAATGGACTATTATTAGGTACAACTTTGAACTTGTAGCTATAGGTAATGACGTTGGTTTGTTTCAGGTGAGAAGCCGCACGTGTGTCCGGTGTGCAACAAGGGGTTCAGCACGTCTAGCTCCCTCAACACGCACCGCAGGATTCACACTGGTAAATGAGCTGATACATCACCGAATGTCAAGAGGCTACTTGACCTCATTTTTTTCTTCATGCTAATCGCTTCATAATCATTCATTTTTACAAAGCTAATATTTTAATATTTTACACAGTAGAAACCCATAAAAATGTTAATTGAAAAATATGCCTTATAAATGGCGCCGAAAACACTGTCCGCCATAGTGTGACGTCATACGTTTTGTATTTTAAGCTCTCTTTATTGAACATTTTTTTATATGCTAAATGTACGCGTCTAAAAGTGCCCAAAAATTATAAAAGAATTAAATAAGACATTAGAAATCATTTGTAATGTTGAAAACTTTTGGAGAAAAGTTTTGGCCATTTCATTTCCCGTCTACAATAAATGGAGATAATTTATAAAACTGATGTTTTTAATGAATTATTTAAGAAAATATATTTTACAAATCTTTCTAGGCTTATTTTTATTATTTATGTACAAATAAACTTACATATAACGAGCGCGATGAATAAAAGATATTAAATTACGAATAGAATGACGTCACATCCAATTCGGAAGTACCGCAAAAGCGTTTTCGTCAGTACAAATCCTATTTTCATAAAATTATATTTTCAAATCGACTTTATTTATCAATCATAAGCTTTTATTTGATGATAAGGGTGAAATACGGTTTCCTAGGCCAAGTTCTACTAGAAATATGTATTTGTTCAATGAAATTGAATATAGGTCAAGTAGCCTAGTGTCATTGGTATATGACACTTATATTCACGGAATAGAGAAACAAAGGCCTGAGCAAGCGAGATGTCACTATCAGTAACACTGCGTGGTAAAAAGAGACGTGTGATACATGACAGCAGCACTCTTTTTTGACGTCCAGTCGGCACGTGCCGCACGTTGACAATTTAATCTCATAGAAATCATGTTCAATCATGTTTGTGTAAGTGTATACGTACACATATTTTTACACACAGATGAAACCAATTTCGGTTGCGTTTGACAGCTCGAGATTGTTGCTCTATTCCGCTAGGTATATTAACTTTATGGGTATACCGTATAGACCTGTGGTACGGTACTCAACCTTTTTTTTCGGTTTATACGTAAACGTGTTTGTGGCCTGTATGAAAAAAGGAAGAGACTGCTTCCAGCAGTAAGGCCGCCAATTCGAACTGTTTCTTTTTTATGTTGTTGTAAATTGATTTATTTTGTTAGTTCGATAAAGAATTATTTATTTATTTATTTATCTACGCATACCTACGCTTACCAAAAACTTGCTATTATTTTTAGCATTCCAATATTTTCAGCTATTAGAAAAACAAATTATAGAGATACCTATCGGTAGCATCTACCAATATCTAACATCAGTCAACATCCCAATATGAATAAAATGAAGATACTATCATCAGCTATCATCTTCATAGCCTTACCTGCCGGGCTAGCACGGCCACCAGTCGAAATGCGAAAGTATATCTAGACAAACTGTGAAGATAAACTTAAGGTGAAGTTTCGATCTTTTTTCATTCCGAAAAATTCAATTAAAATGCCACTTTATGGCAGACTATAGTCCTAAAAATTCAAATAATATCTTACTTTATGACATATTATAGTCTATCATAAAGTGGCATTTTAATTGAATTTTTGTCGGTCGCGATTAGCCGCGGTAAAGATCGGAACGGACCTTAAGTTTATGTCCACAGTTTGTCCATACTTTCGCATTTCTACTGGTGGCCGTGCTAGCCCAGCAGGTGGTGCGCGAACCTAATATCTTATGTTTGCAGGTGAGAAGCCGCACAAGTGCGGGGAGTGCGGCAAGTGTTTCACGGCCAGCTCCAACCTCTACTACCATCGTATGACGCATACCAAGGTACTATACCTTACATTATATACCCATTGCTGTGGCGCTCAGAATTAACTTTAATTTAGTCTAGATTTTGTTCTATCAACTTTTAAAAATTAAATTAAAGTCAAGTAATAATTATGGAATGTATCTGGATTCTGGTTGCGGCTGTATGAACCATTAGCTGTACCCAACCCAAAAAGCTGGCCTGGGCGATTACGCCCAAGCCAGCTTTTTTAGCTAAAGCCCAGGGCCAAATAAACCAAGACAAAGTCAAAAATAGACGACAATGCGAAAGATAATAATATTAATAAACAGATCGTGTGGTTTTGCAACCCTGCGAATTTTAGGTACTATCAATCAAACCCTCAACTTAATTTAAGTATGCGTTATATTCTTTGTTCCAGAACAAACCTCACAAATGCACCTGGTGTCCCCGTTCGTTCCCCACGCCGGGAGAACTGAGAGTCCACCTGGGGGGACATTCACACAGGGGACTGTCCCATATGGAGGGACAAAGGGACATGTCCCACCCAGGGCCACATACAAGATTGTCCAACCAAGGGGGACAAAGGGAAATTTCTTTGGTGCAAAGAGAACACAAAGATTCTCAAACCAACTACCAATATCTCGACTATAACTACAACATAGCTAGTGAAAAATAAATTATTATAAGTCGAAGTTTGTTTTATTGCTACCCCGATTGAATAAGGGGCTCTCACACAAAACTGCGAATTCGCATCGCATCGTAATGTCATTTCTATTGTGAACTTTGTGGCGATATTTGCGATGCGTTGCGAATTCGCAGTTTTGTGTGCAAGCCCAAAAGGATGAAGAAATAAGAGCATTTGTCAAAAATTTAATAAGATTATAATAGACGATATTGAACTTATCAAATGTTATCAACGTATAAAGACGCAAAATGTAGCATCATGGTGGACTTATGACGTTATGAATCTTCCCCTATGAATATTTTCATTAGTAAGGTCTGTCCCTTACCTTACTAATGAAAATATTCATAGGGGAAGATTCAGACTGCATTGTGGAGCACATTTTTTTGTATTCGTTTTTCGATGACTTGTAATGGATTTGTTGGTACACTATTTGTTGCAGTACAATCGACGTGTGAATGGTTCTATATACATTGTATGCGCCACAGCTATTTATTCGTTAAGACGTATACTGGAAAAAAACGTGCAGGATTGAACCAAGCCTTAGTACTTACGGCCGCACACAGTGACATTTAGACATTTTGACAGATAATGTACGGGGCTTATGTCAAAATCTTTATTTGATTACAGTTGAGTGATTGTTATTCGTCTCTTAAGGAATACAAAAACAATCAAAGTGAAATCAAAGTGAATATATTTTACGAAAGTAAAACACACACAAACATTAATAAAATTTAATTAGCTTTAACTTTCTTATTATCAACATTATCATCACTATCATTCTTCCTCTTTTCACCGCCGTTCTCTGTTTGTCCCGCCTCTGTCTGTCCGTCCATCTCCGTCTTTCCGTCTGTTTGTTTGTCTTTTACATGGTAGTTGTTCAGCTGCGCCTGGCTCTCGCTGGAGGTATCTATCCTGAGTAGTTCCCGAAGCGCCATTGTCGCGTAGCAGCTTGAAGGTAGATCCATCGTCATTAGTAACGCCTTGTATGGCCCATCTGGAAATAAAATTAGTTTTATTAACAAAGAAATGCATAATTGTAACCATAATATAATATCCATACTTAATATTATAAATGCGGAAGTGTGTCTGTCTGTCTGTTACCTCTTCACGCCCAAACGACTGAACCGATTTAGCTGAAATTTGGTATGGAGATACTTTGAGTCCCGGGAAAGGACATGGGATACTTTTTACCCCGGAAAAATGTACGTTTCCCGCGCGATAAACTAATTTTGGTACAACGGAGTTGCGGGCGTCATCTTGTCTTTAATATTTAATTAATGGTTTTTTAAAGGCATTTTAAAGGCATCAATTATCAATTTCGTTTTTCAATTTGTACAGAATGATAATTGTCATAACCATTAGCAAATTGGTTTTTATAACTTTATTAATTGAACTGCGACCTACGAACTGAATGGCCTATATTGGATGTCGTGTTGATGCCGTGCCTTTGTTATAATAGATATAAAAATATTACTGCCAACGATAGAAACTGGTTGTAGGATATACGTGGCGACCCTAGTCCCTAGTACCGTAGACCCTAGTCCCTAGTGCGACGTACTGTGTCTGTCTCGCTCGCACACACAGTTGATCTCTCTCACCCGCGTCCTCGGCGGGGGCGGCGCCGTCGAGCTCGTCCGCGTCGGACAGCGGCAGGTCGGCGTGCGGCCGCCGGTAGTTCACCATCCGCCATGACAGTCAGATGTACTATGTCTATCTCGCTCGCACACACAGTCTGTCTCTCTCACCCGGGTCCTCGGCAGTGGCGGCGCCGTCGAGCTCGTCCGCGTCGGACAGCAGCAGGTCGCCGTGGGGCCGCCGGTAGTTCACCGTCCGCCATGACAGGTCGCCCGCGCGTGTCACGACGGTCCGGTACCCGCCGGACAGACTGTAGCTCCTGTAGAAGTTATTTCACAATAATAAGAACTTCATAACAAACATAAAGCATAAAGGCATACACTAGGTCAGGGATGGCGAACCATTTCGTATCAATGTGTCCTTTTCTGAATCTTTCTGAAGAAGTCATAAACGTGCCATTCAATATTTTGTAATTCGGTGAGTATTTTAAAATTTGCTAAATTAGGTACTCACTATTATTATTATTATTATTAATTAAACTTACTTTCACTAGACTCTAGTGGTTCAGAGCTTGGCTTTAGAAGGGGAAGATTGGTCGTAGTTTTCAAGTTTGGATGGGACATTTCAAAAGGATTGTGTTACAAGAATGACGATCCATTAATTTTCTGATTTCAGTTCAAAGTCCAGTTGCATTGTAATATAAACATTAAAACGTCACATGACCGATAAAGGAAATCTGTAATTTTTTTTTCACTTTTGTATGGGCAAGGGCCCGAGCGTCACGAGTTGGTCTTTCAGTGCTGCTACTTTCACAGTGAACTCTCTACAAGGAACACGTACACACCCTAAAGTATTATCACTTATTTTTGTTACACCCTGTATACAGACGTTATAGTTATACAGTGTTTTATTCTAATCCATCAAGCCACTTTTCTGACAAATCGAACTAGGACAAAACACTATGGGACCTATCAACAGAGATCGTTCACGCGGTCAAGCGCTGCAACGGTCGGTTCTGCGTTCTGTATGTTGTCACACAGAAGGCATTCTAACGCGGTCAGAACGCTTCCTATGTGAATATATTATTATCTTTTTTTTTATGAAAAAGGGGGCAAACGAGCAAGCGGGTTGCCTGATGGAAAGCAACTACCGTCGCCTATGGACACTCGCAACATCAGAAGAGCTGCAGGTGCGTTGCCGGCCTTTTAAGAGAGAATACGCTCTTTTCTTGAAGGTTTGCAGGTCTTTCTATTTTTTACCTAACAACCCGAGGCATGGGGGATCGGGCTTGAAGGATAGTGTTTGCCCTGCAAGCGACTCCGGAACATCCGTAAACTGCCTTGCCGCCGCCGCTTATAACTTTATCGGTAAGTACAGCTAAGATAACGACCAGACAGCGAAAAGTTGCAGGTGATATGATTCCGAACAATTCCTCAGAGCACTCCCCGTGATACAACCGATGGAGGATGCAGAGTGAAGCTACATCTCGGCGTAATTCCAAGGGGTCCAAGCTGTTTGAAACACTATGGCAGTCAACAATTCGAGCAGCCCTTCGTTGGATACGATCCAGAGGGAGCAGTTGGTCTAAGTAATGTAATATTATATCACAAAGAACGCAAAACTGATTGATTCAATGCTTGACCGCGTAACGCTCTCTGATAGGTTATAAGTAAAATATCTTTATATATAAAATCAAACAACTCACTTAAATTTATGCACCATGTCCAATTTAAGTCCATCTTTCTGTAATTCGTCTTCATAGAAGTCCTTCATATTAGGCGGGTAGGTAACTTTATAGCCAGGTAGCGGGAGCACTACATCTGACAGTGAATAACTTCCACTGTCAACGTCTTCTTGAGTCAATACTTTCACTTTTATCAACTCTTTCGGTTCTCTTTTATTTTTCTTATTTTCTTTCTCTGATTTTCCTTCTGTTTTTTCTTGTTTTTCTTTATCTTCCGTGTCGTTATTTTCAATTTCTTCGTCATCATTTTCTGAATCCTCTTCAAGAGCCTCTGAAAATTTTTGATACTATTATTATTTGTGTTTTGAAACTGTAAAACTGTTTAGTGTTTTTCAGAAGTTACATAATATGAATTTCATAATAAATATTGCAAAAACACAAGCATAATATTACTCTTATGATCCAAATAATAAATTAAGGTAGCACCATCTATTGGTATTACTAAGCCTCTAAGAAAATCCAGGTTTGACGATGTCGTCTCGGGTTTAAATCCTTGTCAAGCTTTTCTCTTTAGCTATCGAAGCTCTGCAGTGCTGTACTGCATATTATTTACAAGTGTCATTCTTGTCCAGTAATAACTAAATACGCTGCTGCTAATATAACCTACCGAAGGCAACATTGCCCGCAGCGGTATCAGGCACAAGGTCACCGGGCAGCACGCCGCGCGCGCGCCGCAGCCGCCGCGACGCCGCGCGGTTCCACAGCAGCGACTGGTAAGCGTGCAGGTACAGGAGGCGGTTGTTGCGGGATATCTAGAAATAAGCAATATCAGATGATTTCAGGCGACAGCATATTTATCAACACGCACGCGCCTTATGCGCCGCATTTTAAAATTGTATGATGTGAAACCTCGCACATTCGTCCGCACCATACGCGCCGCATTTGGTGTACTACGCGCCTCACGATATTGCAATGCGAATTTAACGGCAACCTCCACTGACCATGACACAACTGTCTTGACAGCAGTCTGTCTGGCAATCTGTGAAGATTGACAGCTTGACAGTTAGACTGCTGCACTCACTATACAGGGTGCAATTAAACCTTCCTGCCAAATTTTTTCCAGGGCTTAGGTATCATTAGGAGAGTCCGTTGAGCAAAAAAATTGTTGTGTGTTATTTTTTTTAATGACATATTTTATCCTATTTAAAATCATTGCAGAACGGTCACTCGCTGCGGTTGGTATGAGCTGGGGTTACGGGAGGGGAGGCGCGCGCGCGGGATCACATCACGCGCAGGCGACTTGTAGTGTCCATTACTTGTAGTGTTTTTTAGGATAACTTACGAAAGCTATTTCTCAACATTTTGCACCCTGTATTGGTGTTATTAAGACAATGTTACATGTCCATTATATTATAGGTGCACTACAGATGTTATAATTAGAATCTCAAACCTGCGCCAGCGCCCCCAACAGGTCGTTAGGTCGCTCCGCCAGCGCCTGCAACAGGCGTGACTCCACCGGGTGCGCGCGCGCCACGCTCGCCGACAGCGCGCCCAGCGCCGCGTCTATGTCGCCAGAGTGGTACAGCTGGAGTGTCTCCGATAGTGGACCCGAGCGGGAGTGGAGGATTAGGTCGATGGCCTGGAATAAGAAACATGATTTTCGAATTATGATGGGACCCAAACTGCCAAATGGTGTCTAATATTAGTGTTAGCTTGACCTTGGCTGGGACGCATGTCTAGCTACAGATTTCTATAGCTATTACATCTTGATTATTACATCGAATATTCCATATGGAACGGAAATCGGAACTTTTTACCAGGGCAAAAATGAACATGGGACTGAAAATATTTCCATACCAATTTACATCGACATCAGTTTTATTTATATAATTAGTACAAATCTAGAGTTATTTGTACTAATTACATATATTCCGACACTCCGTATGTGTAAATACAATACCTCGGGAACCGTAAATTATACGAATTAGTGCCTATGAATTTTATCAAGACACATTAGAAAATACCTCTTTAAACTTCCCCTGCAACAACTTCTGTCCTATGAGATAAGTCGGCACGTCCGCCCGGGAACCGAACCGCTGTAGACCGTAGTAGTTGATGAACCCGTTATCCCGGAGAAGCGCGCACGCCTCGTCCACTGTGCTATCGGGGGCGGTCACGTTGCGGAGACATATACGGAATCTGGAATTAAAATGATAGGATGTCACCGAAGAACCCGATATCAAAACTTTTTGGGAGCCTCAGCCCAAGTGAAGATTTCTTCTACACAATATGTTTGAGGTCGTTGCTAGTTGATTGCGATATGATCATATAGACACATTATTGGTAGCTAATTAACTTTATTGGAGTAAGTTTTATCTATATACGAGGGCTGCTATTTATGTATCCGGAATTAAAAAAAGAAACAAACATATATCATTTAATATGGTTTTATTGCTTTTCAAAATATTCGCCGCGATGATCGACACACTTTTGCATACGCTGGAACCAATTTTCATAGCACTTTTTCCATTCTGATTGAGGTATCTCCAAAACGTGCATTTTGAACGCATCAACAGCCTCTTCGCGGCTCGAAAAACGTTGACCACGTAATTTGTTCTTCGCGTATGGAAATAAAAAGAAATCGTTAGGTGCCAAATCAGGGCTGTACGGCGGATGACCAGTCAATTCGATCTTTTGACCCTCCAAAAACTGAGTTGTTTCAGCTGAGGTGTGACAGCTAGCATTATCGTGATGTAATATGATTCTGCGTTGTCGGTTGTCCTTTCTTATTTCTTCAAAGACTTCTGGTAAACAAATGGTCGTATACCATTCAGAATTTTTTTTTTATTTTTTTTTTTTCTAATGGCACTGTAGCCACATGTCCATTAATTCCAAAAAAACAGGCGACCATTTGCTTCAAAGTACTTTTTGCACGAGTAACTTTTGTTGGTTTCGGCTCATCTTGGAACACCCACACCGTTGACTGTTGTTTAGTTTCGGGGTCATATGCATAGATCCAAGATTCATCACCTGTGTAGATATTATAAACGGCTTTTGACGTACCACGGTTGTATTTTTTTATCATTTTTTTGCACCAATCGACACGAGCCCGTTTTTGATCGATTGTCAAGTTGTGCGGAATCCAACGCGAACATATTTTTTTTACAGCCAAATGTTCGTGTAATATCTTATGTATGCTCGTCATACTTATGCCTAAGGACGCCTCTATCTCGCGATATGTAACATGACGATCACGCATTATTAGTTCCCGCACAGCATCTATATTTTGTGGGACAACAGCTGTTTTTGGGCGACCTTCTTTATTTTCATCCGTGAGCATAGACCGCCCACGATTAAACTCACTGTACCAGTGATAAACAGTGGTTTTTGATGGTGCTTCATCTCCAAAAGTTGCGGTGAGTTGAATAAAGCACTGTTGTTGATTTAGCCCACGCCGAAAACCGTAGTAAATCATTGCACGAAAATGTTCACGCGTTAAATCCATGGCAAATGAAGACACGCAATTTTCAAAATGACGCCACAATGGAAAAATAATTGACAGTCACGTGAAACAAAATGTATTCTTCAACCAAAGAGTTGTATTTTCAAATGTTGTAATTACTTTTTAAATATTGTTCTTGTAAGTGGCCAGTTCCGGACACATAAATAGCAGCCCTCGTATTAATACGTGAGCCAAAAACTTTGTATCCCTCTTGACGAAAAATGGGGAAACGTAGGTGTATGAAATTTTGCATGATTATAGTTTATATTGTGAAGGAGTGCATCGAGCTAATATTATTTTGAAATTATGCTTTTATCATACATTTTTTTAACAAATAAAACATTACACACACTACAACACACACACTAGGAAAAATGACAGCCTTTTGAGTGACAAGCCCATACATACAAATTATACTCTATTATTTATGGTTGAAGTCTGTTGACAACAAGGTGACAAATTGAAAATGGATTATAGTTTTTTTTTTTATTGAATCTTAGATACTATTAGACAATGCTTACACAATACACGGCCAGTCTGAGATCAGCTGAGTCCCTCTGGGACAAGAGTTGAAAAAATTATGATAAAGTCAATATTTTTTTTTACAAAATATAGGTTGTAGTCTGTTGTAGTCCTAATGTCGTTGAACTAAGGTCGAATTTCGACCATATGGCGATCTCTAATTCGATCTTAATGTTTCAAGCAGCCTACACAGTACACACCCTTCAGCATGCCAAGTTTGAGCAGCACAGCTCGAAGTGGTAGTTCCTGACGAGTTGTTAATTCTGTTGATTCCTTCTCAAGTTTCATCAAGCATTCTTAAAGTATTGCACTGCCTATACACAATACACACACACAGTACACACCTATTGCCCTTCAACATGCCAAGTTTGAGTGGCAAGCGCATTGGTAATTCCATTGTTGATTCCTTCTCAAGTTTCATTGAGCAACCTTAAGTTTTACACTGTCTATATACACACAGTACATACCTATTGCCCTTCAACATGCCAAGTTTGAGCGGCACAGCTCGAAAGCGGTAGTTGCCGACGCGGAGGGGACGCAGCGCGGTACACGCGGCCGCAACGCGTCGCGGGTCAGCGCGCCGCACGCTCACCCACTGCGACGTCTTCGCGCGTCTATCCTTGGTGCCCGCGTACCCGATCATTGACGGTTTTATACTGTGATAATGAGCAGTCATTATAAAGAAGCTGAAGATAATAATAATTGATAAATTGTATATTCGATTGGAAGTGTCATTCAGCTGTAAAAATAGAGGGCAAAATATATTTAAATAGCCATATAGAAAATAATTGCATTTCATAATTTGCGCAATGCATTATAATATAGTACTGTATCAAAGGAGCTTCTAAAATTATTCTTTGAACTAGCGTAATTTCCACCTTGCCACAAAATGACTAGTTTGCAAAAAGTTGTAAAGTTGGTACATACACAACAGTATGTTATTAAAATGTATAAGTTTATCGAGTTTTATTTTTATTTTTTATTTTTATTTTATTATTTAGAGAGAGAGAGAGAGAGAGAGATTTATTATTTTATTTATTAGAGTTCATATCTATAATCCATTTGTAACTTATAAACTGACTTTTCACTCACTTCATTCTGAGACGCTCAGCGAGGCGGGAGACAGCTTCCATTGTATCACAGTTCTCTTTGTACAACACAAAATACAAGTACTCCTCTGGCCATACCCACTTCACTCTGTTGTCTATACGAACTATAAACACAAAGCATTTTACTTTTTATAAATTGAATACATAAAACATTACTGTAGTCCAGCTACCTCGTAACCTGCCACCAGCAATTTTTTTTTTAAATCTATGGAGCTTCACACCACGTCAGTTTGGCCCCATGCTAAATACCTAAGGGACTTGTGTTACAGGTACCAGACAACGGAAATATATTTAATACTTTTATACTATACATATATTTAAGATTTTTATTATGTCATACACATATTTAATACACATCCAGACCCGGGAACATTGAAAACTTTTTGTTCCGTCGGCGGGATTCGAACCCGCGACCCCCGGCTTGAGCTACCAACGCGCTCACCACTGAGCCACAGAGGTCGTCAAATAAAATAAAGCAAATAAAGTCGGCAGTCGGTCGTCGGCAAATAAAGCTTCATATATCAACTAGCCAGTTGATGGTGAAACAATGAGACACAATAGAATTTATATTGTGAAAACGAGACTCAATAGAATTTCTATTGTTCTATGTCACCGGTGACCGTTTGGGGCTTGATGAATTAATTAAGTCAATTCATAACTGAAATAGAAAACATTTAATTTTAATTTCGTTAACATGGTATTGTTAATACTCACTTCCTTTCCTGTACTTGTCAAACTGAACAAACTTCTTGTCATCAACAGTAACAGTGCTACCAACTACACTTTCTCCGAAGGCCTTCTTCACAGCTTCATGTATTTTCGTTCTCTGATCTTTAGCCATTCCAGTTACATCTATCTAAAACAATCCATACTAATATTATAAATGTGGAAGTGTGTCTATCTATCCATCTGTCAGTCTGTCTGTTACCTCTTCACTCCCAAATCGCTGAACCAATTTTGCTGAAATTTGGTATGGAGATACTTTTAGTCCCAGGAAAGGACATAGGAGTTGCAGTTGTCATCAAGTTATTATAATATAAACAAGCGGCAAACATTGTTTTGCCATATCAAGTACATATATTTCACCTGGATATTATTTTATTGATGTGACTAAACAAGCATGGCACCATGGCAACGTCCATCGCGATCCCATCACACAAACAATGGTCGCCGTCAGTCTCGAGTTGTAACAATTTGCTATTATTTATTCAACAAATGCACCTATCAATATAAAAAATACCCAGTAGCCAATTCTCAGACCTACTGAATATGCACATAAAATTTGGTAAAAATCAGTTTAGCCGTTTCGTAGGAGTACAGTAACTAACATTGTGACACAAGAATTTTATATACAAGATAACTACCAGACATCATTTAATAAGATTATGTTATGCTTTATTATATACAGAAAACTATAAAGAATGTAAGATTATGTATAGTCTAGCTCCATTCTGAAACTATGAAATTAAGTTTATAAATCAAGCGAGTTGTCTCTTTTTAAAAAATATGAATCATATAGGAATGTTTCTTATAAGCAGCATTCTAATTTAGGAATGCATAGGTACCTTTACAAGATTATTATTACAAAATCAAAAAACATACTTCCACTTTTTCCTCTTTTGTGTTGGTATCTTGCACAAGTTGGTTTATTTTGTCCCAAGTCTCCATGGGCAGTATCTCCAGGTTGTATTTATTAAAGAGCAGGTCTTCGTCTTCATCAACCGCCTCATCTTTTGGCAATTCCGGTGGTTTAACGTCTGTTAACTTGGCTACCTCCCCTTCTTCATTGATCTCGGACACTTGGAAGTCTGAAAATCTGTGGTAGTAGCAAAATGTATTGTATGTTGATGCAAGTATTATGATATGCAAAAAAACACGAAGATTTAAGCAAAAGTACTCGATTAAGGTACACAAATAGTAAATTAATTTGCTGTAAGAGCTAAGCTTAACTAACCTTGATTTAATAATTCCACTAAAACCTTTATGGTCGCTGATATATTCTGTTACACCAATCTCCTCCTCGGTCAGCCTCTTGCTTGGTGTGTCACGTTTGTACTGCCTATTACTCCCAAACTGGTTGTTACCGGAGCGATCGCCAGAAAAGTTTCTACCGTAGTTATTCGTCTGACGACCCCCACCTCGCGCCCAAGAACCTCTGCCACCCCTTTTCTGTCTGTTCCACGGCCGCCTTCCACGATTGTTTCCGCGAAAATTGTTATTCATTTTAAAATTATCGCAGTTATAACCTAGTTCTCGATCAGTGTTTTGATGTTGAATTAAAAATACAGACTGTTTATTTCTTATAGAGAATAATGCTTTGTATAAAAACGCTATTTAAACTGAAATCGAAAATATTTTCCACGAAATTATGTCATTTTTATAACATTCTGAGAAAAATATAAATCACCATTCTCCAATGCGGTATTTGGTATTCTTCTTCTTCTTTTTTACTAGTTTGACATTGGCATTTGACAAGTTAATTTTTTTTTCATAATATGGCGCTCGGCTTTTTAACCATGGCCGGTGTCAAGTAAAATATGGCGGGAAAAAAAATCGTGAAAAGTTTACAAAATTTAAAGTCGTTTTTCCAGATGATCGTCGAGTCGAAAGTCTAGTAAAAGTCTAAAAAAGAAGTCAGTAAAGTCAACGAGCCAAGTCAGTTGTTTTAGTAAAGTGGGGTAGACCCTTTACTAAAACTTTCGATGGAGTTTTGGAGGGAACACAAAATGGCACGTTTCTTGAAGTTGTATCACTTGCCCACACTTATGCACGACATCGAATATTTAATGATATTCTACTAACATTATATATTAAAAACCGAATTAACACAATTTTAGGAAAATAATACAAAAAAAACTCGATTTTATTATTTGTAGATATTAAGGCAAAGTAACTACGAAAATACGAGTAACGTAACGCATTTGTGAGTACGTACTAACGTTTTGTTTACAGATCAAGAGTATAATATTTATTATAGTAGAGTTTTGTTACTCGGTAATCTAATGCTTTATTTATTACAAGTTACAATGGAGAATGTTACCTAATTTTGATTATTAGCAGTCCACATTCTCTGTCAAAAATAAAGAATATTAGTGAAAGAATTACTTGGATACGTTAATTATTAGTTTCCAATTTATAAGCAAAACAAGTTGTAACTATATGACGCGGGCGCCCGGTAACGGTGTGATGTCAATGTAGCACAATTCCGCCGCGCGGGCCCCATACAATAAACGTGATTTTTTTTGCTCTATCTCAATAACGGCGACAGGTAGGCACTTGAAATTTTCACCAAAGCCTTAATTATATGTGTACTTTAATAATTAATAATAATATTATAATAAAATAAAAAATTAAGAATGGCTCCCATACAAAAATCACAATTTTTGGCCTATTTTGCTCTATAAACTATATTCTCTATTTTAGACGTCGTCTATTTTAGACGTGGGAAAGTCATGCTTTGGCACGAATAGGCCGGCTCGATCGGAGAAATACCACGTTCTCACAGAAAACTGGCGTGAAACAGCGCTTGCGCTGTGTTTCGCCGAGTGAGTGAGTTTACCGGAGGCCCAATCCCCTACCCTGTTCTATTCCCTACCCTCCCCTATTCCCTTCCCATCCCATCCTTACCCTCCCCTATTACCCTGTTCCCTCTTAAAAGGCCGGCAACACACCTGCAGCTCTTCTGATGCTGCGAGTGTCCATGGGCGACGGAAGTTGCTTTCCATCAGGTGACTCGCTTGCTCGTTTGCCCCCTTATTTCATGAAAAAAATAACGGTATGTGTATTCGTGAGCGAGTCCGATTAGTAAAAAAATACAAATATATAATCGGCCAAGTGCGAGTTGGACTGGCGCACGAAGAGTTCCGTACCGCTACAGTGATTTTTGTATGGGATTTTAAATTTTATTTTATTTTAATATTATTATTTTGCCGTTGTTAATTGCCGTTAATTGCCGTTGTTGAGATAGAGCAAAAAATCACGTTTATTGTATGGGGCCCGCGCGGCAGAATTGTGCTATGACGTCACAAGCGGTCGCGGGACTGTTAGCGGGAATCGATATTTTTCGAAACTTTGAATCCCTATAAAATCAAAACTACTAGTAGCCTAGTAAACGAATGCCCAAAATGGGGGTCTGATTGGAAAAGTCGAAAGCAGAAATTTTAACTTTAGTACTTTGTTTACAGTAGTTAGGAGATAAACATACTAAAAGTCCTGACCCCTCCGCGGTGAGCCCGAGGGAGGGGGGGGCAAAGAAGGTCCCGTTTTTTGGTTTTTTGCTTACTCATCCAAAAAGGTGCTTCGTGCGAAATTCTCTTCTACTACATAATAAAAGCTTATTAAATTCTCTATAACTTCGTCCTTTACACTTTGTATCTATCTCCAATCATTGCCTCGCTATAAGCTTCTAAAATTGGCCGATTTTCAAAAGTGTGTTTCTTAGGGTTTCGCACCCTAAGGGTAAAAACGGGACCCTATTACTGAGACTTTGATGTCTGTCCGTCTTCCTGACCGTCTGTCTGTCCATCTGTCTGTCCGTCTGTTTGTCCGTCTGTCTGTCCGTCTGTCTGTCCTTCTGTATGTCCGTCTGTCTGTCTCCAGACTGTAACTCAAGAACGATAATAGCTAGAAAGTTGAAATTTTCAGAGATTATGTATTTCTGTTGCCGCTATAACAGTAAATACTAAAAACAAAATAAATTAAATATTGTTGGGGGGCTCTCATACAACAAACTTGATTTTTCTCATACAAAAAACAATAAAATGTTGAATATCGAACCTTTGCCTGATTTTTTCGTTTATCATCACTTTGGAGAAATTGTTTATAATTAGCAAAACTAGCGTATGGTGCAATAATAAAGGATGTTTTTTTATTTCTCAGGAAAAATAAAACATCCTGTATTATTGCACCATTTGCTAGTATTGCTTATTATAAACAAATTCTCCAAGGTAACGATGTACGGTTAAATCCAGGAAAGGTTAGATTTTTAAGGTTTTATTGTTTTTCCATAAATTTCTTAAAAATATGAAACATTATACTAAAATACAACACTTTCCTCAAGTTTGCCATATACGATTACTTTCCAGAAGTTGTTTCTTACCAGCAACACTATAAATTGATGCAATAATATAGGGTGTTTTTATGTGATTTTTTCTTACCTTCTACCCTCATTAACTTTTTTCTCCCATGGTTCTAAACCATGGATTTTTCGTCATACAATAAAATGTTTAACTTTTCAAGCCCTTTCATTTGGCGTATGTCTCAAAGTGCTACATTAGTTTGGACGATATGCCCCTCCTTCTTTAAAAATTAATTATTAATTATTTATTTTATTTAAATTTTATTTTTAATTATTAAAGTATAAATATAACTAAGTATTTTGTGAACATTTCAGCCTACCTTATGCCATGATAGATATCGAGCAAAAAATTGCAAAAAAAATCAAGCAATGATCAAAAAATGTATGAGAGCCCCCTTAAAATAATTATTTTTTTTTGTTTTTTGTATTTATTGTTATAGCGGCAATAGAAATACATAATCTCTGAAAATTTCAACTCTCTAGCTATTATCGTTCTTGAGTTATAGCCGGAGACAGACAGACGGACAGACAGACGGACAGACAGACGGACAGACAGAAGGACAGACAGACGGACAGACAGACGGACAAACAGACGGACAGACAGATGGACAGACAGACGGTCAGGAAGACGGACAGACATTAAAGTCTCAGTATAGGGTCCCGTTTTTACCCTTTGGGTACGAAACCCTAAAAAACACACTCGGCCAATTTTAGAACCTCATAGCGAGGCAATGATTGGAGATAGATACAAAGTGAAAGGGACAAAGTTGTAGAAAATTTAATTAGCTTTTTTTGTGTAGTACAAGAGAATTTCGTACGAAGCACCGTTTCTGATGAGTAAGCAAAAAACCAAAAAACGGGACCTTCTTTGTCCCTCCCTCCATCGGGCTCACCTCGGAGGGGTCAGGACTTTTTGTATGTTTATCTCCTAACTAGTCTAAACAAGGTACCAAAGTCAAAATTTCTGCTTTCGACTTTTCCAAGCAGAATCATTCGTTTACTAGGGTATAGATATTTTTGACTGCAACAAAAACTAGTGTATTTGTATACACACAGGCTTTACTGTGACAAAATTTCAATCATACGGTCTAGTAACATTCTCCATTGAGTTACAACAAAATATAATAGAAGCAGGCCGATTTCTTGTGTTATTGAAGTATTTACCAACGAATTATATCATAAATTATTTATATCTATAATAAAAATTTAAAACATTTTAATTATATTTATACGTTATTTTAATATAGCAATATTATAATTAAATGTCAATTTTTTTTTAGCTTCTAGCAATTCTGTTGCCATTTTGACATTTCTAAATTCAATCATCAGTTTTTCTATTTTCGTCTAAAATTTCGTGTGAAAATAATTTTGAATTAGAATCACAAGCGCTCCGAGCATATATTTCTCAAAAGAAATACGCGTTTAAGTTATAAATCATGCAATTTCTTTATATTCAGTGAGAAAACCACAAGTAAATGTCTACCGAAGCCGCTTGCCAGAGTTCAATAAACTCGTAAGTCAAAAACGGTTCTAAGGCCTTTTGGAAATGTCAGTTTTAGTTGTGGGTAATAATCGCTAAACGCTGAGCGATATTCTAAGTTTTCCGTAATCAAACAGTGAAATATGGATCCGAATCCCCAAGAACGGACGGCACCCGTGTACGTTCGATCAAGGGCATTTCGTCAGTTCAAGAATCCTCCTCAGCCCCATATGTGTATACAAGACACGATAAAAGATACGTCGGAAAAGCTCTACATCAATGTTTTGGGATGGCAGAAAATAGCTAATCCCAAGCAGTATTCTGATCCGATACCTCTGTATGGAGGTATGCAGGTAAGGTCATTTTTTTAATAGAATGTAAATAAAAAATTGAGTAAACATTATTAATCAGAGCGTTACTTTTAGGTACATCAAGGTTGTGCGCCGAATAGTAACAGGCCCCCTCTTCTGGTCTTCGCTGTGATGGTTAACCCTGACATATTAAAAGAAAATGGAAAGAATGCAACAAATCCATCGGTAAGATTGATTTCAATATTCTATATATCCAAATATTGTGGTTACCATAAAAACAAAATAAAATAGTAGAAGTCATGTTACTGCATTCAAATAAAAATCTGGAGTCATACTTTTTTCTTATTAGTTAGGGTGCGTTTCCACTGACACAGAGCGGACCTTAGCGGTGCCCGAATTGACCAATCGTGCTATTCCAGCGGAATGACAGCAAAGCAGAGCAAAGATTTCGAGCATGGTGATTGGTCAATTCGGCACCACAAAGCTCCGCTCCAATCTACGTCAGTGGAAACGCGGACTTATTGCTCAAAATCTATAATAGATTTTATACAAGACTGTACATAGATTTTTTTTTTCAATATTTAACCCATTTAATGCAATTTATATTTAAAAACTCTAGGATCGTGAGGCGCTTGTCAGTCTGCTGTGTGATTTTGTTGAGGCCATGAACCCTGGTCTAGCTTTGTCCAGAAACCCAGTTATATTAAAGGATCGGGACTTAGCCGGTGAGCTCAAAGATGTGTGGCTCGCTGTTCAAAACAAGAGAGAAAGAGAGAAAGGGTTGAACCAAGATGTCATGTACAAGGTGTGTATTTTAACAATCATTGATATATTTAAATATACCTTTTACTAATAGCTATTAAACATAATTTCCTACTGGAAAAAAGTTTTTTTAAAAGTATTATAAATTGTGTATATTAGTAAGAAGAAAATATTTTTACTAGTAAGAAGTTACTAATAAAAATATTTGAAAATTGATGCTGTATGAATGACACTAAAGGGTGCATTCCTTACGAGATATTATTATAAGTTACTTTTGTTGGAAGTGGGTATCAGTACTTAATTAATTATGTCATAAGAATCCCATCAAAATACTTTGAATTTTTAATTAAACTATGTCATTTCTTTTAGTGATACATGATGTAGGGCAGGTAACACAAAAACTAAATTCTTCACTTTTCTACTATCTAACATTATGGCAATATTTATCTTTATTATAAATTCACAAGTTCTTTGATTTTTATAGTTTGTTTCATGTGTAGTAAACTAATTTGAATGTTTAACACGTTGCGGGTTGGTACTAAGTTGAATAAAACATATGATATGACAGTAAAATTCTTCATACAAAATATTCCTACGGCAATACCCGTAGCGTTATCTAGCAACATCAAAAAACGAATGAAGATTGACAGTACTGCTAGATCCGTAAATAGGCTAAAGCCGTTGAAAAGGCGAAAATTCGAAATCAGCAATTGGTATAATAGTTTTAGACCACCCTTCGTCGTTAGGCAACTGCTCTAGATTAGCTGCGCTGGTTTTTTTTTCGTTCAGAAATTTGTTCCTGGAAATTATCGCCACCTAGTTGATGAATCTGTTCCAACGATTCAGGTAACTGATGTTCTAAGATCCCGAAAAAGACGGTGGACAATAGTCATCGTCTGACCCGTACTCTCCTCCATCATCGTGCTAAGGATCCTCATCACTCTTTTCCGGTGTTGAGACTTGTTCTAGTAGCCGTTTGATGCGATTCTCATCATCCATCTATAACAAAATATAACAATTTGTTTACATGTAATTTATACCTAAAATGGCAATTTTCAAATCATTTTTTCAGACTAACATCAGTACAACTTTATTATTAGTCATTATAATTACTAAAATAATGTAACACTCACCTTTTTGCATTAATTTTGACGCGAATAAAACTTTTGCAAAAACCACAGCGACACAATTTCTTCCGAACGCACGCGGCGCGACACTACTCAACGCATTCCGAATGATTGCACACAATAGTACACGGCCATGACCGTACTGTGCGTACAGACACTGCCTAGATGTTGCTCACACATAAACATTTTCAGTGTATGTTTGTGTGCATTCAAATTCTTCTACGTACAAGAAAAAATTATGTGATATGACGGTAGTCCTATATTTTAAGTACATTCTTTAGAAATTCATCTGCAAATGCATAACCGTCCGTCCCGCAACGTGTTAAAAAAATTATCACATTGAAAATAGAATTTGAAGTTGAACAGTAAAATATCAAAATTAATGTTGTTTTCAGGTTTATGACATTGATGGAATCGGCAACGAAGACATGGTTGAAGATGAAAAATCAACAGGAAAAATTGGTAGGTCATATGACAATTCACCGAGCAAGACACACAACACAGACAAGAAGAATGTTAAATCATCAAAACAGATACTAATGAATGCAGGACAGAAGTCGGAATTTGATTCCGGCATGAACAACTGCCAATTGAATCAAAATCATTTGAACAGAGACAACAGGTGTAACAATGACTTAGATCCCACATACTGTACCCCAGTGTATGGACAGATTGTTTCCAGCAGAGAAAACCACAACCAAATTGACGATATCCAACAAAAGTTCACATCGGAGAAAGAAAGTAAACCGTCTAGCTCATTTAGAAAAGACTGGAACTCCAGTCAAGGCAAAACTACGCAGGGTTGGGATGACTTCTCCAAACAAAACCTGACCACCATTAAGGCTAACGAAAGTGAAACAAAGAGACACAGGAACAAAGACAAAAACAAACACATGACCAATGGGAAAACGCATTTCGATTTCTTCCCGGTCTTCGACAATAAAGAACAAATGGATGCAGAATGTCCCAGCAAAAAATGTACAGACACAAAAAAAGAAGATGAGACAGACGAAAACAATTCTAAAGTAATTATAGACCCAATGCAGAAGCTAGCTCTGCATGCGACTGATAATAAAATTTGTGATAATAAAACAAGTGCTCTCAACACATTTAGCTCATAAATTTATGGCGTTTTACAAATGACTTTTTGTATGGCAGTGTGTTAGCTTAATGTTTGTAATGTTAATATGTAAAGAGTGAACAATATTGGACTAGTCATGGTCACTGACGAACATTTTATTTCAGTTTGAGATGTTTTGATATTAAATTTTAAAGGACCAACATTTTGTGTGATTATATTTTCTGTCACATTCATGGGCATACCCAGGATTTTAGCTAGGGGGCAGCATTCCTGTTTCGAGAAGATGGTCAGTCTGGTATATTGAAACAAAAGATCATGGAATTTGACTTTTATTTGCGCAGAGTAGGTAACACATTTTGAATTCCCACTCCTCGCAAGTGGGAATTCAAAATGTGTTAATAGACGTTTATTTTATCTTCTAGGGGAGGGGCTAGCTGCCCCTACCTGGGTACGCCCATGGTCACATTTATTTTATATTAAATCAAGTTTAACTTCAATCCAAGATTTTTGGTCCTTTTGGTAGGGTTCATTATAACTTCTAAAAGTTTTTTAGTGTGGCAACATTATGTCGAGTTTTGCTTTATTTCAAGTTCACAACTTTAATTTGTGAAGCTAAAATCTATTCAGATTGTATAAAAATATATTATTGCTTTAAATTATTATCCAATAATTACACTTTTTTTAAATGAGATGGTTAAAGAAAATGATCAAACCATATAAGATGAAATAAGCATGTTGAAAAAAACCTTTGTCTAATCATGTTCTTTGATATCTGTTTGAACTTTGAAGTTATAATGGAACCTACACTTGTAGGTGCATCATCACATATTAAAACATGTTGTGGATTATTGAGGTTGTGTATTTCACGATGTTCTATAAGGTGGTGGCCAAACACATAATATTTTATCTGATATGATGTTGAATATAATTTTTTTTATTTATATTTTTGTATATTGCCATATTTCTCATTGTTGCTAAATATATATTTATAATAGCAATGTTTAAAATTTTTATAATTAAAATGCTGATTTAGCCCAAATGTTATTGAATCTTATAGTGACTATGTGTGTGTTGGTTGTTTGTAATGAAATTCTGCTGGTTTTTTAAATATGATCTCTTAGTAATATTGTAAAGTATTTTATGATTTATCCTCGGCTTTTGTGAAGTGACACATTTTATTCCAGTAATTTAAAATAAAGTTTTAAAAACATTTTAACAAGTCACTCGGTAGTATAAAATGATTTATTTGTATCCAAATCCCGGTGGAAAATGACATTTAAATAATAAAAAAACAATTCTGCTGTATGCTTAGAGGTAATAAATAATAAGTGCCTTTAAGGTATTGCTCAATATAATGTTTCGCGTTTAATTTCTAATATGAACATAAGAAATGTGTCAGTTAATGAAAGCCTCCAACATCCAACACTGCCAAATTATCATCACTTTAATCGCATTTTTAACTCATCACTAACATCCAAAAAACTAACAATATTTATCGCTTGACCAGGAAAATAAAAACCATCAAATTCCCTTATTTTTTTACTGTAGCAACACAGCAAACAAAGTGATTTATAAAGTGGTAAATAATCCCATCGATAAATTTTAATTACTACCTTCATTTTCTGCCAATTCTTATTTCCCTGGTCATGATTTATATTTTATTAATTTTCTAGAAATTGTAGATAATGTTTTTAGATTAAATGCAGACATTTTATACTTGGCTGCTATAGCGTTTATATTTATGTAACTGAATTTTAAAGATTTTCATAAATCGTATTGTAAAATCTTTCTTCTGAATTGAACAAAAATAATTAAGATCTTTGACAAAGCAAGCTAAAAGTATAGAAATTACCCAGTTCAAATAGATTTTATACTCTAGAAACGTTCAAGTGGGCTGTGGGCTTATAAATTTTCAACTCAATATAAATTAAAGTGAAATTGCATTTCCAACAAAAATAAATTTTAAAATCTGGTAATTTTACCCACACGGATATTCTTATATCAATTACTTTGAGTATTAGTGCATTTTAATTAAAACAATAAGTAATTGTAATCCTGGCTAGTATTCTGTAACATTCGGTACTCTAGACATTTTTTTTATCTTCAGATTTATACTCAGATATTAAAGTAAGTTTTTATTGTAAGTTTAATTAGTTGGCGTAGTTTTATAACTCATGTTTATTGCATTTATTTTCGTAAATGTTTTTGTTTATATTTTTATAGCGTATTTGATATTGCGATTTCTTTTCGCCGCGAAAATATTAGATTTAGATTTTATTGACAGCTATTATGTTCCTTAGCCTGCGAGCGCTCTAATATAATTTAAAGTAAAGTAGTGCTAACTCTTTAACTAGTCTTAGTTTTGATTAATTAGCATTTATTTCATAGTTGCAGTGCTTCTCGAAATATTATGTGCATTATTCGACGCATGGTCTATAGCCTCCATAAGTATACGTCAGTGTTGCCAATTAATTTAAGCTAAATTATTGTACTTCGAATTTTTAAATTTGTTCGAATTTGAATTGCACTCTAGTTGGATGTGATGTCCTCTTGTTCGAAATTGACGTACTTTTTTAAAAAAGTACGTCAAGAAAAGCCGTATGTATATAAAGGCATGAAATTGGCGGCTTTAAAATTTGTGAGAACGGTGCGCCCGTATTTTTATGGTTCTACTGGCTTATAATAAGGAAATTACATAAGCTTTTTTATATTTTGTAGATACATAGAGGTCAGGCACAATAATAAATTGTTTTCTTAATCTTTATTATTATATTTTACATCTAAGATGTTGATTTAGCCATTATGCCATAAAAACGATTGCACTGTATGTTGGCTTGTGTTCTATACTCAGGAAATGCGCTGAAATAAATGTATTTTATTGCAATATTATTTTAAATGGAGTTGTTAGTTGTCGGTTTATAACTAGGTCGTTGTAACATGTACGTCGTACCTTATAATGATTGTAAAGGAATTTGATATTCGATCTCTTGTTTACAGTATTTAAAAAAATTACACGTCATTTACAAGACTGGTTCGATTGTTTTATTTAAAACTTTTGAAAAAAACCCTTTCAGTGTACAAATAAGTTCCTAGATTTTCTCACTGCTTACGGGCGCGTCCGACCTGGCACTAGCGCCACCTATATTTTTTAGAAAATCAGAACAAAGTGTCATGTACTGCACTAAATATAGTGACCTTAATATTGAGCGACAGGCACAAAAGATGCAAACTGTAATTTATCAATTTTAGACTCTAAAAAAGCCCCTAAAATAGGAGTAGTAATAATTCAGTAGATGGCGACACTGTCTTAAGACTGTCAATATCATTTGATATTTTGAGAAATGTAATTTTTATTTCAACAATTAAAATAACTCATTATTATTTTCACCAATCTTTATTAACCTTATCTGCTTCTACTGCCCAAATTGATGATTCATATTATTTTCGAAGCAGCGTATAGTAGCTGTACGCTCCTTTGAGTATCTGTAAGAAAATATTATGATCTAAATTCTAAGCAGTTTACTATGCAACTCCGCTGCGCAGAAATTTTATTGCGCGGAAACTGCACATTTTTCCACAATAAATCCTACGTAATGATGGATGCGGGAAATATTCATAGGGACCAGCCCACAAATACGGGGATAGAACGGTATACATATTATATTGACCCGCGCGATGACAGGAATACAGTTAGAGCCTGTCCACACGGGCGTTGCGTCGGCCGTCGACGCAGCGCTGCCGTTTGACGCATAGGCCACACGGGCGCTGCGTCATCACAGCGTGATTATTACGAACGTCAGGCGTTTTGCAGACGAAGGGGCGAGGCGGGTATGTCAATTCAATGAACGGTAGGATGCGTTATATATTTTGACTTAACGCGACCAAATTACTTTGGTCCGCCATCTGCCTAGGAATAATTAATTTCTCTGATAGTAGGTACCTATAATGATACGTACCGTGATGAAGGTGGGTATAGTGAGGTTGGTGAACGGTCCGGCGGTGAAGATGTGCATGAGCTTGAGCTGGTCCATTAGCAGGATTATGTACTTCCGCTGCTGTACGCTGCTGCTGTACCACTCGCTCTCGTAGGGCCCTGATGTGACTTCGTCGAACTGGGGGAAAAATCTAGATTCTAGAGTTCTAGACCAGAGCCTCCATAAGCCCTTAATATTATATAAGTTGCCGTTAAGAACATTTAACTACACTGTCTACACTACATCATAGCATAGGTCCCGATTTTCATCCTGCCCTAAGGTCGCAGGCTGTCCTGATGAGAAAGTTGACTTAGGTATAGAATTCGGTCCCAGATACGTTCTAACGATGTTTTTCACGATATTAAAATCATTTTGAAATAGGTACCTAAGGCTGCCTTCACTGTTCACATAGTCGCGAGTAGTGCGGCAACCGCGCGACTGCTATACTTTAAACGAGTCGCGCGACTTGCGACCTAAAGGCCCGTATTCATTTTCATTAGTAATAAGTGCAAGTGATTAGGGCAGGTAATTAGTAATTAGGAGAAATAGGCCCGTATTCACTTTCATTAGTAGTAAGTGCAAGTTATTAGGGCAGGTAATTATTTATTAGGAGAAAGTAAGTGTGTACAGCGACTGACTAGTGCAAGTGATTAGCCGGCTGCGTAGTAACGTGATTAGAACTGTATTCACTTTGATTAGTGATGGTGCAGGTAACTAGTGCGGGTCATTAGTGATTAGGAGAAAGTAAGTGTGGACAGCAACTGATCAGTGCAAGTGATTAGTCGTCTGCGTAGTAACGTGATTAAAAGCGTGTTCTATTTTTTGCAAGTGCAAGTGCGAGTATCCACGTCCCGCGCGCCCTTCCTCCCTTCAATCGCAGCGTGCCTGCCAGCTATGAAATTGAGCTTTATTTTTTTCTCAAAGATCAGGTACACCTTCAGATAAACAAAAAAAAAAAACATTGTTTTATTTCTGAATTTTGAGGCTAGTGTTTTCAGAATGTTGGAATACAGCTTTCCGAAACTGAGGAAGGCCTGGCCGTCACAGGCTCTTGGTCCAGTAAATAAGATGGATCCTTTTTGATTTTTTTGATCAATTTTTCAGAATTCATTCTGGGGACAATGGAAATATCGGGGGCTAATTAATTATAATTATCAATATAGCTAATTTATTTTTCTTTCAATTTAAAGAAAGTTTTTAATTTATCAAAATAAAGAGACGACCTTTGTGGCTCAATTGGTTGAGTGCATGAAGCTAATTACAAAAGTGTGGCAGCTCAAGCCGGGGGTCGCGGGTTCGAATCCCGCCGACGGAACAAAAAGTTTTCAATGTTCTCGGGTCTGGAGAGTGGAGACTGGATGTGTATGAAAATAATATATTAAGTGTATAATATAGTATAATAAAAATCTTAAACAATATAATATGTATATTGTATACCTATCCATACTAATAATATAAATGCGAAAGTGTGTCTGTCTGTCTATATTCTGTCTATCTGTATGTCTGTCTGTTACCACTTCACGCCCAAACCGCTAAACCAATTTGCTCAAATTTAGTATATTTTGAGCCCCGGGAAAGGACATTGGATACTTTTATCCCGGGAAAATGTACGGTACACGCGCGATAAACGATTTTTGGCGCAACGGAGTTGCGGGCGTCATCTTGTCTAGTATAAAAGTATTAAATATTATATTTCCGTTGTCTGGTACCCGTAACAAAAGTCCTTCAGGTACTTAGCACGGGGCCAGACTGACGTTGTGTGAAGCGTCCATAGATATGATATTATTATTATATTGTATTAAAAGTACAAAAGGACACCTTTTCAATTACTTCCATACTAATCTATACTTACTAATATTATAAATGCGAATGTGTGTCTCTCTGTTTGTCTGTTACCTCTTCATGCTCAAACCTCAGAACCGATTTTGCTGAAATTTGGTATGGAGATACTTTGAGTCCCGGGAAAGGACATAGGATATTTTTATATCCCGAAAAATCGCACGGTTTCCGCGTGATAAACTAATTTATGCCGCTACTCCGTTGCGGGCAATTTTTTTTTATGAAATAAGGGGACAAACGAGCAAACGGGTCACCTGATGGAAAGCAAGTTCCGTCGCCCGTGGACACTCGCAGCATCAGAAGAGCTGCAAGTGCGTTGCCAGCCTTTTAATAGGGAAACGGGTAATAGGGGAGGGTAGGGAAGGGAAGAGAATAGGGGAGGGTAGGGAAAGGAATAGGGTAGGGGATTGGGCCTCCGGTAAACTCACTCACTCGGCGAAACACAGCGCAAGCGCTGTTTCACGCCGGCTTTCTGTGAGAACGTGGTATTTATCCGGTCGAGCCGGCACATTCGTGCCGAAGCATGGCTCTCCCACGTATTTTAGGATAAGGACATAAAGTGATGACTGATTATAATATATTTTATGGTGTTGTGTGTATATTGTATTCATATACAACCATGTGAGTTGTGACATTGGTGACCCTGATATGGTAGTGATGATGATGATGATGATGATGATGATGATGATGATGAATGTAATTTGCATAGTAACATATGCTTTCAGTTCTTAAAACAAGGCTTAAACCCCCAAAGTTGTATCTATAAGGAATCCGGAGTTCTCTTAGTATCTTCGGAACCATAGTATACCTTGGTGCAAAATCTTGCGTTTTGGTAGCATGTGCTTAGGATGCTTCTCATAAAACCAAAATCACCATATGTTTCCATATAAATTTTGAGGAGTTCCCTCGATGACTCATGGATCCCATCATCAGATCACCATTTTTGTGAAAATGGGACCAAATTGGAGTGAAACCTAATATAAAAAAACAAAAATTTTGAAAATCGGTTCACAAACGGCGGAGTAGTGGTCGAACATACAAAAATAAAAAAATAAAAAAAATATATCCACAGCCGCATATATAACCTCCTCGTTTTTTGGAAGTCAGTTAAAAATGAAGGACATGTCAAAATGGCAGTTATATTTTTGGAACTCGGACGCTCGTCTTGTTTTGCAAAAAATAGCAAAGTCTTCTATTAGTCCCATATTTCCAAGACCAAGATCTTGCAAATTCAGCTTCCAAAAGAGTTCCCGTTTCAGACAGCACCGCATTTAATACTTCTTTGAGTAGGTACTTCTTGCAATTGCAAGCTCGCTTCTCGATGGTTGACAGCTGCTACTGAATTTACTAAATAAAGCCACTAAATTATCACTAAATAAGAATTGGACACTACTTGCACTACATACCTACACTCCACTGCCTCAATTACTAGTCACTTGCACTTGTACTAATGAAAGTGAATACAGGCCATAATAATGTGAAGGCAGTCTAATTAGTAATTAGTAAGTACCTAAGTATTTATTTGATAGACAATAGTAGTGTCAAGTAGGTATGGATTTAGTTGCTCAGCGCTTTGGGCGGTATTATTATGAAAGCAAGCTATTTGCACTTTTTCTCATAAATTGTGATTTGTTGATGACATTTGCACTGGCGACTCAGTGCAAACTTATGCAGATGGATCGTAATTTGTAAATAAGTAATGTCGTCACTCACTTTAACGCGCACCTCGTTGCTGTGCCAGCAGATCATGAATAACTGAGCAATGCCGAACACCAGGTACTCAGCCATTATCAGCATGTGGGTCGCGCTGGTTGTCATCTGAAAACCACACCAGCATGCTGTCAAGCAACAACGCACAAGTGGATATGAATAATTAAGAAAAAAAAGCTGAAGTTTTGGTGGTAAGGGTAACCACGAAAGAGATCCGATAACCGATTAAAAAATAATTAAGTAATATTCTTGTTTCTTATGTGTCATTGTACTATACTTACTTACTAATTTTCATCCAATAAGTTAGTATCTAATCCACAATGATACATAATTAATTGAATATTATAAATTATTCAGTACATAATATTATGTATTTAAAGCATAAAAATATGGCTTTTTTATCGCTTTTGAAGAAATCATTAAAAGTTTTAAGTTTAAAAAAAGCGGAAGCGGAAATAAAAATATGAAGCTTACAGCCATTTGTATGGCGCTCATACAAATCATCAAAGAGCACATAACCACGTAAATAAACATGACCGGGGACAGCAGGGAGTCAAACAATTTTGTATACCTGAAACAAAACGATATATTAATATTTTTACTCTTACGAATCAACGGACATCGCTAATGGCGTAATCTTCGCTAGGGATGGGACACGGATGTCGATAAAAATAATATTCTTCGTTGAAATTATTAGATACTTTTAGTATGCTAGTACAATTAATAGCTAATCTATCTATAATACTAATAATAATTGTTATAGCATCATTTAAAATTTAAATAGTAAAATAGAGTTTCATGCGTGAGCTGCAGCTTTCGTCTCCTGTGTTACACGGCAAAATATTGTAATTATTTTTTATTTTATAAGTATATATCGAATAATGTAGTCAGGTCGTAGTAAAAAATGAGTTTTTTTGAATATTATTATGGGTACAATTTCAACTTGGTACAAAATCAACCTATTGAGTCTCAGGCAAAAATGGAGCGAGATAAAATATGTTTCATTTATATTATCTTAACAATTATATTGTAATAAATATTGTTGAATAAAGTCACATTTTGGATAATATATTAATATATACTTAATGCTAGAAATATTAATTTAAGATTTCTAACATAGTAGCAAGCTTTCGCAGCAAGGGGAACATAATATAATTATTTCAGTTTAGTAAATTCTGCAAAAAAATATATACTTAAATAATTATTGCCAATTTTATAGAATTATCATAACATTTTTTAAATTATTTATTCAATATATTTTGGCACGTAGATTGTTCACAGAGCTGGACTATTATAGCTCGTAAAATGTAAGATGTCGTGGTAACTAAAACTATAATTGTCAGCAGGGGCGTCTTTTCCTTATGTGCAGGGTGTGCGTTGCACACGGGCGCCGTGGTCCTAGGGGTGCCGAGCGCCGCTCACAACGGAGCCTCATTCGGCGCGTTCTAGAGGGTAAGGCCAAGTTAGCCTCGAAAAAGCTTGGTGTTCTTAACAGCGCGAGACAGTATTTGAGACGGGACCAACGCCTACAACTCTACAAGGCGCAGGTTCGACGTCATATAAAATACTGTTCTCATCTCTGGGCAGGGGCGCTAAAGTACCAAGTACTCCGCCTGGATCGTATCCAACGCAGGGCCGCTCGAATTGTTGATTGCCATAGTGTTTCAAACAGGCCTCTTGAATTACGCTGATATGTAGCTTCATTCTGCATCATCTATCGGTTGTATCACGGGGAGTGCTCTGAGTTCGGAATCATACCTCCTGCAACTTTTCGCCATTGTTCCACACGAAAAATATATCATCCTAATCACCTTGAGGTAGTCTTCCACCGAGCATTTTTCGCGCAACTTTCTGCCACGTACTGTAAAACTCTGGAATGAACTGTCATCAACAGTATTTCCGGACCAATATGACCTGCAAACCTTCAAGAAGAGAGCGTATTCCCTCTTAAAAGGCCGGCAATGCACCAGCAAGTCTTCTGATGTTGCGAGTGACTATGGGCCACGGTATTTGCTTTCCATCAGGTGACCCGTTTGCTCATTTGCTCCCTTGTCTTATACCCATACTAATATGGAGTCCTCACCCTTAAGCGGCCTGACAAACTGTACTTGTACTATGTACCCATTTCATTTTGACTGGCGCTTGCTAGGGGGCGCTAGGGTAATGTTTGCACACGGGCGACACATAGGCTAAAGACGGCCCTGATTGTCAGCATTAATCAAGTATTATTATCCGAAGTCTATTCGTTCGTTCCTCGTGCTTTGAAAATGAATAAAATTATTCATATTATTATCATATAGAAAAGACTGCTGCGCTAGCTGTGTAAAATTATGCTTTTCTTTCAAAAAATTGTAATTTAAAATTATCGATTAACAGGAAAATATTCTATAGTTACGTTGCCACTTCTATCAATGCTTGTTTGTTTAATATCGTCTTCCACCGTGAGTTTTTCGCGTAACTTTCTGCCACGCACTGTAAAACTCTGGAACGAACTGTCACCAGCAGTATTTCCGGACCTATACGACCTGCAAACCTTCAAGAAGAGAGCGTATTCCTTTTTGAAAGGCTGGCAACGCGCCTGCAGCTCTTCTGATGTTGCGAGTGTCCATGGGCGACGGTAGTTGCTTACCATCAGGTGACCTATTTGCTCGTTTGCCCCCTTATTTAATAAAAAAAATCGTAATTAGCTTAAGTACTTATTTTTTGTATTTATACGGAAAAAGGCGTGTACATAAAAAAGTTTACTATCGAGCATACTCATTTAAGCCTAGATAATTTGTGCATTCTTAATAAAATTCCATGAAGGAGAAACCTTAGTAAGAAAATGAAATAGTTAACATGACTTATTTCATTAACTGACTTCCAAAAAGGAGGAGGTTATAAAATGTTCGTCTTTTAATTGACGATTATTATAAGCGTAGTCCAATAAGACTAAGATACAACAATAAATACCTAATTATTATTCTTTTAGTGTGACTATTTTGTTATTAACTTTTACATTCGTACTTTTTCGCTAGGGTTGTTGTATGTTATTTTGTTTGGAGTTTAGAATTTTATAATACTAGCTAAAAGCAGCGCCGTAAACAGGGCGGTGCCACCGGTGCCCAGGCACAGGGCGTAGACTCTGGGGGGGCGCAAGAATGACCTGACCAGGCAGGATTCAGGACCATTATTTTTTCGGTTTGCTCCCGATAAGTTCCCGCTGCATCCCTAGTGCTCGATTCCAACAATAAAATAGGTCTATACATCTGGTTACTTATAATAATATTTAAAAAAAACAAGAACCCAGTTGTAGAAGCTCGCACAGGGCGCAAAAAAGGCTGTTTACGGCACTGGCTAAAAGCCGAGCTTTGTGAGGGCTCGCGTCGTTTTTCTGCGTGGTAGTAATCTTTACGGCAGTTTTTTTCTTATTTTATTTTTTAATAGTAACCAAACCTTGACTGACCGATAAAATAAAATAAATAATAAAAAATGTTTTATTTCCGAGTAAATTTGAATCAATTTTTTTCAGAATGTCTACCTGATGCCTAGGTACCACCGGTTCGGGAATCACCATATGATGATAACACATATAAATAAAAACTACTATGTTAAAGCACAAATTAATAGGCGTGATAGTTTCACCGTAAAGTGAACCAGAAAATTAAAGTGCTCAGGTTGTGGGATATACTCGGGCTCACTTCGCTCGCCCTGATTACTTTTGTCCAGTGAATATTTGCAAAGCATTATGAGTTATAACCGTACAAAGTGTGAGCATGTAACCAACAATAATTAATAAGTTGCTGTTAAAAACCTTAGGTTGGATCAATCAAGATAGCTATTGCTTTTATGCTATATCTCCATTGGTATTTTCGGGCTAATAAATGATTTTGTGATTATTACGATAACTTTTCTCTAGTTAAAAACCTAAACATTAAAGTACGCATGCCTACAGTATTTATAGTACAGTACAAACGTTTCGCTGATAAACTATTCGTATCTGTAATTTTTTTTTACTGGAACATTGCACATCTTTATTACATTAATTATTATATAAAACCAAAAAATCTTGATAAATCTGATAAGCAGTATAAAATTAATGCCGTTTATATAATTATTAGGTTGACGTGGAGTAAAATTGTTTATGGATCACCGACCTCATCAGTTATTTATATATATTTTTTTAAATGACGATTTTAGCCTATTAGTACACATTTATCTATGTTATCCTTAGGAATCCCTGGGGTTTTTTAACACGCAATTAGATTTTTATAATTCATAAAGTTATTATACATAATAATATGATAAAATGTTTACTGTAGATTATTCGCATTTTAAAAGGCATATTAAACAAATAAAGGTAGCATTAATGTTACCTAAATATTGTCCCCTAGATAATTTTCTTGGGGTGAGATTTAATCATCATAATATTTTAGGGCATCGAAATGCTCGACTTAGAAGCCTTTGCTTTAAAAATTGTCATCTTATGCAATGTTAAATCTTTAGAGCTATTTGTTTGATTACTGCTAGATTTATAAAAATCAAGAATACGATATGCATTTCATTTATAATAACAATATAATATTAATAAAAGCTAGCACTTACTTCAATAATAAAATATGAACGCTGTGAAGTTCAGCTATGCTTGCTTTAAAAATACTGTTTTCGTCACCTACAAGTTTTTTACAGCGCTCCTTAAGAATTTCCAATTTTCCCGCGAAGAACACCATAATTACGATTATAGTTGTATCATAAGATACAAGGATTCCAGCTCCGATAGTACACATGAAGGTATGCCATGCTACAGTTATCCAATTACCAGGGAAATTGTATTTATCGAACGGCATCCAGGAGCTGAACACGTGTGGGAAAATCTCAGTACCATTCTTCAGCCCTTCTCTGAACGTAGGAGAGGAGAGAAATACATATGGAGCCGTGGTAGTCCCAATGAGAGTTGCAAAAACAAGCATCCAATAAAAGAAAGTGATGCGCCGACAGTACTTTGTATATCTATCGAGGATTGCATCTTTGATTTCATTTCTCGTGTCCCTTTCATATTTGTCTGCTGAAGTAACATATTCGATTACTTTCATCCAATCCTTGTGCCAGAATAGAAACGTATTGCCTTTGACCACACATACGAAACTCAGCATCAAGATCCTCAGATTTGTGAACACTTCTGCCATGTCGGTACGTTTTAAATATAACTCGGCGCATTGTGTTAGTACAAAAAATAGAACTGTTAAATGTAAAAATCTGCAACCGAAGCTCACAAATACGTTGTCTGGTAAGATAAGCCAAAATTTATCTAGAATCCAAAGATTTGGACCCAGCAAAGGCTTAGCAGGATCCTCTAAAGGCTTAAAAAAATTGTCTAACAATTTCATTTTAACTTGATACCTAGTGGCTTGTATAAAAAATGAGTAAGGTTTTCAGCGTGAGTGTATTTATAACCCCTATGAAACGAAAATTGACAGTTAAAATCAGTGTCATTTCTTTTTGTCACGAACGTTACTTACATATTTAATGGAATAAAATATTGTCAAGTAGGCGCCTATAGTATTAATGTAATGATAGACTTAAGTATTTCTTCAAAAATAAAAGTATTTTTTAGTCCCCTATATTCATTTTCCAATTTTTGTTTCAAATGACACAGCAGCAGCAGTTCTCAATAATAATATAAAAAATTCATTAAGTAAAAAACTCGGTTTATAGTACCATTTATCTTCTAAAACGAAAATTAATTTTAAATGTTGTTAATCTCGCTAAAACTCGAGAATAGCTAAGCCAATTTTGCCAATTTTAGCCTTGAATTTACATATTTTGTGGAAGTTCAGGGACGCAAATGATAATATGAAGTTCACCGGATCATCTAAGTTCTCAATAAAAGTGAACTTTATATAATATTATAATAACTCAATAGAAAGACCGACGAAAACGACGACGACGATCGCAAACTTATATTGAAAACTCTATTTTGGTTGATTGCAAAAATGCTTGCCCCTTATTTGGTGGTAAATTGTATTGTAGAACTATATTGTAATTATATCTATAGATTAGCGTAAAATTACATACAACAGCAAATGTTTCGTTTAGTGACTTTTTAAGTTTTCAAAATTATTATGCTGATATATTTTTAAATTTATTCTTTATCTTATTAAATTCAAAATCAGTATTCAAATGGAATATTTACATTGCTTTTCAATCTATCAGAGTTTATATTTTGGAATAATAAAAATGTAAAAATACTGCATAGTTAAAAATTGTGCCAATGAAGGAAAAACATAATTTTATCGATACTGCTTTTCCCTCACTAATAAAGATGTCGATAGTAGTGTACAAACTGTAACCAGCAATTTAGATGTCTCTATTACAACTGCTAAATGAGGGCGGGCCGGCACGCGGCGATCATCCCCGCTGTAAAAAAATAATGAAGACATCACGCTACGAACGAAATATACATAATTATATGGCGGGAAAATCCTTTGACATGCAACGACGTACGGCGTACTGTATTTACTATTTAATAGTAAAAATATGAATAATTTATTTTCGACAAGTTTATTTGCTCTACTAAGTATTTGAATAAGTAGCGGTAAAGTTGTCGCTAAAAAAATAAATGGAAGTACCTACCTACATATTTATAATATCGGTTCACGCTTAGATTTTAAATGATTGATCTCGCGCGCGCGCTTCGACCGCTCGCGCGAGACCAATCATTTATCTAATGTCGGCTGTACACTCTCGCCGAGAGCTCTCGGGCGAGAGTCTCGTGCGAGAGCCTCTTGCCCGAGTGCGATCATGTACATTCTCGCTTAGTTCAATCGCAGTTATGAACTCAGACAAGATGGATCATTATTTTTCTCTATGCATCGAAAGATATCATTGTAATCCAAAGATCTATAATCATATTTAATTTTATTTCTCACAGATAATGACTGATAATGATGTTTATTATTGTTATTTTTCTGTTCTGCACTGTCTAGCGGCGCGACTAGTA
Organism: Aricia agestis; assembly: GCF_905147365.1. Lineage (NCBI taxonomy): Eukaryota > Metazoa > Arthropoda > Insecta > Lepidoptera > Lycaenidae > Aricia > Aricia agestis. The sequence continues at coordinate 16,815,119 of NC_056415.1, forward strand.
GTGAAAAACGCGAGAGTGTACAGTAATGCGCTCGCTTTCCTCGCGAGACCCTTTGTCTCGGGGGCAAAATACCGACACCGGACCGAGAGGGTCCGAGACAGGCGAGACGAGGCGAGCGCACCCATTTACACTCTCGCACTCGGGCCGCCTCGCTGTGTCTTGGCGAGAGTGTACAGCCGACATTACGGTTCACGGTTGTGCTAAAATGGCAGTAAAGACTCGATTTGATTATTGTAGGAAATATTGGTCTTTGCCACTGACCTCTATAATACACTGGACAGGCTATGCCGTACAAAATGACAGCTATTTCTTATGCCGAATTGAAGCGCCGCGTCGAGCGTACTGTGAACTAATTTATATAGAAAATGACAACCGCCATTTGCAAAATAGTAGTTCCAAGTACACTCACTACTGCTTTCACATAGCAATCAGCGCCAATATGGCGACTTTCAAATAGGCATATTTTATTGATAGCGATCGCCTGTCCAGTGTATTATAGAGGTCAGTGGTCTCTGCCAATCAGGGGATAACAGATTGTATTTAAAGTAGGACTTGGCCCTTGGCCCCTTACACCGGCCCCTTGGGCCTTGGGCCTTCTTGGCCGTTGGGTCTTGTGAGCTCGGGACGTCTTGAGAATAAGATCATGGAATTTGTAGAAAGAAAGAAATCGAATACTCAGTATTCTCAGTAATAGATAGGGTAGGGTCCGCTAGGTAAGTAAACTGTATAATATTATTAACTTTATGGTTTTTGTATTATTTTCCTAAAATTGTGTTATTTCGGTTTTTTTTAAATATTATGTGATGTTGGCAGCATAAATAAAATAATAAGTATAAAAATAAAAAAGCCTTTATTTCATAGACGATTATTACACTGCCGCGGCCGCATATGCGTAGTGCTTCGCGCTAAAAACGATACTATAATTGGACGATCTGCGCACGTATGGTCCAAGAGTATCGTCTAATAGCACAAAGCTTCGGACGATAGATGCAGGTGCGGCCAGGCCGTAAGAATAAAACCTAAATAATATTATTCATCTAGAACCCCTCCGCGGGTGAAGGCCTCCTCCAGAGATGCCCACTTTGCTCTATCTTGGGGTATGTTTGTCCATCGTGGCCCGGCTATAGCTTTTATGTCGTCTGCCTATCTTATAAGCGGTCTGCCTCTGTTAACGCTTACCGAGCGGGCTATTCCAACGTGTCACTCTTATGGTCCAACGTTCATCCGACAATCTGCCATCTGGCTACATGGCCGGCCCACTTCCATTTTAATTTATGAGCGTAGCACAAATCATCCGTTGCTTTTGTTTCCTCTCTTATTATTGTACCTATGTCAATTTTTTTTAATTCTTCTTATCTTTAACATGCTTCTTTCCATGCCCCGTTGGCATGTAATGTAAATTTTCTCTTTACTTTAGCCGTGTATTGAGTATTTCCATGTCTGGCAAGTGGCAACCGTAAGTTAGAGTCTGGCTAGCGAGAGAAATCATCTTTCGCTAGAAGATTTCGCTAAGTCCGACCATTGTGGTGGAATTTGAGAACTCTCCAAAATTCTGTCTATATATAGTTAAGTAAGACCCACTCATCACAGCCTTGAGATGCCTTAAAAATACTTCGTAAACATCACAAAACAGATGATCTTATCTGAAGATTACGAAAATCTTAAATGCGAATTTCTTCTAAACGGAGAGTTTACTGGCGGTGGAAACGGTAATTGACGTAGGTTCCTAAACCTTAGCCAAATTTTTCTAAGTATTTTCTCTAGTACTAACGAGGGTCACATTTCGGCCTGTCTTTCGACAGGGGTTGATTTTCGAGAAATGTTTATCTGAGCTTTTTTGCTCCCCTTGGCGCTCCCTATCGATTGGTATATTCAAAAAGGGTGGTTATGAGAGGTTAAAATTTTGATGAAAAATTTTTCTGTCTTTTTTCCATAGTGCCCCGTTTCCTTCAGTCCAACCCAAATTTGTTACATATGTTCAATTTTGTGGTACTTGAACTTGGTTTTTTTTTTTATATTAAAATCGCTTTGAAATGTACCAAATAAATAAGAACATAACGTGATGACTGATGATATTTTATGGTGTTGTTTGTATATTGTATCCATAATATACAACCATGTGAGTTGTGACATTGGTGATCCTGACATGGTAGTGATGATGATGATGATGATGATGAATGTAATTTGCATAGTAGCATATGCTTTCAGTTCTTAAAACAACGCCTAAACCCCCAAACTTGTATCTATAAGGAATCCGGAATTCTATTAGTATTTTCGGAACCATAGTATACCTTGGTGCAAAATCTTGCGTTTTGGTAGCATAATATGCTTAAGATGCTTCTCATAAAACCAAAATCACCATATGTTTCCATATAAATTTTGAGGAGTTCCCTCGATTACTCATGGATGCCATCATCAGATCACCACTTTTGTGAAAAAGGGTCCAAATTGAAGTGAAACCTAATATAACAAAATAAAAATTTCGAAAATCGGTTCACAAACGGCGGAGTAGTGGTCGAACATACAAAAAAAAAATTAAAAAAAATATCCACAGCCGAATATAATAAAACCTCCTCGTTTTTTGGAAGTCGGTTAAAAATATGGTGTGATGTCTTTAGAATACGCGCTAGACCAGTCTATGTCGTCCGCATCGTAGATAACGCGTTCTTGGGCGCTGTAGAGTTCTTTGTAGAAATCTGTTGCAATTTTAATAACAGTTGGTAGCATGATATTATTAACCATTAAATATTCGAAATCGACTATCGTGCACAAAACGTGTGGGCAACAACGGCATATCATTCGGCATCAGACAACACAAATCCACAGGCACAAACATAATACGTACCACACGCATTTTCAACACACAGAAGGCAAACTGGACTCAGTGAAGGCAAACTGGACTCAGTTTCGTGAGAAACTGACCCAGCTAATGTCGGACAGACAAATGACTCCACAAGCGATTGACTCAATACGCAGCACACAACAGATAGATGACGAAATAGACAGATACACGCAAGCCATAACACAAACATGCAGAGACACTATGCCGACCAAAAAACACGCACAGAAATTCACGTTGTCGTGGTGGAATGATGAGCTCGCGCAGATGAAGAGAGATGTCGCTACGAGGAGACGCAGGATCCGAACCGCTGCACCTGATCGCAAAAACCGCGTGGTAGGACTGTACCTGGAAGCGAAAGAGAAGTATGAAAAGGCAGTGAAAGATGCTCAAGTGGAGAGTTGGAAGGAGTTTTGCCGGAAACAGGATAGGGAGGGCATCTACAGGGTGCTGAACAGAGTCGGAGGGAGGGAGGAAGATCTGCCCCTAACAAGGGGCAGTGAAACCCTCGACGCCCGAAGCTCTGCAGAACTGTTGGCGGAGACCTTCTACCCCGCGGACCTGGAAAGTGATGAAAGTGAGGAACATCGCGGACGCGCCGGCGTGCGGAGTCCCTGGACTCCGAGCCGTCGACGGGTCCGGATGACCCTCGTTTCATCATGGAGGAGTTAAAGAGAGCCGTAAGGTTCTTCAACCCCAAGAAGGCCCCTGGAGCGGATGGTCTCACAGCCGATATCTGCCAGCACGCTGTAGAATGTAACCCGGAATGGTTCCTTGCTCTGCTGAATAAGTGCCTGACTGTCGCTTACTTCCCCGGACAGTGGAAGCAGGCGACAGTGGTGGTGCTGAGAAAGCCGGGCAAGGAATCATACCAGGTACCAAAAACCTATCGACCGATCGGCCTTCTACCTGTTCTCGGCAAAATCTTCGAGAAGATGCTGATAGCCCGACTCAGGTTCTACCTGTTACCCAAAATAAGCCCCAACCAGTATGGCTTCATGCCCCAAAGAAGCACCGAAGACGCCCTCTATAGGTTGGTGAACCACATCAGAAGAATGAGGGAGGAGAAGAAAATTTCTGTTGTGGTATCATTGGCCTTTGATAGTGCTTGGTGGCCGGCCATGAAGGTTCGGTTGGATGAAGTTGTGTGTCCGGAGAACCTGAGGCGGGTTCTCAGTAGCTACCTGAGTGGAAGGTGTGTAGTGGAAGGTGTGTGAATGTTAGATATGCCGGAGTAGAAGTGAACAGGGGGACCGACAAGGGGAGTGTACAGGGATCCATAGGCGGTCCTATTCTGTGGAACCTCTTGTTGGACCCCCTGTTAAGAATGCTAGAGGAGATGGGTGTGTACTGTCAGGCCTTCGCTGACGACATCGTGCTCGTTTTTGAGGGAGACTCGGCTTTAGAGGTAGAGCTTAAAGCCAACGAAGTGTTAAGCGTCCTCAAAAACTGGGGCAGAGCCAATAAATTGAATTTTGCGCCGCACAAAACCTGCGCATTACTGTCGACAAGGCGACTAAAATATGACACACCGCGTTTGAGAATGGGGAGTGTAGAAATTAAATACTACAGCGAAATAAAGATTCTGGGCCTTATAATCGACAAAGGCTTGACGTTTAACGCCCACGTCAGCAGCATTTGCCAAAAGGCAATCAAGCACTACAAGCAGCTTGCCAGGGCCGCTAGAGTAGGTTGGGGGCTTAACCCCCAAGTAGTTAAGGTTATTTATACGGCGGTCATAGAACCAACTATTTTGTATGCATCGGCAGCGTGGGCACCCACCGTGGAAAAGATGGGGGTCCAAAAAAGGCTCAACTCCGTCCAACGGAGTTTTGCCCTGAAGATCTGCAAAGCATATCGAACCGTCTCCCTGAACTCTGTGCTGCTGTTGGCTGGGATACTCCCTCTTGATCTCAGAATACTTGAAGCATCGAGACTATATGAGATCAAGAAGGGAGTGTCGTACCCGGCATTGAGGAACAGGGAGGTGGAACGAATGGCTTCCGCGATTGAGGACCCACATCCGGCAGAGCAGGTAGAGTTGAGGTTCGGGATGGTAGATGAGGACTCGTATGCTGACGTGGTTGACAGCCACATCCATAGGATCTATACGGACGGCAGCAAGATTGAGGGTCGAGTCGGAGCCGCTCTCTCCGTATGGAAGGGTGAGGCCGAGACGAAGGCCGTCAAGCTTGCTTTGTCGCCGTATTGCACCGTCTACCAAACCGAACTTCTAGCGCTCCAAAGAGCAGTAAGTATAGCCTGCAAGAGTGGAATGGCGAAGGTCGGTATCCTTAGCGATTCCAGATCGGCTCTCCAGGCTGTCACCCTAAGTTCCCTTCATCCCCTGGCAGTGCAAACAAGGGCGGCCCTCCGAAAAGCTGCATTGCAGAGGCGGGAGGTCTCCCTGTTTTGGATCAAGGCGCACGCAGGGTTGAGGGGGAACGAGAGGGTTGACGAATTAGCCAGGGATGCCGCGCTGAGATTGAGAAGAAACCTGACTACGATCTGTGTCCTGTTTCATTCGTTAAGCGTATTTTGAGAGAGGATACGATTGAGGAATGGGACAGGAGATACGAAGTGGGAGGGACGGCCGGAGTTACGAAGCTCTTTTTCCCAAGCACTGCTGCTGCATACAAAATAGTCAAAAAGATAGACATCACGCACCACACCACACAAATTCTGACTGGACACGGTGGATTCGCCTTCTACTTGCAAAGATTCAAGCTGAAGGAGGATCCGTCGTGCCTGTGTCAGCCAGGAGTTGAGGAGACGGTTCCCCACCTGTTACTCAGAGTGTCCAATTTTTGCTAGCAATAGATATGATATTGAGCAAAAATTGGGCACATCGATGACGGATGAGAATCTACCTGCCATTCTGGGGGGTAAAAAGAGAGATTTGTTCCTCTCTTTTTGTAAGAGGATAGTGTGTGTAACAAACAAAAGAAATTGTAGTAAATTATTGTGATTGTTAAGCTGTGATATTAGGGTAGTTGAACGTTGTGCTGTATTTCATATTAATTGTTTTTAATTTTGACATTTTTAAATTGTAATTTTTATCGGAACGGAATTATTGAATCGTCCTAATATTCTGGCTGTAGTCAATTTTTGAAATTTTATATGTAAGTTAAGAACTTTTATGTAGTACCTATGTTATAATAATTGAATATTTTATGGTATAATAAGTATGTAAAGATAAAAGATAACAACAAGCCCTGACAACGTTAGGGGGACAAGAAAAAAAAAAACGTGTGGGCAAGTGATCATACAACTTCAAGAAACGTGCTATTTTGTGTTCCCTCCAAAACTCCATCGAAAGTTTTAGTAAAGGGTCTACCACTTTACTAAAACAACTGACTTGACTCGTTGACTTTACTGACTACTTTTTTAGACTTTTGCTAGACTTCCGACTTGACGATAATCTGGAAAAACGACTTTAAATTTTGTAAACTTTTTACGAAACATTTTTCTCCCGCCATATTGTACTTGATACTGGCCATGGTTAAAACTAAAAGCCGAGCGCCACAATAAGAAAAAAAGTCAGCTGTCAACTGTCAAGTCAATCTTGTTATGTTTACGAAGTGCAAGTTCTGTGGTGCAATTGTTTACCAAAAAGTTGTTAAATGTAGTTTCATTTTCACTTAAATTTAAGTGAATTATAAATTAAACTAGTTTATTTCGCAGCATAAATAAAGATATGGTGAAATGTGTTGTAGGATCGTGCAAAAACACATCAAATACTATTTATAAAAATAACCGGAATTATAAAGATGCGATTTCATTGCATCGGTAAATGAAAACTTTTCAAATTATACTAATTTCAACCATTACAACATGCGCATAGTTTATTCTTTACTTCTTTTTGTTTGTGGTAAATACTTCACCTCCCATATCCGGTAGGAGTATTAGTGTTCTGTGCCTCCCATTCCCAGCCACTTATTATGATCACTGTAAACTGTAAAGCATTTGTGTAAAGCATGTGTGCCCACAAGTAATTTTTTTGTTGAGCTGTGAATACAGTTTTGTTCTAAATTGTTGTTTACTTACAGATTTCCTACAGACGAAGTTAGGAAACGAGAATGGGAGATAGCTCTGAATTGTGAAGAACAGTCAGACAGTGCTGTGTGTTCTGAACATTTTGATGTTGGGGATTACTACTACACTAAGAGTGGTTTACGAAAATTAACAGCAGATGCTGTGCCCCGGATCAAACACAACAAAGTACATGTAAGTAAATAAATATGAATATTTTTCCTTCGATCGCAGATTCTTGGAAATACTATTGTATTCTATTTGTATTCTATTTAAGTCGCGATCACTCTTATGAGGCTTGAAGGAATAAAGGAGGAAATGTATGTATGGTTGTTTACATGGAATAAACTATAAAGATTAATAATTTTGCTATATTTTTGTGCAAGTTTTTTTATGCCAGTTCTTCTTGCCGTGTTTGTTTGTGTTTTATTCTTACTGTATTATTATAAAGCAGTAAATAAACAAAATGTTCAAATTCACACTTAAAATAAAAATAAATAAAATATGAAGTTGTCTGGTTTGCTCAATGATTTAACTGTAATATTACAATTTTAAGATGATTGTTTTCTTTTTTTTTTTTCTCCCCTTGGACATCTGCAATCGGCTAATTATAACCATAATCAGATATTATCTATTATTGAATTGGGTTTTATTTTAAGTAAGTCCAAGTTTGCTGTATTGGCCATTTTCGCCTTATCTTTTGTCAATATCCAGTATATTCCACTTTTTTAATCGTGATTTAGTATTACTAGTAATGAGAGCTCTTGCTAGTGTGTTCACATGTTCATATAACCTCTTTTTGTACTCGGTACTGTGTTGTTTAGCTTCCTCTTTGACACTTAAGATGTTAAGATGCTCGTGGATTTCTGTATTGCGTGTGAACCAAGGTGCATTGGTAATGGTCCTTAGGGCCTTGTTTTGAAATCTTTGTAGTATTTCAAGGTTCGAGTTACTTGCTGAGCCCCATAACTCTATTCCATAGGTCCAGATTGGTTTCACAATACTTTTATAAACTAGTATTTTATTGTGTACAGATAGCTGCGATGATTGTCCAATAAGCCAGTTAAGATAGCTGCAGATTTGCCTCGTTTTTCTTGGTTTTCAGGTGTGTGGTGGACCACACACCTGAAAACCAAGAAAAACGAGGACTTACCTGGAGGTAAGTCTCCTATCCAGAGTGAAGCCCAGATATTTGACGGTTGTCTTGTGTGGTAGGACATCTCCATCTAGTGTAACTGGCTTACAGTTTTCTTTACAGAGAGTAAAGGTAATGTGGGTAGATTTAGTGCTACTGGCCTTGATGCGCCACTTTTCCATCCATTTTTGTATTTTTCCTATGTGACCTTGCAGTATGTCTGAGGCTTTATTTGGGTTTTTATCACTCGCGAGGCAGGCTGTGTCATCTGCATATGTTGCTGTTTCTACGCCATCAGAAGTTCTCCCAACTTCAGCAGCAGCGAATCAGCAGTGAATAAGGAGTATAGGACTGGTCCAAGTACAGAGCCCTGGGGTACAGATGCTTCTATATTATATTGCTGATAGTTCTTCTTCAAACTTGACTTGGTATTTTCGATCCTGTAGGTAAGATCTTAGGATCATAAAAAGTGTATTAGATAGGATGCTTTTTAGTTTAAACAATAGTCCTTTGTGCCATACTTTGTCAAATGCTTGTTGTACATCCAAGAACACCGCTGAGCAATATTCTTTGTTTTCCAGGGTCTGCCTGATTTTATGGACTACACAATGACGTGGGAGAGTCATGCTTCGGCACGAATGGGCCGGCTCGACCGGAGAAATACCACGTCCTCACAGAAAATCGGCGTGAATCAGCGCTCGCGCTGTGTTTCGCCGAGTGAGTGAGTTTACCGGAGGCCCAATCCCCTACCCTATTCCCTTCCCTACCCTCCCCTATTCCCTTCCCTTCCCTTCCCATTCCTACCCTCCCCTATTACCCAATTCCCTCTTAAAAGGCCGGCAACGCATCTGCAGCTCTTCTGATGCTGCGAGTGTCCATGGGCGACGGAAGTTGCTTTCCATCAGGTGACCCGTTTGCTCGTTTGCCCCCTTATTTCATAAAAAAAAAAATTAACCTGTTCTATTGTGGAATGTCGAGGTCTGAAGCCAAATTGGTGATCTGGAATTGCTTTGTTCTCTTTGATTTCAGATTGAAGTCTTGTTAGTAACACCTTTTCAAATACTTTAGACAAGATGGGCAAGAGACTTATGGGTCGATAGGAGTTTGGTTGTGTTGGTGGCTTTCCAGGCTTCGGGATCATTTTTACTATGGATACCTTCCATATGCTTGGAAAATGAAGGACTCTCATTATACCATTAAATAGTATTGTTAAGAATACAATGGCTTTTCTGGGTAGTTTCTTCAAGATTTCTCCGGTTATCAAGTCATATCCAGGTGCTTTCTTATTTTGTAAGGTCTTAATAGTTCTTACTACTTCCGCTGGAGTCGTTGGTTTTATAGGAAGGCTTAGTTGTTGGTAACTGTTTATTACTTCATCAATTTCCTTCTCAAATTCAGCTGCAGAGGACTGATTTGGAGTAAATACACCTTTAAGATATTCTGCAAATGTGTTTGCTTTGTCGATGGGTTTCTGTGCCCATGTACCATGAGGTCGTCTTATTGGCGGAATATGTTCTAAAGGTTTTTTTTAGGTTTTTGGTCATTTTCCACAGGGAGTAATTACTATGTGCTGTCGCAGATAAATTGGTAAGTTTTTTCTTGAGTGATTCATCTTTTTTTTTTTTTTTTTTTTTTTTTCAGCGTCCTTAATTAATTCTCTCAATTGTCTTGCACATTTGTTTAGAGCAGTCTTGTCTTCCGACAGTCTGCTGAGATGCCATCTTCGCCTGATCCTCCGTTTTTCCTTTAGTTTAAGTCTGATATTTAAAGGAATATCATTGTTACGTTGTTTTGTGTTTATTTGAGGAGTAGCTTGCCAGGCAGCTTCTTGTATTTTATTTGTAATATAAAGCGCTGCTTTGTCTATGACTTCGTTTGTTTTTAGTTTAATTTTTACGTCAATTTCTTTATGTAATATATCTGCAAACTCATCCCAGTTAGTGTGTTTATTACATAAGGTAAGTGGTTGTTCTTTTTCCATAGGGACATTGCTGAATACACCGATGACTGCTGAATGATCCGACGACGTATCTAGACAAGATTCTAGTCTGATGTAGTGTTCTCCTATGCCCTTGGTTACGAAAAAGTCGAGGAGATCAGGAATTTTAGCTAGATCAGTTGGCCAGTAGCCTCCTACTGGTTCACCCGTTGAGAATGTTTTTAATTTTATAGCATCAACACACTTTTTGAGTTCTCGTCCTCTAGTCTAGAGGACGAGAACTCAAAACTAGCCTAGAGCCCCAATGTTTGTGCTTGCTGTTCCAGTCACCTCCGCTGATAAATCTTGCTCCAAGGGTTCTAAAGTATTCAGTGAACATTTCTTGTTTAATGTTATGTCGAGGTGGACAGTAAACTGAACTTATTTTTATGCTACCACCATGCTTCTCTTCAACAGTAACAGTGACAGCTTGTAGAAAGTTTTCCTGATATTTATTTTGTAGGTAATGTTTGATACTGTTTTTGATAACTACTGCAGCTCCAGCATGACATGTTCCATCGGGATGATTTGCAAAGTAAGTATTATATCCTTTAACGTTAGATTTTTGTTATCATTCATATGCGCTGTGACTTCTTTAAGTCATCTGATACGATATTTGTATGCTTTATCTTTTGATCATTTTTTACTATTTCGCTGTAGCGTGGTCTACCAGGGTATAAGTTATTTTCTTTATTGAAGCATTCTTCAAAAGGTGTGCTGGGGGTGGTTACTTTTATATTATGATTATAATTGAGTAGGTTATCTTGAGCATGTGGTTGTGCTTTTTTTGTGATGTGTCTGTCTTCCTTATGTTTAAGTGGGGTTTCTTTTTAGATGATTGTGGTCTTAAAATTGTAATATTACAGTTGAATCATTGAGCAAGCCACAGTCATTTAGTCACAAATGTAATACTATGTAAAAGCTAATTATCCATATTCATGTTTTTCAGCCTCACCAAACGAAGGGTCCAAAATTATCTGTGTCTTTGCCACCAAATATAAGACCAACCGACTCACAAGAAGTTGTGAAACTGAAGCACAGAGTGAGAGGATTGGAAGTTGTAGCGGCAAACAGAAAAAAGAAACTGAACCTGATGAGGCAAAGTAACAGAAGATTGAAGGATAAGTTAAAGAGGATGCAAGTAGTAATTCTAAATCTAATAAGGAAGGAAGGGAAGGATAATGGGACATCAATTTAAGCTTTATTATTTATTCTATATCAGGAATAAGTAGCTAAATATAATTTTTGTCATGATAGTACCTGGTACTTTTAGCTTATGATATTGATTCAATTTGTTTTTTAACCGACTTCCAAAAAGGAGAAGGTTATTAATAGGTATCAACAAGTGAGAAGTATAAAGACTGATTATTTAATTTATTAGAATATTATTTATGAAATACGAGTGTACATTAGGCATCTAAGGTAATATCATGAAGCTAATACAGAGGGTAATATTATGAGGCTATCTGTGTTCATAGATGATAGATATTAGCATAAATCTCTGTAGACAACTAGATAATAATGATTACATCATTAAAACTGAAAGTAAATTATAATATACTATAATTTTCAATAATGTTACAAAACTGTAATATAGGCAGTGACTGGTATGCAATATAATATAACAGTATTAAGTTAAATTAATATTAAATCAACATTTTCATTTATTTATTTACTTTTGGATATTATATTTTAATAATAACTAGGCTAGTAACCAAATAAATCACGAAATGAAGTAATTTGTTTATGATTTTTATTTGATCGCATGTCGCAGCTATCTGATTCTATCGGCTATTTGATTGAATGACTAGCGTGTTCATTGAGTGACAACTAGGCTGAATGTTAGTCGAACAATTATCACTCAACATTTAACTAGTACCTTGAGTGATTATTGTTCGGTCAACATAACATTTAACTATATATCTTTTGGTTGCAAAAAACGAGAACAAAATTTGTATGTTTGTGAGCTATGGTGCTACAAGCCAGACACGTAAACAAGTCAAACTTACAGATAGAACTCCTTAGTAAGTTAAGTAGTCTTCCTTAGTAGTACCATGTAATACATAAAACTTAACGTAATACTAGAACCGATTTCCATGCATCATAACTGTAACTACTTTGATATAATAGTCGAGCAGTTAAGATAATGTCCACAATAATTACGACTCTTGTACGGTACTCGGGCAATTTGGTTGACCGCAATACTTATCTCGCGTCTGGTGGTTTAGAAACGGGTGCAGCTGACTGTTCAGTATTATTATGCCTCTGATACGACCCTTATATCAATGGCATAAGAGTTATAGAAAGTCCAGTACAGCTGTTATTGTTTTGGAGCGTCCATTGAAGCCTTGCGCGCGCGCAGTGGGGATGGCCAATCGCGCCAGTACCTTCGCTTCAGCGACGAACGACGCGCGTGTTTATTGTGAGCGTACCCTCAAAACTCGTATTCCCAAACGTGTCCGTGCTATGCTAATCGTGTTATTGTGTGCTTTAAAATCGAACGTGGATTTATTTTAAAGGAAACACCGACGAAAATGTGACTGCTGACAGTTAAAATGGCCCCCGTTGACTCCAAATAGTTTTGTAATGTGCCCCAAAATGTGGGAGTTTGTAAGGATCACCTTGGTGTGTGTGTGTGCGTTGCTGCTGGTGCACCATGGATTTTGTGATGATGAGAGGTCCTCGGAGGTGCTGGACGACTCGAGGACGGAGGACCAGAGCGAGAAGACCTTCAGGGCTTCTATACCAGGTGGGCCTACTAGCAGCTTTGGATTTATGTATACTGTATAGGCAGTATAGGCCATGGCCCATGGCGTTTTAAAGCTGCCTTAGCGTCGTAGGATGGCGGCAGTGTTTGTACATAGGGACGGCATTCGGCAAAATAAAAGCTATATTCATAAAAAATATAAATCCGTCCCTATCTACTAGTGGCAGCTGTAAACAGCACCATCCGAGTACTGCAGAAAAAAAGTTCATCATTATCGTCTAGACCAAGGGTGGTCAACACAATATGCTTTATCTACATAAAGTGGGGCTGACTTTAGAATAACGTACTTAGCGCCCGATAGCCGCGCAAACTTACCTATATTTTTGCCGGGAGGACGCGGCAGCCACGGGCCCGGGCTGCGGCCCGGGGTAAAATTCTACTTCCGTATTTTGGCCCAAGTTTCGAAAAGGTTGGCCACCCTTGGTCTAGACTCTAGTGTTATCTTCATATCGAATTGAGATTTTTTTACTATCTAGCACTGCAAGATAGCGGCACTGTGTGACTTGAAATAACAAAGGACACTAATGATGATATTATGTACCTATAATTTAGAACATAATATCAAAAACATCGGTCATAAAAACAATACTTGTTTTTGTAGGAATTTCCAATACGCATACAGCTGGAGATAATAAACAAATCACAAAACATCTCACCTCAATGCCGAAAGGTGTTAACGGTTACCGTGGGATTCACTTCCACGAGAAGGTACAAAGTTCAAGAAAACCAAATCCATTCATTCTGTTAATGATAGGAAATTGAATAATAAACCGGTTTGTTGCATTAGGAAAGTTCTTCGGATGTTGTTGATGCTATTAAGTATTAACGTTATGTAAACTTTACAACATTGTAATATACAATAACAAAACATCATATTCAGCAAGATATTGAAATCGTAAGTTTCATCGTGCTTAGGTAAGATCGTTCGAAAGGTCAATAGTTTATTTGAAGTGTCTTTGGTTTTTCCTCATAATATTTCGTTGGACGCTACTTCTTGAGTAACAAGTGATTAGGGTGACTTAAAGTTATTATGGGTCACAACTCACAAAATAATTTCTTAATAACTTATAGATTTCGAAGTAAGAGATATTTTATGACAGAAAAATAATATTGCCTACTGGAAGGATTAACAAAAGACTAGCGTAAAATGATAGGCTAAGTAGGCGCCTACATGGGAAAATGCTATGCATCCCTGCGGATTGGCAACATCGACTGGAACATACAATGGGACTTCCCAGGCGCCGGGTCAACCTACTAAAACTCTTGATGTTCCACTCCGTGCTTATGGAACAATCGCTGAAACCGTGATAATAAAGTACATCATCAAAATAACACTTAAGAGGAGTCCACACCGCCGTTTTTCCAAACAAACGTTGTCCCCTGTTTCCTCCCTGGATAATGCCGGTAGAGTTATGATTATTAAAAAAGACAAGAACGTCCAAAAACCCAAAAAATGGCCAGATTTTCCTCTGTGTTCAAACACCCAGAAAACAAAACTGGCTAGAATATCCTAAAAAAAAAAAACATAGGAATACAGTTCAAGCCTTGCTTTAATTCTTAATGAAAAAAGTACTTAAATCGGTTAAGTTTTGGAGAAGGAATCAGCGGACAACAAATCGAAGATTTTCTGTTCTTTTATTAGAACTTTTGTCGTGTTGTCTCTATCGCGCTCTGCGGTGGGAGGCTTGAGATTGGTGAGATAGCAATACATTTTCAAATACCTATTTTCAATTTCTCTCACTCTTGGTGTATCCTCTTAAGAACAAGCTAGAAAGTGCAAGACTCTACCATCATGACTCCACCTAATATTATCGTCGTTAATGTCGTTATTCTACCATCAAAAACCATATTTAAGGCATTAAAATGCAAACATGGTTGTGACGGAGCTATTACATAAGGTGATTTGCATCTACTGTAGAAAGTAGATAGGGTCACGGGCTTATTCTCAAAACTTGTATGTTTAATTAACTGAATGTAGGTTGTTGATATCCGTTTTAATCTTGTTTTAATTTAATTAACTATTTCAAATGGATCTAATTCAGAGCGAGCGTTAATCACCAATCTATAATTAATTGACAGAATCAAGTTTTTAAATTAAGTTCTTAGAGATGTTGTTTAATCTATAGAAAGATAACAATATGCAAAACGATCTTTCTATAAATTCAACATCTTATATTCTTCTTCTATTTTCTATCATTAAACCAACCAGGTTTCCACCAATCCTTTACTCATATTAACAACTTTTACTCATAGTAAAAAGGCTTTGAATTCCTAAGTTTACCTAGGCTATATGTAACAACGACATTTATCTAAATAAATTGTAAGAAATTAGTAATGCCTGGAGGAGCTACTGGTCCATGAAGACGCTGATGAAGGGGGATTTACCTATCTCCCTGAAGCGAAGACTCGTCGACATGTGTATTCTGCCCGTCCTAACCTACGATGCATAAACTTGGTCATTGACCGATTTGAAAAAGTCCTAACTCGGGGTATGCCAAAGAGCGATGGAGCGCAGTATGTTAGGAGTTAAACTACATACTGCGCTCAAAAACGGGAATCAAGGACGTAGGAGTAAAGACGGCAAAATTGAAATGGGATTGGGCAGGACACGTAAGCCGCATCGTCACATCATCCCGACCGCTGGGCAAAGATCTCAACAGAGTGGGTACCGGAAGATGGACGCCGCCGACGTTGCCGGCCTAGAAAAAGATGGCGCGATGAGCGGGAAGTATACCAGCCAGGCTGGCCAGCGGTGGCATAGAAGCGAGCACAATGGAAGACCTTGAGGGAGGCCTTTGCCCAGCCGTGGGACAGCACAGGCTAGAAAAAAAATCAGTAATCACTCCAGCATTCCTAGTCCTTAATCTAGTGAAATTGAGTCTCAAATTGACCCGATTCTCAAACTATTTCCCTCATATAATCCATTTCAAAATTCCTGTCCCTTTTATCGCTACCTCTAGATCCACAATCACCTTTGCCATTGGTCGTTGGTTGTGTAACCCGACCTCAGTATATGTGAACATCGTTCGCGTGCACAATAAAATAAATACGCTTCCTAAGAAAGCGTATAAATATTTTTGTTTGCGTGAAAGGAAGTATTTTTTGCATGTGCAAGTAGCGGTATAAAGTTTATGTAATTTCTATTATTATAGAATAGAAAAAGACAGACTTTTTAGGTTGATTGAAAACCGATGCGGAAGAGTGGCGAAAAAGCGATACAACATGCTTATCCGATGTATTATTTTGCTTTATGATTATTGATTATGTTCCTGACTATGATGAAGAGGCTGCTCTTTTTTGTCAAACGTTTCAGTCAATAGATCTGTCGACTGCCAGAGTCATACATTTTTCGCGGTTCGCTGCGTCGGTTAGGTGTGCAAACAACCTACATGCAAATTCATAAAGGCTTTTGTAGCAAGGTACTCGTTGACTGTTTATTAGTAGCTAGTCTCTTTTAAGGTATAATCAAAATAACTAGGCGCAGAAAAGACAAAAAAATTGGCTTTAAAGTCCCAAAGTTTTTCTTTCTCTACATGAGAATGTATTTTGTAGAATCAAGATGCTGTAGCAATCATCAGGAAAAAACGTGCATCACCAAGTATAGTATCGTCAATATAAGTGACTAATTCATGTCTAAATGCTAGACAGAGTACCTATTGTTTTGTCATAAACATACTAATATATAATTATCTACAGTTACAATGTTACTTAATGTCATTAGTAAGTAATATCAGCCCGTTGTCGATTGAAGCCTGAGTAGGTGACAACAGTTAATATCGTTAGCAACATTCTATGATGATTTATAGGTTCTTGATACAACACGATTTTCTCCTTAAATCAACATTAATTATTCTAAATGAGAGTCTACTTCTTTCTGCTGCAATCTCTGCAATGTATAATGTATTATAATTTACTATTCATAATTCATTATAATCATCTAAAAAGCACATAGGAAAAAAAACAATTATTACTTACTTATTAGTTGTGACGTGGGAGAGCCATGCTTCGGCACGAATGGGCTGGCTCGACCGGAGAAATACCACGGGCTCACAGAAAACCGGCGTTAAACAGCGTTTGCGCTGTGTTTTGCTGAGTGAGTGAGTTTACCGGGGGCCCTATTTAATACCCTCTTAAAAGGCCGCCAACGCACCTGCAGCTAGTGTCCATGGGCGACGGAAGTTGCTTTCTATCAGGTGACCCCTTTGCTCGTTTGCCCCCTTATTTCATGAAAAAAAAACTTATTTTCAGAATTACAGCTGAATGCTGATGCGACTTTGAGATTTCTCAAAAGAAAAATAACTTAGGCACTTCTCTGTTAAGTAAAAGCGTTGTTATAGGTAGAGGCTAGAGCCCACAGAAAAGCGAAGTACTTTTCCTATTAATTTTGTATTTTCTCTAGTTTTGTCTTTACTGAATATATAATACTCCTCGTGTCGCAAGGTTTACTACTTACTACTCAGGCCTTAGACCCACGTACGTGCTGAGAATATCAAAGGAGCCATAACGTTAGTACCACATTATTAATAACGGTGCGTTACGCAAGTTCGCCAGTATGTTTGCGTCGTTTCGAAATAAGATTTCAGATAACATTAATATTACTCCAATTAGCGAAGTGAAAAGATCGTGTTCATCGCTTAATGTTGTAATTGCACATAAAAGCATTTTTGCCGGTCAGTAAAATATAAATACTAAGTAAGAAGCTTTGAAATTTCGTAAACCGGATCAATTTGAAGTAAATAATTAACAGGTACATTAAGTTGATGGGTTTCGACGGTTGAGACATGCTCAACTTTTTCAACGTAGCCACTAAATATTTTAAGGCATTGATGAAATGGCTGAATTTTAACTTTAGAAGACCTCCCATAAATAATTTATACAAACACGAGCTTTTGCCCGCGGCTTCACTCGCGTTAAGAAGTTTTATTATATACAAACTTTCATCCCCTATTTTAACCCCTTGGAGGTAGAATTGATCAAAATCCTTTCTTAGCGGATGTCTACGTCATAACATCTACCTGCATGCCAAATTTCAGCCTGATCGGTTCAGTGCTTTGGGCTGTGCGTTGATAGATCACCATGTCAGTCGTACGTTTTCCCATGTGTTAACAGGTTACCGGTCATCTGGTTGTAAGGCCGAACCGTGAAGGCACACCCTTGATAACTCCATGAAAATTTTGTGTATCAACTAACAAATTACACAACCACATATTATTAAAACTAATTCAGGGGTCTAAGCTAGACTTAAACGTAATAGGCAAACACACTTTCGAATCCACAATATTAAGGATTTTTATGAAGGCTGGCAGACTGCCATAGAATCTATGGAAGTTTCACCACATCTCCGGCAAAATAACCTCAAAATTTTCAACGATCGGTTGCAAAACAATCAATTACCTATTGTTAGGGTACTAGCCTTCGCACGTCAAAGAAATTCTGTCCGTCTGCCATTACATTGTGAAACATGGTCACCTTGTTCCATCTGCTTGATCGATAGTGATCAAGTACTTATGCTATTTAAAATACGCCCAGAATTTGAATATTTCGCCATATGATTGCGCTATCAAAGATTGTAGGTCCCTCAAAATCTTATCTGCATTTTAGCCATCTAAAGGTGCAAAAGCTAGAGAAAAAGTACCGGGTAATATTTAGAAGTAAAAACTATTTTTGGAACCGTCGTGTTCTTATTTTAGGATGGGTAAAATGGTTAAAACTCGCGTCCAAAAGTAATAGTTTATAAAAGAAATAAGTAAACTTTTTTTTTATTGTTGTATTGGTAATGCTATGTGTATGTAGGTTTTTAAAAAGCATAATGCCGCAAGTCTACAGAGCGTTTTGCTCCCTGCTACTAGCTAGGGCTTAGGTATATGGGGAATTAGTACCCCGGGCTAGCCTTCGAATGTAGTTCCGTGAAGAGCTCTGTTAGAGCAATGTGCTGGGAGAGCATCGGAAGTTGTTCGATAGAGTCCCGTGGCTCTCCCACATATCCTACCAATGTATCTTTTTGAAGATATTCCCTGCGTCAACAAAAAAAAAGGTTTTTAAAAAGCATGCACACAAAAAGCACAATTTCAGTAACAAATTTTAATGAGGATACTAGACGACGTCGGCAACTCCGTTGCGCCAGAATTTTGGTGCGGATTATCACGCGTGTACCGTGCATTTTTCCTGGTTT
The DNA here is from genome assembly GCF_905147365.1 of Aricia agestis. NCBI lineage: Eukaryota > Metazoa > Arthropoda > Insecta > Lepidoptera > Lycaenidae > Aricia > Aricia agestis. Next base: position 16,834,042 of record NC_056415.1, read on the forward strand.
AGAAGTATCCTATGTCCTTTCCCGAGACTTAAAGTGTTTCCATACTTAGCAAAATCGGTTTAGCGGTTTGGGCGTGAAGAGCTAACAGAGAGACAGACATATTTTCACATTTTAATACTGTATAGTATAATATAGATTGCTTTAATTTGACTTGCATATAGCTACAACTCTGCTGTTTAATTTTTAGAGCTAGTTGGTGTTATGCAGCATATTTTTTGCATCATATCACTGTTTAATGTTTATATTCCACTTATCGGCCAACTGCACACGAGTTCGTTTCCGGCTTGCTGTGAATACTAAATGCTTTCTATACATGACATGCCAGAATCGATCGTGCGATTCTCTATTTACTGCATTATACGGCTTTGATTTTTGAGCTACTAAAAGAGCTGTTTGATAATAGTTCAATAAAGGGTAAACTCAAAAACTCTACCAAACGATTATTATAGAGATAAAGTTTTGTGTGATAACAAGAATGATGAGGTGTCTAATTTGAGGAAAATTATCTGGTTGTGTTATGTAATAATTATTGATTAATTTTTAGAGTAAATTAAAACGTAGAGCATAGCTCAGTCCAATTTCTGCATATATCTTTTTTGCAGACGATTGGACCAAGTTTTGTCTTTGTTCTTTGTAATTACAAAAGAAGTTATGAAAAAATGGTACATGCAACGCTCTATGTTTGCCGTCTCTTACTAGTTACTATAAATGGTTTTTACAATGTGTGAACCAGTCCTAACTATTTATATTGCAGTGTGAGCGCAGCCTAAGTCCGTGCGTGTAACAATGAGTCTGTGATTGAAAAGCCAGAGAAAACGCTCCCATACGATTGTGCCCATTGTGTGTAAACACCGCATGCCTGCGCATGCGCATACTCCGGCTACCGTGCATTGTGCACTTGTACTTACTATAGTTAGTAGGTATTTTTATATATACAGTACAGAAAAAAACTGTATGATAATAAACAAAATAATTTTTACAATGGAATAAGTATTTTCTATATTCCAGAGTTTATGACATAAGTACATAGATACTAGCTGTTTGACCGAGCTTTGCTCGGCATTCGATAAAACACGAATAAAATTACATTTTCTAAAAATGATTCCTAGCTAGATTGATTTATCGCCCCTGAAACCCCCTATATGCCTATTAAATTTCATGAGAATCGTTGGAGCCGATTCCAAGATTCCAATTATATATACATAAACAAGAATTGCTCGTTTAAAGATATGAGATTATAAGTAGGTAAGTTATGATGTTCATACATCGATGACTTACTTCAAACTTTAAGTGAATAATAATATAATATTATATATGTATATAGGTATGTAGTAGATCCTAACAACATAATATTATGAATAGTTATGATTCGATAGTACAAAAGACATCAACGAGATCCATTTTATTTTGAAAACAATTTCAGAGCATTTTTCATAAACATATTCGCCATTAATTTTATTGATTGACGAAGATTTTGACATTAACTCCATATTCTGTCAAACTATTCATTAAATTAAAATTAAGTGATAATTAAATGTCTTTAAGTGTGGCCGGTAATTTTTTGGGTAAAGTGGAGTAAAATATGAGAATGAAAGACGATAATGCACCCGTTTGATGCCAGCTGCAGCTGTAGTAATAATGGTAACCCGAAACATTGCGTTAGGTGTAACTCATACGTTCCGTTCACTAGTCAACCGCATTGCATCAGATTCTCAAACCGAGAACAGGGTTACTTGTAACCCGTGTTATTTAGTAACTAGATGACGCCCGTAACTCCGCCAAAAGTAGTTTTCGCGTCGAAACCGTACATTTTTCCAGGATAAAAATTATCCTATGTCCTTTTCCGGGACTCAAAGTATCTTCATACCTCAGCAAAATCAGTTCAGTGGATTGGGCTTCACAGACAGACACACTTTCGCATTTATCAGAGATATGGTGACCTCTGTTTATGTTCAAACGCAGGAAAAGGTCGTTGATTTTCGGCCATGTTGTTTACTTTGATAGATAGTTTTTTTTAGTGGAAATTGTCGTTTAGAAGCGTCTAGCTTTATTTTACCAATATTTTACTCTGGATAACGTTGGCTTATAGGACCAATCGGAGGTAAGAAAACTGAAAACTGTTTTAAAGTAAACAATAATTATTTAAACTTACTGAATTAATATTCCTAAAATAAAGTCACATTTTCAAAACCTAAATATGAATTACGACACGTCATGAAAAATTATAAAATATTTATGTACTTACTTCACATTTTAAATTCTTAGATACAATAGGTATACTACGTATTGCATTGCATAATATTACATGAAATAGCAAAATTATTGTTTCCTGTTCCACATGGCTGACTTTTGATATCATACTGTATACTTAATGTGACATACGATAAGCCTCAATAAGATTTTCTGTATATACCTAGGTACTAGGCATATTCCTCTGTATTCACGTAGTAACACGATCATTAGACCCAGTTTCATCAAGCAATGTTAAATAAATAATGGCTTGTTAAATCAGTTAATGGCCTGTTAGAGGTATCGAGCGTTCCACCATGCCCTAATGTCATGTTAAATCACCTAACACGATGTTAAATTTAATTCCTGCTATGGAGGTCCGTTAAATATTTAATAGGCTATATGAGTCAAAATAACAACTTTCAAAGACAATAATATGCAATATCAATAAAAGAATCTGTTTTGACTTTTGAGTCTTTCCGCCATGTTTCCGCTACGTCTTTATTATTCATTATTTTCATGGTTATGAATAATTATTTATTTTCACTTTGCCAAAAATTCAGCCCTCGGATTTTCCTTGACATTGCAAATATACTAACTTGTATCAAAATTACCAAACCGAAATATGTAAATAAAAATTTGTATTATGATTCATGTTTTCAGCTTTGACAGATAATAATTATTAACCTGGTAAATTAAGAAGAACTATTATAGCGTAACAAATGTATGCGAACAGTGATATTTTAATTTGGTCGCATTATCTACTATTATACTACTATGGAAGAAAGTGACACATTGCAGCAAACATGTCGTATTAATCTTGTACATTGCAATTTCGTCGCCTTTTAACAAGAATGAACGAATTGATAGTTGTTCACATAACATTGCATTTACTAATCCGCTGTTAAATTTTTACTGTGGGACATAAGAATTTTAACAGTCTGTTTAATTTTCTAAGCTCCGATAAGTAATGCCTCGTTAGGATTTAACAAACATAGGTTGGTGAAATTGGGTCATAATATGCTTAGCAATTAATCACCAAGAAAGATGTTTATTTCTACGTTATAGAAGACAAACTTACAGGTTGACAAAGGAAATCTTTCAGTGTTTCTATTTTGCATATTTTCTCTAGTGTGACTGGTCATGCTAAGCCTGCTAGAACTAACTAAAAGTAAAAGATTTATTGTAAAAAGTGTACAAGGTAATTTGCCTCCATTTTCTGTACCAAATTTAAGTATTTATTATAATTTTTCAGTGTCATTAACTAAAGTAATCGCCGAGTAATAAAACTTTCTGAAATAAAAGGAGTTTAAGCTTTCTTTCAATTTTATTGCTATCGGACCGAAACGGTACGGAACTGGCTACCTACTGCAGTAGGTAGCCAGTTCCGTACTTACTTCAGTATTATTTGATATACGATACTGGATTTGTTTCGCCGGATTTATTGTAGACGTAGACGGAGATGAATTCAATCTGCATTACAGACAGCAAAGTTAGAAATCAAAAATGTATGGGATTTGACATAACGAAGCCTAAGCACAATAGATATAACGACCAGTAGTTCGACTGCAAAGAGACGGACGGTATCATTCTGTCTACTCTGGCCTAAGTTACGTAGCAACTATTTTTTTATATGTAGCCTAAGGCTCGATGTACGACTACGAGTACAAAAAGTGTAACAAAACTAAGTGATAATACTTCAGAGTGTGTACGTGTTCCTTGTTGAGAGTTCACTGTGAAAGTAGCAGCGCTGAAAGACCAATTTTTTTCACTTGTATGGGCAAGCGCCCCAGCGTCACGAGTTTCCCCATACAAAAGTGAAAAAAATTTGCTTTTTCAGCGCTGCTACCTTCACAGTGAACTCTCTACAAGGAACACGTACACACCCTAAAGTATTATCACTTAGTTTTGTTACACCCTGTATAAGTCCGCGTTAACGAGCGGTTTGGCTACACCGTCGTCACATATTTCGTGAATTGTGATTGTTGCTCGCTCGTTCAAATATAACTACCTAAATCTATCCGAAGTGGATTTTATCTATTCAAAAACGATGCTGATCGGTTGACATTTTTTTACCCCCGACAAAGAAGAGGTGTGTTATAAGTTAAGCGTGTCAGTCTGTCTGCGTGTATATGTCTGTCCATCGCATCGTATCACCTAAACAGATGGACCGAATTAGGTCTAGTTTTCTTTGTTTGAATCCTAAAACGATCGAGAGTGTTCTTAGCAATTGATAATTATTATCATCAGGTTTTTAGTCTAATTAATTTATTATTTAGGTATTCTATTAAAAATAAATATCCGTTTATTATTATTTTTGTTATTTATTATTATAGAAGGTTTCCGTTATACAGCCTGGCTCTGTCGCACTGGACCGAGGTCGACGAGTTTTGTCTTCACTAATACTCACATTAATATTCCTACTAATTTTTATTATCTGTATTGATTTTGATTGGAATTTCGTATTTATCAAGAATTTTGGTAGCATCAAAGACAAACGTGTTGCAAGCTACATCATTTATCTATGTATCTTTTTCCTCTTTTACTTAATTATAATTGTGAATAATTATCTTTAATGCATTAGGTACGTTTTAGGCTCCGTTTTTCTATTTCTATCTTCCACAGTCCACTTTTTTTTTCTTTCTCTTTCTTTTTGTATCTATAATGAGATACACTTAACCTGTATGAAACTTAATAATAAACATAATTTTAAATCCTAATTGAATCTGTGATCAAAATAAAGAGTTAGAAAATTTTAAATTTAACATTTTATATAATGTTTAATTGTACTTCGATTCGCTAACATGGACTTATACTTATATAATGTGTTAGGTGACTGACTGTATAATAATCACGTTAAATGTCGATCCTTGATAGATCGAAACGCGACCTTGCGATCCTCGCCATAGTGGGCGAACGAACTTGGCGCACCTGCTCGCATGTGATTCAAGAGTATGTAATAGTTAATACTATTAGCATGTGATATGTCCTTATTGTTATTACATAAAAGGTCGTAGTCAAGGCAAACACTATACATTTTCCAATTATTAGAGACCGGTAAAATTAAGTACACACTAAATATTCATTAAACACTTTTTTTATGAAATAAGGGGGCAAACGAGCAAACGGGTCACCTGAGGGAAAGCAAGTACCGTCGCCCATGGACACTCGCAACATCACCAGAGCTGCAGGTTGTCGGCCTTTTAAGAGGGAATAGGGGAGGGTAAGAAAGGAAAAAGAGAAGGGTAGGGAAGGGAATAGGGTAGGGGATTATGCATCCGGTAAACTCACTCACTCGGCGAAACACAGCGCAAGCACAGTTGCATACTTTGTTGCGACTGTGGACTGTCATAATAGTAAGACCTTACTATCTAAATTTTTTTATATATAAAATAATAATATATTATTATATAAAATTAATATAATATGTAATTGAACTTTACTAGCATTCATAATATATGTGTAATTTTACTCTTATGTGAGAGTCTCTACTTTACTTACGTAAAGACTAGAGACCATGACTCTACTCACACTTGGATCTAAGAAACTACTTTTTCAAACCATAGACTATAAAGCAGGGGTTCCCAAACTTATTTTATGTTTAAGACTAAATTATGTTTTAGCGCCCCCATTGTTCCAATTTAAGATGCATCCAGATGAAAGAAATCACCCCCAGCCTCTACCAACGCCCCCATTTTTTTTTCAGGGTCTCACACCGCTCCCCTTTAGACCTTCAGCGCCCACAAGGGGGCGTTATCGCCCACTTTGGGAAAGGCTGCTATAAAGTATACACCGTGAAATTTAGTATATAGGGCGTTTCGGGGGCGATAAATCGATCTAGCTAGGAATATTTTTTAGAAAATGTCATTTTATTCGTGTTTTATCGAATACCGAGCAAAGCTCGGCCAAATAGCTAGTATTATTTATTGGCGCAAATCAATTTGATTTATAAAGCTCAGTATGAAGCTTTATCAATCAAATTGAATTGAAAATGACACATAATAATGTTAAATGTAGAGCTACACAACATTCCTCAAAATGACGTATCAATTTATTATTATTATCTATTAAACACTTATGTACATATTATGCATTAATTTGAGCATTTTAACATTTTCTCAACACGTTTCTAAGCTGTAAAAATTCCTTAAACGGCATCTTGCTCTACTCTTCAGTAAGCAAAGGAAAAACAATATACATAACATGTGGGTACATAATATGAAAACGAAATGCGTAATTTCGTTTACCAGTATCTGAGGTGACCTCCAAAGTCCATCGCACCACGTCCAAAACGCAAATATTGCTTTTGTAAACATAATATCGTCATGTGTTTTTGACCTTCGCGTCGTTGGTCCATTTGAGAAATATTTTTCGCTGCTGGACTAAGATTTTACTTCCCAAATGAGATGTAATGAAAAAGAAGCAATATGGAAATACTTTTAGAGAGCCCAAAACTGCAGTATCACATCACGTAAAACTTGACTCTGTGTTGCAAATGTGTTTTCAAGAAGAAGGTTGATGCAAAATTCCGTTAAGTACGGATATTTTGAGCAGAAAAAATATTGTTCTCTACAAAAATACTCTATACGGTCTAAAGACAACTATTTTTTGTTATAACGTCTTTAATATTATAAGTATTTGCATTATATTATATATAATATGTAACATATTACTAATTTCCGGAGAAATACCACGTCCTCACATGTACGTGGGAGACCCATGCTTCGGCACGAATGGGCCGGCTCGACCGGAGAAATACCACGTCCTCACAGAAAACCGGCGTCAAACAGCGCTTGCGCTGTGTTTCGCCGAGTGAGTGAGTTTACCGGAGGCCCAATCCCCTACCCTATTTCCTTCCATACCCTCCCCTATTCCCTTCCCTTCCCTTCCCTACCCTCTCATATTTCCCTATTCCCTATTAAAAAGCCGGCAACGCACCTGCAGCTCTTCTGATGCTGCGAGTGTCTATGGGCGACGGAAGTTGCTTTCCATCAGGTGACCCGTTTGCTCGTTTGCCCCCTTATATCATAAAAAAAAACTGTATTGTGTGATATAGTTTAAACATTTTATTTTACCTCAAAACTTTTAAAACATTTTCTTGTAGTGTTTATAAGAGCAAGAATCACGATTATTAACATTTCTCGCGTGCAATAATTATAATGTTGTGAAATATTCAACCTAAGGTTTTTGCCTCGGAATACCTCCAAAATTATTGAACGAGTTTGGACGTGGAATGCTGAATTTTTTTGCTTTTTTGTTGAAATACAGGTAAAGTTGCAAAAGTAATACAGTAATTTGTAACTGTTAAGAGTTTTTATTTATGAGATAACTTAAGAAAAAATTAAACTACTAAAATAAATTACAAAAAATCTTATAAAATTACAAAAACCTATCGCAAAATCCATACTAATATTATAAATGCGAAAGTGTATATCTGTTTGTTCTTCACGCCCAAACCCATGAACCGATTTGGATGAAAATTGGTATGCAGAATGGAAATAATTTGAGACTCGAGAAAGGATATAGGATAGTATTATCCCGGAAAAATGTACGATAATCAGTCGAAAAACAATTATTATTGTCGGCGCAACGGATTTGCTAGTGGGTAATAAAAACGTACAGAAATGCTGCCTACTCCGCTGCGGAACATTATAAAATGCGCGTATAATCTACAGCTTCATAATATTATGATTGTGTCAAAACAAAATTTCCATTAACTTCTCGAATCTTCATATTGCTAAACGATTTTAACCTTTACGCCGCCCTACAAAAGGCCCGAGCCCTCCGATCGTAGTTCGAAGGTCGAATTTTAAACTCTGCCCACAGTAACTTGCATTCTTGTCGATCGTTAAGTTGTTAATATTGACAACGTTAACAGATTAAGGTCGAAACAGGAAAACTGTTTGTCATTCGTTAATTTATGAGTCTGTTAGAAGATAACCAAGACTTACTTACTTACTACGATGGCTCAGCGACTCAAAGTGGATCTTGGCCTCCGACACGAGTTTGCGCCACTTGTCGCGGTCTTGCGCAGTTTCTTGCCACTCTGTGACTTGAAGATCGCGCAGGTCCGACTCCACGACATCTAGCCACCGGTACCGTGGACGGCCGACAGGTCGTCGCCCGATCGGACGTCCAAGAAACGCCATTTTAGTGGCGCGATCCTCCCCCATTCTTGCAACGTGACCGAGCCATCGAAGTCGCTGGGATTTTGTTACGCCAATAATATTGGGCTCGGCCATGAGGTCTTCAACTTCAGCGTTGGTTCGGATTCTAGTTCCTCCATCTTCTGTCTTCACCGGGCCCAAGATCTTGCGGAGGATTTTTCTTTCAGCTACCAGTAATTTATTCTCTTCATCGAGTGTAAGCGTCCAGGTCTCGCATCCGTACATAAGTATTGGCCTTATTACAGACTTGTAAATGGCGATCTTAATTTTTCTACTTCGGAGATTGGACACTAACACTCCGTGAAGTGCCGCGCTGCATCGTAAGGTGTTTTGGATGCGGGTGTTTATTTCCTCCTGTCTCGTGTTGGTGTCGGTAATGGTGTAGCCTTAGTATTTAAATTTGTCCGTCCCTTTATAAGAAATCCCTCTCACATTCAGGTCTTCTAGTTTTGTGCGCGTGTTTTTATAGCGTTTTTATAGCGTGTTATTATAGCGTATTCTGTTTTCTTGCGGTTTATATTTAGGCCTACCTTAATAATAATAATTTTATTTGCAAAATATGGTAAAATAAGATTTACAATTTGTCTCACATATTTTGGTCGATATTTTTTCGACGTGCAAACATTAAAATTAGAAATATGAACAATGGTCACAGGTCAGGATTCAAGTTGGTACTTTGATGGTGTCTCTTGTTGTTGTCCAAATATTATCTATATTTGTGTCCTCTACAGCTAAATCGTTAAATGTATTTTTTAATTGAATTTGAAATGTTTTCCTTGTGGCATCATTCTTAAGATTTTCTATATTTATTCCTAAGTTGTTGTGAGATTTTTTATATGTCGTAATTTTAGCTTTTATTTTAATACCCGCGCTGGGCCTACACAGCGTAGGGGGGCGTCCCCCGGGTGGCGGATGGGGGGAGGTCGGTAGCGCAGCCTAGCTAGCTACCCGGCTAAGTCATATTGACTCGCCGACCAACGTAGGATGCGGTCCTCCAGCATTTTGGGGGTTGTGCGGCGGGTTAACACCCCGCCCACGGAAAAATCACACGTTCGGAAACCGACTAAGAGAAATAAACGATCTGATCCAAATACCGATGACCCTTGGCGAAGAAATACGGACTTTCGATTGGCCTCATGGAATGTACGTTCTCTGTTTAGACCCGGTGCTATCTACCAAGTAAATAAAGAGATAAATAGATATGACGTAGGTATAGCAGCCCTCCAAGAAGTAAGATGGCCTGGTAAAGGTGAATGTAACATAGATAATTTATAAATGTAACATAGATATTTTTTAGCCTCAACTTTGTTTTACGGCGGCGGTGAATCTGGATGCCATACACGCGGCACGGGCTTTTTAGTTGCAAATAGGCTATTAGGGAACGTGATTCGTTTTGAAGTAATATCTGACAGAATCTCAACTCTTCGTATTAGAAGTAAATTCTTTAACATCTCTTTAATCAACGTGTACGCCCCTACCGAAGTAGCTGACGAGAACGAAAAGGATGAATTTTATGAACTCCTCGACTTAGTTTACGATCAGCTACCAAGGTATGATACAAAAATTATGTTGGGCGATTTTAACGCTAAGATTGGACGTGAGGTTATTTTTGCACCAACCATTGGGATGCATACCAAACACGAACAATCTAACGAGTAACGACAATGGCCTACGACTTATAAGTTTTGCAACATCCAAAAATATTGTTATAAAGAGCACTATGTTTCCACATAAAGATATATATAAGGGCACTTGGAAATCACCGGATGGAAAAACTGTCAACCAAATCGATTACGTCCTTATAGAAGGAAGACGCAAAAATACGATTCAAGATGTAAGATCCTACCGTGGCGCCAACTGTGATAGCGACCACTACATGGTGGGTATTAAAAATAAAAGAAGATAACCAAGAGGACACTTTTAATCATGTTTATGCAAAGGTGTATTAAAAATTCAATAATATGTATATTACCAGTAATCATAATGTTAAAAAATGTGATGTCCAGATATTACAGTTAATTGAAGTAAATGCTGAGTGTGAGAAGTAGCACCTTTCACAGTGAGGACTTTAACTAGATTTCGTATAACAATGAAAAAATATAACGCCCCTTGTGTCAAAAAAAGTAACTGACACATATTCAATAACTATAATATACTTTGATGTATTCTATAACAATGACAAATACTATAATGGAAGAGCCAATACAGAAGTAATCACTGAACAATTTTATACTAACTTAGGATGGGATTAGATGACGCAAATCATAATGCACACTGCCTGCCTTGTACTACTATGTGTTATTAAATATTATAATACTAGATGATGATTGACGTGGGAGAGCCATGCTTCCACGTCCTCACAGAAAACCGGCGTGAAACAGCGCTTCCGCTGTGTTTCGCCGAGTAAGTGAGTTTACCGGAGGCCCAATCCCCTACCCTTTTCCTTTCCCTACCCTCCCCTATTTCCTTCCGTACCCTCCCCTATTCCCTTCCGTACCCACCCCTATTCCCTTCCGTACCCTCCCCTATTCCCTTCCCCACCCTCCCCTATTACCCCTTAGAAGGCCGGCAACGCACCTGCAGCTCTTCTGATGCTGCGAGTGTCCATGGGCTACGGAAGTTGCTTGCCATCAGGTGACCCGTTTGCTCGTTTGCCCCCTTAATTCATAAAAAAATAAAAGATGACGGCCGTAACTCCGTTGCGCCAAAACTCGTTTATCGCGCGGGAACCGTACATTTGTCCGGAACAAAAAGTATCCTATGTCCTTTCCCGGGACTCAAAGTATTTCCATACCAAATTTCAGCAAAGTCGGTTCAGCGGTTTGGGCGTGAGGAGGTAACAGACAGATAGACAGACAGACATACACACTTTGGCATTTATAATATTAGTATGGACTATGGATAATTTGATTGCGGAGCTATTATTTTGTACATTGATAGAGAAAAGAGGCTTCCTATGTAATATTTATGGTTTTAGCACAATATACAACCTTTACTTCAGGATTTGAATTCCCACATCTTGTAGACTTTCTAAAACGACCTACTAAATAATCAACTCTAACTACACGATGTAGAGTTTAAAATTGCATAACTTAGCTTTAGATTGTTCGTTATATGTGTCTAAGTTATATTTATTGGCCTCTTCCTTCGAGTAACCTCGTTGATAATATCAGAACTTAATTGCAGCAAGATATCCCGTATTGCAATGCAGTAGAGTTCATTTTACCGTCTCCAAAGTGTTCAGGTTTCACATCATCCGGTTTCCTGGAGGCTTACTTATTTAGCATAAAGGCAGGGATCAGAATTGATGATGGAACAAGCTGAATGGTAGATGTATCTGCTATTTCCAATGCATTCAAAGGCAGCCATTATTGACGTATCAGTAAGTTGCTTATGCCTGATCGGAGGTTTTCCAGGAGTTTATCTATTCAAAAACGTTTACTTTACCATATTTATCTTAGCCAATCCCAAGCAATAGTGAGTAGATAAACTCCTGCAGAAAACCCTCAACCCTCCCTTCTTCATTTTTGTAATTTTTCATGATACGCTAGGAAATCATAATAATTTGTTGTTTCTTTGGTCTTAACTCTTAATTAAGAACTTACATAAAATTAATTTTAAAATAATAAAAAAAATCCCGACACAAAAAGCTTAACTACTCTTCAAAAAGTAAAAAATAATAAAATAAAATTAATCCTAAAGTACCTAAAAGTTCAAAATACGCGCTAAAAACATAACCCTCCTGGCAGTCGGGTAAAAAATACGTCGCGTCGCGTTGGATACTATTAGCAGAGTAGACAGAATGATACTGTTAGGTTAAGTTACTAATTAAATTGTTAGGTTTGGGCGGTCCCCCAACTCGAAGTATTTTTTTGAAATATAGGGTAGTACATCCTAAACTCTAAAGTCTAAAGTATAATCACTTAGTTTTGTTACACCCTGTACATAGTATATTTTTTTATGAAATAAGGGGGCAAACGAGCAAACGGGTCACCTGATGGAAAGCAACTTCCGTTGCCCATGGACACTCGCAGCATCAGAAGAGCTGCAGGTGCGTTGCCGGCCTTTTAGAGGGAATATTGTAATAGAGGAGGGTAGGGATGGGAAGGGAAGGGAATAGGGTAGGGGATTGGGCCTCCGGTAAACTCACTCACTCGGCGAAACACAGCTATTTCACGCCGGTTTTCTGTGAGAAGGTGGTATTTCTCCAGTCGAGCCGGCCCATTCGTGCCGAAGCACGGCTCTCCCACGTATAAATATGGCTTCGCTTCGTTGTTATAATGTGCGCTGCTGTCTCGTCAGTTCCCACGTGGCGTTGCGCCAGTCGCGACAGACTGGAGGTGATCAACATTCGCTCAACAATCGCGATAGGTGTTTCTAATCAGTTTCTGAGAAACAGGAAACGGTTTGAATTAGCGAGGTATTCGCGCTAGTTAGTACCTCCAGTTTTAGTTGCGACTTGCTAGTTACGATATAAGTTTTTGAACTGTACGATACGATGTTTTAGCCGCATGGATATATTGCAGTTTTATTTTTGGTTGTGAGTAACCAAAACTGCAATATGCTGTTGTGAGTAATATTAGTTTTTGTGTATTACGATACGATATCTGTTCCGATCCGGTTGGGTATAGATGGACTATTGTAGATTCGCAATAATCAAACATTAACTGCAGCTGTCTACTTGTTACTTATTTACTTTAAAACTGCTTTTATTTTTATATATTTTGTTTGACAAAAGATTCCGAGGACAAACATATTAGGAAATATCGGATTAGGGCATAAATTCTGTCTCTACTTTAGTAGAGCACCTAAGTAGGTATAAAGTGTTTTCTACGTTCTTTCTTTAACGAAATAGAAGTATTCCATGTAGTTCTACGGAACCCTAAAAAACTTATTTTATACAAACATGCCAACATTAGATATAAATATCCATAACATAATAATAACATCATAGTATAAAGTCGTAAAAGTCGTGTCGTGTAAACAAGTCGAAGACGGAAATTAAAATATAGGACGTAGGTGTTAGCTGGATCATAATTGATGAAGTATACATTTACTAATACACCGTGACGTGAATAAATAGACGTAGTCAAAACTTGTGATGAGGGATTAGTCCATGTAGAGATCACAATAGAGAAAACAATGTTGATAAATTAAAGATCTACCCACTTGGTAGATCAATGTCAAAACGAATTAGTCTTGAATATGAAGTTATAGAGGACAATAATATTATTCTAGTAAATCTGCGATGATAATGAGAATCCCCAAGCCATATCTGGTTCAAGAAGACCTTTACATGGGCAAACTTCGGCATTAATGGGTTGGTGTGACCTGAAATACTAAAACCATCAGAGAAATTGGTTCATATGTCCACCATCTACGTAAGCGTAATGTCAAGCCCAGCTGGATTCACGATTAATATGAAGTTGATAGAAGCCGACCAAATTACGTTCCTTCGTAGGTCAGCTATCTATCCATACATCTATACTAATATTATAAATTGCGAAAGTGTCCTTTCTGTTACCTCTTTACGCCCAAACCGCTGAACCGATTTTTCTGGGTATGGAGATACTTTGAGTCTCGGGAAAGGATATTTTATCTTGGAATAATGTAAAACGTATAGACATCTAGTTATAAATAAATTTCATTAATAGTACGAGGTGAAGTCATGAAATCTTTTTTTCATAAGGAAAAATTATTTTCAGTAAAGGTATCACCATTGGAGGTGATGATAATACTGACTACTGACACACCCAAAGGCAGTCAATCTGGTACTACCTAGGTATAGGCAGAATTTCATACCAGTTTTTACATAACCATAAAATCTGAAACTCGTCTTTGTATGTCTTACATAAACGTATTTAATTGCTCAGTTTTTGTCCATCATAAAACTCGACCCGGAATATCAAATCATTGTAAATATCAAATAATCTTTTCGCTTCTGTTGGCGTCATACTATTTCATAGAAATCGGCAGACGATATTAAAATTCGGGTTAGGTATTTGAGTTTAGAAATTGTGTATTCCATAAAATTTCAAATCGATTTCGTCCAAAATTAATACTTGGAAGATAGTTCAATACTAACTTGTGTATCTGTGTGTGTGGATGCGAAAAAAGTCTCAATTTTTTCCGCATCTACAGTCCACACACAGATAAATAATTTTCCAGGTTTTTTTCACTGTATCTTCAGTGCTATTAATCGAAGTGTGATATTAGATAGCTTAAGTAAAGCCTTTCTGGTAATCCAATGAATGCAATTAAATTCAATTTACTAAAGACCTTAACGGTAAACAGTGGGACAGTGAGCATTGTTGGTGGTGGGACAGTATTACAATGGCTGGCATTGGCGATGCCTTGACCCGTCTCATGGGACTGCGAGTGCTGGTCGTTAGTATTGTCAGCATCATCTTGTTTAAGTGATGGTTAATCATCATTAATATTGTCAATATCATCGTTATCAATAATTGTACTTAGATGTATACTTGTGTATGTAAGTTAATCATCATCACTGTGAATACCAACATCATCATTACCGTACGCATAACTTCATCACTATTGTCTGTATCGTTATTAAGTTTGTATTCTTTTTTTTTTTTTTATGAAATAAGGGGGCAAACGAGCAAACGGGTCACCTGATGGAAAGCAACTTCCGTCGCCCATGGACACTCGCAGCATCAGTAGAGCTACAAGTGCGTTGCCGGCCTTTTAAGAGGGAATAGGGTAATAGGGGAGGGTAGGAAAGGGAATAGGGGATAGTAGGGAAGGGAATAGGGTAGGGGATTGGGCCTCCGGTAAACTCACTCACTCGGCGAAACACAGCGCAAGCGCTGTTTCACGCCGGTTTTCTGTGAGAACGTGGTATTTCTCCGGTCGAGCCGGCCCATTCGTGCCGAAGCATGGCTCTCCCACGTATTCATTATTTAATGAGGACAATCAGTCCTCATAACTTTCGTTATTATAATCCTAATGATTATAATCATTATTTGCTCCAAGCCCCTAGTTTTGTTTGTTTCGTCACTCTTACAGTATAACGATTAGTAACTACGGCCAATAATCCTATAATGAAATACGAATGTAATACGAAACCTGATTAAGACGAAAATTACTAAAATATTCGATAATTAAAGATTAATTTCATTATCGCGGCCCGTGATCCGTTACGCGTGTAATTTCCGATCGAATCTGTGACATAACCCAACGTAATAAGGTCCAAAGTGGGTTGACACGAATTGCGAAAGCATAAACCATCGTTGCACGCAATTAGATGTGCGCGGGCTCCTTTCCCGACTTTCTCGCGCTGCACGCGTGACGTTGACAGAACTGTATCCGTCCTTGTCTTTTGTTTGTTATTAATATCGTCGTCTCAAGTTCGAATGAGACGATCATTGATTGCTGTTGCAATTAAAATTTCATTAACAATTAGTTCAATGCACACCAGAGGAATTCGTTGATTGCTTTAGTCATTTCAGATAATATGTGTTGTTACATGATTTACAATATGGCTTTTAACATTCCTTTTTTTTTCCCGCCCAAACCACTGGACCGACCGGGCTGAAATTTGGCATGCAGATGGTATGACGTAGGCTGCATCCGCTAAGAAAGGATTTTGATCAATTCTACCTCCAAGGGGTTAAAATAGGGGATGAAAGTTTGTATATAATAATTAATAATACTTTTTAACGCGAGCGAAGACGCGGGCAAAAACTCGTATTATATAATTTGTCAATCAAAGCTTCCAATAATTATTTGTTTGGACTAATTTAATTATTAGATATTAATTATCTGTCTCTTTGTACTTGTACAGACCTTTACTTACGTATGTACTTATAAACAAATCGACGGATTTAAATTTGGTTTTTAAATATATATTCCTTCACTGGTGTTCTTTTTTGGAATTTACCTCAAATCTGCTTAGACTACAAATCAAACTTTAAATAAAATCCACGCAGAATTTAGTCATAGCTAAAATCTAGCGATTTGATAAACATACATAGTTGAATTTCTGAGAAGTACGTTAGTTGTTAGTGTAGATACACTATCTTAGAAGCACATGTCAACCATATGACTATGATAATAAGGTCCAAAAGTGCTACACCACTTATGACTCCGACTGTACATGATTAATGCTGGTGTCGCAAACATCACGTCTTCAAATATAGTCACGACTGTGCGATAAGGCATGCTGTGTACGTGGCCAAGTGCGAACCTGTTATTACCTATTAATTGCCGAGGTTTTATTTTAAGCATCATCGCAACATAGTTTTGGCAGCAAAATTTGCAAATCGTGCGGCAGCCATTTTTCTCGTGATAAAAACTACTGTATGCTTTGCTGGGTCTCAGATTTTTTCATACCTACTTAATTTCACAAAAAAATTAGCGGTTTTAGCGTAAATGGGTAACAGTAAGTCGAGACAGACTGACATACAAAGATACACTTTTGCTGCACTTATTTAAAATAGTTTCAGTAAAATAGTGAAAAAAAACTTCAGCGTATTAACTCAATATTGTCATATCAGTACAATTTGAAGACAGTATAGTAGGTACCTACTTGTGAGAAAAATGTTTTTGTAATAATGTTTTAGTTCGTTAGTAATTAAAAAAATAGACTTTTCGTGAGACTTTGTAGGTTATATACTCTATAGGCTAGGCTAAGACTCCATAATTCACGCTCTACTTACAAATGGCACATCAAAGCCAAGTAGGACTTGGCATTAAACATTCGGCAAAACCCGTATGTTTTGTGTGTTGTATACAAAAGTGAGACCTACTGACCTTTTCACTAAATCACTGTGTCCTAGTGCTCTCGATGCACTAGGTGAACTGACTTAATACCTAACTGTGAAAGGAGGAAAATGTATTTTTTTGTCTTTATAATAATAATAATAATATCTATGGACGCTTCACACCACGTCAGTCTGGCCCCGTGCTAAGTACCTAAAGGACTTGTGTTACAGGTACCAGACAACGGAAATATATTTAATACTTTTATACTATACTTAATATATTTAAGATTTTTATTATATGATACACATATTTAATACACATCCAGACCCGGGAACATTGAAAACTTTTTGTTCCGTCGGCGGGATTCGAACCCGCGACCCCCGGCTTGAGCTACCAACGCGCTCACCACTGAGCCACAGAGGTTATATGTGATGTGACTTCTCTGTGTTTTGTTGGTAGAGCAGAATGCCCGTCCTTTGTTTATGAAAAATACTTTTGTTTTTCGCCGGTTTTGGAAGATTACATCATCAACATCTTCCTTTGCTTAAAAATATTATTTCTCCACACCTGTTTTGTTAAACCAGAATATTCATCCTTCCTAGCTAAAAAATCCTCTTTTCCTCCTGTTTTTTGTCTGAAATTTTCTATATACTTACATCAAAGATGAATGAATCATTTGGAAATTTCTCATTAATCAACAGAATTTATCTTATCATTTTTACTGCCTTTTAATGTGAACATTACGTAAATTTTTTTATGATTTTATGCTAAAAACTTGCTAAAATGTATATTCAGCTTACTTTTGCTTTCCAAACTGAATACTAAATGCAAACGTTATGTTAATATTGTCGTTAGATAAGTGCTAAAATAACTTTATTAATTTCTTAAAAGCGAAAGTTTTATAATAATTTATGTTTTTATTTTATGTCATTTTGAGTGTCTGCTAATGCACATGCTGGTTGATAATCGGTCAGAATATGTATGGCGACTTGCCAACCTCCTTTAAAAAACAAAAACTGCAGGCAATCTTTAACTAAGTAATGTAAGTATTATAGTTCACTTACCATTAGATACTCAATAAACTCTTTAATCCAGATATTATTTAAGCTTAATATAACGTAACGACATTTGCGTCGGACTTTCACCAGTGAAAGTAACCGGGCTAACTTGTCCTACAAGTTTAACTCGCGACTCGGCGCAGACCGGCCTCAGATCGCCGTAGCTTGCGACCGCTAATAAAAATGTAGCAGGGTTTTGAATGCAAAATACCAATATTCCCAACCAAATAAATAGTATTGGTTACGAGTACTAATCTGGGTGTAGAATTTGTTGGATATTGCTTAAAGGACCCATTGCATAAAACATATTATTATAAGTCGCTTGCCGCTGCCTGTCCCTGTAGCTTTAAAACTGCGCAACGAATTTTAGGGCGTTTTTTAATAGATAGAGTGAATCAAAGGAAACCGGAAAGGTTTTTTTTTAAATGAAATAAGGTGGCAAACGAGCAAACGGGGCACCTGATGGAAAGCAACTTCCGTCGCCCATGGACACTCGCAGCATCAGAAGAGCTGCAGGTGCGTTGCCGGCCTTTTAAGAGGGAATAGGGTAATAGGGGAGGGTAGGGATGGGAAGGGAAGGGATTTGGGGAGGGTAGGGAAGGGAAGGAAGGGTAGGGGTTTGGGCCTCCGGTAAACTCACTCACTCGGCGAAACGCAGCGCAAGCGCTGTTTCACGCCGGTTTTCTGCGAGAACGTGGTATTTCTCCGGTCGAGCCGGCCCATTCGTGCCGAAGCATGGCTCTCCTACGTCTAAAAACAAAGTTTGCAAGTTTAGTTACAAATAGAAAGAAGTCGCTGGCGGTCGTGGTAAAAGTGGCCCGTCTGCGTAGCTCGCAGTTAAAAAGACCAGTTAATTGAGTTAACCCGGACGCCGGCGCAGGATGTTAGGAATTGTTATGATTGACGTAACCTCTAGTTTTTCTGAGTTTCCAATATTTCGAGGTTATGTTTACGTTTTTTTTTTATGTGTAGTAACGTTCATAGACCTGAGTATTACGTAAGTTACTTAGTCGAGGTTTTTAATATAAAGTTGTTAATACTATGTTTTCTAATAATATCTCTATATTTTCTAATAGTAAGTTTGTACTGTCTAAGTACTGTTCATTTCGATCATTCGATTTTTTGACCGACTTCCAAAGAGGAGGAGGTAATACGTACCGTACGGTTTGGCTGTGTGTACCTTTTTTGATAACAAGAAAATTAAATCCCCTTTATATAATTTATATAAACTGTTTAAAACTTTTATCTACGCATATTTTTTGTTTACATTAAGTTGATAATCGTATTGTCCATGACTGCATCGTGTCTGTGGAGTGTGGGGTCAAAGTATGGAAAACACGGAAACAACAATTTCACATGGGCGCGGAATGCCGTCAATGCCAGCGGGTTGACCGCTCGTTTTGATGGAAATTAATCGTACCCGGCAGTGCACAATTGCGCACACACAAGGACGACTTAGCCCTGCAATATTTGTAAGTAGCCACCATAAATTATAACTACTAGTAGTAGTAACTGAACCGAGTTTTTCAATACGGCTCAACTTAACATTTTTAAAACGTTTAGTTTAAAACGTTTAAAAACTTAACGTTTTTAAAACGTGTTTTAAAACGTTACATTTTTAAACGTGAATTTTCGTAGTAATTCTTTGACTTCAGCCAAAAATCTTCGGAAAACTATTCTTTTTAAATCAATTAATTAGCAATTCTTAAATCTTGAATAAAATATGTCGTTTGTTTTTTTATAGTCTTTGTTTTTTTATAGTCAGAAAATATCTTACACATCACTTTCTGTCGGTTGCTTTCTGTCCATCGAATTCGGTCCAGTCGTCCTGAAGCCAATGCAAAGACTGTTAGGAAACAAACGACAAACATTATTTAAGATTTAAGAATTGTTAATTTAATTAAATTTTTTTACAAAATAGTTTTAGTACAGTCTCTATATTTGAATTAATAAGTAAAGAACATTGTCTCAAACTTATAATCAGATTACAATGATGCATCGCTAGAGATGAACGTTTAAATATCATCCACTGCGCAGTGTATAGAGTAACTAGCTCTGTAGAGATTTAGGTCAAGATAGAACGTAGAGCTGACATAGATAAATAATAAGCTAAAATGGCTCTCAATAGAAAATATTGTTAATTTGTAGTAACTAAAGGGTCATGTTTGTGCAATGTGCTACTTTGAAATCTTGATCTGATTTATTTGAAATCTTTATCTATATTATTTTTCTGAATCTCTAATGTTCTGGATTTTGAAATTTGGTTATTATTATCATTACAAACAAATATGGAAGCCGCTTAAGTATAGCAACAGCAGCTGAAGCACAGAATACATATGGCTGAAGGGAAAAATTACATGTTTTATGAGTATTATGTGTAATATTATATTGCAGTATGTGCTATAACGCTGGTGTACAATGCACTAGCATTATTCTTATTGTCATCAAGATAAATTGTATTTATTTATTTAATAACGAGTGGCAACCCTAATGTATGTCATTGAAGGCTTTGTATGTCGCATGTATGTGGCGTGTTCGCGGTGTGCCTGCATTCATCATAACTCGAAACTTCACGTCACGAACTTAGAAAGTTGGACTTTCGAGTGTGGGATTGGGTATCCGGGTCCTTTAAAACGAAACCTTTAAAAGGACTGATGAAAGTTTGTTCGGATATTTTGGAGCATTTCTTACTTAACAACGTGACGTAAATCAACTAAACAAACTTAAAAACGGGTCTCGTAAACCTAAGAAATCATCAGATAATAACCAATAACCAAATGTTATTAAAACGAAACCTTCGAAACATCACAAATGACAATCGTAGGCCAATGCACAATAATAATCATTGAACTTTTCTCAGTTATGGGCTCAAGAGTCAAGATGCCTGAAATAAACGATGTTATCACGCTAGACTTCAGCACCAGCATAGTAAGTAAATAAAAAGCTTTGTACTACACTTGAATACGTTTCTGTCAATATTCTGATATGACATATTGTGATCTCGGGTTTTGGTCGGATTATTTACTGCATTATTTACTGTATGTGCCAGTAGCGCACCATGGTCCGATCTTTGCGTACTTAATATTCCCAATTTAATAAATTTTTTCACTATTAAAATTACTTTCATTTAGCATCTTAGTAAATTTTTATTTTTTATTTCATAATTATTCTATTACACATACTTACTTTTATTTAGCATCCGACTTAGTTATTTTTTTATTTATTTAATAAGTATCCTATTTAGTAGGTATATTATTGACCTCAATCTACACCTAATCAGTGATCAGGTTTGTGCATAACCTGATCTCCCCTCTCTTAAAGGTTAATGAGTCAAAAAGGCCGCCTGTAAGAAAATAATACTCACAATTAGTCAAATGTTGTAAAATGATAAACATTTAAAGCTGGCGCCTACGAATCGATTTTGTAATCTGCCTACACAAACTAAACATGTGGAAAACGTGTAAAAATCGAATAATGAAGAATGATTATTCTGGTATTATTATCAGCTCAAAGACAAGAGACAAATGAGGTTACCACAGAATATATAATATTAGTTGACGTTACCACTTACAATTATGAGCTCTATGTAACTTACGAATTTTCGTATATTTTATAATATAAAATAATCGATTATGAAAACATATAAATACGAGAGCAAAGATTGAAAAATAAATAATACTATTCTAATACTATATTATGTTACTTATCACTCTTATCAGCATCTTTGAGGTAACAGTATATTTTACTCTCAATAAAATCTGTCCTTTGTAAAGGACATGATACTATTCGTTATAAACAAAGTTTCAAATTTTATAATAATAAATTCACTGGTTTAATAGTGTACAGGTAACAGTAAACATACATACTTCATATTATGCATACAATTATCTTATACTAGATGACGCCCGCAACTCCGTTGCGCCTAAACTCGTTTATCGCGTGGGAACCGTACATTTTCCCGGGTCAAAAAGTATCCTATATCCTTTCTCGAGACTCAAAGTATCTCCATGCCAAATTTCAGCAAAATCGGTTCAGCGGTTCGAGCGTGAAGAGGTAACAGACAGACAGACACATTTTCGCATTTATAATATTAGTATGGATTATTATTGATAAAATCACAGACCAAACAAATCGTGATTATCACGATTATTTTAGCCGGAAAAATATCTTAATTTTAATACAAGTAAAGGTTAACCGAAGATTTAACTGACGGTTCAAGGTGTTGAGTTAATTAATAATTATTAAGTTAATTAGGTAATTATTGTACGTCCGTGTATCGTTACTGTATCCGGTTGTATTCGATGGTTTAGTTTTGATACAGCTTCGATCGAGTCCGGATAGTATAAAACAAGCAAATAGTCTTCTTATAGGACGGTTATTATTATCAGAATTTTGAACTTTGAACAAGCTTTGACAATTATTGATGTTGGATTAAAATAATAATTATTTTAATCCAACTATGATAATTCCATCACACTCATACTGTTTATGTTTCTAAATGCCGAATTCCAATAATCTCCACAAGGTTTATTTAGAGGTAAACAGAAGTATGATACTTAGGTATTATCCTAATGCTTTCTTAAAACACCTTAGTTCATTATGTTGCAAGGTAAATAACCTCATGTCCACAAAATCAGACAAGAATTAACTTTAATATAATATTGTGTAGTACAATAATATAATTTCAACAAATAATAATAAAACATTATGTTCAGTTTGTTGCAATATATTTAAAGCTACTATGTCAAAATTGCATTCAAAGTTTCGCTCCGCGCATTTTTGACTGTCCTGTAAAATTTTCGTTTTGGCAGTTAATGTTGTATACCCCTGAGGTACAGAATTACACACGAGTCAGCAGTTTGCTACCTAAACCTAATATTAAAAGCAAACTTTTAAAATCATGTAAAATAAAATAAAAAATCGTTTAACGCCAGGAATCGTGCATTTTTCTGGGATTTAAAAGTATCCTATATTCCCGAGAGTCAAAATATCTCCATGCCTGCAAATTTCGGCAAAATTGGTTTAGTGATTTGGGCGTGAAGAGACAACAGAGAGTCATACAGTAAAAGAAAGACAGACACACTTTCGCATTTATAATATTAGTAAAGTACCCATAGCATATATATATATATATATATATATATATATATATATATATATATATATATATATATATATATATATATATATATATATATATATATATATATATATATATATTTAAAACTATGACATATTCGCTGGACTTCGATTAAAATTGTCAGAATCCAATTTTGAAATCTTTATTCTAAATATTTAAAAATAAATTATATCAGCCAGCGCGAGGCACATTCCGTTCATAATCCTAGTGAAACCCGACGAATTTGACAGATATTGAAACCTGTCCGTTTCTTTGCAGTCGAACTACTGGTAGTTATGTCTATTTTGATGGAAGTATGGACAAGGTATATGTTATTAAAAATTAAAATTGAATCAGAAGTTAAGGCCCCACGATTAACAAACACATACAGAGTCGGATATTATACTGTTTTTGTTAGCTGTTTATTTTTTGCTCTACGTAAAGATAGATGGCTGTTGATAACAAAACATAAGAATAGGCTTATGTAAGCCTCATGTTACTTGAATTCAACATGTTTTTATGTTAAAAAGTTGTTGATAGACATAGAAAAATATGTGTTTTCGCACCAACAACATGTTTATTTATATTGGCTGAAACGTTATTATGTAAAAAGTAGATCTACACAAACTTTTGCCGTTATTTTATATAGCTTATTAATATAATCTGTAAAATTATAGAACTATAATATGCTTAGGCTATAGTATACCTACTATCAGTAATTCTACCGCATGCGACACGGTCAGTGACTTCTCAACGGAAGTGCACCGGGAGCAGCACACATCATCAGTATAATGTCAGCCTGACCTTTCCCTGGAGGCGGAAGGTCGAGATGCATCGACCTGAAACATCATCAGCCTATCAACTATCCCCCATCTTGGGCAGCCTTTACCTTTCTTCAAAATATAGTAAGAGTTTATGGGTGTAAGATACTTTCAAATTCTTTTGAAATTTCAGATTCTTTTGAACGATTCAAAATATTTAACGAGTTTGATTAATTTATGTTTCGCTGTATAAGTGAGTTAACCTAAGACTGAAGTGAATATTAAGAAATAGGAACACAACTCACAAAAACACAAGAGTTACGCGTTTTCTTAAGCACTTGTTTTTTTTATAAAATAAGGGTTCAAACGAACAAACGGGTCACTTGATGGAAAGTAACTACCGTCGCCCATGGACACTAGCAACATCAGAAGAGCTGCAGGTGCGTTGTCTTTTATGCTCTTTTCTTGCATTATACTCTTCTCTTGAAGGTTTGTGGGTCGTATTGGTCCGAAAATACATGCGACATTGACAGTTTGTTTAAGTTATTTTCAAAAATATTTTGTCATTCCAGTTATAAATCAGTGCTGAATCCGCCGCATTCACAACTCATATAGCTTCCTAATTTTTTGTTAATCATCTTCATATTAATAAAGTTCACTTTTGTCCACCTTGTATGACGTACATTAAAAATCATCAGAACTCAATCACACACTCCGTATGCACAACTCACGTCGCTTCCTAATTTTTTGTTAATCATCATAATATTAATAAAGTTCACCTTGTATGACGTCTATAAGTTGTAACAGCTACAGCTAAAGCTATTAGCTCGTGTCCCACACAAACGTTTATTCAGCCATCAATCAATATTCTCAATGGGTTTAATTAGCCGATTAAAAGATCGTGACGTCCTACAGTACATACAAAGATTAATTGAGTTGATTTGATACGAAAATATTGTATGTAAATGCTGTACAATTTTTAAATTTTATGATAGTTACTTATGAATTAGGTTTAAGCATAACTTGATGTAACCATGGTATAATCTATACATCTATACATATAAATAAAATTAGAGTGTCTGTTTGTAATATTGAAAGAACCGTTTTTTACACATGCATAATAATGTTTATAGGGTACAGATACCAAAACAACATTTTTTACAATTTTTGTCTGTATGTCTGTCTGTCTGTCTGTTTGTTCCGGCTAATCTCTGAAACGGCTGGAGCTATTTTGACAGGACTTTTTTAGGCACGTAGCTGATGTAGTAAGGAATAACTTAGGCTACTTTTTAACCGACTTCCGATCCGATTCCGGTATATTTAACTTTTTTATAATGGTTCGCGGACATCCCGGCATTTGTGGACCGATTTCCAAAATCCTTTTGTTGTTGAATGAGATGTAGCCCAAATTTGATAACATGATCACAAAAATGGTGATCTGATGATGCAACCCATCAGAAATCGATGGGACTCCTTGAAATTTATATGGAAACACATAATAATTTTACGCTTTTCTGAAGGATTTTAAGCTTAAACTACCAAAAAATAAGAATTTGCGCCGAAGTATACCCTGGTTCCGAAGGTGCTGTACAGAACTCTTGAATCCTTATACCTCTAGCTACGGCATACCTGTTCGGCAATTTCGGCGTTGTTTCAACAACTAAAAGCATACTTAAATGTCAATGTGTCAATTTAAATATCATTACTTTTTTATCATTACTATAATTAGGCCGTGTATCATCACGTTACATTAGGTATTATAAAAACTCTTGTCTTTGATTATATTATTGATTAACCGTTTTTTACTGATTTTCAAAACTGTTTTGTAGCTGTATATGTCGTATATATAACCTGAATTTGGTACAATGCTTACGAAAGTGGTGATATGATAATGGGGCACAAATAGACGCGTCAACTATTTCTGTAGGTATTCGATCTTCATAATTTTTAAGTCGGTAGCAGCTAACTTCAGCGTAATTTCAATATAAAAAAAAATGTAAGCATAGCTCCTTCACCTTTAAGGATAGACATAATATTCTAAGGCGAGCTTTTTTTGTAGATCTAGAAAAGGAACATATTTCCGCCATACGTTCTTTTATTATTACATATGTCTCATATCATAATTCATAGGGCTTAATTTTTTCCGACAACTGGTTACTCAAATGCACACAGAAACTAAACAAATTAAATATGCCTGAACCTACCGAAAAATCATTATTTCGATTGAAAAGAGCATGAAAATCCGTGCAGTGGTTTTTAATTATAAGTATACCACGATCAGACAATGTCTGTATGTCATACAGACAGACAAAACTAAGGATTTTGTTTTATAGCATGTACTTAGTGATTAAACTGATTAATAAAATTTAAATACGTATTTTGTAATCACATTGACGGCAAAAGGCCAAATTAAGGCATTTGTTGTATGGGAGCCTCCTTCAAACACTTTCTTTAAGTATTTTGTCTTTAGTGTTTGTTGCTGTAACGGCAATAGAAAAACGATTAGTTATGTCAACTATCTAGCTAGCGTGGTTCTTGAGATACAGTCTGGAGACGGACAGACAGACAATCTTCAAAGTCTTTGTAATAAATTCCCGTTTGGGTAAGGAACCTTAAAAAGGGAAAATTTATTCTTTTTCACTAGCTGTAGCCCGCGACTTCATCCGCGTTAGGAAAATGTGATAACAAAGATAATAATAAGTATAAGTAAATAATAGATATTATAATATACTCAATAATAGGTTTTCTATGAATCATGATCTAGCTACTCTATTAACGTCCATAAGAACAATTTTTGTAATGTGTATTTTCAATTGTTACAGGTAAATCAATTTTGCAACAATGCGAAGCAATCTCCATATCTTGAAATCTCATTCACACCCCAATAAAATCCTTCGTAGAGGTAAACTAGTTATTAAGTTAGTTTTAATGCAAATGTTCGCCCAAAATGGATGGAATTTTGTATGATGAAAAGTATCCTTAGATGTTCTTTCTCGGGATTTTAAGCATATTCTTCATATTAAATTACAGAAAAATCGGTTCAGCGGTTTGGGCGTAAAGAGGTAGCAGACATACACGTTTTCGTATTTATAATATTAGTATGTAATTATGTACACCAGTGGTCCCCAAACATGTTTAGATCTTGGTGTCGCGGGCCGCAACAAAAAATTTCTAGAGTTAAAAATAACGTTCTTCAAAATATTACGATTTAAAAGTAGAAAAAAAATTCACGACTTTAACGACGACTTTACATTATTTTGCCGGTGGGCGTGAATTTCAATTTTTTAAACATCACGCGGGCCACAGATAAAGTCCCGTCGGGCCGCGGGTTGGCGATAGCTGATCTAGACGCAGCCACCACGCCGGCCCAAATCTTGATATTCTGACTTCTGAAGAGCAGCTTCTTTCGCTAGTTATCTAACTGATCAACTAGCTATGTAATAGTAACTGTTATAACTTTTTTACTAAAGTGTGTCAAAACGTAACACGTAATGGTTTTCCTCTTTCAGTCAAGACGAATCTGTGTGTCTAAACTGATCGAGCGTATTATTAGAACGAGTTGTTAGTCATTACTGGCTAAATAACCTGTGATTTGCTTAACGATTGACTACTGACTATTGAGTTTACCCCGTTTAATATATTTTTAACCGACGACCAAAAAGGAGAAGGTTCTATGTTCATTTGTTGATATTTTGTTTCTAAAGAAAAAATTACCTGATGGCAGTCATAAGATTCTTCCAATTCAATTCGATACATTTTTCTCCATTTAATATTTTTAAGGTTTTATACTGCAAATTTTTTTAATTTTGTTAGGTTGACGAAATTAGAAGTCACAATTATGATTGTCACTTGTTATAAAGCTCAGTATAGGCGGCTATAATGCTACCAATTTTAACGTCACATGGCAATTATTTTGCCATGCCATGTCTATTATACGGCTACAGCAATACATAATGATAGATAATTCGAGTTATTCTGCTTCGCAACCCACACCTCACAATAAATGCGTAACGCACCTTTCTTACGCGCACGTTCTTGCATATTATGCTAATATAGACTTCAGCGGTACACAACCTCTGTTTTATACGGACACAAACACGTTTTAGTCTTAGTATCGCGGGCCGCAACCAAGATTATTTAGAGAAAAAAATAACGATACTCAAAATCAGCGATTTAATAGTGGAAAAAACAAAGTAGGTACTAGGTAGTTATGATAGAATTAAAAATTCCGAATAAACAAATTCAAAACAAGTTAGTAGATATAACCAGCAAACAGAACGACACCCATTTATGCAGAAAAGGATACCTTCCTGACTTCTCTTTCTGGTAACACTCACTGGAATGCACCGTGGCTATTTACCTACATTTTTTTCTGCACGTGCGTCTTCTCATTGCTGGTGGGCACAACATTTAAAATGCTTTACAATTATTTTTCATTTCATTGGCCCACTTTAAAGCCGCGTTGTAGAGGGCCGCATACAGCCCGCAGGCCGCAGGTTGAGCATAGCTGCTCTACTTGCAATACAATCATGCAATATCACTTGAAAAGCGACAAGGTAGCAACTTTTATTCATTAAAAGTAGTTCTAATAAGTGGGTACTAGGCGAGACCAAGTTATCAAAGTAGACAGTTCGAATATGTTCGTGTGTAACTTATTAGCAAGCAAACTTGTGACGAAAATGCCGTACTGTCGTATACTTCGTCATCAACTTGACTATTCTCTATATTTTAATAATATAATAACTAGCTATTTGACCGAGCTTTGCTCGGTTTTTGATAAAACACGAATAAAATGACATTTTCTAAAAACGATTCCTAGCTAGATCGATTTATCGCCCCCGAAACCCCCTATATACTAAATTTCATGAAAATCGTTGGAGCCGATTCCGAGATTCCAATTATAAATATATTATAATTATATACAAGAATTGCTCGTTTATATATTAGATATAAGATATGTATAGTACGGGAGCCCAGAACAATTTTTTTGTAATTAAGTACTTACTATCAAGCAAAATTTTTGTGAGTAGCTTCATTTTGGTAAGATGCGATGATTTCTCATCGCATCTTACCAAAATGAAGCTACTCAAACTACATCAAAAATCTCGAAAGTGGTAGCTAACAGAGATAGGAAGGATTTCATACTTTGAATTGATGATCCTAAAATATGTAAGTACTGTTTGGTATCCTTTCAACAAAAAATAAATCAATTTTCAGTTTTACGTTGCTCTAGATGTAGAGAGTGCTTAGTAAGGCTTTAAAAGTTTCGATGCTACTAATTTTAATTTTATTATTTTTACCAATTAAAAGCTTAAAATAACTACTTATATGAACATATAAGTCACGTTAATTTTGTTGAAGTACAATTTTGTTTTACATTAAATCCATATTAATTGAAATGTAGCGGATTTATTTATTTCCAAATTAAATCTACTCTAATCTTTTTTTTATTTTTTTTTTATGAAATAAGGGGGCAAACGAGCAAACGGGTCACCTGATGGAAAGCAACTTCCGTCACCCATGGACACTCGCAGGTTCAGAAGAGCTGCAGGTGCGTTGCCGGCCTTTTAAGAGGGAATAGGATAATAGGGGAGAGTAGGGATGGGAAGGGAAGGGAATAGGGGAGGGTAGGTAAGGGAATAGGGTAGGGGATTGGGCCTCCGGTAAACTCACTCACTCGGCGAAACACAGCGCAAGCGCTGTTTCACGCCGGTTTTCTGTGAGAACATGGTATTTCTCCGGTCGAGCCGACTAATGGGCCGGATTCGTGCCGAAGCATGGCTCTCCCACGTATAAAAATCTGATCTAAAATTAGTACAAAACTATCTAAAGTCTACTATATTGGTAAGTATCAAGCCATAACCAGCGTAGGGTCGCGTCGTAAAAACCTATATTGCTATTGCTCTTGTATTTGCGCTACGTCGCGCGACGCGCAGATGCATTGAGAAATGCATTTTTACCGGATTGACAGATTTCAACTGCGTGCAGCGTGAGACGTCTGTCAAATCCATACAAATTTAGAAATTCATCTACGCGCGCGTTGCGGTCTGAATTTACCTTTAGATAAAACCACTTAAGTCATGTCCAAGCCTCAACATTTCCGTTTGGCACGTACCCCATTGCGATTACCCATCTCTTACATCACCAATTACAAGACGTGAAATTGTACAGATCTCTCATCTCGACTCACTCCCATTAAATTAGCCACGCCCAAGTGGCGTAAGATGGGCTAGGGCTGAGGATAGTACAGTTCAGTGCTATAAAAGCAGAAGAAGGTACTTTAGATAGGTGAAGCATGATTTCATCTCTCTAATAATTTTAGGAAAAACCGATAGACAATTATGGACGTATCGCTTGCTGCTAGTAGACTTACGTACAGTATACTGTCCTTATTCCTAACTAACATTTTTGAAACTCTTAATATTTTTGATTAGTCTATAAAAATATAATAAAAACGATGTAATATTTACTTTAGATATTAAATATACACACTTTAGATAACATTTTAAATATTAGATGCAGATATTATCGTTATAGAATGTAGATTATATACTGTTTGTGACTAGATCATAATAACTGTACCACTGAATACTGTTTAATTATTATGATGTTTCGTGTGATGCTGGAAATAAAAGTATTCTTATTCTTATTCTTATTATGTTCTAGTTACAGTTAGTAGTTACACGACATAAAAGCTTTTCTAATAAAAAGCGTTCTAAACTCAAGAAATAACTTCCGAAGGTATAAATATTCAACTTATTTTGGCAAATCTAGATGCGCAATGGCAACCCTAATAACAAAGATTCGGCCAAAGCTAATGAACAACGAAATAGCCGTTTTTGTCGATTAGTTTTACCACCTATAATCTTCACAGCATTGCAGATTGTGAAATGTAATTCAGTTTCCATTTCATAATGATACCGTCGGTGCCATGCAAATTGAAATTAGATTGATTTTTTGTGATTATAATCTTTAATGCTGACCAGTTTCTGTAAAGGTTTTACATTGAATCGACTTTCAATGAGCTGCTTAATTTGTTTTGTATTGCTACTTTGTAATTTTCATCTGACTACGCCATAAAGTGGGTTATGTTTTTTGGATTGTATTATTAAGTTTATTGCATGTGATGATGTGACATGTCTGGCATGTTCTGTAGTGCTTAAGTGGCTTGTCGAATTCGAGCTTGAGAAGTATTATTACAATATTTATTATAATATTATGTAAATCCCATATTAGTCTAAAAATAATCCATATTATACGAGTAGATGACCAGCCAAAGTATTTAATACTTCAACTATTAATAATATTATATGATAAAGGTTTATTATTACCACTCTTAGTTCTGACTTGTCTCGTCATTTGGACCTGTATATAAACATAATACAGTAAAGAACTATCACTTTTATTATTTTTATCGGCAAAGTATGGCTTCAGTTCATCGAAAATTGTACGATCGACCGAAGTTTGACAGCCAACTTAAAGTCCGAAAGTACAAACAAATCAAGGTGTGTTTTTGACTCAGTTACTCTTCTCTTGTGATTATTATTCGTAGCTTGAAACATATTATATGCCAATGTCGCAAACATTTCCCAACATATTGTCTCAGCCGACATCCGCCGCCGTGTCGGTTGGCCAACTCTTTGTTGTATTGTTCTATCAATATGCACTTCTTGTGCACTATCCGATTGTTGTCGTTTACATTCATTTCAATCTAAAATGTGAACTCAGTATGGATGGCTATAATGTTTTAAGTATGTCACGAATTAATAACGACGCAATAAATGGATTTTAATCATAATTTGTGTTTTAAAGTTTTTTATACATTTACGAGCTGTCCCGGTGAACTTCGTGTCACTTAAAGACGTCCCAATCCGTTCAGCCGTTTTCGAGTTTTAGCGTTACTAACACAATTGAAAATCTATTTTTATATATATAGATGACGAGCTTTTGCCCGCGGCTTCGCTCGCGTTAAGAAGTATTATTATATACAAACTTTCATCCCCTATTTGAACCCCTTGGGGTTAGAATTTATCAAAATTCTTTCTTAGCGGATGCCTTTGTCATAACATCTATCTGCATGCCAAATTTCAGCCCGATCCGTCCAGTGGTTTGGGCTGTGCGTTGATAGATCACTATGTCAATCAGTCAGTCACCTTTGAGTTTTATATATATAGATTAAGAGGAGCAGTTGACAGTTTCTTTAAAATCAAGATTTATGACTCATCTTTAGACGATAGGCAAACAGTTGGCAAAAGTAAATCTTAGGAAAATGACAAAAATCAGTCATACGAGCCTTGGAAAATATCCATTATATCAAGTTGTTTATAAAATGACAAGTTTAGCCCCGCATTCATTCTTCAATGCCCGATTCCTCGAAGCTTATCATTATAATTTCTGGGCTGTTAGCCACTTTGCTTTATTAATTGTACTGTCTTAGGTCGAAATCAAAATTTTATTATATCCACTATATTATGTTAATAATAGTATATCCCACAACCTGAGCACTTTTGTGGTACACTTTACGGAAAAACTATTTGTGCTTTAACATAGTATTTTTTATTTAAATGTAGATGTGTTATCATCGGTCAGTCAAGGTTTGCTTACTGTTAAAATATACAAAACTGACTTAGATTATTACCACGCAAAAAAACGACGCGAACCCTCACAAAACTCAACTTTTAGCTAGTGATGTTCGATATTATGGCATCGCATGACATGTCATTTAGCGATTTCACGCCATCCTAGCTTCTTTACCATAGCTTCCCCATAAAGCCTTTATTACAATGGCTGCCAACAATTATCAGACCTTGGCCCGTCAGTATTTAATTGGCACGATGGTCGTGATGAAGCCGCGTCTCTACAAACACGCAGTCGGCATAAAAATTAAGACGGTCGATAAGGAGTCGTGACGAAATCTGCAATGGGTCACCAATAAAAATATAATCCACTCACAAATATATATATATACATATTTGCTCGTTTAAAGATATAAGATTAGTTCCTTGTACTGGGCACTAATATTATAATGATCTTCTTTCAAGTTCGAATATGTATTAGGGTATTTTTTTGATAGAAAGAGTTTAGTTAAAGTTTATAAAAACGAATCAAAAGTTATTAATTATTATAGACATCATGGGCATTGGGCATGTTGCATAATAATTAATTTACTATCGGGGCAATTATTCCATTTCATACGAATTCGTTTGGCACGCTTGAAATTCTGTTATTTCTTTGAACACTTTTCCTTTGGCAGCATCTATTGTATTATTTTCTCTAATTATTCTAGACATCTTGTTAGTATGCACCTTAATTACCTGTGACCTGAGTTACGAGTTTACGACTGACCGCACTTCCGACTTGCACAATTATTATGTAATTATAATTATCACGTAGTTCATAGTTGATTGTCTTATCCTTACATAACTTATTATTTAATAACGGGCACACCCGCTTTTTCTATGTCAGCGGTAGTAACAATTAATATAATCATCATTTATGCAACTTCCTTTGTGCGTCCTCTTCAGGAACGTGTTAGAAATATTCATTTTAAATGAGGACCTATATTTTCTTGTATCTATACTAATATTATAAATGCGAAAGTATCTCTGTCTGTCTGTCTGTCTTGCTTTCACGTCAAAACTACCGAACCGATTGTAATGAAATTTTGCACACAGATAGTCTAAAGCCTGAGAAAGGACATAGGCTACTTTTTAACTGGAATAAAGGGTTGTAAGGGGGTGAAAATGCGTAATTTTGTTCAAATTAAGTTACTTCCAAAAATTCATAATAGATGGCGCCGTGCCGTCTCCTACATCGCGCTGACGTTTACTCAAACATCTTTCTTTAGGAGGTGGTATCATCTTGCATTCGATTTTCGATTTTTTCGATTGTTACTTCTTTATTGCGTTATTAATAATTAAATAACTCAGTACTTTATCTATGCAGTGGTACGTAACCTTAAACCTATCAATGATAAATACTAAATAGTTTATGGGTAAAGTTGTGTTATATGGAGGGCTAAATTATACTTTAAAATTTGGCATAAATTAAGTTTAATTTAAAAAAATTAAATAAGTTATGTGCACACTGCACAACTGTTTTTGGGTGTTTTGATTTAAGGGGTACCAGGGTTTTTTTAAAAGCTTTTGACACCAATTTTGTTGACATCGCGCGCTATAAACTGAAGTCCACGCGGACGAAGTCGCGGGCAACAGCTAGTTCATTATATAAACAGAATTGAGAGGTAGTTACCTTTTGAAAGGTATGTGTAATCATAGCAATATTCCAAATGCCAAAGTGTGTCTGTCTGTCACCTCTTAACGTTTAAAACGCTGAAACGATTTTCTCTTTGGTATGAATATACTTTGCGTACCGGGATAGGACATAAGACACTTAATATTCCAAAAAAATTACGGTTCCCACACGATAAACGAATTTTAACCCAACGGGCGACCTATAGTAAAAAATAAACGTATTGACTTATGAACTTCCTCGGGTTTTTCCGTCGGCTTTAACCGTCGGCTTTAAACATATATTTCTTAGTTGTGATGTGATCTTTATGTGCAAAAACACGTCTTTATTATCACAAAATATGATTCCTAGGTACATCCCATCCTCAATAGATAAGAATAATGGATGATTCAGTATGTTTTCTCACGTTATTTGTCTTAGCGACCTTACTGTATACGGCTGTAGGTTTGCATCCGTATCTAATTGTCTATTTACTTTATTAATATTTTTTGCATTTTTCACATGACGTATTAAATTATATGGTTCAAATTGCAACACGAGGTACAAACCATAAAAAACGTCAAAAGTATGAGATGTACTCGTAGTCTCCTCTAGTCGTTAAAAACTCAGTGAGTTTTGCAGGAAAAAATCTAAAGGTGCTCTTGTAATGTAACGTTACAGAATCGAGCATTACATCAGTAAGGGAGGAGAGCCGAGCGTTACAATGCGCACCTTGTAATGATACAAAACCAAGCATTACAATACGTACTTTGTAATGATACAGTGTGTAACATCTTGATACAACTTGTATGTCATTATGGAATCAACTACCTATAGAATGCTCAAAGTCGAATCTAAAAATGTTACATTACAAGTGAATGCTAGCGGTGAGGGAGCGCCATTCGCCATTTCTTAATCAGTTCTTTCGACAAATAAAATTAATTAGTAGATACTTTGATATACACATCACATGACTAAAATGAATCGAAGGCTTTAGGCTATATTATAACAATGTCACGGTGTGACCAATAAGCGAAGAATCAGCAGAAAATGAGGAAATAAAAGGGGAAAATTATGAATTGGATGCGCTCAATCAAAAAATGAAAAAAATCTGTCCCTTGTCCTTCACGAACTACGGTTTTTATAATATTTGGCACAAAGGAGTAGACCACGGAAAAAGGATATAGGCTACACTTTGCGGTAAATTGTATGTTTCCCACAAAATACTTTAAATACTTTATTTTCGCGGGCGGAGCCGCGCGCATCCTCTAGTCACTAGTGCCTTCATTAATAAATCTCAAAAGATATTCACTACAAGTGACTACAATAAGCTGATGAGTTGACTTATGCGTAACCTCTGTCTCAACTTCCTTGTCCAATCACCGTAATTATAGTGCCATGATGATGGTGGAATATGGCTTTTAAATTGTTCTTGTCTGTAATTGTTTAAAAATCTCGTAGTTTGTTATTTATTGTTATTTTAAGTGACACTTGAGTGTAATTTGTGCAATTTTCATGATTATTTAGTCCTTAAGCTTAGTTAAACCGTAAAATGAGAGCTTAGGTTCAAGGTATTCAGCTTGTATACTTTATAAGAATAATGTTTTAATGGTTAAAAGCGACCGCAGACTCACAATTTCAAGTTGGCCAACTAAATCGCATAGCTATAGCGACTTATAAGAGCTCGCACATTGCATCCAACTAAATTGTACAACTAACTTTGACACCGATCGTATAAGAACCGCGATTTCTTTCCGATTACATACCATAGGAAACATCCCTATGGCAGTAAGTGCACTTAACCATGATAATGCCTAGTGTAAACTGAGTCTGATTATGTAATATGGTATGAAATAAATGCATTAGGAATTAAATGAGACAGTAAAATACAAATAAACATGTAAGTACGGGAATTTTTTTTTTTGCAAATCCTTAAGTTTTTGATTCAGACCTCGTTTTCCTATGACCAAGACCCTTAGGCCTTAGGTTATTGGAAAGGCGCAATGACTAAGTCGCCCTTATATCCATGATCCATGTATGATCTAAGGCCTGATCTAAGCTATGCGGAAGATCGTGAGTAGCCCTCGTGATCGAGTCGGCGACATGGCGGTGATATAACTGCGCCTATAGGTGCACCTTATCATATAATGACGTCATTGTCCTTTCAAAACCTTTACTCGATTTGTTAGTAATTAATATCAATTGTGGTAATGAAACTGTAGCGTGTCAAACGAAGCGTAGATATTTGAGATGTAGACTTTAATTTTCTGCGATTCGAATTTTATCAAAAAGTCCATACGCATCAGAATCTAAGATATTATTACATCCATTTTATGTATGTTAGCTATTATCCAAACCATGGTCCTAGTGAAATATATACAGCTTAACTGCTTGCTGTCGTTCCAGAAATCAAGTTTACCTACACAAGCGGAGATGACTGACAATTTTGAATTCTTATCTCGGTTAAAGAAACTAAAAATCGCGTCAAGGAAGACGTTTAAAAACAAGTTATGAACAAACGAAGACCTCGCACGAATAAAAACAAAAAACTTGACGAAAAACATTACCAATCCGGGCAAAAAGTTGAGGTTAGGTTGAGCAAAAAACGTAAACTGTTTCTATACATTTTGTTTATACCACATGGTCCATGGCGATAGGCTTCGTTGGTGATCTACCACGGCCTTGTACAAAACTGACAAAGCATTGTATCTAAGTACCGTTGGAGAAATTTATTCAGATAGACGTGGGAGAGCTATGCTTCGGCAAGAATGGGCCGGCTCGACCGGAGAAATACCACGTTCTCACAGAAAACCGGCGTGAAACAGCGCTTGCACTGTGTTTCGCCGAGTGAGTGAGTTTACCGGAGGCCCAATCTCCTTCCCTCCCCATCCCTACCCTCCCCTATTACCCTATTCCCTCTTAAAAGGCCGGCATTGCACCTGCAGCTCTTCTGATGCTGCGAGTGTCCATGGGCGACGGAAGTTGCTTTCCATCAGGTGACCCGTTTGCTCTTTTGCCCCCTTATTTCATAAAAAAAATTGACATACGTTACTTTGTCTGGACAAATTACATGGGTTTTCTCGTTGGTACACTTCCCTATTTATATTTGCATTTAGATTTTACATTTTAAGGAAATTTCTGCTTGTTATGCTTATAAGCTTAAACTGTTGCAACGATAACAAGACGTGAGTGGAAGAATAAGGTAAGTTACATGAATAAACTTCCCGTATGGAGGCTTCAGGGCCGGAAAATTATTTGAAGTAGAAAAGCTGTGGATTACATGTGTAACCAGATATATTAGCCAGGTGATGAAGTAGATAAATTACAAGTTTTATCAAAATAATAAGGGAATTAAATGAGTTATTGTCCGTATATATTACGAAATGTTACTTGTTCGATTCTTCCATTGAAAATTTATTTGTAGAAAATATAATGTACTTTAAAGTCAAAGGTGGTAGAAATGTAATTCTAGTGTCACTTTTAAGGCTGGAGTCCCTAACAAATAATCGAATTTCGGTGGAGTTGGGGACAGCATCTATTTGCAGTAAAAAACTTTTTTCTTTTCTTACTTTGGTTGGCTTCATTCGATAACAGTATTCAAACCGATAACGCGGTTTAATAAAAACCAGTTTATTAATTAGCAAAATTACCTAAGCATCAGGTTTGGGGTCAGTCGAGGAATCTGGGTCTCAACACATCGTCACACACGCGACAGCCGTGACCAGGGTGCTTAGACAACTTGCATCCAATAATTTCGACAACGAAGTTAAAATCGACATTAAGTGCTGAAATATTACATAGCGTTTCCTCTACTATAAGAGCACTAAATAGCCTGTAATAAAATTGTATTCAAAGGTTCGAAAAAAAAATGGAAATAAAAAAACGTATGGGATTTGATATCGCATCGCAAACTCCCACTGCGTCATATTATCATTATTCATATCGTATTCATCTCTGATTTGTAACTACGCTATTTAAAGCACTAAAGACTAATCAAGTGTGATCAAAATTTATCTGTGCCCTTTCCTCCTATCTGTACAAAATTTCATCTAAATCAATTTAGCGGTTTCATTATATATCAAGATGTAACTGACAGACATATGCTAGTATGGATTGTAATTTAATTATTTCGTAACTCAATTTAATTTCTCTTTAACTGACATTACGTTCTATAGTATGAAGTGATGCAGCAATATCATCTTTATTCATCTGTCATGATTAAAATGTCTCATTAATACTTTCCAACATGATTGTCATGACGAAAACTGTTGCCTGTTGTAATATAGAGTGTATTACGAATATAATTATGATAATACATCCATTGTCGTCCTAACAATACCTTTCGTATGAAGGGATAATACTATCTTATACAATGTGTGCAAAGTTACCCAATCGATTTTTTTACTTTAAAATCTTCTATACGGCTCTATGGCACGACCATGGGTTGTAGTCAAGTTACAATCGTACATTTTTATGACGATGTTAATCAAAAATGTATGCAACTTGACGTAAAGTTCGCATTGGCTTTAATAACTTTGTACCAAATAATTACTATTTATAAGCGGTATGAATATCTACTTCATATTATAAGACTGAAAGGCTTTATTTACAAAATATTGAGATTCAAAACTAATCTAAATAAAATAACCGGAATACAAAGATTAAAAACTGATTTCAACAAAAAAACCGTTAATTTCAGATTTCCGTTCGCCCACAATAGAGCACCACAAAAACCGTATTACCGCAACTAACGTAAAAATTACTCAATAAACATTATATTACTTGAGAATTGAGATCCCAAAAATAATAGTTGGTTACCGGTTCTATCTTTTTATGTAATAGTATTGCAAAGTGTTACAGAATTTCAGTAATTATATGCCTTTCCTTTGATGATGGTTAGTTAGTCTCTATTTTTCTATTCTATTACGACCAGACAAATCGAAAAAAAGAAACTAAAGAACGTTTTTGTACTTGTGCATTATATTATGAAGTCAACGATTAGGTAATAATGATTGGATATATTTTTTATTAATAATGTGATACTAGATGACGCCAAAGATTTTTAATTAAACTGAGGGATGCTTCACTTAAACTTCGTTGCCCCAAAATTCGTTTATTTCGTATCATCAGCGGGGCTAAAATGGTCGCTTTGGAGAATCATATTATGAATCATAACATGATTTATTTTTTTAAATCACAGAATGGTCACTGGGGCCTTACTCCCGAAACTGATATCGATTTCGATTTTCGATTTCAATGGTTTTTGACACTTTAGACATCTAAAATAGCGTTATTTTAGATGTCTCAAGTGTGCTTGCAATTATTCATGTCTAGTAATTCGTACTTATTTGACATTCGTCAGTTTGACTGTTTTGACGATTCAGTTTCTGAATTGATTTTAGAGGAATTGCAAAATGCGACCATTTTAGCCCCGCAGATCGTTCATTTTTCCGGGATAAAAAGTATCATATATCTTTTCCAGGGATTAAAATTTCTCCAAACCAAATTTAAACAAAATCGGTTCAGCGGGTTTGATATGAAGAAGTAACAGAAAGATAGAATATACACTTTGGCATTTAAAATATTAGTATGGATAATGGATAATGCGTTTCCATCTTTTTTTCTAAAGGACGGCCTGAGCCAGTTTTTGATGCCAGTTCTTGCCAGGCTTACTTGATCGGTCGGACCCTTTCTTGGGTGAATGCCCGAAATACCTTAGCCCCAAATTAACATTTTCAATTTGTTAGTTACTATGGCCAAAGTTTAAACTTCGGTTGGATACTACAAATAAGACAACGCGTTTAGTTATAGCAGCCATAATATTACGTTAAACAACCGTTAAGTCAATGTTTGTTCACAATAAAAGGAAACAGAGACATAACAGAGAAAATGGCGAGACCAATCAATTATTATGTGGGATTACTCAACACTCAACAACAACACGATACAACACAAAAACAGACATCAACGACCTCAGTACCGTTCTGTTGCTAATTCAGTTTATAATGTTGAAGTTAATAAAGTTAAAAGTTATAGTAGTAACTATAAGTTTGTTTACTTTTGAGATCTCGGATCTTTGTTTTAGTAATTTAAAACAAAGCAATGAGTATACATAATATTATTATGATAATAAGTTTAATAAATAACTGTCCATCTGAGCTTTACCTTTTAACGATTTAACAACTAAACCGATTATGATGGATATGAAGATATTTTGAGTCCGAGGAAAGTATATATGATTATTTTTATCCCAGTAGGAGTTGTACCCATAGTAGTTATCATTACTTGGACATGCAATAAACCCAAAATTGTGCCATTTAGCATAGATACGAGTGACATAAAAATGCTCTAGTTGCGCAACCGACCGGCCCAAATTGTTACGCTTTGTGTAAAAATGCGAGGTCGCTGTGTGTCAAATACCTCACTTCCTTCTCAAGTTTGATATTTATGGACATCTATGGTACATAAGGTATTAGAATTTTCCCGCGGCCCCAAGGTCGTAAACTTTTTTAAAATTTTCAAAAATTAGAACATTATATATATTATATTATACCTATTTTAATAAAAAAGGGGCAATTAACTAACAAATGGGTTACCTGTTGGAAAGCAACTTCCATCGCCCATGGACACTCGCAAAATCAGAAGAGCTGCAGGTGCGTTGCCGGCCTTTTAAGGGGGAATAAGGGTAGGGGAGGGTAGGGAAGGGAATAGGCTAGGTGATTGGGCCTCTGGTAAACTCACTCACTCGGCGAGACACAGCGCAAGCGCTATTTCACGCTGGTTTTCTGTAACTTAAATAAGGTATTTTGCCTATCTTTCAGTATGATTGTTCAAATATAAACTGACAGTTTTTAGATCCTTCTTCCAAAGGATAACTTTAGATCCCTACTTTTTATGGAAGGAAAATCTTAAAATTTATGTCCATGGGAAATTGCGATTTTTTTGCAGTTTTCCTTAAACCGATGATGACTAAATCGATTAAGTTAAATGAGTCGAATAATGCCGGTGACATAACAAGAGCAAAATGTTAATGTACAGTCG
The DNA here is from genome assembly GCF_905147365.1 of Aricia agestis. NCBI lineage: Eukaryota > Metazoa > Arthropoda > Insecta > Lepidoptera > Lycaenidae > Aricia > Aricia agestis. The sequence continues at coordinate 16,875,371 of NC_056415.1, forward strand.
CGGAATTTTGCGGTTAACCACTTTTATGTCTTATTGTTATAGCAATAAAGTTGAATTGCTAGCATTATCAGTGACATACATTGCGGTTAGATCAGTGCTATTAAATTGATGTAAAAAAGTTAAACTGTATTTTATTATTACGTAAATTTTAAATGGTCGTTGGCGCCAATATTCGGTTTGAGGTATTCTTGGACCAAAACGAATAACCATGATTGCGAAGCTCTCAATAGCATATTATGTACATTAATAGGGAATATATTTTTATTTTATTTATTTATTTAAGTTAGGCATCTTGGCCCATATTATAAAACACGTATTGTCTGCGACGTGGGGCGCGACGTGTTCGGAAGTCGTCATTGAAACCTCCCGTAGACAACTCCAATCGGTCAGAACTTCTCCTTCTAGAAGGTCGGTAGATGATGCATCTGGACTCTCACTACAAAAGAGCTAAAATTCACTTTGTGGCGGGACACCTCCAGACCAAGTTTGTCTTGTTCCTGACGTAGAAGGAAGTTGCTCCGACCTTTATTAATATAGACTATAAATAAAGGTCGGAGCAACTTCCTACTTCTCCTATTTTCTTCTGATTAATTTCGTTGCGGCTGTCTTGGACAGCTTTAGCATGTCCCTCGGGCTCCCTGGGATCATATCAAAGGGTTTTCGTGGTTGGATACCGTTGTCGATCCTGGCGACACAGGAGATACAGTAGTGGGAATGTGTGGTGGGCCAGAGCTCGATTAATAAAAAAAAGTCGGAGCAAAGGGTGCTACTAGCATGTACAGTAAATAATCCGACATTACCCACACGTCATATCAGAATTAGTTAATTAGTAGTTACTGATGCCTCCGTGGTCTAGTGGTATAGAGCGCGGCTCTTGACTCGGAGGTCGTGGGTTCGATTCCCGCGTTGGAAACATGTTATTTCCTTTCATCCCCTATTTTATCCCCTTGGGGGTAAAATTGTTCAAAATCCTTTAGTAGCGGATGCCTACGTCATAACGTCTACCTGCATGCCAAATTTCACGAAGACATCGATCATCGGCAATCATCGACAAATATGTTCCTCTCTGCTCTACGTCTAATATTGGTTTATCATGAATAACTTGGACATATAATGGTTAAATCTCTGTTGTTCTTATTTCAAAAGTTTAAAATCATATTCTTTTTTCCAGGTATGTCGCCACTGTTTTGATGCGGAAAGGTAATTACAATACTTGGAGAGCGGTCAGCCATCTTGTTTTTGCACTCAACGGTACTTAAACATTCAATTTATAATTTTGTAAGACGAGTCGCAACAGACAGCGGTTTTTAGAAGATTTGTTAACATTTGCGCAAGGAAGTTTCTATTCATTATAGGAAAATATAAATAAACTGGGAGTTAAAATTGACTTAAAGATTAATTTGGATAAACTAAGAGTAGGGGGATTTTTTTTTACTCTGCTAAGAAGTTGCGCTTTATGTCAAACACATTATGTGTATGTGATATTTTATAAAAGAAAAAAAAAATCCACGTCATGGTTTGAGGTTCTTGACAGAAATTTATCAAGGCGAGCAAGGGAGCCCTAGTTAGTATATCCCATAACTTGAGTACTATTGTGGTACACTTTACGCGCATTAAAGCGCAATCAATACGCGCAATCACCTATTGATTTGTGCTTTAACATAGTAATTTTTATTTATATGTAGATGTGTTTTTAATCAAGGTTTGGTTTGGTTTCTATTAAAATATAAAAAAACTGCCACGCAAAAAAAGGGCGCGAGCCCTCACAAAGCTCAGCTTTTAGCTAGTCCATTAACTAGCGATTTTGATTGGCTGTGATCAAAACATTAACGGTCTACCACAAAAGATTGAAACATCATCATCAACATATTATTATTATTATTATTATTATTATATTAAATCTATTGAACAGTTGTTTTGAGACCATTATGTACCTGCTGATTTATTTTCTAATCAACTGTTCAACAGGTGTTTAAATCTTTTGTAGTAAGACCGTAAATGTCTTAAAATGTTTATAAGCGGACTTATGCTAGTCAAGTAACAGGAAAGGAGGGCTATGTCAAAAGCTTTGACCTTTTGTTACCACTATCTATATTATACAGTATATAGTAGAATATGACAAAATATCGGAAATTTATCCAGCACATAATCTGCACATATAATATTATGATATAATACTAGTCACGAAAACTCACGAATTCGTGACACTGGTGAAGTTTTTTTTTCAATTATGATTAATGGGCAAAATACTTAACGCGGTTTTGTTTCGTCGCGAGTGTTAAGTGCGTTACGATTTGACAAATGGTAGCTTAAAGGTTGATTTATTGAGTTTTAAGTAGCACAATACGGCGGCTTGAGCGTTGCAAAACTGACAAAGAGATTGCCAATACAAAGTACAAACACTGAAATATTAACAGTAATCTTTTAAACGACTTCCGAAAAGAAGGCGGTAGTTTATGCGCGTAGTGGATGTTCAGTTCAGTGGAAAAAAATTACATGATTTGTTTTGTTTGAAAATTACAGGACAGTAGGTATAATAATTATAACTGTAATATTCATAACCTTCAAATTGTATGTTTATAAAACTTCTAAGCAATGGCTTTCGTAAATGCTACTTTTTCTTCCGTAAACAGACCACGTGTTAAACAAAAATACACAGTTAATTGTAATAATTTTACAAACGGCGTATCAGCGCAAAATCTACGCAAAAAATTACGTGCCAAACACATTATTTTCCCGTTACGGCGCCAGCGAAAATAATATGCGCTTTCGAACATAAGATGCTGCAAAATGAAATGTCCTGAATGTCTACATAAAATATACATATTGTAGACATATATGTCTACAATATGTATACAATATACAATATGTCTATAGGGAAATTTCATTTTGCAGCATCTTACAATGCATTTTGCTGCCCAATACTTACTAGCTGTCTGTTCCTTTAAATTCATTTAAAAACGCATCTCGACCCATTGCTATGTTGCAAATTGCAATGCTTCAATGCAATCACTTATAAAAGCTAACGTTGACGCTTAGAAATGCGATGGCATAATGCTCAGAGCTATTTCCTGATATTGTAACAGCCTTCTAAGCGTTATTCACGTTAATTCATTTCACAGGGTTTAATTTTCTTCCTAGGCTTGCAGTGTATTATATATGTAAATCAATACGGGCTTTCTGGAAGGGTTCTCATATAGGTCGAGTTGACGCGGAACCACCGCGCTAACGGGCAGGTAACGGTGCAGCCTGCGCACGCGCATGCCACCGTGTGCGATCGTATCTCGTATATCATATTCGCACGTCAATCTGGCTAAATGGTTAAATAATTTTGACATTTTGAACGGGGCAGAGATCTTGTTATTAAATTAACGATAAATTGTTATTAAAACAGAATTAACTATAGAATATGAATCACATATGTGATATTAATAACCTAATTATGACAACTTTCATAAAATTTATATAAATTTTATGAAAGTTGTCATAATTAGGTTATTAATATCAAAAGCAAATCCCTATTCTAATAGATTGATAATTTTTCGCAATGTCGATTCACCTCTATTGACAAATCTTTGTACGTTTGACGCTGTCCATAATGATTGGCCAAACAAGATACGAACGTGGAAGAACGTATAGCAAGCGATATTCGTCTATGATTGCACGTGATCTAATTGTGCTTGCTTTGCAGCTTAGCAATCATGGTGACAATTACTCATGTTTCTGGGACCACAACAACGTGAAGAAAGACTTTAGTGCCCATAAAGAACCATCTGTCCAATAGTAAATCTCAGTGAAGTAAGTTTAACGTTTAAGTGAGTGTTTAGAAGGGCCGCTCTGTTTCCTTCAACTCGCGCGCACGATGTTGACATTTCTGCCTGTCACCTCCGGCGGTAAAGTGGGGGTATACTGTGTAAATGTGTATAATATAAGATTACGGAAATCCATGCTAATAATAAATGCGAAAATGTGTCCGTCTGTTACCTCTTCACGCTTAAATCGATTTTGTTGAAATTTTGTATTTTTTTACTTCTAAAAGGTATTTTTTTGCGGAAATCTTTAAAAGGTGTTATGATTAATTTTGAATGTAAAAATACATCCTAGTCACCGAAAACATGAATTCCGTCCATTCTCGGTAAAAAGATGTCACCTCCAAAATATTATTTTCCACGGCTCATTTTTGTCTTAAAAAATAATCTTTTTACTTTTAAATATATATTGAAAATTAATGAAATGTATGTATAACTAGCTGTTGCCCGCGACTTCGTCCGCGTTAGCATAGTAGATTACATGACACATCCTAAGTATTATTTATTGTACAAAAATATTCAATGTACAGAATTGAATTTCCTACGATTTTATTACATAAAGATGTTGCGCGCGGCTTCGCATGCGTAATTTAGGAATTTCACGCAACCGTACATTGTTCCGCAAAAAATAGCCTATGTCCCTTCACGTGGTCTATTCTTCATATTTGCCAAATAACATAAAAATTGCTCCAGTAGTTCTTAAGATTTCATATAATTCATAAAATTTCATATAATTTCCCCCGTTTTTCCCACATTTTCCTCTATTTCTTCGTTCTTTTTAGTCTTAGCGTGATAAAATATAGCTTATTACCTTCCTCAATAAATGGGCTACCTAACACTGAAAAAATTTTTCAAATCGGATCAGTAGTTCCTGAGATTAGCGCGATCAAATAAGCCCTTTCATATAATTTCCCCCGTTTTTTCCACATTTTCCTTTATTTCTCCGCTCCTATTAGTCTTAGCGTGATAAAAAATAACCTATGGCCTTCCTCAATAAATGAGCTATCTAACATTGAAAGAATTTTTCAAATCGGACCAGTAGTTTCTGAGATTAGCGCGTTCAAACAAACAAACAAACAAACTCTGCAGAATTATAATATTAGTATAGATATCTTCGCTATCAGAGAAAACTTATAGACGGACCTACTTAACTGGTTCGGGTTATGTAATTATAACCTGTGTGGCTTGACTAAACTCAATCGACGTAAAAGTCAGCTTCGTGTCAGCTACACAATACATGATAAATAATTTAGTAAATATTAAGTACTACTTATATTGTAATTTGTCGCTGACCACTTCTATAGTATTACATATTTTACATTAATTATCCAATCTATGAAAAACTCTCCAAACATCAGAGCTGTCGCAAGAACCGAATAACTGAGTAATTAGGCAAGCTATCCTTATAAGCCTAGGTATTCTAAGTAGTCAAAACTAGGTGGTCAGCAATCTGCATTCTAGTGTCGAAACATGTGTGCCAACTGCTAGTCTAATTATTTCGAATACTTTAAATGAGGTTACATTAACTCCGGATGTAGACTAGACTTGTTTAGGTTCTAAAGGTGGCTTGTCGATCCTCGCGGCAAGTGAATGCGACCGACAAATATAATATTGTGGTAAGTTTTATTAAATAATAAAAAAAAGGAGGATAAATAATACTATATTTTCTGAATAATTCACTAAATGTAATATTATTATTTTTTCTGGGTTATTAAATTCCATTAAAACTTACCTTAAACGTTTATAATTGAGACTTAAATTACAGTGCGTTATATAATGCACATAGTCTATAAAGATTATTCTTTTATCTGGAGCTGAAGCAAAATTAAAATTCATTTTCATTCATTTTTAGGGTTCCGTATTAAAATGAAAAAACTAAACTCGAGAACTCGAGAACGGTTGAACCGATTTGGCTAATCTTAGCCTTTAAATATTAGCGGAGGTCCAGTTAAGGTTTATATTATAATTTATAAGATAAATGATATATATTATGATATCGTTCACCGAGTTGTCGAGTATTATAATAATTATGTATTATGATATTCGATAAAGCGATAGGAGCTACGTCCATAATAACACCAGCTGGGCTGGCACGGCCACCAGTAGAAATGCGAAAGTATAGACAAACTGTGGAGATAAGCTTAAGGTGATGTTCCGATCTTTTTTCGTTCCAAAAAATTAAATTAAAATGCCACTCTATGACAGAATATAGTCCTAAAAATTCAAATAATATATCCTACTTTATGGCAAATATAGTATAGTCTGTCATAAAGTGGCATTTTAATTGAATTTTTGTCGGTCGCGATAAGCCGCGGTAAAGATCGGAACGGACTTTAAGTTTATGTCCACAGTTTGTCCATACTTTCGCATTTCTACTGGTGGCCGTGCTAGCCCAGGATAACACTATAGAACGTTCTTTTAAACGATGCCTTATGAGTAACCATAGTAACAAATATAATTGCAAAATCATTGCGTAAATTCCTCGAAACGTCCAAATATGAACGTAGAACGTACCCTTGCCACGTATACGTTGTGCAACGTACGATTATCTACGTTCAATGACAAACGAATTACCGTTATTAGGTAAAACTATCACAAACGTAATTTGAAGACGACCTAGCCCAAGCCTATTCTGGGATTACGTGACATTAAAATAATACATGACAGATTGTTATCCTTCGTAAGCAAATGTTCATAAAAATAGTCGTTTTTCTATGAGACTAAGCCCCAATTTCACCAACGACTGTTAAAGGTAACACTCGAATTAGTATTACGTTACCTCTTTCGTTTTTCTTATGAATGAAAGAGATGACATGAAATTTTAACAAGCTGTTAACACTAACAGACGTTGGTGGAATTAGGGCTAAACTTTACTAATATTATAAATGCGAAGTGATGTCTGAAGTGACTTTAGATACAATGTGGCAAAAAATACATAAAATAACTAAGAGGATATAATATGATAGTCTTTATCCCGGAAAATATGATAGGAAATTAAGACGAAAAAAATGAATTTGAAAAGAAAAGCCAACTTGGAACCATACGAGACATTTAATGATTGTTTAACATTAATTGGGAGTTTGAGAGTAATGTGTAAAATGTATAACTATGTCGAAATTTCCAAAAAATTGACGTTAAGTATTTTTAAATCTGAGTGCGAGACTCTCATTCAGAGAGTGCAAAAGTGTACTTACCCATACGCTGCTTTTCCCACACTCATACACCTCGGAGACCTAAATAACCTAACCACTAAACCATGAACATTACAGTAACAGTAACCTCAGCAGTCCGCACACAGTGAAAGTAACACAGCGATCACGTAACACGCTGTAATGTTCTATGTGGACGTGCTTACTTTAGAGGTTAACTTACTGTATGAATTAGAAGAAATCCGCCATGGACCATGGCTTTCTCAGACTATTTGGTGAAGGAAATACAGGCACGAATGGGTACAAATTACAAAGATCTTGCAGAAAAGTGGAGTGAAACAATCTAACGATGTGCTTTGTCTGTGTAAGTGAGTGAGGCTATCGGGGGTACAAAGAACCAGTGGACCAATCTTATATCATGAAAAAAATTGTCAATGAAATGTATCAAAATCTTTTCAAAATTAAACTTAAAAATAAAACTACACAGGACTTTCAGAATTATACCCCTTAGGAGGACAAAAACGTCAACGTTTGCTTCCCAGGAGTTACGTACTTCACCAGGGTAAAGCTGCGTTTTAAAGCAAGTCTACTATAAAGTTCATCATGACTCCCTTCGTGGTTTAGACTGAAGAAATATCTTAATCGGGCAATAGCCCAGTACAACTAAACTCAATAATATGACGTCAAGTGGCATATCTATGTAGGTTAAACTAGTTGCAGGTTGAATGGTTCATAAAATAAGTAGTTTTAATAATAAATCATCTCGGACCACGCCCGAATGCTCAGGCATTATGCATAGTATAAATAAATACAGTAGTCCATCTCTATACTATAAAATTATTAACTAAGTATATTGAAGGCATACCTTAGGCATACACATTATTTCCTGATGAGTGATTACAAATAACTTTAGAGAACAGAGTTTCAGTGTAAGTTTTAGTCACTTTACACGACTTTAACAAGATTTTTGGTAGAGTTTTAGTTGTCATTGTTAGTTTCTTAAGAAATCATTTAATTCCTAATATTATCACAAACTACAAAAGTTTACGGTTCTTCTCAGTGTGTCATGAGAAGTGATAAAGACTACACTTGACACACTGAAAAATCAAACATCATGTCGCGTACACTTAATACAGGTTTAAAATAAAACTACAGATTTTTTTAAAGAAATTTGATGTGACGAGTTACGCTACTGTATCTACTATCACTGTGGCATTAAATTTAAAGGTGCGGTGTACATGCACCAGCTATTTAACACTATTTCTGGCGGAATGATAAAATATGGTTACGATTGTATTGACAGCAGCAATGTTGGTGGCATTAAGGTGGTTTGAGAACTGGAACGGAATTTAGGGCGTAGGAAATTAAAAAAATATTTCAAACTCCGCGTGGGCAAAACTTAGTATACTACGGAAACACTGCAAAATTTTTGGAATCAAAGGTAGGTATCATAAACACAGAGCTTAAGCTATCACGTACATTTTTTGCGTGTTTGCGTGAACAAGTAACAAGTTACCATCAGGGCCCGCGTTAGGGTTCCTGGCGCCTGGGTGCAAAAAATAGATTTTGGCGCCCCTTTAGGCAAATTTTTTGGGTCCTTGGTTTTGGCGCCCCTAAGGATGGCAATTTGGCGCCCCTAGAGGATGGCGCCCGTGTGCATTGCACACATTGCACATATGGTAGCGGGGGCCCTGGGGGGTTACCATATACATAATATTACATCCCACCAAAAACATTTCTTGTAAAATGTTACCGAGACGACCACATAAGGCTTACCCTATGAAAAAGATATGAGATTTGATGTAGAGCCAAGCTTCTGAATCTACAAGGCCTAACTCTACTGACCCTAACTTAAACAAATTCTACATACCAGTAAATATATACATATTTACTGGTATGTAGAATTTGTTTAGTAACAAAACAGCCGAGCCATACGGCTCGGCTGTTTTGTTACTAACTTCAGATCAGAAACTGAAACAGATACTTAAGGGTCGAAACAGATACAAAAGGGGGGCTTTTGTCCCGACTCCCGAGGCGTCCACCACTACGTGGCCATGGAAAGAAAACTTAGCTGTTTATGATGATAAGAGCTAAGCTGAAGCTCTTTGTCAAAGCTACGGGCCATTATCCACAAACGACTAGCAAATCGGCACATTCTTATGGCGAAATGAGATACCTAGATTTTGTGGTTCTGCTGATGTTGGAGTAACGCTCGAGGGCGCAGGGAAAGCAGCTGCCGGAATGAACACCAACGGAATAGAAACCAACACTCACGCACGCCGCATGCGCCCGCGCACCAAGCGCCTCTCCTAGTACGTTTGTTTTTTTTATGAAATAAGGGGGCAAACGGGCAAACGGGTCACCTGATGGAAAGCAACTTCCGTCGCCCATGGACACTCGTAGTATCAGAAGAGCTGCAGGTGCGTTGCCGGCCTTTTAAGAGGGAATAGGGTAATAGGGGAGGGTAGGGATGTTAAGGGAAGGAAATAGGGGAGGGGATTGGGCCTCCGGTAAACTCACTCACTCGGCGAAACACAGCGCAAGCGCTGTTTCACGCCGGTTTTCTGTGAGAACGTGGTATTTCTCCGGTCGAGCCGGTCCATTCGTGCCGAAGCATGGCTCTCCCACGTTTGTGTAATGATGTTCCTTGTATATCCTAGTCGCAATACCAATCTGTTTGTTGTCTACTACTACCTACTACCTACCTACGCGTCGTTTCAATTTATTTGAATGTAAAAAAAATATGTGCTAATGAATGTTCAACAGTTTTTTGTTATAGCTGCCCATACTTAATGTGATGAAACTAATGTAATATAAGGGAAATGCTTATTTGCATGGAGTGTGCATTGAAACTACAGGATCGATTTGATGTTTAACGTGGATAATTAAACAGTAAACCAAGAGAAAGGAGATTGACTACCTTTATCGCGAGAAAATGTACGGTTACCACGCAATAAACGATACAAGGTTGCGGGCAACATCTATAGGTAAGTAGTATCATAGGTAAGAGGCCTATGGCGTTCATTGAGAGAGGCCTATGTCCAGCAGTGGACGACTATAGGCTGATATGATGAAGTATCAAAAAGTTAGCTCTTGAAGTCATAGCCTCGGGTTTTTTTAACAAGCGTTGGTATTTTTTTTTTTATGAAATAAGGGGGCAAACGAGCAAACGGGTCACCTGATGGAAAGCAACTTCCGTCGCCCATGGACACTCGTAGTATCAGAAGAGCTGCAGGTGCGTTGCCGGCCTTTTAAGAGGGAATAGGGTAATAGGGGAGGGTAGGGATGGGAAGGGAATTGGGGAGGGTAGGGAAGGGAATAAGGTAGGGGATTGGGCCTCCAGTAAACTCACTCACCCGGCGAAACACAGCGCTAGCGCTATTTCACGCCGGTTTTCTGTGAGAACGTGGTATTTCTCCGGTCGAACCGACCCATTCGTGCCGAAGCATGGCTCTCCCACGTTTAGTTACAACTTACATCTAAGCTTGTTGAAATGCCTTACCATTTGGGCGTTTGGCCTTAAAGATGGACCTCAGATGTAGAGTTAGGGTATCGCGCCGACCCATCTCGTTGTAACAAGACGTGACATTATACCGTCATGTCTGACCGTAGAGGTCAAAATCTGATAACACACATAAATATTTAGGTGCGTCAGAAAACTGAAATATAAGCATTATCTAGTTATGCACTACAAACAAGATTAGCCCTTCTGAACACTACTTTTCAGAGTACATATTTTATTCCAGGAGGAAAAGGTGTTTTTTAGCTTTATCCATATTGTACTTTTTCAAGATAAAATTAGCTTATGTGATAAACCAGATTCTAAGCTACTAATTAATTTGATTTTTTAATTAGGATAATTGGAGCTGTTTTCTATAAGCTTTTCGCCCATATTCTTTGTTTGTCATTATTGTTTTTCGCCCATTATCCTTTGTAATTATAATTAATTTGATAGAAATCCATTAAGTAGGATATTAAGGAGGGCGAAATATTACAGATTTACTATTTCACATTGACCTATATCAAAGTGACGTGGTTTGATGTTTCTTGCTAAAAGTGAAATCATAATCTTAGTTTATTTAACGTTTAAATAAGGCTATGCAAATTGTCTAGCTCCCACTTAAGGGCTTTATAGTTAATAAAACCTCATTTGGACGTGTGGTGTAAACAAGAGCCCCCTTATAAAGACATAAGTAAAAGTTATCTAAAATAACAGTTTATGTCGTAACTGCTTCCCGATCCGGTTTATAACGAAAGTGAATCGCGTAAACGCAAAAATATTAATTACATTCACTGTATTAATTAAACTTCCTTTTAGTCATTGATAAATAATTAAGAAATCCTTTATTTGTTTTATTGGAGTTACGCGTGTTTTAGTTTCAGGTGTTATGGCTAAATTAATAGTGTCGAAAATGGTTTAGCGTACAGAAACTCTTTTGCAATCAATCTAACCCATGTCTTTTGCCGGGACACAACGTTCCCATACTAAATGAAATCCAATCGGGTTCAGCTGTAGTTAAATCAGAAATGGTATCTATTTGGTATCTATTACCTCTTCACTCTGTAACAGATAGATAAATAGATAAACAGAAAGGTAATTTTTTGTTCCGAAAGGTATAAATAGGATAGTCGCCATATTGGTGCTGGCATTATTGTTCCAAACGTCGAACTGACAAAGTGTAATAATTAGTTACCAAAGTGTTCGTGTATAATAAAAGTATTGATCTGATTTGGGTTTTACTTTTTCAGTATCTATTCCCTCTTCACTCTGTAACAGATAGATAAATAGATAAACAGAAAGGTATTTTTTTGTTCTTGAATAATTTTTATGAGTTTTGAACGAATTCAGCATAATATTATATTTTATTTCTAACTTAATCTACCCTGTAAATATTCGGCTATGTTAATCAGCACCGATTAGCTATAATTTCTGTGTAGTAAAGTATGATTCTCATAAAAGAGGTATTTGTTTTAATCTATTTCCATTGTAATTTTGTTATGACCTATATTTAAATATTTGCACGTCGTATGTGGCAGAATGTGTCTGAGCTATTATATATTTTTAAACATCCTTTCATACCATATTCTGGCAAATAAATATTTAAATTTGAAAAAAAAAATTGAATTTGAATTTGGAAATTGAATTTCTCATGAGTCACTCTAGCCACAGACACATAGGTTGCTTCAAAATTAAAAAGAGTCTCAGAAAATAACTTATAATTTTACAAAATATGTTATATAATAAAATTGGTTGGAGCCAGCCACTTAACGTCGTAAAATGTATATCTCACGAGACAATTTGTATGTCAGCTGTCTCGTTATGTTAGAGTCATATACATAATGCCTCCTATCAGTACCTCATTATGTAGTTTACTATGATACATTGTTGTGCTATGTGTTATTTGAGTTATCTATACTTATATTATGAGGAAATGTTTGTTTGTTTATATCGAAAAAGTTGATACCCACAGCTCGCTAAGGATTTCGTTTGTCGCGTGGGAACCGTTAATTTTTCCGGGATAAAAAGGATCCTATCTCCTTTCCCGGGTCTCAAAGTATATCTATAAGAAATTTCATCGAAATTGGTTCAGTGGTTTTAGCGTGAATACGTAACAGACATATATACAGATAAATAGATAGACAAACTGGCACACTTTCGAATTTACACTATATTAGTATAGACTATATATACTATATCGAATATACTATGATGAAAAGCTTGGCTGGGGGCTGGGGCACTGCCGTGCCCCCAGAAACTACTCGATCTATTTTGATAAAATTTGTCACAGATATAAAGTAAACTTCGGGAAAGCACATGGGCTGCGCTCTATAATAATGTACGGACGAATAATGTATGGTTCTCGCGGCATTTAATTTGCATATCTGGAGTTTTTTACTTGATATAATACGGTCGGCGGTTACATAATAGAGTGGTTTCAAGAGCTATCGTATTTACCTGCTTGTGTTATATTGCAATACTAGCTGTGGTTTGACATTCTAAGATACTAAAGTTACGAGTTTACGTAACCTATTATCTATAAATTTATGTTTTTCAATTTATTTAACTTAACGACAAAGTGTGTTGCAATTGATGAAAAATATGGACATTGATTTTAATCTGTGTCGCGCGTTGAAATCTTTTCTTCATAGAAAATTAAAGCATTATATTTCCCACAGGTTTTTTTATGGCTTGGTGATAAAAACTATTCTATATTATTTTCTAAGCCGGAAAGTATCTTAAACCGAAATTCATCTAAATCGATAATGCACCGTGAGATGACAAGCAATTGTTTAGATATAAATGATCGTTTCATATTATTTTTTGGTCCGCTCGTTTGCGCGGACGCGTATAACGAAAACCTGCCTAACTATAAGTACTGTTATATTAACTTTAGCTTTAGCACAGTATTTACTCACCGCAAATAAATTAGTTGTGTATTACATCACAATAAGCTGTTGATACACCTGATAAGGCGCGGCCGTATCGATTACAATCGGATCCCACGACCGGTTCTATAGTGATAGCACAATGGTGGCACAACGGTGACCTGGGCTGGGCATGTTTTGTTTGATGGGGTGTATACTCTTTGATGTTCACAATTCTCTGCCCATGGAAAAAGGCACGAATATGTATAATATTATGTATTCTCATATGTGAAAACTTTTTAATTGGCTTTATGTTTCTACTAGATGTCCCACGCGGCTTCGCCCGCGTAAATTAGGAATTTAACAGAAACCGTACATTTTCCGATAAAAAATATTTCCCCCGTTTTTCCCACATTTTCCTAAGTTTCTTCGGTCGTATTAGTCTTAGCGTGATAATATAATATAGCCTATAGTCTTACTCGATAAATGATCTATCTAACACTGAGATAAGTTTTTAAATCGGACCTGTAGTTCCTGAGATTGACGCGTTCAAGCAAACATACTCTTCAGGTTTATAATATTAGGTAGGTATAGATTTTTTTTAATTATCGCTTGACAAACTCGAGTCTCGATCTAAAAGACTATGAAATGGTATAATATGGTAGTGATGATGATGATGATGATGAATGTAATTTGCATAGTAGCATATGCTTTCCGTTCTTAAAACAACGCCGAAACTCCCAAACTTGTATCTATAAAGAATCTCTTTAACTTAAAACTTGTATCTATAAAGTTCTCTCAGCACCTTCCGAACCACGCTATATACCAGGTATATCTCGGTGTAAAATCTTACTTGTTGGTAGCATATGCTTAGAATACTTCTCACGAAACCGAAGTCACCACATGTTTCCCTATAAGTTTTGAGGAGTTCCCTCGATGACTTATGGATCCTTCATCAGATCACCACCCTACATACCCTACATACCAAAAGAAAAATTTTGAAAATCGGTTAACAAACGGCGGAGTCATCATTGGCCTTTACGTCTGTGCCAGACGATTTACGGCGTATTGGTCTGTGTAACAACTCTTTTCATGGCTGTGCAAGCCGATACGCGAACGACATAGACGACCACAGTAACGACAGGGGAAATTAGAGGTTGATGGTACAGAACTTTGATTTTTGTGTTTTTTATCTTTCAGAGCTTGGAACCAGGCATCATCGCAAATCTTACTACCCTCCATTATCCGTTTGCGCCAATCTGCTCTGTTTTCCGCGAGCCTCTCCCAGTTGCGGTGATCAATTCCGAAAGCCATCATGTCGCGCTTTGCACAATCTTTAAAGCGAAGTAACGGCCTTCCCACATTTCTTTTAGCATTCCATTCTGTACACGTGTCCAAGCCAGCGTAGACGTCGCTGCTTTAGCAGTGCCGTCAAGCTAGGTAGCTGTACGGCGGAGTAATCGTTGAATATAAGAAAACGAACATAACACCTCCCCCATTTTGAAAGTCGGTTAAAATTGTAGCCTATGTGTTATTCTGATGTATAAGCTATATTATTGTACAGTTTCATTAAATCCGTTCAGTAGTTTTTGCGTGAAAGAGTAACAAACATCCATACATACACACATCCATACATCCAAACAAACTTTCGCCTTTATAGTATTAGTAGGATAATTTGTATCCTTACTGAATTTTTTGGCAAGCTGTAAGTTTTCTGAATAATAAAAAAATAAACATCAAAGTTGACACTTGGCTACTTATCAACTTGTTTGGATATACATAGGTTGAGACCATGAAGGAAAATCTTCCGACCGAGTGGGGTGCTATGCTTGTTTATGCTAAAGCCTAGCCTAGCCTGTCGTCATTTCAGCCATTTGAAATCTCAGAAACTTCCATAGTGCAATTTAATATGGTATACGCAGTTTGACTCCAATTTGACCCAATGAGGTATTTTAAGTGCGTGAAATATTCACATAGTATATTGAACTAGACGTTCCGCGCGGCTTCGCTCGCGTAAATTAGATATTTCGCAGACAAATTAGTCCATAAAAAATAGCCTGACGTGGTCTACTTCTAATCTGTGCCAAATAACAGAAAAATTACTCTAGTAGTTCGTGAGATAAGCCCTTTCAAATAATTTCCCCCGTTTTTCCACATTTTCCTCTATTTCTACTCTCCTATTAGTCATAATGCAATAAAATATAGCTTATATCCTTTCTCGATAAACGGGCTATCTAACACTGAAAGAATTTTTCAAATTGAACCAGTAGCTCCTGAGATTACCGCTTTCAAATAAGCCCTTTCAAATAATTTCCACCGTTTTATCCACATTTTCCTCTATTTCTTCGCTCCAGTAGTTCCTGAGACTAGCGCGTTCAAACAAACAAACAAATCTTCCGCTTTATAATATTAAGTATAGATACGTAACAGAAACCAAAACTTCTTCCAGTAGGCTTACCATGGCCACCACCAATGTCAGTTTGTCCGCAAAAACTGTCAGCGTTTCTATTCTTTCGTATATCTACTGTGGCCATGCTAAGCCTGCTATGCTAGTGACTAAGCCCAGTACTTTGGCTTCCCCTCCAACTCATCACGCAGTATGGACATGTAACCTCATTACCTAAGCGACATCCTAGACATTATCACAACTAGGAATCAGCTAACTCGAGAATTTCTAGTGACATAACGTGACTAATACGCCCATTACACAGGTCGCCGGGTCGGCAGGCTACGTCATACTTTCACCGCATTGTTAGAAGTATCGAATTAGCTAATGACCGTAATGAGGTCAATTATCTAACAATCATCCGTTTGACAGGTCATCGATAAAACTGTTTTGGAAGTAGTTCCGGAAAATATCATGTCAGAAGAGATTTTACTACTTACAAGTTACTACACCCCAATAATAATATGTAAAATCACTTTCTTTTGCTTGCACTTTTGCCCGTGTGTTATAGTATTGATTCTGGCACAAAATCAAAAATATATTCTTTAAATTTTCGGGTGGAATGTTGAAAAATATTTTTTTCAATAATTAGATTTTTTTATAACCATTGTTCATGAATCATGACACTTAATTGAACAAAAAAAAAAACGATTTTTAAAATACTTCGGCACTCGGCAGATCTAGAGATTTCGCCACAAACAACACAACGTCACAAAATGTTTTTTTTAATATTTACACATAATATGTAAATATTTAAAAAAAAAAAAACGTTTTTTTTTGTATTCGTCGACCTACTAATCAAATCTATCAATTTGATAGCTGACGTGATCGTTCGCTACACTTTCCTGACCCCTGACCCTGGTTATGAAAGACATTGTAAGGCGTTACATAAGCCATCGTGACTGACATGTCCAAATTGTAACAAATTGCTGAAGGGCTGTGCAATAATGAGGTAATAAAATGTAGGGTCTAGCGAATTTAATTTCATTCCATAACTTGCATCATAGTATAATTATTTATTTATCAATCAAATAGATAACGCCTGCAACTCCGTTACGCCAAAATTAGTTTTTAGCGCGAGAACCGTACATTTTTCTGGGATAAAAAGTACCCTGTGTCCTTTCTTGGGACTCAAAGTATCTCCATACCAAATTTTAGCAAAATCGGTTCAGCGGTTTAACCGTGAAGAGGTTACAGACATACGGACACACTTTCGCTTTTATAATATTAGTATGGAAGTATGCGTGTAAAAAGCAAAGATTGACTGATATGGATGTATCTGCAGTCATTCTTTGCTTTTACAGAAATTACGTTTAGTCACAGACCAAACCCTTTTAGATAGAAACTTAATATTCCACGTTTCTGATGTAGGCGTCCAGCAAGTAAAAAATTTTACGAAATTCCACCCCTGGGAAATGTAGTTAGGGGATTAAACGATTCTGTAAGTTATAACGAAATCCGCCCTGTAATTTCGTAACGTGTTCGAAGAATTTGATCAGTATAGCGTATACGAACGTTTCTCGATTTAGATCATCGTATCATCTTTATTGGCATTATGATATTTACGACCTAACGTGTCTAGCGAGTTTTACTCTATATAAACTATATTTATAGTAAACAAAAAGGGTATCTTCTTGAAAATCAAAACTCGTCTTTTGAGGATCGGTTTATAAATATTAATATTTGCAACAGAATCTTACACCTGTACAAGTAAAAAATTCAAAACGAAATTCTAGATTGTCTACGTCATTAGGTAAAAGTATTTAAAAATGAAAAGTGATATTGTTTAATTAATAAATTATCTACTGCTGCATTTCGTATATTATAAGAATTGTTTCCAAGACCATTTTACCAAAAAACTATATAATACTTAGAAGGGCTCTCCCCTTAAGCTAAGTAGAGTTTAAGATTTCGCACGATTATGATTATAACATGAAAATTACCTTTTCTAGGTAATATAATAATTTATTAAAAATGCAGCCTTAATAGTTTTAGTGCTTATATTAGCTTCAAGGTGGTAACCTAGATTATTTTAGCTTTATATAGTCCGTTTATCGCCAAGGTGTTTGATGACTGATGAGTCATAGCTTTAGATATAGGGAAACACACTTTTCTCGATCTCGACGAAGACTTGATTGAAAGAGATAAAGCGAAAGGTTAAAGGTTAATAGAGATTTTTTAAGGAAAATGGAATAAAAAGGATTTTTTAAAATTTTACATTTACGTTATGTCATTAACCTTTACAAAAGTAAAGTTTAATGGCGTAATGAAAACGGGCACTGGAATGCGCTGGAATGCGATTATTTCATTCCAGTGTTGGTTTACATTTTTCCAGTAGCAATAAAAAAACCGGCCAAGTGCGAGTCGCCCATGAACTCGCCCATGAAGTGTTCCGCAGCAGCAACAAGGTTTATTTTTATGAAATTAAAATGTTTTTGATTTACTTTTATATTTATTAGTTGATTTAATGAAAGTTAAATTAAGGTTTACTTACCATTTATGGCGTATAAAAAACTACTTGCTAGGTCTCGTTCAAACCAATTTCTGTTGTCTGTTCAACGTTACTTGGTCGAATATGTCAATTCAATGTTAATTGTGATCTGTCAGCTGGGTTTTACGTAACGCGACCAAACTAGTTAGGTTCCCGATTTGCATAGGCATCAACTTCTCTGATAGTACATCATATTTTTTTAGACTTATCTTATACTTTAGAAGTTAGAGGGGGAGGGGGACACACATTTTACCACTTTGGAAAAGTCTCTCTCGCACACTATTCAGGTTAGAAAAAAATATATTAAAAACCTCAATATGATTTTTGAAGATCTATCTATAGATTAGATACCCCACACGCATAGGTTAGATGAAAAAAAATAATTGTTTCAGTTGTAACTTGTACCTATGGGAACCCCTAAAATTTTTAATAATTTTTCATTTTTGTATCAAAATCTTAATGCGGTTCACAGACTACATCTACTTACCAAATTTCAATGGTATAGTTCTTATAGTTTCGGAGAAAAGTGGCTGTGACATACGGACAGACAGACAGACATGACGAATCTATAAGGGTTCCGTTTTTTGCCATTTGGCTACGGAACCCTAAAAAGGAATAATAAAAACTGGAAATTATGTTGTCATCAAAATCCACAAGTTTGACATTTGGTGCGATGACGATTTGATTCGAGTTTCTTCAGAGTACGGATTAACTTCGAAGCTGAATTAAAATCAACATCGAATCGGCTGCCTGAAGTCCCGACAGAATCAGAATCGAATCGAGAATCGAATCAGCTCCTTCTTCCTTTTGCTACTTCCGACAGCTATACTAGCGCACGATCGTGCTGCGGCTCAATTTGTGCCTTACTCCCGAACTGATATCGATTTCGATTTTCGATTTCAACGGTTTTTTGACATTTTTTAGACATATTTTAGATGTCTAAAGTGTCAAAAAACCGTTGAAATCGAAAATCGAAATCGATATCAGTTTCGGGAGTAAGGCACGACTCGTCAATCAAAATCGTACAGTTTCGGGGGTTTTCGACTGTAGACTCGAGAATCGAAACCGTATTAGTTTCGAGAGTTAGACCATAGTGTTACCAATATAGTGTTGGTCTCGTTCGTGCAGCTTATAATCGCTAGAATTTGACATTCAAAAGAAGATTACCAAAGAAATATTGTATTTTAATGATAATGTTAGTAATCTAAATTTGTTTATGGTTAAAAATACCATAAAAAGGCAAAAATCTTGACATTTTAATACCTTTTTGGGAAGTTGTTTAAAAACAGGTAAATATATAGGTTATGATAATACGTTTTATATTTTGCTACAGGATGTTTTTAAAAGGACAGGAAATTATAATTTATCAGACTAGGACGTGTTAAAATTATTAAACTATATTACTAAATATTGAAAACAACAAAAATATGTTTTGTTTGTATAATTTTAACCGAATTACAAAAAGGTTAAGGATAAAAAAAAACTTTGGGAAATCATATTCATAAAAATAAATAGCTGTGCTTAGAATTGTGATCTGTGAACTGACAAATTATATTATTTGTAAGGGATAAGGTACAATTTTCAACGTCTATACTCTATACTGTATACCAGGGGTCACCAATAATTATTAATTAGTTTCGCTCGGGGTCCATCCTTCGCGGTCCACACATAAAAAAAAAAATTAAACAAAGGAAACTACGGAAATTACAAAGGTATATTAATTTAATTATTTACGTATCAATGAGAAAAGTGACAATTTTTGTTGCTTGTTTGGAGTGAAATTGGTGCAAGCTATTGACTCATTTATATAATTATGATGTATTTAGATTATCCAAATGTTATCTGTGACTGTGACTAACAAGTAATACTACATTAGTGAATAAATTGTTTAACGCGAAGGTCGCGATGTGGCAACATCTCTCAACGTTCTAAACTATAAAGTTTAAGCATTGCAGTAATTAACCGAATAATTACTTTAATTACAATAACGTTAATGTATTTAAAGTACAGTTCATGATCTTAAATACTTTTTTAATTATTATTATTGAATGAGCGACTTAGTCACTTGCCATCGCTATGTTTTATTTTATGAAAGAAGGGGACAAACGAACAAACGGGTCACCTGATGGAAAGCAACTTCCGTCGCCCATGGACACTCGCAGCATCAGAAGAGCTGCAGGTGCGTTGCCGGCCTTTTAAGAGGGAATAGGGTAACAGGGGAGGGTAGGGATGGGAAGGGAAGGGAAAAGGGGAGGATAGGGATGGGAATTGGGTCTCCGGTAAACTCACTCACTCGGCGAAACACAGCGCAAGCGCTGTTTCACGCCGGTTTTCTGTGAGAACGTGGTATTTCTCCGGTCGAGCTGGCCCATTCGTGCCGAAGCATGGCTCTCCCACGTAAAATGTGTGTTGGTAAGAGCTAATCTCGAGAACTAACTG
This sequence comes from Aricia agestis, assembly GCF_905147365.1. Classification (NCBI taxonomy): domain Eukaryota; kingdom Metazoa; phylum Arthropoda; class Insecta; order Lepidoptera; family Lycaenidae; genus Aricia; species Aricia agestis. The sequence goes on from NC_056415.1 coordinate 16,896,071, forward strand.
ACTATTTTCGCTTATTATTTTTGAAAATATTTTTGAAGTACGAGAATTGTTTATATGGGCAGAAAAATTAAAAGAAATACGTGAAAACTTAGAAAATAGAATTCTTTGCCACCGTATAGAATAATGTCATTACGTTTTATTAAAACTTCATAGATATGACGGTCGGACCAGCAAAATATGATTTTTAATTTCAATCCAGAATTTTCTGAGATAAGTGTCCCAACTCCCAAGCCAACCTTCTAGTACTATAGATCAAAACAACTTTATTCTAGGTTGCGTTGTGATCAAATTATAGTTGCTTCTAATTAGAAATAATGACTTCAAAGTAATGGAGGCCGAAAATCTAAAACAGCTGCCTTTTAACCGCAAGTACTAAAATAGCTGACTATGTTTGTTTAATTTTAATATAATTAGTTCTAATTTCAAACACAGCTTTAAATATGACCACAAAGCTTCGTGACTTTATATAATCAACTTTTTTCATTTATTTAACATGGAATGTCATTAACGACTAAAAGTAATAAAAATATGTGTCACAGAGTAATAATCAGTTATTTTCTACATTTTACAGTAATTTCCTAACCTTATAGATAATATTTTAATGTCATTATTTGAACATCTGACAATTCATAAGCTAGTGTTTTATAGTTAATTCATAATCAAATCTTGAACATATTTAGTTCTTAGAAGGTTTAGTAATTAGGTGAAAGAATTCAGCTTGGAGATTCCAAAAATGTTTTGTAAATATCTATTTATTCCTGCCTATTAAAATAAGTACCTGTGTAAATTCTGCACCCCAGGAGTCAGGAGTCAGGAGTCAGATGTATATTATAGTATTTCAACTTTAATGCTTTGTATTTCGCTCTAAAACGTTTAATTAAATAGAAAGAATTTACATTTATAACTTGTTGAAATCTAAGATTTATGATTTAGCCTTCAATTCCCAGTTTTAATGCCAAATCGTAAAATAAAATCGCCCGTGTAGGCGTATATCCATATGCAGAGACTAGTGCAAAAGGTTAAATATTTAGATAATTTTTTTTATATTTTTACAATACTGTATTTAAATATTTTGACAAAAAATACTGCTATTTTCCCTTATTTGGGTGGAATTATTGAACTGACGTTAAGGCTAAGAAGTCAAAACTTTTATTCAATAGTCTAATATTTTCTTGGGCATAAAATATCGTGAAAGATACAGTCTGCTGTCTGACACACTAAACTTAGATTACTTTTTAAAGTCTGTTTTTGGACGAGAAAATTCTGCAGGGTTTGCGTGTTTATAAATAGCTTACTTTTCTATAAAAAAGTAAACTAAGGAACTAGGTACGATAGTTCATATACCAATTTTACCCTTTTATATGTACCCAGTATTATTTATGTTCATACACTCACCGAGTTTTGTAATAATAAAATTTCATCCATCATTTTTGACTGTAATTCTAACACACCTTGTAATGTAAGCACAAGGTATCAATCATAAGTGTAACAATGTTGTTAGAAAGTGTTCGTCCTTGGGCCGGTAAAAGTGGAGAGAGTGGTGTTACCGGCTGCCGGCTGGTCATCTTACTGAGTTACTGACCCATAACACTATCATTACACAAGACTGCGCAGCTCTGGCAATAGGATACTCGCGACTAACTCTGACCGGTCCGGTGGATCTCTGTTCACATGAACCAGAACAAGAAGTGATTTTATGACTGGACACCCCTTTACAGTATCCACATTATTTTATTTTTAATTTCACATAATATTTTATATATTCTCTATGGGATGTAGATATATTTTATATATATCTACATTTATGCCTGAAATAAATACCTTTATTTTTTTATTATTATAGAGATGTGGACAGTTCTGAGAGTATTTTACTTTCGATTAGACTAGCTGACAACATCTTAACACTAGAATATTATATGGATTAGTCGTTTCGATTGTTTGTCTTGCTGCGTTTTTGATGAAACAAACAAAAATACAAATATACAATTATTACAAGACTAGATGACGCCCGAACACCGTTGCACCAAAATTCATTTTTCGCGCGAAAAACTGTACATTTTCCGGAACAAAAAGTATCATTGTGCTTTCCTGGGACTCTAAAGTATCTTCATACCAAATTTCAGCGAAATCAAGACAGCGGTTTGGTCGTGAAGAGGTGACAGACAGACAGACTGATACTGTTATGCATATTTTATAATGTTAAGTATGGATCTAAGATTTTCCATGCTTCATAAAAGGTTTAGCATATTGTACCATCAAAGGAATTGATTCCTAGGCAGAAGGGGGATCTACGTCATTTGGTCGGCTTATATCAATTCAATGTTAGCTGTGATCAGTCGGATAGGTTTGACTTAACCGACCAAAATATAGGTCTATGTATCTATAGGGATCAAAATGTTATATAGGGAATAAAACATTTTGATCCCTTTCTTCCTTATAGCAGCTGATTCTGTGTGTGAAACATGCAAATATAAAAATTTATCCAATGATCAAGGACATTTTTTGAAAATCTGCCATCCAAAGCCCTGGTATAGCCCAGTATTAGATCCTGGTACCTTCTATACTTAGGTCCATCTGCCTAAGAATCAACTTCTCTGATAGTAAATATTTTAAGAAAATAATGAAATGAAAATAATAATTTAAACCATTTAAAGTGTGTATTATAAACAAGTATTGTATAATTATTTCTATAGTTTATTAAGGTAGTTTATGTAATTTTTTGCTGACAACAAAAGCGTGTAAGTTCGAGATAAGATTGAGGAAGACGCGAGATCAAGGTTGGAATATAATAATTAAAATATTAATTTATATTAATATACATAGTGCACACTTGTACAGTCGTTTAAATAATATTAATAATTGTTTTAGTGTTACCTGCAGTAACGAGTAGTACTTACTATACTCGTATAACTTACTATACTCGTATAACTATATTTTAAATTCCTAAATCACTCATCATGATAATTATTAATTAGTAGCTATTTGACCGAGCCGGTATTCGATGAAAATGACCGACCTTTGCTCGGTATTCGATGAAAATGACATTTTCTAAAAATGATTCTCCCGTACCCAAGCTGCAGTACGTCCACACATATCAAATTGTCAACTTTTCAAGCCTTTGCATAAATGGTATATGTCTCTAAGTTCTAATAGTGCTGCTGAGTATATATATATATATATATATATATATATATATATATATATATATATATATATATATATATATATATATATAAACACACCAATCGTGGATTAAGAAAAAAAAACAGTATTCTTTATAAAATGTATTCTATATGTTGTCGACTGTATTTTATTTCTTCATAAAGATGCTTACGTTCCTAGTTTTTTGCAGTACGTGTATGCAAATGTGTTTATAAGTTTATTAAACTTATTGGTATATATACATAGCAAGTAAACACTATGTATGATATTGTACCTTCCTTGATGAAAAAGTGAATAATAATACGTATGAAATCATCATCAAAAATAGAAACCTACTTTGTAAGATTTTCCCTATAGTTTAAATAATACGCTGACCAATTTAAGACTTTAATTCATATTTTTTAGGAAAACACAACGACCGAAAATTCTCAAAGAGTCTTAGATTATGATAAAGTCTAATTACAAGTAAAGTAAATAAAACCTGTGGCAAAATGTAGAGGTCCTCCTCCTATTGCATATACGCTGGCTTTAGCGTTGAATATTCAAAATAATAAGTTTAAACTCGGTATGTATTAATATTCTGGATATGTGCGAGGCACGGACATAGTACGCTTTTGGAATACTCATTCGTGGCGGAGGAAAAAAGTTGTTAGTATTCATACATTCTTTGAGCAAACATTTCTAAGAAATATGCCTGATGACTTTATGTTGAAGTAACTCGCCCACCTCATATGAGTCAGTTAAGTATTTGTAACCTGTGCAAAGAAAATTTAAAACATTGAATTATTTTTGATACTTTAACAATAACAGTTTAAAAAAAGCTTCTAAAACTAAGCTTCAGAATCGGTTTTACTCTCCCTAGTTATTATTGGAGTTAACTACGAGTGCTTAATGCTTATGTAAATAGCGTTTGAAGCCTTCACGAGCTTAATACTTAATCTTTGGTTAATCGAAAGACATGATCTATATGCTAACTTATAAAAAGTTGGAAATTATCATTCTAAAAGTTACCAAGATGTTTTCCGACCAATTTACAATAGTTTGTGTCTTTGAAAGACTTATTTTTTTTTCTTATATTAATAGAATCCAATGCGAGCATTAATTTTCATATAGCTTCTAGACTAGAAAGGTCAATGACCGCTGGTGCCACCTCAATTCTTTAACTTTAGTGTTTATAGACCCAGCATGATTTAATTTAGTTTCTTTATTGTAATAAGTCTTATTAGCATCAATCAAATGTAAATTAGTAACTATGCGCCTACCAGCTGTCGGAAATCTACAGTGCGCAGTACAGAATACATTATAGAAAGGTCGACCGCTTTCAAGTGCTGTGATGTGACACGTTCATTAGTGAGAGAGGATTAGAAACTACGTTAACCTTGCACTGTGGCGGTTATGCAGTCCAAAGTCGTTCTGTAAGTGGTTAAAAAAATAAACAAAATTAGATTATTTCAGACCCACAATTATACAGTCCATATAATAAGTGAATCGATGTTAGTATTTATATTATCAATTTTGTTACTTTATTTTATGCCAAGCGCAATATCTACAGTATCTTTGTATAATATTCTGGTTTGAACAATACATAATTTTAAAACGCCGCCCATCTATTTATGATGGTCACCAGTTACATTTGTTCACGATATCTGTTTGGAACAGACGGCTAATGTGAGGCCAACTTTACTTCTTCTTCCACCCAATGCAAGACTATGTAAGATTTTAATATTCTCACATGATCTCTACTCCTATGAAGATTAGGTGCGTGTTTTCCTACATAATTAATGTTCAGAAAAAAACCAGTAACACAGATCGTTAAAATAAATACTCTTCCCTTTAGCTCAATTGTAGTTAATTTGTCAGTGCTTTAAATAGTAGATCTTGAGTAGATCTAACATTTTAAACATGGACTGACATAATACCTAAACATAAACTATATCACCAAACATGTATGTTATCCACACTTCACTGCTCACCTTGGTCGGTAAATTCTGGAATGTTCGATTTCTCTATGGCGTTGCGCCGCCGCACGTGCCCAGCCATGAAACCGTTTCTATACGATGTAGGGGGCTTGCCTAATATTGTGGTTATATTGTATCGTCATCACTCATCAGCCATATTTCCTATTATCATTATTGAAAATATCAAAGTGTTTTTCTATTTTAAAGTTTTTTTCGTCGCCTGATGGACAGCAACTGCCGTCGCCCATGGACATTCGCAACATCAGAAGAGGTGTAGGTGTGCCTTTTAGTTTAAGTAACTATAGGATCCATTTTGATCATAAAATTCATCACAGACTTACAGTATAGGAGAAATACACGGCCATATTTCTGTGGTGGCAAAATGTAGAGTTCCGTAAAAACGATGTTTTCTTCCACACATACTTTCACAGTATATCATGGGAATTGAGATATATTATTATATTATACATATGACTATTAAAATATATCTTATCTTATATCTTTAAACGAGCAATTCTTGTATATATATAATTGGAATCTCGGAATCGGCTCCAACGATTTTCATGAAATTTAGGATATATGGGGTTTCGGGGGCGATAAATCGATCTAGCTAGGAATCATTTTTAGAAAATGTCATTTTATTCGTGTATTATCGAATACCGAGCAAAGCTCGGTCAAATAGTATACTATTAAATATGGATACATGAGTAGAAGAAAATCTTCGTATTGAGAAGACCATTTTGTTTTTAAATTGTTTTGCTGACCGAGCACAAACTAGCCTAGATGTAATTTTCTGCTGTCGAACTTTGATAACGAGATTCCGGATTACGGTGCCAATTATTAGTGCACTATAATGTTCTGCCTCTTAAGATATTCACACCCAATATTAAATTAAGTGTTCTGAATTCTGATTGGTCGATAGTCGATACTGTAATTATATGAATTAGGTATTGGGTTATCTGAGTGTATGCGAGTAAGAGGCTCGACCTCAGCGCGCGACCTCCACACATGTTTATACGGTCGCCGGTCGCTCGTTCACTTACCCGATTATGTTCTGATTTGCTGTTATTAGAAACTACACTAAGTGCCTTAGAATATATTTGTTGTTACTAGGAAGTTTTAGACTTTAGGACTGAAACTGAGGGAGAACTGCAAGGCGTGCAAATGTGATAACTCAACAACTCAAACAGTTCTGCACTGCCTAACAGAATGTCCCATGTACGGAATACTGAGAAGGGAAACAGAAGAAGAAATAGACAAAGTCATAACAACAGACACCATTAGAGATATAATGAAGAATAAAAAACACAGACCGAGTTTCATGAAGATGGCAAGGAAGATTGTTGAGCAAGTGGCAAAAAGCAATAAGTAGCGAAACCAGAACACTGATTACATCGAGTAGCACCGGGAAAAAAAAAAAAAAAAAAGATGCAAGTCTTCCTATGACATAACATAAGACATAAGGTTGTCGGATAATAAACACCGACAGTCACTTTAAAAAAAAAAAAAAAAAAAAACTTTAGGACTTAAGAACAGGAAGTTTTTTGCAGAAAATCATCCAAAATAATTTGTAATTGTACAAACATGACGACCTCTGTGGCTCAGTGGTGAGCGCGTCGGTAGCTCAAGCCGGAGGTCGCGGGTTCGAATCCCGCCGACGGAACAAAAACTTTTCAATGTTCCCGGGTCTGGATGTGTATTAAATATGTGTATGATATAATAAAAATCTTAAATATATTATCTAATATATAAAATTCTCGTGTCACAGTTTTCGTTGCCATACTCCTCCGAAACGGCTTGACCGATTCTCATGAAATTTTATGGGCATATTGAGTAGGTCTGAGAATCGGCCAACATCTATTTTTCGTACAAAAAATATATATATATGGCAAAACAACATTTCCCGGGACAGCTAGTGTATACATAGTATAAAAGTATTAAATATATTTTCGTTGTCTGGTACCTGTAACACAAGTCCATTAGGTACTTAGCACGGGGCCAGACTGACGTGGTGTGAAGCGTCCATAGATATTATTATTATTATAAACACGAAAGTTTGTATGTACGCCTGATTAATATATTCTTTGTCTATAAGTTGGCATGTTAAAACCGGTGATTTGATAAAATTTCATATTATGGAGATATTTTGAGTCTAGAAAGGAATAAAATACGATAGTTTGTAGTGAAAATATTAAAAAAAAACGCCGCGCGATAAAGAAACATTCAATAAAGTAAAAACAAATTGCCATTTTAATAAATAGAACCAGCTATTTGTAACTATTAGATTTGAGATTGCAATCGTAGCTCCAACCTTAAGATCCAATCTAAATTGTAATTACACGTTATCAGGAGTGGAATTGTCTTATGCTGGCTTCTCACGGCGCGGGATATACAAGCGAGCGAGTCGAGCGTCGAGCCAACAGGCGAATACGCGCTACCCGTTCTCACGGCGCGGCGTGTAATATCACGAGCCGCTCGAGCCGCACCTTTGAAATTACCGACTTCAATCGGATCGGACGCGCCTGCTCAAACCAGCCCGTGCCACCTCGAGCCACCCTTAAATCTTAATACGGCGTGTGGATCGAGCTAGCGCGGTGCGGCTCGTGATATTACTTGCTGTGAGAAGCCAGCATTACAATGACTTAAAGATACAATTTCATGGATTGTCGAAATAAGTGTTGCGGGCGTGGCCGACGCTTCGTGCTCAAATCACGGATAATCTTACCTCCATTGTTTAGAGTGAAGAAATTGACAGCTACAGTAAATTATTGTACCTGTTCTGGAATTGTAGGGGTAAAAGTTCCTTATAATGCAATCACAATAATATATCGTCGCGTTGGTGCAAAAATATAGGGAAGGTACGTAATTTACCGAGTTGTCTAATTTTTTTCAAAAGAAAACTTAAGCAAATAGCATTTTTGTATGATACAGCAAATTATTAAGGACTAAATTATATTTTATAAAAAATTTAATTTGTTATTATTTTTAGCAATATTCCGCGAAATAAACTTCCACCTTTAAGTAAATGAGTGAGTGTACGCATAGACATGCGTACAGCACCTCCCTGGCCGGTGGCGGCACTTAACGGACGTTGTTCGTAGAGTCCACATCCTGAGGATGCTCCGGTGTTGAGGCGGAACGCGCGTCGAGGTTTTCAACCTGCATGGTGGTGAGGGGCCTTGCACGGATTTGCCAACATTATTGCTTGTGTGGTGGTGGTGTTTGCAGGTTCTTGCATGCGAGTGTACGCATAGGCAGTGTGGGAGGAGGGAGGTGCTGTACGCATGCCTGTGCGTACACTCACTCATTTACTTAAAGGTGGAAGTTTATTTCGCGGAATATTGCTAAAAATAATAACAAATTAAATTTTAAGCTATGGATTTCCGCAAAGTAACGCCTGATTCCATTAACTATATATTTTATAAGTAAACTTAGTTAAAATATTAAAAGAAGAAAGGTTAGAAAGTAAAAGGAGCTCTATTTAAAACATTTAAAACATAGCCCATGTAACTAAAATGACATTTTTTGTTCTATTTCACGACATCCACAACGATCACGTTTTACCCTTATATTTTTTATCAACCATCGAAAACAAAGCACTTTACGTAAAACTACGTTTCAAGTTACGGTGTCGAGAAGCCAATGTTTTTGTTGTTGTTACGTTCAAGTTACGTGCCGGTTTTACGTTAATTGCAATCTACGTGATCACAGGCGTACTTAAAATTATTTACATTTTTAATTTGGCATTTGTCGTTATTCAGATGATTATTCAAAAGATAGTATTGTCACAATAGACATAACTACCAGTAGTTCGACTGGAAAGAAACGGACAGGTTTCAATATCTGTCAAATTCGACGGGTTTCACTAGGATTATGAACGGATTGTGCCTCGCGCTGGCTGATATAATTTATTTTTAAATATTTGAAATAAAGATTTCAAAATTGGATCCTGACAATTTTAATCGCATGTGCCAAAACACAAACAACAATACGACCAAAGAGGAACACGTCCAGCGAATATGTCATATTTTTAAATTCGTAGGTAACAAGTTAACAACCCTAGCGACGATTTTCGTCATAATACGTCAAATTTAAAAATGTCAACATCAGTTCTACTTCGACATACTCTATCATTCTGTCTACTCTGGTATTGTTCTCTCTTTAAAACAAAGTGAAATAAAATTTTATTCTATGGTGTGTATAATAATACGGTACATAGAGTTCACTGTGATAGTAGCAACTGTATATTTTAGGGGCTCTATGATATAATAATGTCCTAACATATTATTACTTAGCTTCGTTACACCCGGTATAAACTATTATGTCAATAGGTAATATTGCTTATGATTGTAGCTAATAATTTTGATGTATTTCATTTGTCTAGCTTTGCTTTGCCTTTTTAGGGTAACATGATCCTATTCTTTCCACTAATTTAATCCAACAAAACAATTTTTTTAAATTAGCTCCTAAGTGAGTCGCCAATGTCAGTGTAAAGCCCGTCACATACTTAAGCTATAGTATATATTAATATATATTATAGCTAAGTCTGTGACGGGCTTTATGTTGTTTTTCCTTATTAGGATCTTATTAATGACATTGTTAATTATCTTAATTTGTCATTCAAGCCAAATTGAATAACACATGTATTATTAATGTTTTAATAATGAATAATGTCGCAACCCTATCGTATCTAAGACCATAATATGATTAACACAGTCCAAGCGAGATGTACCTTGACTTTTAAATATTTTATTTAAAATTAAGAGAAAAATATGTTGCAATTGTCAATATTATTAACTGTAATAGGTACTTATATTGTGTATTGCCTTTTTATTTCAGTCAAGTCCATCAAACTCCAAATCCATGCTTAGTGCCGTTAATAATAATTAATTCTTTGAAATTTTATTTCCCCCAAAACTAGCGGTTTCAAATTCCTTTTAAATCATAGGTCGATATCCTTACATCCGTTATATCTATTGAATTAAGAGTGGAATAAATAAAAACAAAAAGTTATTAAACAGGTTTTGATAAAGTTACGGTTTTGGCAATAGATAGAGCGTGAATTGGGACTATAAGTTTATTACCGTTAGTTTATTTAAATTTTGTGAATTTCAACATCTACTAAGGTAGGTTATGTCCAAATTTTTTGGCTTACTTTATAGGCGATTTACATAAAACACTTTTGTGTCGATTTACTTACTGAGCAAATTCATTCGCCATCAAATATGTTTATGAATTAATCTGTTGAAAATCTATATATATAAAACTCAAAGGTGACTGACTGACATGGTGATCTATCAACGCACAGCCCAAACCACTGGACCGATCGGGCTGAAATTTGGCATACAGGTAGATATTATGACGTAGGCATCCGCTAAGAAAGGATTTTGATCAATTCCACCTCCAAGGGGTTAAAATAGGGGATGATATAATAATACTTCTTAACGCGAGCGAAGCCGCGGGCAAAAGCTCGTATATTATAACTTTCATATTGTTTTAAATTTTATTTTACAAACAATGTCCCGTATTAAAATAGGTGTTAATTATAAATAAAATAATTATCTTATTATAAAATTATTGCAGGTTAAAATTACATAATATAATTTACAAAATGACAGAAAAAAGAAAGAGTAGTTTATAATATAAAAAAAACTAATTGTAAGTCGGAGGCTGCGGGCATTGTACCCAAGAGTAATCTACTAGATAACAGTGTTATTTTGTAGATAAAACGTTAGATACAAATTACAATAAACTCAATAAAAGTCAACTTTCAAGGTTCAAAACTCGTAATTTATTTTACGCGCTGTGTAATTACTATTTTGATACGATTTTTATTCACTTGAATCAAATTCATTAAGAAATATAAATCACTTGTTATTTGTTTTTATTTACAAGTTTTGGGGGTTTGTCATTGACAACAGCCTCGTTTGCGCCGTGAGAATGATTGTTGTAAGCCTAATCCTTTATTGTTAAGTATTAATTTCTTTCGGCGTTATTCTTATGTCAAGAGGCTTTCAATGCACATCATTCTCTAGTCTCTATCCAGTAGTCCGGTTAACGAATGACTCAAAAGAGGGTATTGATTATAGAGTGCGTGAGCGGGAAGTGGGAACCTAAGCGATTTCTGCTGGAACTTATGCAGGGTGATCGGGGATAAAACATACTAAAAGTCCTGACATCTAGGAGGTGAGCCGGAGGGAGGGGAGGGCAACAAAGGTCAAAATTTTTGGTTTTTTGTCAATAACTAAAAAACTATGCGTTGTAGCAAAAAATATTCTATGACGACATTAAAGCTTATTAAATTCTATATATATTAGATTCTATATACTTTTTCCAAATTCTCATCCGTTTTCGAACTACACGCTCAGGAAAAGTGAAAATTAGAAAAGCTTTATACTAAAAGTCCTGACGTCTACGTTAGGACTTTTGGTATGTTTTGTCCTTAACTACCCTCAATAAGTTTGTGCAGAAATTGCTTAGGTTCCCGCTCACGCATTCTATAACTACTTTGTTGACTGAGCTACAGGGATTATTGAATTTTTATGTTCTACCTCAGCGTCTAAAGTCTAAAACATTCTAAAAGATTCGAAATAATGCTTACAGTGACTAGGGCCTAGTTAGTTAGGGCCTATTTTAACGCATAGCCTAGTCACTAGACTTCGCGTAAAATTAATTTTTGTCTGAATGCAAATAACACTCCCTTATTTTGATCGAGTTTAATTTTTTTATGAAAATTTTTACTTTTTAACTTTTGTTTTTCATTACTTACCACGTCTTCTGTCATATTATTTAAGACCAGGTGATGCCCGAAACTCCATTGCGCCAAAATTGGTTAATTTCGCGGGAACCGTACATTTTTTCATGATAAAAATTGTCCTATGTCCTTTCCCGGGACTCAAAGTATCTCCATAACAAATTTCAGCTAAATCAGTTGAGTGGTTTAAGCCTGAAGAGGTAACAGATAGACAGATACACTTTCGCATTTATAATATTATGTACTATACTAGTATAGATGCTTTGCTTTGTATCTAATGATCTATATTATAAGGTCAGTTCTCACTCATATTGCAATAATTTCACTTGACCTATACCATGATTGATCTGTACTACTCCCAACACGTCCCCGTATTTCGCAAGTGATTATCGCGGTGCGGTGTAGCTGCGCTGTACGCTGTACATTGCGTAACCACTGGGATCGTATTACGTCGGCCGGTTAGTATTCGCTTCACACGCAGAGGTGTAACAATAACTGTTGCGAAAGAACGGGGTCATAGTGTTAAGACTATCGATAGTAAAGGTTATTGGCCGTTATGCCGTATGGATTAAAAAATTATCAAGAAAAGATCGAAGATATAACAGCCTTTTAAATTTTAAAGACTACATTACAATTAGGGCGCATGGCATTTTAATTTTTAATATCATATTTGCCTCAGATATTTGTGTGCGATTCGACTTCGCAGTTATGCGTCGAAGTCCTTACTTACACTAGTAATTAACCGCCGTACTCAGAGACATTTAATTGAGATTAACCTTCAATTTAATGAAGAGTTTGACAGATAATGTATGGGGCTTATGTCAAAATTTTTAAATAATCCTTCGATCGTGGATCCTTGGAAATCTATTGTTGTTCTATTGTGACTCGCTCACTGGGCTATTATGGGGCTTGATGGGTTAATTACATTTAAGTAATTAATGTTCCACTCTGACTGCGGCAGTAAGACTTATAAGCCTTAGTTATAAGTCAAATTACTTTTCATAACGTTAAATTTCTGGAGGGAGTAATATTAGTATGAATTTATCTCGATATAATATAATATAAGATTCTACCGCTGCATGGTGCATACCGGTACTTGGTAATTTGTACAGCTGGATATAAAACCTGTGTATGAAATCACATCCATAAATACTGTATGAATAGGCGGAAAGTGTACGGAAGTTGACAATACTCATACAATACCATACAGAATCACACAATGCGGTATAAATCATCAATTTTTCACGCATCTCGCTTTCCTGTGATCTGCCTACGCGTGTATGACTTGTATGGCTGTTTTTGTATGTATGTATATGTGTGTTGTGACACTGCTATTGTCTGCAATATTTGCATGTTGTATGTAATATGTATGAACAAGGCTAAGGGTGTTAAAGGAACAGTCTATAATTTAAAGACGTGGTTTTGAGCTAAATCTGTACATAATATTGACGATATTTTTAATAGCTCGCTTAAACTGTTAAACTGAATTTGATGAAGCCCTAAAGGGCAAACTTATTAAAGGACAAATTTATTATTGTAACGCGTTGAATTTTTTTCAATGTAAATGATTTAATAGCTTTTAATTTGTTACAGGTAAACAACTAGCCCGGCAAAGAGCTGTCACATTCTGATACACTGGTGGTAACATTATTAGATTATAATTAGGGTTGATTCAGACCGCAAAGCGACGCGTAGATGCATTTCTAAATTTGTACTGAATTGACAGATTGGCATGTCACCTCGCACAATTGAAATCTGTCAAACGAATACAAATTTATGCAGCGCCGCGCCTCGCCTCATCACGTAGCGGTCTGAATTGACCCTTACTTGGAAACGAAGAAAAAGGAGAGGAGCTTAGGATTTTCCTGCAGTGAAAATTCTTAAAAATATTAATTTTAAATTTGAAAGGTAACTTTTAAAAAATATTCAATTTTTGGCACGCTATTTTGTCATGCAGTTACGAAACTACCTTAAAGATAATACCAAAATAATCGCATGTCATTTTAGTTTAAGCTCTGCTATTAAATGTGAATTAGTGTCTAAATCTTGGGTCTAGAATCTAGGTAATATAGATTTTATTACCCAGTAACTTCGTACGAACATAATAACCTGTACAGTGGTTTGGATAAATGCTTCTCATAAATAACAGCTTAGTTGGTGAGTTTCCGGTTGATTATTTTAATGTGATAACAGCAGTAATTTTTGAGTCTCAACAAATTTTATTAAAAAATGAATTACTTATCATCCTTCTCATTTTGTTCTGTGGAAAAGAAAAACGAAAGAGATAAAACGATACTACATCGACAACTAGCTTTGAAAGTAATTGTTGAATTGGACTTAGTAGCAACGACTGGGCTACGAACACTAGATTATATTATAATAATATATTACCACAAGCAACTATGAAACTGTAGATATTTGTATATGATTGCCCTCAATTGCCCATGATTGACGTTGGCGTAAACTGTTTCGCAATCATGGTTACCTATCATGCCCAAAACTGAATCCTTAAGGAACAGGCAAGTGTCAATTGACATTCTCATTTCATCTGTAATCTGCCGTAACTGGGGTATTAAGTTAACTGAATACATTACATAAAGTTAAACATACATTACGTCACAGTGAAAGCACCGGACACCTTCCCATGGCCGGGGGACGGATGCCGACAATGGCGATTATGCTCGGGCCACGACACGTGTTAAGTGTTGCATTATCTCCGTTGTCATCATCACCTTTATCATTTTCATTATTATCTTTACCATTATTATCTTTATCATTATCATCGCTGTATTATCATTAGAAATGAGAAGTAATCTCTCCGCTATCATTCTCCAACTGATGTCACAACATCTACCTTGATTTCATTATTTTCTACCAACACTCATAATGTTATTATTATTTATTACCTACTTCGGTCCAGTTCGAATCCTATCAAGAGCTAGTGTTGTGCTATGTTGAGTAAAACGACGGATTCTACCTTGATAATACAGTAGCAAAATAGCAAGAGTACAGTGGGTGGCCAAATTATTATGCTCAGTGTGCAGAATGATTTCAGTTGTTGCATTCCTTTGAAAAACCAAAGTTTACCCAGACAATGCCTGTTAAACGATTGGCGTTTGCTAAAATGTATAAGCATTAGACTAATGGTAACAAGTTATTTTAATTGCATTTTTTTAAGTTATGAAGTTAAAGGCGTAAACTTACCCCAATTGACTCAGATCTAGAGGATTTGACAATTCCCAGTTTGTTCACCGAAGGCGAATTGAAAATTTTGATGAAAGCTGTGTTGTTGAACGAGTGAAACCTTTATCTTTCGTCGGTTACGATATGGGGCGAGATTAGCTCAAAGGGGAATGGTCGACTACATTTGGTTGATAAGGAACCATGCGTCGAGACCAATACCTGCGAGTTTTGCAAACCCTCTCCATCACCAGACGGCTGAATAGTAGCCAGACGGCATCTGCATAATTATCCAGGACTCTACACCTTACCATAACGCAAAAAAAAATATATTTTTTAAAGATTACAATGTTACCTATTAGACACAAAATTGCACTTATTTTCAAGTAAGTATAATAATTTGGCCACCGATGGTATTTGGAAGCTATAAGAGTATTTTACATTACTACTTACTACAATGGCATTCTCTTAATAATTATACTCAATTTGACAAACTACATTCTCATAATAAAAGGACACTTATTTTACGATTGATTTGAAGTTGATAGTCACAGTTAAATAGTAGAAACGAAAACGTGCAATATAAGACAAGGTAATTTACTTTTAATGTATTTGGAGCTGATGATGATGATGGTTTCCATGTACCTGTCGTAAATATCCATCCATTAATCCATCGATGTGAGATAAGATACGGAGATTGTCCCCATATATTAAGCCGTTTTCCTCCCACTACTGAGAACCGCTGGCAGCGAGCCGAGACTCGGCGCAGACGAAATATAATGTTTATAAATATACTCCATTTAACTCACTAGTAGAATAAAAATACAAGATTGCGGACCTACGTAATTTAGTAGGGTTATGCCAAGGACATCTGACATATCCAACTAATATTGACTTGACCTAACCCGACCAAATAACGTAGGTCCGTCATCGGCCCATGAACCAATTATTTCTCTGATGAATTTAATTGATATGACAGATGTAACATCGCAAGGTGATAATATATGGTTAATACAAGGTGATACTGCGTAAAATTTTAATGGTGGTTTTCCCGCAGTAAAATGATTCTATCTCAGTAGTACAATAGATTTGTGAAGTTTTTTTTTAATTCAAAACAAATAGAATTCGGCCGGGTCATAGCAGCTCGCGCTTATCGGCATAAAGTTGCCATAGTACGTCATATACAAAATATTTTTTATTTTCAAAAAATAACTTGTATGATACGATAGTACTACTATAGGTAAATCGTTCTGCTCCGGGAAAACAACCACTAAAATGTCACGTTGTATATATAGATTATAGAGTTCACTGTGAAAGTGGCAGTGCTGAAAGAGTTAGCTAGCAAAAGCACCGCTTATGATTGAATTAGTAGATTCATAACACAGGGGCATTTCTCTTAGAAACATACACATCTCTTTACTAAACAAATCCTAAATAATTATCACTTGGTTTTGTTAAAGCCTGAATATGAAACGTTATTCTTAATCTCAATATTATACCTCAGTCTATAACAATGTACTTATTAAAACACAGCAGCCTTATTCCCGAAACTGATATCAAACTGATATCAGATTTTTGACACTTTAGACATTCTATTTCTTCATATTTTTAGATTGTTTAAAGTGTCAAAAATCTGATATCAGTTTCGGGAACAAGGCTGCAGGTGACTTACTCCCGAAACTGATATCGATTTCGATTTTCGATTTCAACGGTTTTTGACACTTTAGACATGCTTTAGACATCTAAAATTTTAGATGTCTAAAGTGTCAAAAACCGTTGAAATCGAAAATCGAAATCGATATCAGTTTCGGCAATTGGTCCTAAGTTACACCTAAGTTATTCTTTGCAAATTTTAGTAAAGTCTTCAGTAATTTTAACCAAGCTTAACTGTAATCGCTAAAGGATGTAGCCACACCATAGTTCAAGGAATTGCTACGCGGGTCACGATGTATTACGCAATTTTACTGTTATTAGTGAGCACGCGAAAATGACTCGAAAATTACTAGGTTCAAAGTTTAAAATTGAACGGCACTTACATAATGAGGAGGTAGAATAATGTAAAGAAAGGAAAACATTGGAGTCCAGCTTGACTTTTACAACTTTACTATTTTAAGAAACACGAATATAATGTACTAGCTGTCCCGGCAAATGTTGTTTTGCCATAAAAAGTACTGGAACTTACGCGCGGCTTCGCCCGCGTAAAATAGATATTTCACAGACAAATTATTATTAGTCCACAAAAATAGCCTATGATCCTTCACGTGGTCTACTTCTTATCCGTGCCAAATAACATAAAAATTGCTCCAGTAGTTTGTGAGATAAGCTCTTTCAAATAATTTTCCCCGTTTTTTCCACATTTTCCTCTATTTCTTCGCTCCTATTAGTCTGAGATTAGCGCGTTCAAAATAAACTCTTCCGCGCATAGGTACAGTAAAACAGTACCAAAAAGTATATTTTGTTTTTACACGTTTCCATGGACTAAATATGAACCGGTATTCCAATTGCTAAAGACAAAAGTTGATAAGTAGTAGAAATAGTTTTGTTGAAGAGAGAGAAAACCAAGAAAAAGTTAAAGTTCGAAAGTCAAATCTTTTTCTTTCTCGCTTTCTTATACTGGACTCTATATTTCATGTTTTCTTCCTTGACCTAAAGGCAATAGGTATTATAGGTAATCTAAAGGTCTAGTCCACTTATGGGAATTGAACTAACTTCCTCTTGACTGCAAGTTATTATTACATATTTCCTTTAATTTTAGTACAAATTATACACCTCGTACAAAACTTAAAGGTCGCACGCACGTGACCTTCTACTCGCAAAATTCATATCCAAATGTCACTGCATGTGTTTCTATAATTAAGGAAATCCTCATCAATTTGAATACGCGGCTTGTTTTACGCTTGCCTCTTATTATGTTCTGTGAGTTCGTTCTGTGTTCCTTTGGGTGAAGCTTTAGTCAAATATAACCCGTAAATGATAAAACTCACAATAATATAGACAATTTATTTATAACTGAAAAAATATACTAGGATCTACCGTAAGCATTGTGTAAAATTTCCGCCGATCAAGAAACTATAGCTTTCGCGTTAAGAACTTACTTATGAGAAGGGAAGGGAATAGGGGAGGGTAGGGAAGGAAATTGGGCCTCTGGTAAACTCACTCACTCGGTGAAACACAGCGCAAGCGCTGTTTCACGCCGGTTTTCTGTGAGAACGTGGTATTTCTCCGATCGAGCCGGCCCTTTCGTGCCGAAGCATGGCTTTCCCACGTTGGATGTATTTTTCCATACAAAAATAAAAAATATTTTTACTCTTTCAACGCTGCTACTTTTACGGCGAACTTTATATAATAGGGGACCCATACATACCCTAAAGTACTTTTTAATGTTAACTTTAGCTTAATGAATGACATTATTTCTAAAGTACAGCTTTAATCGCTACAAGAATTCAATAATTTTGCAACTTACAAACAACCAATGACAGTCTGAGACTCTAATAACACACGCAAATGTTTCGGATGTTCCCAACTAATAATCTTGTATCCTTTATAATTAGCGCTTCCTGGCGACGTAACATCCTGCAGGATGCCTGTAATACATGCCGTAATGTTTACAACCTCCTGAATGCGTAGGAGGTCTTTAACAACGTACAAAATTTACTTAAACCTTACCTTTTTTCTAGGAACAAAAATCCCAACTGTTTCCAACCCGTATACTCATCACATGATGATAATGATTAAGCGTAATATTATTATGTAATTAGTTCTTGATTGGTGGATAAATCAATCTAAAACCTGACAAGTCTTTTAGGTATCTAAAAAGCCAAACATGCACTTGAAAATCTTTTGTAAGCTTAATTCTGACACAGTACGTTAGAAAAATATTGCACTTAGCATTAAAATGGCATTATAATGCTATTTACAACGAATCTAAATAATAAACGTGTACACTGTACGTGTTATTTTTTTTTAATAACAGATACAAATATTATCATCTTCAAATCTAGGTTTCATACAACAATGCGTGTCTAAATATTATTAATATAATATTAATATTTATATCAACACAACAAAGGAGGCCTTGGCTGATTATGTATAAACAGGCCGCACTCGTCATTTGAGTTCACTAACAATGATCAAGATTGAAATCATAAAAAATACAAGATCATACTGACAACACAGTATAAGTATTGTACAGTAGAGAAATATGGTGTCCTTGAATTCTAACTCGTTTGATACAGAAACAAGTGTTAACAACCGTGAAAATAAATTGTATTGTTTGTCTACCTACGGCCGTACTCCTGAAATCAAAAGTCATAAACTTTTGATTTCAGGAGTTGCTTAGCAAGAGTTTTGACGCAATCACTAAACATTATCTGGTAAAGTACCTATAACTATTTTAGTAATCATTAATTAATATCGTCTAAGTGTCTAACCTAGCTCAACACACTAGGCCGAAGTTACGCGGCGTAAAGTCCGCATGATTACGTCCGCAATGTCAAACGCATACAAAATACGGACGGAATAGTGTGTCATCGGTAATTTAAAATACATTGCGGGCGTAATCATGCGGAATTTACGCCGCGTAACTTCGGCCTAGTGTGTTTGGACACTTAGTGTGGCTGTAAGCGATGTAAATTGAAATTTTGCCTGTCACTCAAAATAAAGTTTATAGACAAACCATTCCAATAACCAAAGAAAATAAACAGTCCTTAGCAATACTTAAAACAGTAAATACTATAGTACATAATACTAACAGTGGTAATACATAGTTATGCAGAATTTTCTATTTAACATAATATTTTATCTTATAAATATCATCATGAAAAATTGATAATTTATTTTTAACAACATTACATAAAATATGAAGTGTCGGTATTAGCATAATGTTGGTATCGTGACAAATTGCACAAGTTTCCTGTGGCGCAGTAATCACTGGCACGGGCGCGGGCTCTGGCACGGGCACTGGCATGATCATGACACCGATTAGGAACAATGAAAAATATACATTTGTTGTTAATTATTAACGTATTTTTCATAACTGTTAACGTTATAGTTATGAAAAATACGTTGTTGGCCGTTGCACGAATTCGGATTTTAAGATAATGGTAGAGTTACAATACTGTTACATACTATTTATGTGGCATCTTCGTGGGCTTAAATAGAGCCGTGCGCCCGCGCACTACAATTATTTGACAAGTACATAAACATTGCAATTGTAGACTAGCGCAAGCATTGCTACATTTAGGGCCTGTTTCACCACTTCCTGATAAGTGCCGGATAGGGTATCTACAACTTAACTTGACAGATCTAAGGGTATGGAGCATCTGTCAAATGAGTTGTGGATAGCCTATCCGGTACCTTATCAGGAAGTGGTGAAACAGGCCCTTAATGTTATATTGCCAGCCTTCTGGGCTTCTGTCCGCATTTAAGCATGGCATTGTGGAACATTACTTTAGTGGGATAAAACTATACATTACAGATAAGCTTTTCTGTTAATTTCTAGATCCCAAACAAAATTGTCAAAAATGTTTATATAAAGTGGAGCTAACTCAGAATGTTTGCAATTTTAATATAAGTATAATAATAATATTATTATGCGTCATACTATCTCATTTTCATGCTATTAAATGTTTGATATGCTTATTATGCCCGCTAAATATTATTAAATGTATTTAAATTCAACAAATGCTTCTCCCCTCCCAACCGTAACTAAATTCATTATTATTATAATGGTTGCAAAAGGTTAATTTTTTGCTCTACCTACAGTCATTAATCATTTGGTGTAGGTAGACTTAGATTTTTTCCTGTCAAAATACCTGGATCATCAGCATCCATCATTTTAATAGTTTTGTAAGTATTTATAAAAATTATTTTGATGTAATATTTTGTCCGAACAATTATTAATAGCTTTAGTTAGAGGGTATAATGCAGGGGTTCCCAAACTTATTTTGTCCACTGCCCACTTTTAGAACAAATTATGTTTTAGCGCCCTCATTGTTTCAATTTGAAATGCATCCAGATGAAATAAATCACCATACGTGGGAGAGCCATGCTTCGGCACGAATGGGCCGGCTTGACCTGAGAAATACCACGTTCTCACAGAAAACCGGCGTGAAACAGCGCTTGCGCTGTGTTTCGTCGAGTGAGTGAGTTTACCGGAGGCCCAATCTCCTACCCTATTCCCTTCTCTACCCTCTCCTATTCCCTTCCCTTCCCTACCCTCCCCTATTACCCTATTCCCTCTTAAAAGGCCGGCAACGCACTTGCAGCTCTTCTGATGCTGCGAGTGTCCATGGGCGACAGAAGTTGCTTTCCATCAGGTGACCCGTTTGCTCGTTTGCCCTCTTATTTCATAAAAAAACACCCAAGCCTCTACACAATGCCCCCATTTTTTTCTGGGTTCCACACCGTCCCCTTTAGACCTTCAGCGCACCCAAGGGGGCGTTATCGCCCACTTTGGGAAAGGCTGGTATAATGTTACATTAAAGCTCGATGTTTATGCATTCGCTCGAACCAGCGGTTTGGCCGCCATAGTACGATACAATTGCTTGTGAATCTCAAAAAATTGAGATATAAACCGTGCGAGTTTTTTGCGCCGGTTCTTCTTGCCGGGTTAGTTCTTGAACCGGTGGTAGGCATCTTAGTTTCTACGTTCTTCCTACGACTTTCAAAAAGTGTATTCATGATACCCATTTTGAGTAAAAATATATTTTATTTATTTATTTTATTGCTTGTGATCTCGTGGTATAGCGGCCAAACCGCTCGTTCCCGCGGACGCCTGTAAACCGAGCCTAAGGTATTAGGGTAGACCGTATTTGCAACTTTTTAAATTATTGTTTTCAGACTTACTTGAATTACTTAGACTACCTATGTACAGTCTGTCAAGAAAACGTAGACGCAGTGAAAATTTTCTTAACGAAATCAAGCTCAAAAGGTTTTTTTTCTCTTTGTATTCCCACAAAAAACGCTTTTATTATACACTTTAAATATTATCACCTAGACACATTTTTAACCTAATTTAATAAGGTTTTCATACTTTTATGTGATTTGTTTTCTACTCATTTTTGACACGTTATAGTATGGCGTTCAGATGTAAATTCTTATTCACTTGTCTGTATCCGATTATTTACCTGCCGTGACCTCAACAGCTGCTTATGTCGCACGAGGCTTATCACGACTGTGCATGTCTATGATGGTAATCTATTCATATTTTGTTATGTACCTACACTATCCTAGTCTTAAGTCCCAGGTTTAAAGTCTGGCTCTCGACTGGCTGACTGGTTGATCACTTAAATGCCTAACTAGACATGGACTACGCGCGTATGGACAATGGACATGTACAAAGGTCCTCATTATTATATCTTATGACGGTAAAGAGATAGAGAGTGCGGGGGTACTGTGTAAGGGAAGGGAATATACTTGGGCATTACAAAAATAACTCCTTCGTAGTTAACCTTAAGGCTTACCGAAAAACCGGCCATCGTCACAAGAAGCGGTGTGGGAGGCATTAGAAACCGAACTACGTTGCTACTGCTTCTGCTTTAACATCTATTCTTCTTTATGAATAAAAATGAATTTTCATTTTTTAGCCTCTCTAAAACTCGAGAAAGGTTGAACCGATTTGGCTAATTTTAGACTTGTAATATTTGTGGAAATCTAGGGAATGTTTATACAGTGATTTTAGTAAATATTTTGCATAATATCATCCCTAAGGACGTATGAACATAATAAATATTATTACCTAACATTACTTTAACATTATGTAAAATGTTTGTAAATGTAAACATATTGCAATTTGCAACATATGCGTAATATCCTTTGGGATGTTATTATATCGATATTATCTAACTGTTCTAACATAACAGCGCGTCTGTATAGGTTTAGAGTGTGGCTTTTGACCCAGATGCCGTGGGTTTGATTCCCGCGTTAGAAAAATGTAGTCTTCAAGTTAGGACAATGCAGGCTGACCACCAGACTGCCCGACTAGATGATCCATGTGCATCGAATGTAAAGTTAAAAGTCGGTCCAGTACCTGATCTTTCGCCGCGTCTGCTATTCGTCCCACTGGGTTACGCAAGTAAATGCACTTGCTCCTGTGTACTGTGCATATACTTAGACCACAATAACATGCGTATGCCTGACTTCAATAAAACCGAACACCGTCACCGAAATCGGTGTTGGAGGCATTATTATCTAATGCTTACATTTCGTAACCCACTCAGGGCGGTCTCCACTCCATGCGTGCATTATGCGTGCATGCGCATGCTAAACGTTGCGACACGGTATGTAATTAGCGCACTAGAATGTGCTAAGAATTTCAGACCGTGGAATGTAAAGCAATGCTTAGCGAATTTAATTATTCACTAATTATTTAGTTAATTTTAGACATTTTTGTTATTATATTTTTCGCAATAGGTAACCATTCCCGGAATTATTTTATAACTAAAGGTATGCAGTCTAGCAAAAGCGTCTATTCGAGCTAGACAGGTTAAAAGTAACATACAATACGAGACATCAGACAATATAACATTCGCTTCTTACATTTTAATTTCAAGCCAAATCCATTTACCAAATCACGGTATCATACTCAACCATTCTCAAGCAGTATGGCTATTTACTACAAAGTTTCATTAAAATTAGTCAAGCCATTTTACGGATATCAGGCTACTATTGAGTTGTCGCATGCGCTGCTGCCGTGCGGTTGTGTATCGCTAACGTATACGATCGGCTTTATTCATATATTGTATCGTTGTTAAAATTATATTCGAGCCGTGTCACAAATCACAATGGACAATAATATTTGTGGAGCGTGTGGTGATGCATTGTCGGATGGAGTTCATTGCACAAAATGTAATCAAGATCAACACTATCACTGTGCCGGAATCACCGAAGCTGGATATCGAAAATTAGGCGACAGGAAACTTACGTGGCGTTGTATAAAATGTAAACAGGCAGCCGTAAACCTCGCGACCGGCACTGAAGATACACAAAAATCTCCAAAATCGCCTCGTCATGAACCTGACTCTGCTATTCTCCGTGAAATTCGTGCACTTTCTAATAAGCTTTCCCCGCTTGAAAGTTTAAAAGATGACATGTCAGCACTTAAAAATGAATTTTTTAACCTTAAATCCTCGATTAATTCGAGATTTGATGATATGGTTAAAGAATTTAGCAAGAAACTGAGTGATATGGAGCAGCGTGTATTACAGCTCGAGCGAGTCCGAGCCCAAACAGACCAGCTCCAAAACCGCCTGGATGCCTTGGAAGAAGATTCTAATAGTAAGGAACAATGGGCACGTATGAACAACGTCGAAGTCAAGGGCATAAAACAAGTGCATAATGAGAATCTGTTTGATATACTCGCCAAGATTGGTACCAAAATTAGTTACCCGATTAACAAAAGCCAAATAAACTTCATTACGAGAGTACCTACTAGGGAGAAGGAAATAAAACCTATAATAATAAGTTTCTGCAATCGATATGCCAAGGAAGATTTTCTAGCTGCCGCCCGACTCGAAACGAAATCATCTCCCATTATGACGAGCCATATTGGATTGCCAGGAAACCAAAAAATTTATGTAAATGAACATCTAACTTCAAAAGTTAAAACCTTGCTATCTAAAACCAAGAAATCGGCACGTGAAACAAATTTTCGCTATGTGTGGGTAAAACATGCCAAAGTTTACGTACGCAAAACGGATACCTCCCCCATCATATTTATCAAATCGGAAAAGGACCTATCAAAGTTGGTGTGAAGAAGGACCTGACTGTAATAATTGTTTCATTATGTTTTACAGAAAAACATATCTTATTGTTAGGTTATGTTATTGTATTTTATTGTGGGAGTGGGTCTATTGTGTATTGTTTTAATATTTTATTAAGTTTGAAAAATAATATTTTATTTTTACCTAAACTTGGGTACCTAGACTCTCTGGTTTGTATGAGTAGTATAATATTAAAATGTCCTATCGAATTAGAATTAATTGCGAACTTCTCATTCTTAGGTCAATGTCCTCATTATGTAATAGTAATTCCTTGCAGACTCTATCACTTTGTAAATGTTCTACATATTAGTGTCAAATACAGTTTTACTTCAATTGGAATAGAAAATATTAATTACTACTATTGTGCAATGGGTAAACTATGTCAGATCTTGCTGTGCCTTATAATATTATGTACTGATAAATCGAATTTCACCTATGTTGTTTGTCTTGCACCTATTACTTACCTGACTAACATAAAATTGAAACAAACATCCTGTAATATATTTTACTACATAACATATGTAAGAATAAGTAATATTTACATAATATATTATTATAAAATAAAACTAATAAACAACATTATTGTTTTATTATATGTAGTTTTTATTTCCTACCAAATATTATTGTATATCGTAATCAATAAACTAAAATGTATTATATATATTTCCTTTTCTAATTTGCGTTTAATACCTTGTCCTTACCTACAATCAATACTAACTAACAAAATAAATATTAAATGGTATAAATACTGTAACTTACAATTAACTTTTCGCTATATTAAACATAAAACTATTTACAAACTTAAACTTAGTCACTACTATAATAGTTTCTTTAATATCTATTTAAAATCACTCATACATCTACTTTTTTACTTATCTAAAGTTATATATTTGCATGCTATATTAGGTAAAATAAGACACCTATGCCACAGTAGTTTCTTTAAATTATTCATGATAAATTTTTATAATATAATGTTGCAAATACTTAATAATACTTTTACAATCGCTGACGGATACAGCGTAATTGAATTGCTACTCATTCTAATGATTTGTATAATAATTATCAATGGCAGCTATTAGTGTGTACTACCAGAATGTTCGTGGGCTACGTACGAAAACAAATACACTTTATCGTAACGTGTGCCTAAACTCGTACGACATTATCATATTCACAGAAACATGGCTAGTTGATAGTATCCTAGATAGTGAACTCTTTGACGATCGATATATCGTTTGGAGGCGCGACCGAGATTACTGTCGTACTTCTCAGCTACTAGGTGGTGGCGTCCTGATTGCAGCCAAGCGTGAGCTGGTCGTCATAGGTCGACCGAGTTGGGGCAGCACTGCTGAAGACATCTGGCTAACACTAGTACTCAGAAAGTCTCGCCCGTCTGTCACATACAGCCTACATATATGTGCGTTATACCTTTGTAAGGAAAATCAAGGTAACTCGTATAATACACAGTTACTTAACTTTACTAACAACCTTAATCAATTAATTGCTACTCATCCATTGGATAAGTTTATAATAGTTGGTGATTTTAACTTTGGTGGTGAAGTTGAGTGGTTGTATAGTGCTGATAACACTGAACTACTTCCAACCAACTTAGGCAACCAGTTTACCATTGAATTCTTTGACTGCATGAATTCTTGCAACCTATCTCAATTTAACAATGAACGTAATATAAATAACAGGCTGCTTGACTTAGTTTTTTCTAACGATCAAGTGCAGGTATCTGAAAGTCATGATCCTTTAGTGCCTGTTGACGCACACCATAAGCCATTGATAATTAGTGCTGATTTTGTCGAGATACATAATCTTGAAAACAAATCATGTATCAAATATTTATTTTCTAAGGGTGATTACACATCTATTGAGTCGGAATTAAACAAAATAAATTGGGTGGAATTCCTTTCTGATAAGTCACTTGACAGTGCTGTTACAAAATTTTACGATAAACTATATGAATTAAGAGATAGATATATACCACGTAAGTCGCGTAAACAAATGTCACATCCCCCCTGGTACAGTTCTGCTTTAATCAAAATCCTCAATGAAAAATATAAATTTCATCGGAAATTTAAAACCTATGGCAACGTTGCTGACTATTACTCCTTTTCATTGTTACGTAGTAGGGCTACAGAATTAGAAAAATCTTGCTTTGAGACCTACATGGATAAAATCGAAGCGTCAATAATTAAAAATCCAAAGCACTTCTGGTCGTATATCAAAAGTAAAAAAAGTAAGGGTACTTTTCCCAAAATTATGTATTACGGCGAAACATCGTCTGACAAGGGTGAAATAATATGTGATCTATTCTCTGAATATTTTCACTCAACATTTTTAGAACCTACCCTAAACTCTAATGATCCACAACCTAGTGACGTTGATACTATCGCATGTATCAGTTCGATTGAAGTGGATAAAACTTATGTGTTAAAGTTACTCAAATCTCTAGACCTCTCAAAATCTGGCGGGCCTGACCTTATACCACCTGTTTTTATAGTTAACTGTGCGAGTAGCCTAGTTGAGCCAATTTGTATACTTTTTAAAAGATCTCTTTCTCAGGGTTTGGTTCCAAAAATATGGAAAGCTGCATTTGTCTCACCTGTGTTAAAAAAGGGGAATAGATCTGATGTAACTAACTACCGCCCGATTTCTAAAATCTGTCTGTTCTCTAAGATTCTTGAACGTGTAGTTTACAGTCAAATGTATGAGGCCATGAAAAGTGATTTTGGTGATGAACAACATGGCTTTCTTCGGAAGCGTTCAACCACGTCTAACTTGGTGCTATCCCACGACTTTATATCTAACGGCATGGATCAGCGTGAGCAAGTCGACGTGATCTATACTGACTATAGCAAATGCTTTGATCGTATAGATCATCGATTGCTGCTAATGAAGCTATACTCTAAGGGTATTCACGGTGATTTATACAGATGGTTATGCTCTTATATTGACAATCGCACTCAGGCTGTAGTTCTTCAAGGATATACATCTGGTTGGAAATCTGTGCCTTCTGGCGTGCCACAGGGTTCGATCCTTGGTCCTCTTTTATTTCTCTTATTTATTGCGGATGTTAAACGATGTTTTATGTATTCATATATTTTACTATTTGCGGATGATATGAAAATTCACAAAATCATCAAAAGCATTTCTGACAGTTACTTACTCCAAAGTGACCTTAAAAGATTCGAAGATTATTGCTATCGCAATAAACTTCAATTAAATGTATCAAAATGTTTTTATGTTACTTATACACGACAGAAACAACCAATTGATTCTAAATATACTCTGGATAATCAATTCATAACTAAAGTTAATAGCATTAGGGACCTAGGAATTATCTTCGACAGCAAGCTTCTATTTGACCAACACATTGACCATATCGTAAAAAATGCTAATAAAGCACTCGGCTTTATCATGAGACAGTCTGCTAGCTTCCGATCGATTAAGACTATCAAAATCTTATATTGTTCTTTCGTGCGTAGCCACCTGGAGTATGGGTCTCAAGTCTGGAATCCCCAATATGAAATTTATCGATCACGTATTGAGGGTGTTCAAAGAAAATTTTTGAGATACCTTGATTATAAGGCACAGCAATGTTCAGATAGCTACTTCCAACGCTGTAGAAGGTATCATTTTTTGCCACTCAAACTCAGGCGCCAAATCAGTGACATATGTTTCTTAGTTAACATCGCAAATGGTTCCATCGACTGCCCTGAATTACTCTCAAAAATAAATTTACGAACCAACCGACAAGGATTTCGTCACCGGCCTCTACTTGATGTACCTTCTGCAACAACTAATAATAGAAATAATGCATTTTTCTTACGAAGCACTTATGCTTTTAATAAAGTATCGCAGGACATGGACATTGACCTATTTTGTACTAAATCTAACGTTGTAAAACGACTATTGGCAAATTCATTCTTTGATTAGGATTGTATAATAATTGTGTTTGAGGTACTTTGTATTATTACTTGGTTTTGCTCATAACTCTCATTGTATTATTATTTTTTCTCTTGTATTTAAGTTATTTGTCTTTATCTTTCCAAAATTATTTAATATAAGTATATTTAAGATCAATATAGTTTGACACATTTCTGCTGATTTGTATAATGATTATCTTTTTACATACATGTGGAGGCTTGTCATTAGCTATTTAGTTATCTAAATTTTTGTACTAGCTATTTAAGTTATTTGTCTGTAAGCCTTCTGAATATAAAATAAAAAAAAAAAAAAAAAATACTTCACACAACAGCTTCCTCAATCACGGAGTTTACCAATGTCTAGACCCCATTGTCGGTCAGCACTCGCTGCAGGTGCAAGCTAGTGTGGTACCAGTCGATAAAATCTATCGATATTTACTTTGTGTTTGCGTAGCTTGCTTGAACGGCAATTAAAATCGATTACTTAGTTGTGTGTTTTCTTTGATAAATATATTATTCATGATTTTTTTTTACTTTCTAAAGCCTGTAATATAATATTATATATATGTCACGAAATATTGTAACGTAAACGTCAACAGTGCAAATAAAGGTTTGTAAATGAGAAATTGTTGCAAACCATCTTGTATTGTTATTGTAAAAAATAATATTATTTTATTAAATATAGTAAGGGTTAAATGAATCTCTACCAAAAACAGCAAAGTTTTGTACAATTTATCATTAAAAGAGATTGATTTTACTGAAAAATTTGTAAGAAAAATTAATCTAGGCAATTTATTATGATAGTGTTCATTTACTTTTGTATACGCGTTTAAAAATATTAAAATGATACGTTATAATATATTTGAATCGTTTATTGCAATTAATTTATTATGTATTTAATTTTATAAAATAAGTGTAATGCCTTAATTTATCGGCAACATGCACTATGCACATCACTATAATAACGGTGCGCACTACTAGCCATGCAACAAGCGCGGACGAGCACGCAGCGATTGTTATGACCTACTAATTCTAGATTATTATCTAGTACCTGCTTTCAGACCTTATCTTACTGATATAATCTGTAAGAGGCTTAGCGCTTATTTCACTGCCTGTTGGATTATGAAAGGTTTTAGATTTTGTAATCTAACAATATTCGTAAGGAACTTTTTCATAGTGTCTGATTAATGGCCGGTTATATTATTCCAATTAATTAATCCAATCCAGCGCTGGATTGAATTGGATTACTTAACTTGTTGGACTGAAATGACGTGAACGGGTACCGGAATGCACTGGAATGCACTGGAATGCATTGAATTGTATTCTTGTAAATGTAAACCGGCTATGAATCTCCGGCTTCAACTTTAGTAACTTTTGGCTAAAAATAATCATGTTTAACCGAAATTGGCTTCGGTGTAAATGCGTGGTTAAAGCCGACAGTCCAACCCAACATGTTATTTATTTCGAAATCAATATTATAGATAATTAATATTTAAATTTCAAATCAATGCTTAGGACTTACTAGCTGTAAGTCTTGAGAATAATTCTTTAGACGTTTGAAGCGGCTGCGCCTTTTTCTTCAAAAATCGGCATTCAGCCAAGCACATGTTTTTCAATGATTTGATACATACAACAAGTGGGATAAATAGATAAGACAATGTTGGATTTCTATGTTATTTGTAAAATTCCAATAAATAATGTCAAAAGCAACAATATATGAAAAAAGCAGCCAGATGACGAGAAATACATCAGAAAACTGCAGGATAGTCTATTTGTCTGACAATAAGCGTTTCTCATTGGATAATACACTTTTTGTCGAAGTCGGGAAATATCTGTTGTAAGTGGGAAAATTGTTGGGAAATTGTTTTTGTCGCGTATTGTAATGGAGAGTATAGTGATACCATATTTAGTAATCATTATCAGTAGGCACAGCTAATTAAAATTTACTATTTGATTCTATGAAACACGCGTGATAAAATACTTGGAAAATTTAATACGCAACTCTCCTTGAAAAAGACTTCAACGCGCTTGAGGTTTTTTCTTATGTATTATAATACTAGATGACGTCCGGAACCGTACATTTTTCAGGGATAAAAAGTATCCTATGTCCGACACTCAAAGTATCTTCACACCAAATTTCAGCAAAAACGGTTCAGCGGTTTGGGCGTGAAGTGGTAACAGACAGACAGACAGAAACACTTTCGCATTTATAATATTAGTAAAGAAGTAAGGATATGAATTAATGATGTAATATTATGTTTTTTTATGAAATAAACAAAAAAACGAGAAGACGGATACCTGATGGTTAGTGACATCCGCTATGGATACCCGCAAAAGAGTCATAAAACTTTTTTTTTATAATACAAGTTACGTTCAGGTTTTTTAAAATAAACCTTACGATTACTTCAACTAAAACAACGTAAGAATTCCACGCTGGTTTTCTATCAGGCTTTGTTTAATCTGATCATACCGACTCATCTTTTACGTACGTTTTATTATTTAATAACGAGTATACAATGTTATTAATAAGGTGTTTATTATCACAGTCGAACATGCGTGTAAATTACTATCTTAACCCAGTAATCATAAATAATTGAATAACTGTTTGCCTTGAGATGCCCTTACCGTACCTCATGTTATATAATTTGTTCTGTAATGGTGAACTTCCTTTATTCTAACCGCATATTATAAAAATAGACGATTATTTAATAAAACCAAATAAAAAAAATCAATAGTCACAAAAATATCTCTTGGTATATTGACTTTTTTAGTTTTCTCAGGTAAAAGTAGAATAAATAAGAGACGCTTACTTGAGAAGGATATTTATTAATAACATACGTGTGTAACAAAAATAAGTGATAATGCTTATAGGTAGGGTGTATACGTGTTTCTTGTAGAGAGTTCACTGTGAAAGTAGCAGCGCTGAAAGACGAATTTTTTTTTTCACTTTTGTATGGGCTAGAGCCCGAGCGTCACGAGTTTTCCCGTACAAAAGTGAAAAAAAAATTTGGTCTTTCAGCGCTGCTACTTTCACAGTGAACTCTCTACAAGGAACACGTACACACCCTAAAGTATTATCACTTATTTTTGTTACAACCTGTAGAAGTAACCTGTCTAAAGCGAAACCATGAGGAGCTATTTGCTTTACAAAATATTCATTGCAAATACCAACAGAGTAAAACTGTACCTGTTGGTTACTTTACCAACCTAGTAAAACAAGAAGGCAATAGATCTCCTATATAATATCTCCTATAATCTACATATTAACGGCAATAGAGCCAATAGGCTCCTGTAACTATTGATATATTACGTGGTAGAGCCATGCTTTGGCACGAATAGGCCGGCTCCACCGGAGAAATATCACGGGCTCACAGAAAACCGGCGTGAAACAGTGCTTGCGCTTTGTTTCGCCGAGTGAGTGAGTTTACCGGAGGCCCAATTCCCTACCCTTCCCTTCCCTACCCTTCCCTATTCCCTTCCTTACCTCCCCTACCCTGTAATCCTATTCCCTCTTATAAGGCCAGCAACGCACCTGCAGCTCTTCTGATGTTGCGTGTGTCCATGGGCGACGGTAGTTGCTTTCCATCAGGTGACCCGTTTGCTCGTTTACCCCCTTATTTCATTAAAAAAATCATTAAAAAAAATTAAAAGTAATTTTTATCGAAGTCCATATTTTTGAGAACCTAAAAGCCTTTTAGCTATCTAAGTTTTAAATCCTCTAAGTTTTTTTTTTTAAATGAAATAAGGGGGCAAACGAGCAAACGGGTCACCTGATGGAAAGCAACTTCCGTCGCCCATGGACACTCGCAACATCAGAAGAGCTGCAGGTGCGTTGCTGGCCTTTTAAGAGGGAATAGGGGAGGGTAGGGAAGGAAATAGGGGAGGGTAGGGAAATGAAAAGGGTAGGGGATTGGGCCTCCGGTAAACTCACTTACACGGCGAAACACAGCGGAAGCGCTGTTTCACGCCGGTTTTCTGTGAACAGTAAATAGTTAAGGGCCTGTATTCCCAGAAACGGACGATTTTCAAGATTTAGGTAAGGAAGGGAATAGGGTAGGGGATTGGGCATCCGGTACTATACATACAAGTACTGAACATACCACAGTAGCTCGGCACCACTATCACGCTATCATCAGTGATGTCGTGACAATGGTCGGCCCTCACCTCAAAACAACAATGGCGGATAATTACAGCCCGTGCTTAGCGCGCCGTCTTGAATTATATTCATCATTAGTTTGAGAATAAATCTGAATAATGAGATGAATTCTCCGAGGTGGCTTTATTTTACACGTAGGCAGATAAAGCAACTTACGTCCAATTTAAAGGGGCCAGTAACTAAAAACTTAAATGTTCCAATGCATCAACGTTTTGTCAAAAATATTAAAAGAGGATGTTGGATTTTTCCATAGACCATAGTCGAGCACGGCTCTACACACAGCTCTTCAGCCTACGTTTCCACGGAGCTTGCGCGAATTATACAACGATTTTTGTGTAACTTAACCCAGACATAGAGGGTTATAGGAAAGGACATATTATAACCCTACTTTTTGCGGTGATTGTACAGGTTCCTAGGAACTATTCATTTGGCCGGTGGAGCCGCGCTGAACCTCTAGTGCTTAAAGGGCCCACTCACGGCTGGCCGCCGTGCAGTCCGCCGGCTTATGCAGGATAGTGAATGGTGTCGCAGGCCTGCGACACCATTCACAATCCTGCATAAGCCGGCGGACTGCACGGCGGACTGCAATGCAGGATAGTGAATGTGCTACTTAAATGTACGACGACCTCTGCGGATCAGTTGGTGGGCTGTTGGTAGCTCAAGCCGGGGGTCGCGGGTTCGAATCCCGCCGACGGAACAAAAAGTTTTTTAAAGTTCCTGGGTCATTAATGTGTATTAAATATGTGTATCATATAGTAAAAATCTTTAATATATGTATAGTATAAAAAGTATTACATATATATCCATTGTCTGGTACCCGTAATACAAGTCCTTCAGGTACTTAGCACGGGGCCAGACTGACGTGGTGTGAAGCGTCCTTTAAGAAAAAAAAAAGAAAAAATGTGGCGCCCTGATTATAAAATACCATTTCTTATTTCCAGGCAGCAGACGCACCACGACACAAAGCTCTAATGCGACGCGCGACTCGCAGCTGTACTCGCTGCTAGCAGCGCGGCGACGGCAGCTGCTTACCGGCCGTCTGACCACGCACATCAACACCATCGCCACCCTAGCGCACAAGCCGTACAAGTGAGTATTACCTTCTCAACGAGCTACTTACGGCAGCAGCTGGTGAGTAGAGCAGCTGTTCTTACAGCGGCAACTAGCAGTAAGTGCAGCAGCTCAGAAGAGCTTCTGAACTTCTGAACTCACTGCTAGCAGCTGCTAGCAGTGAGTTCAGAAGCTGTACTTATAGCAACCTATGTACTGGTGCAGGTGTAACAGCTAGTAGCAAGAACAGGAGCTGTACTCATTGTTAGCTTAGCTAATTTAATAGTAAAATGCTTCAATGATATCTTTTAGTAGAATTTTATTTGCAAATTTTAATATCTGACGAAGGTTGACGTTAAATAATAATTACTTCATTACCTTTTTAAATTTTTATGTCACATTATGTAACATAATTTTATATAAACAAAAACAAGCATAAATTAAGGATTTTTTAATTAAGACATTTATTCGCTTTCTTATCTTATCTGGTCATTAATGCTGGTTCCATTATTTCTTATCATAATAATACCATATTTCACTCACAGCTTGATAACATTGACTTTTATTTGTTTAATTAAATTAATTCAAAACGTTTCGATTTCAGGGGAAAC
Organism: Aricia agestis; assembly: GCF_905147365.1. Lineage (NCBI taxonomy): Eukaryota > Metazoa > Arthropoda > Insecta > Lepidoptera > Lycaenidae > Aricia > Aricia agestis. The sequence goes on from NC_056415.1 coordinate 16,930,635, forward strand.
ACGACGTTTGCACAACTAGAGATAAGAGATGCAAACAGCAGTGTAGTGAAGAGGATCACCTTTGAAAATTCAAGCAATGAAGCGATAGCACCAACACTAAAACTCATCACGCGTGAGGGAAACAAAGAAACACGACGAGACTTAAAACCCCATGAAATAAGACAGTTTATACCTAGACCGTACCAAGATATTAAAAGCAGAGCGGGGTTTTTGAACAATAGGAAAAGAGACTTCAGTAACAGAAGCTTATTTCCTGAAACTACCACTGAGAGTGTGGTTATTTATGTTCCACCTGAAAAACTTGAAGGCCTTGACAAGGAAGTGGAAATAGACCCTGAAGAGGAGTTTCAAGTAGACGAATCAAATCATGGACTGTATTTACTTAATTACTCCGATACTGATAATGTTACGCGCAGTCCAGTAGAATCCAACAAAACAACATCAAACAATGAAATAAAAGATAATGTCTTCGTTGAAAGCACTACAATGACAAGTACTGAAGACACAACCCAAATAACAACTCAGGCCAGTGATACGGAAAAAGAAGATAGAGTTGACGCCAACACCATAGCTAACAGCACCTCTATAAATAATACAAAATTAATTAAAATAGAAGATAAAGAAAATGCTAACCAAACGTTATTTATGTCAGAAGAAATATACAACCATTTCAGGCCCCTCGAAACAGAATTACCCGATGAAGAAATGGCACCGTTTATTTATTTTGGCCAGAAACTAGGCGGCTCTATTATTAGTGACAGTTTAACAAACTCTCCCTCTATCTCAGCATCTACAAAATCAGTGAATTTTATTGCTCCGCCAATAGAAAAACGTAAATTCAACTCTAGATATTCTGCAACTGAAAAATATAAAAATAATAGTGCGGGAGAAGAAGAAATCAATGAAGATATGGACATTTCAGTGATAAAAAATGTCATAGAAAAAAATAAAATTCGCAATACAGTGAAAGGACCAGCGCCAGCTCGCCATGTTGGATTAGTAAACGCTTATAGAAAATTTTCAAGTACTACCCAATCGACTGCAAAACCAACCACACCAGAGCTGAATGTGACAGAAGGTGTTACACATAACGAAACATCATCAACTGAAAAAAGTATATCTGATCATAATCTGACTGAGATACATTCTGAAGCACTGGTAAATAAATTAAATATTACATCTAATTCACCTGACACAAATGTAACAGAAAGTGTAACTGTAGCTCCAAAAAACTTTACTCGCACCTACACTAGTTTACGTCGTCGCCCTTCGAAATTAACGACATTAGTAAGCACTGAAAATACTAATGTGGAAAATAACAATTCCACTACAGAGAAGGCAGCTACGTCAGTTTACACAGCAGTAGTTACTTCAGTTTCTATAACTTCCTCTGTCAAAGGTCAAAACAAGACGGATAACGTTGCAGGAGACAATAGTACAAATGTTCAAATTCTTGGTGACTTGAAAAATATTACCGAACAGAAGTTAATTGTTAGTGATAATGAAACAATTACTTCAACAACTTCAACGACAACATACAGGCCCTACAGACACAGATTTAGAATTAAAACTTCAACAACAGAAAATTCAATAAGTTTTAGTCCAAATCCTACAATAATTGCGAATTTAGCACCAGACGCATCGTCTGTTGGAGATAAAAGTAATAACGAATATAAGCATGAAACTACGACTTTTAAAATATCTGAACGAATTGCGACAACATTTAAAAGCGAAATCGAAAATACGCCTACGGGATTTACTCTACGACCAAAGAGAAGAAGACGTCCAACTACAACAACTACTACTACTTCTACCAGCACCTTCTTACCATTTTACTTATCATCGGAGCTCACTACTCCAATAGTCTTCCCAACAACAGAGGCTAGTGAAATCGCTCTTACGACTGTAGTCATAACCTCGCGTTCTGCATCTGAATCTAAATCCAAATCTCATACACTTACTAAGACTGGAAATGAAACAGATCAGAACGATACAAATACAACTCACGTCATCAATATCAATGAAGAATCTCAAAATGAAGAAGTTTTGATCGAAGCCGAAAAAACGTATACCGCTTCGTATGTTCTGGCAGGTCTAGGTTTCTTACCTGTTATAGCCGTAGTAGCATTCGTGTTCCGAAATCTCCTTAAAAAGAAAACTAAGGAGATCGATGCAGAATACGAAGGCTATTTCGACGACGGTGGTGATATCAAGAAGGAATCACCGATAACGCCGGTAGCTCGTCCTCCTTTGCCAACACCCTCCAAGCCTGATCAGAAATGGGAGTTTCCAAGGAACAAACTAAGACTGCAGACTTTATTGGGTCAAGGCAACTTTGGTCAGGTAAGTAAAAAATAGTTATTGGTTACAAAATAAGGATTTTTTATTTATGTTGCTAATAAAATATTTTATATTTTGAGGTGTGGAAAGCGGAAGCCGATGATCTGACTGGCCATGATGGTCTAACGAGGCTAGTAGCAGTTAAGACAATCAAGGAATCCGCCTCACAAAAGGAGAAACAGGAACTTCTGCATGAGATCTACATCATGCAGAAGATCGGCACGCACCCCAACGTAGTTACCCTTTTAGGATGCTGCACTGAACAAGGTATATTACAATTAGTATTTATTTTAAATGAAGCATAAGTGTAAGTAGTGGCGTATCTGTTGCAGTCGGATTGTATAGTCTGCCGTTTAGGCTAGCTGTTATCAAAAATAGGACCGTTTTGAAAAGAGGCTTTTTTTTCGATTAGTAATACGGCAGATTACATATTATACAATCCGACTGCGACAAAATATTATCTACTTATGATAGCGCTCAAATTTTCTAGTGCATCTTGTTTTTTTTTTTTTAATCTTTTTATTTTACAGAGGCTTTTAACACTCAGTGTTAATGTCAGCCTCATAGGTGAATACAGTGTTCCCTACATAAGGGACAGATCCATATAACTATATAATTTTATTGCCTCTGGGGACAACGGCTCCGAAAGTACACTATTGATCCCTCCATTGTGCAGGCAGCCAAAGTCACCTAAGAGCCTTGATCTTAGCTCTGCAGTCCGAGCACACTCCAGCAAAACATGATACAGGTCTTCATCGCAATTACGCGAAGGCTTAATTCCAACCAAGTAGCAAAATTTATTTGCTGGAATGTGCCCAGATCGTAATCTAAAGGCTGACACCAACAAGTTTCTCGATAAATTACACGAAATAAACCAAGGCTCCCGTACTGGTTTATTCTGGATGGTTCCGTACCAAACTCCAACACCTCTTTGTAATTCCTCGCCGAAATGGTATTCCCATTTCTCGAGTGCCTTCTCCTTAATCTGATGACGAAGTTCATTTACAAAAGATTTAGAACAGACCACGGGACCATCCATAACTGCACTCTTGGCAAGCGCATCCGCAGTTTCGTTTCCAATTAAACCGACATGGGCAGGAACCCATTGCAGTTTAATTGAAACTTTTCCAGAAACATGCCGGAGTAAATCCAAAGCTTTGAAGGCTATCGGAGAGCCACATTGCTTCGTGGCGCACCGACGAAGGTGTTGAGCATGTTGTTGCTGATAGGTTTGTGTAAGAGCAGTCAATCGTTAGTAGATCAGTTATCAAAAATTAATATTATTATGATGGCAAATAGAATAAAATAAAGTATGATAATATTTAATGAAGTAATATTACGTGTTTTTTAATAGTGAAATAAATAAAATGTTGATCCTCAAACATGGTACACTTATCCGTGAACTTTGAACCTCAACCTCCTGTAAACAATGTTTAGTAATTTAAACGTACGCTGAATTAAGTGTTTTAGGTGTTACATAGAATTTCTTTGTTTCTGCGTAACCAATTGAACGGTCTTTTTGCCTCCCCAGAGCCGTACCTACTCATAATGGAGTACGTGATGTGCGGCAAGCTGCTGACGTACCTGCGCGAGCGGCGCTCCCGCCCCGACCGGTTCAGCGGCAGCGGCGCCCTCACGTCACGTGACCTGACCGTCTTCGCGTACTGCGTGGCACGGGGCATGGACTATATCGCGTCTAAAGGGGTACGTTGATAAGGCTGTTTATAGGAAGTTTTTTTAGAACTAACAGACAAACTGACAGATTTACTGCCAGAAAATGAAAGAAAAGAACCATTACAAAAAATACAAAATATGGAGCTACAATGAAAATGCAGCAGTAGTCAACCGTCAAACGACAATGTGTAGTTCTTCTTTGTAGTTTTCTTGCTGTACGTAGCGTCATTGTGTAAACATTCTAAAACTTTTTATAAACTTAACTGCAAAGCAGTATGCGAGCTCAAAACGTGCTTAGTTACAATCACTTTCAAAATTGCAATATAACAAAATTGGTTCATCATTTCGGGATTTATTAAAATAGCACCATGACCAAGGAATTTTAAGAAAATGTCGGCACAATTTAATTTTGCGCAAACAAATTCACAAGAAAAATCCACTTGATAATAATATTATACAGCTCTTATATCATCTTATTCCAGATCGTTCACCGCGACCTGGCCGCTCGAAACGTACTCGTCGACCACAACAAGCTCTGCAAGATCGCGGACTTCGGCATGTCGCGGATGAGCGGCGCGGGAGGGCGCGCGCGGGGGGCGCTGCCCGTCCGCTGGATGGCCCCCGAGGCCCTCCTGTACGGGTCCCACAGCACGCATACTGATGTGTGGGCATTTGGGATACTGCTGTGGGAGATCGTCACGCTCGGTGAGTTAAGGACGAAGAGAAGTTGTTGTCGGCGAATTGCGCCGACAAAAACTTTGGTAAATAAAATGTTAGTTTTTGGAACGAAGTTCCTTATCGCGCGTTGCAAAAAGGAGTTGGACAGAAAAAATTAAGACCAAAAGTTGTAACGACACTTTTTGCTATAGTTGTAAGCCGTGCGGCATGCGCGTGTTTCTCTGTTTGTCTTTCTCTCTCTCTCTCATAGATAGTCTCAAGTTTTTTTAGCGATTTTGCGCTAACCTTTTCAAGATTATAAAATAACAGAAACTACGTTGCTGTTCTAATGCAATACAAGTTTACGATGCGAATAGAAATTATTCTATTTTAAAGAATGAATACTTCGCCAACCGATCAGCGCGCATAACCTATAATATAGATTCTTCTCGCTGATATTTTATTTCATATTCTTGTGATGATTTCTTAATATATCATCATTTATTATGAAACATCTCTCAGGGTCCACGCCCTACGCAGCGATGTCGGGTCGGGAGGTGCTCACAGCAGTCACTGAAGGCTACCGGTTGGAGCGTCCAACGCATTGCGCGCCAGCGCTGTACCGCGCGATGTCAAGCTGCTGGCACGCCGACCCCAGCCAACGCCCCACCTTCACATCCCTCAAGGCTCAACTGGCAGAGCTACTGGATAACGAGCCAGCTGAAGGGAACTACGTCGATCTCGAGTCGTTTTACCAGGAGTCGTCTGTGTATAGCGACCCGTCCGCCATCATACACGACGATGATGGCTTGTCAGCGGAGTATGATCGCGAGAGACGCTGCTTTAGAGAGTAAGGCCCGTATTTTTAGTCAGCGCCTCGGCCTCAAGGCGCGGTTCGCCTCTGTGATTGGTCCAAATTTTGACAGCCAAACAATCACAGAGCCTGAAACGTTCCTTGAGGTCGAGGCGCTTCTTAAGTATTGACCAAGAATACGGGTGTAAGTTATAGAAAATGATAAGGACTGTAGCAATGTAAAGCTAATTATAGGCCACTATACAAGCAAAGAAATAATGATGATTTTGACTATGACGTAATGAATATACTATTCAAATAACATATTATAGACATCGATTATAAAATTATGTAAAATATTGGTATCATCTAAATTTTTTTTTAATTAAATTGGACATTAAAATTTATTAAATAAATATTTTGAATATATTTTTCAATTTCAGACTACGTGCAGGACCTGCCAAATTCGACAACAGAGCGTTCAACCTACGAGACGAAGAGCTGAGGAGCAAATTCGGCGTCGGTACGCAGCGGATGGGCGGCTTCGGCATACGGGACGGACCCTTCAATGACAGAAGCTTCGGCGACGGCGAGTTCAATGACCGAAATTTCACCGACAAGAACTTCGGTGAACGGAATTTCGTCGACAAAAACTTCGGCGAGCGGAATTTCGCCGACAAGAACTTCAATGATCCGAACTTCGTCGAACGAAAGGACGGTAAACTGTCAACTTCGAGCTTCCACAGGGAGAGAGAGAGGGAAAACCCTTTAGTTAGTAGAAACAGCTTTAACGGCTTCCCCCGGCTGGGCACGCGGGAAAACCACTTCCAAATGTCACCCGACGGCCGGAACAAGAGAGTTTCGGAATTCGAATGTGACATTTAGGTGACATTCGATACAGATTAGTTTTATCCATGGGGTAATTTCTTAAATCGACAGTTCAGAAATGGATGTCGAGTTTGAAAAGTATCCCATGTATAAACAATCCTGTTTGCTTAGATATTTTTATAACTCGATATCGAAGTTAGGAAACAATAAAATGTTTGACATATCACCAAATTGATCCCGATTTTATTTCTAATTTCGTTATCGTTTCTAGAATTTCTAAGCCCCTTTCGGAATAAGCTAAAGAGGTTCTTTTGTAAAGCATGTACTGATTTGGAATTAGTTAATTATTTAATTCGTTATACAATATTAAATTAGTATCAAAACATGCGAGGTATTGACTGTTTATTTGCACTAATGACAAGTTAAGTGTCAATTTTACTAACGCATGTTTATTGCTTATCAAATCATTTCGTCTCTTTTTATCTTCTTTTTAACGAAAGAGAAGGTATGATACTTGACAATCGAGATGTTTAAAACTAACAGGCGTTAGTAAAATCGGTTCTAAGAATCTCAATTGCAAAGATTGTAAATAATAATTTATAATATTCGTTTTAAGATTAGCATCCGCGTATCGACAGAATTAAAGTATTATATTGTCTACTGTAATCTAAAATATCTTGTACCTGAAATGACGCGGTCTGTACTTATGTAAATAGGGTTGGGTGGAATATGAGCGCACGTTGTTTTGACTATATTTATCGTTTTATAAAGTCCGGGAGTGAAGCAGGGAGAATTTCGTACTGTGCTACCTATCTCTTTCTATTGCTGTACGTAAACGTGAAAGAGAAAGAGAGATATGGGCTGTACGAAATTCTGTATGTTCCGCTCCGCACTTTAGTATATAAGATTATATGCAATGTTAACACATTATCACGTTTTCCGTATTCTATCAGTTTGTTATTTGAAAGTTTCGTGGTGCTGACTACACTCTGTCTCCGATTGAAAATAACTTTCTAGTCTCAAAATTTGTATGATATGATTGTAAGATCTGATTTATTGATAAGTTCTGATGAGTATTTTAGATGAATAAAAGATGTATGAAATATTTACAAATTTTAATTTGCTGTATCCCTTCTTTTACAAACACTTTTGGCGATAAAAGCTCATCGTATATAATTGGAGCCTAAAATCAGTTCAGCAGTTTCGGAACCTGTTCAAAAATATGTTCTTTTTTATTATTTTAAATACAATATAAATAGAGAAACTCCTGGATTCTAAACTAGACTAAAGAACAAATCAAAAACACTGCAGCTCCAAGACACCACAGTGAGTGCGTTCTGCGTAGACAGGACACAAATAATAATTGATGAATCTTCGGGTAGTTAAGCAATTTCAGCAAGTGAATCTGTCTGTCACCTCAGTCCACCCTGCACCCATCGCCATAAGGGAATATGAAAAGTGTTCCTCTACAAAATCCGTAAGTAAATACTTAGTATAAAATATGTATATCACTTCGCCCCTCACAATGTGCGCGAAGCTTAAGAAATTATTAAGAAGACTGTTATTTTTTAGATCTTTTCTTGAAACCCGTACTTAAAACAATCCAAACTAATCAAGTTAGTTTTCCAAAATTCTGTCACAGTGACATACTTAAATAAAACTACAGTACAGGATGTTGCAAAATTATATTTTCTTTTTTATTAAAATTACACAGCCGCATTCCGCCATACCTTTGCCTTTCGACACTAATATACCTATCAATTATCATAATTTATTCAATAACAACTCTGTTATCTTCCCATAGAGTCCATTCTACTATAACACGGTTTAAACGACAGTTAAGTGAATTGAAGACATAAGTGGATGAAATGGGTAACTAAATTTTTTTTTAAATTGTCGTGTTTTGCATAAATGGAGGCTTTAGGATCGGGAAAATGTTTTGAAATTAAAAAATGTAAATTCTATGTATAGCTAGGTACATAATATATTAGCTAGATCAAGGGTTCCCAAACTGTGCGCCGCGGCTCCCTGGTGCGCCGTGGAAAAGCAAGAGGGGTGACGTGAGTCGATCCTCCATCATTATCCGAAACCACAAATATGTATTACTAGCTGTCCCGGTGAACTTCGTGTCACTTTAAAACCTTCCCTGGACTTCTACAAATATTTTAAGACTAAAATCAGCCCAATCCGTTCAGCCGTTTTCGAGTTTCAGCACGACTAACACATTTAAAAATCCATTTATATATATATAGATAAAATTAAATTATAATATTAATTATGTAAAGCTGGTAGATGATTACATATTTGTTTATTACTATGTACCTGTTTAACTTAACTATAATCATTAAAGGTATTTATTTATGTATCTTTTTCTAATAGCTAGGTAGAGTAGGTCGCCGTGACAAAATATTTTACGTGTAACTGCACCGCAGGCTGAAAAAGATTGGACCCCTTTTTCAGCCTGCAGTGCATTGGGACCCCTGAGCTAGATAAAAAACAGGTAAGTTACAAGGTTTGTTAAAATTATAAAGGGAAAAAATGAGTAATTGCTCTTTTGTTGTAAAATGTAAGTTACCTAGTTCATCCGCTCGTATCCTCAATTACAAGCTAATAAGGAACAGCGAGATTAAATGTGGTTTTTCGTCGCGACTCTTTACTTTCCTACGATTGTTACGCCGCTTTGTTACCCATACGGGGTGATGGTAAAAGTTGATTGTTGAATGATTAAACAAAAACCCGTGCGTTATTACAGCGAGATTGAAAAGAAAGTATACAATGTATTGTACTATCAGCTCATTTGAGCAATTAACATCGTCGTAAAAAAATCTTGTGGCGAGAATAAGCGGAGATAAATTGTAGTGAGAATGTGTCGATAGTAAATCCGTATGAAATTGTTACTGGCTTACATTTAATTTTTAAATAGTTATTGATAATAAAAAATAGACTACATATAGACTATCAGTAGTACATTTACACATATGTTATCACTGATGACCTTCGATCAAATATAATTTGATGTCGTCGCTGATGGAACTTTTATACCATGGACATAATATTGGTTGTCTTATTATACCTAAATTCTAAGTTAAAAATAAGTCATTCTAAATAATGTTTATAATCTCCTGGAAAAACAGACATAATACAAAGAAATTATATTTTAATGCTGCATAAAAAATAGAAACACTCTGTATATAGCTGAATATTAGGCGTATAATTCGATGAGTCTTGTGGCGAGGAAAGTGGCGCTAATAAACTATGTCGTAACAACAACGTGCATACTAAATTATCTTCTGTTTATTTTATATTGTTTTAATATTCTATACAATACTGTTACGGAAATTTTGTCCTTTGAGCTTTGTTAAGATAGCAGATGCGCTTTTCGTAGACGTAACTTTTCTAAATGTATCATATCAATAACTTCTTTATCAGACATAACTCAGGCGTTCTAACAATCTTAACACACAGTTTAGAAGAAATATATCATTTATTTCAGGAATTCCCCAAATATGTGGGAGAGCCATGCTTTGGCACGAATGGGCCGGCTCGACCGGAGAAATACCACGTTCTCACAGAAAACCGGCGTGAAACAGTGCTTGCGCTGTGTTTCGCTGAGTGAGTGAGTTTACCGGAGTCCCAATCCTCTAGCCTATTCCCTTCCCTACCCTCCCCTATAATACCCTATTCCCTCTTAAAAGGCCGGCAACGCACTTGCAGCTCTTCTGATGCTGCGAGTGTCCATGGGCGACGGAAGTTGCTTTCCATCTGGTGACCCGTTTGCTCGTTTGCCCCCTTATTTCATAAAAAAAAATATGGTGTCTTTTTAAATTGTATAATAATTTTGTGCTTAGTGTACGGTATATCCTGTCCATAACGGAGTACTATTATAATATATTCTGTGCCCATACACAAATTGTTCCACCAGTTTTAATCTCTAAACGCCGCGCCGGCCTAGATGTACAAAAATATAGATTTATCGTTTGAATTAGTTGCTTCCACACCCTACATTAGCTCAAATGTTTCAATGTGTATCAAGAGTTTTAAACCTTATAAAGGAAGTATAATCCATCGAAACATTTTATTTGCAAATTATAAAATAAAAAGTTTCACATAACAGGACGTACTGTAATATCCGATTTCTACAGCTAACAAGCTTAACTTCGCACCACAAAAGACTTGTGCATTATTGTCTACTAGACGACTTAAATACGACACACCGCGCTTGAGAATGGGGAGTGTGGAAATCAAGTTCTACAATGAGATAAAGATTCTGGGCCTTATCATTGACAAAAGCTTGACGTTTAACGCCCACGTTAGCAGCGTTTGCCAAAAGGCAATCACGCGCTACAAGCAGCTTGCCAAGGCCGCTAGAGTAGGTTGGGGGCTTAACCCCCAAGTAGTTATGATTATTTATACGGCGGTCATAGAACCAACTATTTTGTATGCATCGGCAGCGTGGGCACCCAGCGTAGAAAAGATGGGGGTCCAAAAAAGGCTCAACTCCGTTCAACGGGGTTTTGCCCTGAAGATCTGCAAAGCATATCGGACCGTCTCCCTGAACTCTGCGCTGCTGTTGGCTGGGATACTCCCTCTTGATCTCAGAATACTCGAAGCATCGAGACTTTATGAGATCAAGAAGGGAGTGTCATACCCGGCAGTGAGGGACAGGGAGGTGGAACGAATGGCTTCTGCGATTGAGGACCCACATCATGCAGAGCAGGTAGAGCTGAGGTTCGGGATGGTAGATGAGGACTCGTATGCTGATGTGGTTAGCAGCCACATCCATAGGATCTATACGGATGGCAGCAAGATTGAGGGTCGAGTCGGAGCCGCACTCTCCGTATGGAAGGGTGAAGACGAGACTAAGGCCGTCAAGCTTGCTTTGTCGCCGTATTGCACCGTCTACCAGGCCGAACTTCTAGCGCTCCAAAGAGCAGTAAGTATAGCCTGCAAGAGTGGAATGACGAAGGTCGGTATCCTTAGTGATTCCAGATCGGCTCTCCAGGCTGTCACCCTTAGTTCCCCTCATCCCCTGGCAGTGCAAACAAGGGCGGCCCTCCGAAAAGCTGCCTTGCAGAGGCGGGAGGTATCCCTGTTTTGGATTAAGGCGCACGCAGGGTTAAGGGGGAATGAGAGGGTTGACGAACTAGCAAAGGAGGCCGTGCTAGGATTGAGAAGGAAACCTGACTACGATCTGTGTCCTGTTTCATTCGTCAAGCGTATCTTGAGAGAGGATACGATTGAGGAATGGGACAGGAGATATGAAGTAGGAGGGACGGCCGGAATCACGAAGCTCTTTTTCCCAAGCGCTGCTGCTGCATACAAGATAGTCAAAAAGATAGACATCACACCACACAGATTCTGACTGGACACGGTGGATTCGCCTTCTACTTGTACAGATTCAAGTTGAAGGAGGATCCGTCGTGCCTGTGTCAGCCAGGAGTTGAGGAGACGGTTCCTCACCTGTTACTCGAGTGTCCAATTTTTGCTAGCAATAGATGTGATATTGAGCAAAGATTGGGCATATCGGTGACGGGTGAGAATCTGCCTGCCATCCTGGGGGGGGGGAAAAAGAGGGATTTGTTTCTCTCTTTTTGTAAGAGAATAGTGTAACTAATAAGAGAAATTCGAGTATGTTATTGTGATTCTTAAGCTGTGATATTAGGGTAGTTAAATGTTGTGCTGTATTTTTATTGTTTTTAATTTTGACATTGATAATTTTTAATCGGAATGTTATTTATTTGAATTGTTAATTATTAATCGTTAGTTAGTTTATTGGAATAATTTTATAAGAATTTAATATTTGAATGTAATGTACTTAATTTTTAATGTAAATTTATTGTTATGTTGCATAAACTTAATTGTTAACAACAAGCCCTGACACCGTTAGGGGGGATGAGTATTTCTAAAAAAAAAAAAAAAACCGAATTCTTTTCTAATCTCAACATCGCAAAAGTAAAATTTAGGCTAAGCAATTTCTATTATAATTGCGTAAAGATCTCGAGAAATTCCTCTAATTATTGTTGGATTTACTTTAATGACGTTACAAAAAACTGATTAACATAACTGAGACCCACTTGCACCAGCCTGGATTATTTCTAATCGTATATCAAAATTTCATTGATTCTGTGTAAATAACGCAGTAAATAGTTAAGATACGGTATAAATTCACGCCTAAACCGCTGAACCGATTCTGCTGAAATTTCGTATGGAGATAATTTAAGTCCCAGTAATGGACATAGGATACTTTTTATTCCGGATAAATATACAACCTTGCGCGCTTCGCTTGGCTCATCTTGGCGGGAGCACTCTAGTGCCCCCAGATTCCTGCGCAATCAACGAATTTTCACGCAACGGAGTTGCTGGCGTCTGATATTTCACAAATAGATCCCTAAATCGGAAAAAGATCTATGAATACTGATAATATTTTTAAAAAACCTATCCAACGACACCCCACATGATGGGGTGGGCGCAAAAAAAAAATCATCCCCGCTTGATGTGAAGGGCAGGTACCGTAAAAATATATTTTTTTAAGATTTTCTGTACCATTTTGTCGGCATTATTAATATGTGCATTCATGCCAAATTACAGCTTTGTAGGTCCTATAGCCTCTGAGCAAAACCGCTGACAGACAGACGGACAGACAGACAGACAGACGGACAGACGGACGGACAGACCGAAACTATAAGGGTTCGTTGTTGACTACGAAACCCTAAAAAGGGTCTTTTATCATGGCTCAAACAAAAAAACGACTTTGACTTTCTGATTTGTAAAAACTACAAAAATTTCGTTATTTAACGTTTGTTTGAAGCATATGATACGATTGTGCAACTTAATAGGATCCAGACTGGATCCAATCTACATTAATGCCGAATTAAGATTGCAGGATCAGGGTGGTGTTTCGTAAAAACGAAAGAGGTAACGTGATATTTAATCCACGATCAACTTTAATCCATACTGGTGCAAGTGGCCATAATTCTAGCATATCGATGATAATGATTATTATTAAAGCGATGATTAGCTGTATAGTCACGGCAATTGCCGCCAATTGTTGAGCTGCTGATGTAACCGACATATCGCAGCCGATAGATAGCTTTCGTAACCGATCTAACCTACCGTGAAAGCACCGCTTTGTACACTTTGAATAATGTCAGATTATCACCGGCTCACTCGAAGAATAAGATAACGTAAAGCGTAAAGTATAAGAGCTAATTTTGATTGTCAAAAAAACCAATTGTATTTGCGTGTCGAGTCATTCAATTATTTTTATGTAATAGGCCCGGGTAAAGTGACCGGGCGAAAAAGATGGGTCATTTTTCTGACCCCATGTGGAGAAAGTGGAGAGTTCCGGTGCCATGTCACACGCGGGAGTGCGCCGCGCCATTCCGTGTGGAGTCAGTCAGACGCGCGCGCGCGAACATGTGTAGTGCTGTGTTATAGAGATGGAGCTCGTTAGAATTACCCTGATATTGTTCCTGTCGTCCATAGCCGCTGATGATGCGCGGGACTACGAGTTCTCTGAGCCGGACGAGTTACTGATAGCCCAGGAGTCCAGGCACTATGAGACTATAGTAAAACCGCCGGTGACGATTGTCAAACCGAGCGGCGTGACCAATTCGCACCGCCCGCAGTATAATCTAGATTCTTTGGAGCTCGGCGATGATCTGTTTATGTTCGATTCGACGACCAGGCGAAATGTGATGAAGAACTACAAGCAGACGCGGCGGGTGAAGGAGGGAATGATCAGAGATGCGGTATTAAGGGCCTTGGACAGAAAGGACCAGATCGGCAAGTTTGCTCAGATCCTGCCCATTATCAGGACGATGTCTGGCAACCAGCGAGTTGCTCTGGCGTCCTTGGTAGCTAATCAGGTGACGACACCCCCGGGACGGCAGCCCCTCAATCTTTCTCAGGTATTATCAACCTCTTACATTAAAAAAAAAAACATTTTAAATTTACATTCATATTGAGAATTAGTGACAATTTAACAATTCTTGACAAAACCTATTAAGTAGCCTCGTTATTTTTTAAGTTTTTTTTTCTTTATTTAAAGGCCATACATCGTAAGATTAAGTCGACGTTAATACAGTAATATTAATAATTTTCGACGTTTTTCGTATTTATATGGAAACTTGGATATAACTAAAAATGTATGATAACCCAAACACTATAATATAAAGAATGGCCACTGGCTCCGCTTCACCTTATACTTGAAATTATCATAATATTGCATTCAAATGTATATTATTTACAATAATTATTATTATTAGTTATAGTTCTATAGGTATAGCCAATAATAATATTGTCTTAAGAGTCCGTAATACCAAGATAATTTCCCATACGAGAATATTTACCATATGTGAGTTATTATTCAGCTTAAGATAGTAATTAGCTACCAAATTCTTAAATCTGTCTAAGTACATTCTTGGACTACTTCTCTTATTGTTAATAATAATATTATTATTTACTAGTGCAAAATAAAATCTCTCCGAAATCATATATTTAGTTACAATATAAAGTAGCTTATGTTTTTCCCCGTTTTCTATTCTTAATCTGTGACAACTTTATCAAAATTGGTCTAGGAACTTTAAACAATATTGCTAGCACAGTAAACAAGCCTTTTTTATAGCTATATTAGTCATGACTACAACTTCTTTTTATCATAATAATATATATATATATATATATATATATATTATTATGATAAAAAGAAGTTGTAGTCATGACTAATATAGCTATAAAAAAGGCTTGTTTACTGTGGCTAGGCAATATTGTTTAAAGTTCCTAGACCAATTTTGATAAAGTTGTCACAGATTAAGAATAGAAAACGGGGAAAAACATAAGCTACTTTATATTGTAACTAAATATATGATTTCGGAGAGATTTTATTTTGCACTAGTAAATAATAATATTATTATTAACAATAAGAGAAGTAGTCCAAGAATGTACTTAGACAGATTTAATTTGATCAGAATTTAAAGATTACTATAAAAGAAGCATTTACTGAGAATTTGAAGTGACTTGGTACATTATTAGTTGTGTAATACATGCGCAACTCACTTCACTCACATCACTTGTATGATGTAAAATTAGTATTCATTTTCCTAGTTACAAGTGCATAAATTAAAAAAAATATTTTTGTAAAAATTTACATTACATAGCTTATGTAAAATATACTTTCTTTCTTACGTACATGGATTGTTAAACTTAACAACTATGTCTATAACAAGAATAACGTTTTAATATCTACAGGTTTTAATAGATGAAAGTTTTATTATTTGGCTGATGCTGCAGCGATGTGATTTTTATTAAGACTTTAATATAAGATACGCTTTAAAGTATATTATCTAGTAACAACTCTGTTGCATCAATATTCGTTTATCGCGCGGGAACCGTACATTTTTCAAGGATAAAAAGTATACTATGTCATTTACCGAGTATACCAAATATTATAAATATTTACTCACCAAAACCGGTTCTGTGGGTGAGGCATGAAGATGTAACAGGAGATGTAATAGATGAAGATGTAATAGACACAATTTCGCATTTATAATATTAGTATAGATCTTTAGCTGCATTTTTCGATTTTTTTTTCGATGGTAAAGTTCGAATACAAAATGCACCGGATTTGGTGACATGTCGCTTGGTGAAGAATTGTGTTAAATCCCTTTTTTTTTGTAAGTGTAAATGCATCTTTATTAAGCCCCAATTTTTAGTTTGGGGCTAATGATGATGCATATTTCCCCGTTTTTCCCGCGTGTTCTCGGTAGTAATTAGTCTCAGTACGGTCCGGCAAAAAGCAGAGCATTTGCGACACAATCAGAGCGAAGGAAATTCATATTTCCCAGGTTTTTGCCGCCGCGGATTATGTGGCAAGCCCGTGTGAAACTGACAGTTTTCTTCGAGGCAGAGAAGGAAGTTATCGATTACGATCTAATCGATTGATTAGATGGATATGATTTTCGCACATTAGTAAATGAAGTTGATTTCTTCGACAGTTTTCGATTTCATATTCTACTTGACTTGACTATTGCTGCATTGTCTATATATATATATAAAACTCAAAGGTGACTGACATGGTGATCTATCAACGCACAGCCTGAACCACTGGACCGATCGGGCTGAAATTTGGCATGCAGGTAGATATTATGACGCAGGCATTCGCTAAGAAAGGATTTTGATCAATTCCACCTCCAAGGGGTTAAAATAGGGATGAAAGTTTGTATATAATAATACTTCTTAACGCGAGCGAAGCCGCGGGCAAAAGCTCGTATAATATAAAACATGAAATAGCCTGATATTGTAAAGAATCTAAAAGCTTTGGACAGCATGTTAAGCAGTAGCTGCTATTCTAAAACAAATGAAATTTTTAATATTAGCTGGAGTATAGCTTAAGCTACTTAAATTAAGATCACAATTAATTTCAAGTAACAATCAAGTTGCAGCAACTAATAAGCGCTATCGAGATTAATATTTAATAAATTGCAACATATTAATTGCAGTCTGCGTCCGTAACAATTGGTCTAGTTTCAGATACGAAATCTCGTAAAAACTCTCTACGCTTCAGTTCCAGCTATCTGGTGCAGACTCACGATGTATTGCAACATGTCGGGCACCGCAAATTGCGCTGCACTTTTTTCTACTGTCGGAATTCTGCTGCCGACTGTGTACGAAATAACGGCCAAACACTTGATAATTTTTAAAGTCAATATAATATATTTATGTCGTTCAATTTTACATTTTCTTAGACACCTACTTATAACAGTCTAGAAATTTTTTTTGTTACCTCTTGACGCCCAAGCTGCAAAACCGATTTTGCTGAAATTTGATATGGAAACACTTTGGGTCCCAGGAAAAGACATAGGATTCTTTTTATTCCGGAAAAATGTACGGTTCCCGAGCGATAAACGAATTTTGGCGCAACAGAGTTACGGGCGTCATCAGCTAATTGTAAATTAAGTGATATCTAAAATTACTGCTAAATAAATTATGTCTTAATCTGATAAGTCTCTAAGTCTTCTTAAGAGAACGCCTCCGTGGTCCACTGGTTTAGAACGTGGCTCTTGACTCGGAGGTCGTGGGTTCGATTCCCGCTTGGAAACATGTTATTTCCAAGTTTGGTTAGGACAATGCAGGCTGATCACCTGATTGTCTGACAAGTAAGATGATCCATGCGTCGGATGGGCATGTAAAAAGTCGGTCCTGGGCCTGCTCTCTCGCCAGTCGCGTCGGTCTTCTGTCCCACTGGGTTATGAGAGTAAGGGAATAGAGAGTGCTCTTGTGTACTGCGCACACACTTGTGCACTATAAAATTACTCCTGCGTAACTGGCCTGGTTTCAATGAAGCCGGCCACCGTCACCGAAACTGGTGTGGGAGTTATTATATTACTAAGCCTTCACAAGGGGTCAAGTAGTAAGTATACAAGTATAGGAAACTATGGATGACGCCCGCATATCCATTGACAAGGAATAGTCAAGACAAATCCGGGACAAGAAGTATCCTATGGATTTTTCCGGGACTCAGCAGTTTGGGCGTGAAGAAGTGACGGATAGGCAGACATTGCACTTTGGCAATAATAATACTAGTATGGAAGTATAGACCACAATCGCATTAACCCATCGAGCCCCATAAGCTCACCGGTGGGCGAGACACATTAGATTAACAATAGTTTTCCAAGAATCCACGATGGAAAGGATTAATATGCGTCTTAGCATTCAAAGACATGCTAGTAAAGCACTTGCAAATTTCAAGTAAGTTCAAAAGGTGTGAGTTAACTGTTAAGCAAATGTTTGTAGAAAGTCAAGTAGGCATAGATGTTACAGTTTCCGTCAGTATGTTGTATAAATATGTATGAAATACCGCGCCTCCGTTCATCTAAGACAGATTCTTGTGTTCCGCTATCTATTACACTAATCAGCTAAATGGTGATATGATCATCGGTATCGATATAAAATTCATTTATAGTGCAAAAACCAATCATTCTAGCGGGACAAAAAGTATATTATGTCCTCTCCCGGAACTCAAAGTATCTACATACCAAATTTCAGCAACATTCAGTGCAGGTTTGGGCGTGTAGAGGTAAGACAGACAGATATACAGACACACTTTCACATTTATAATATTAGTATGGGTTCGAATCCCGCGTTGGAAACTTGTTATTTCCTAGTTTGGTTAGAACAATGCAGGCTGATCACCTGATTGTCTGACAAGTAAGACGATCCATGCGTCGGATGGGCATGTAAAAAGTCGGTGTTGCGCCTGATCTCTCGCCAGTCGTGTCGGTCTTCCGTCCTATAATATGAGAGTAAAAGGATAGAGAGTGCTCTTGTGTAAAACTGCGCACACAATTGGACACTATAAAATTACTCTTACGTAACTGGCTTGGTCTCAATGAAACCGGTCACCGTCACCGAAACCAGTGTGGGAGTTTTTATTAGTATGGACATATAGATTTATAGAAACTGCCGAAGATCTAGTATCATCAAACGTTGTAACTATGTAATTATAATATCTGTGTAACAGTAATTTCTGCGCGAACATCACGTTATTGAGTTACATCGAAGTCTAACTTTCATAACACTTGTGTTACATTATTGATTATCGGGAAATTGTCATCCGATAGTGGGGGAAATTATGCTCTCGTAATCTGCTTTTATGTAGTTTCCCTGAAGTAAAGGAAATCGGTATTTTACTCTAACGTGTAAAAAATATATATTATAGCCTATGTCACTCACAGAAGAAAAAAATCGATTCAGTAGTTTTTAATTATATTCATTACTACCCGTGGCCCGCATTGGTCGGTACCGCCGCAAAAGCTACGTCCCGTAATTTTGAAATCTGTAAATCTTCGAAACTATTAATTTAAATCATATGCTGTATATGACTATATAATATATCTATATTAAATCAATAATGTATTTAAAGTATTTAATTGATAAGGATTATTGCCGTATTGGTTAAAATCGCTTCAAAATTAGCCATTATATAAAGTTAAAAGTAAATAAGTAACAAAAAATGTTATTGTGGGATATCCATTACATAAGACAACCATCGCGGAGTTTTCGGTAGACCTTTTCAATGTGTACAATACTTAGTATATTATTTTTATTTGATAAATCTCGTAGGATTCAGCCTGCGTTTGCAATGTAAGCGGAAAAAAATTAAATTATTTATGACATCACATTAATCCCAAAAATTAACAGTATTTTTCCATTATTTAATGAATGTTATTATACCTATAAACCTTCCTTTTTCATTCTCATCACTCTATCTATTGGAAAAAACCGCATCAAAATCCGTTGCGTAGTTTTAAGATTAAAGGGAATAAAGGGAACAAAGGGACATGAGGAAAAAAAAGCGACTTTGTTTTATAATATGTAGTGATATAGTAGAGTTTATTTACTTTTTTTCTTTAAACTAAAAAAACATAAAATTATAATTTAATATGAACTAACCTTTTGAGTTTAGTAATAAATTATAAAGATATTCTGACACATTATGGCAATGGTAGCAGAGTCTAGACTTATTGGATGTGCTCTCTTACCACTTTTACCACTTTTTAGGAAATTGTAAAATATTCCCTCATGAATCATGATCATTTGAAATGAATCTGTGTGCATCCAAATCAAATGTGACATTGTAGTTTAATACCTGTATTTTAATTGCTATAATATCATAATAATATTATGTCTGATCACTTAGCTGTCTTGTTCTATCCTAATACCATGTGTCCGATTACTATCACGCTAATCTAAACAAACCCTAAGCATTAGTATTCTGCATAAGTTTGTTATAGATTACGTATGTTATGTCGCTCATCATACATATTCAACATATCTCTACCAACGAGTCGTGTATCTATGGTCAGGGTCACTAAGCCCAGTTCCTCAAACTTGAAATTTGTAAGGCGACGCCCACAACTGGTTCTGCTTTCACTTCATTCTTCTGCCACTCATAACAAAACAGTAGGAGCCTTTTTGTGGCCTCCTTGTGATATTCCGAATGTAACAACAATTTTGCAAGTCATTATTTAATTTTTTAATATATCGAGGATGGTTGGTAACAAACTAAATTAAGTTTTGTTGCTGGTTTAAAATGTCTTTAAATCATGTAGATAACTGGAGAATGTTAACAATGTGATGATGAAAAGATTTTTCGAATAAAATAATATACTATTCAAGAGATGAAAACAAGTGAAATCTCCGTCTTGGTTAACTAGTACCTACTTACGCGTTAGTGAAAAGGATTTTTGGATATCAGCCAAGCCTTTCCAATTTTATAATAATTTAGTATTAATTTATGTTTTTTTCGTTAAATACGGACTGTACTTACTCAATTTAACAACTACGAATAAAATGATTATAGTAAGAGTTCTAGCCATTTTTGACCATCTGGAGGTTTCACTCTCTCTGGGTAAAACCAAATTATAAAATTTCAACGAAAAATATATTTAAAGAAAGTTGTTTCGGTGTTATGTTATTCCTACGCCATAAAATAACCATGGACATACTTTTAAACGCGTGAGTTACGTAGCGGAAAAATTCGTAAAACATTTTTGCAAAGTAATAATTTTCGCAATAAAGGAAATGAAATCTATTGCATAATAGAGTTTCAAATTAGCCCATTTTGTAAACACACAAGAGTCTTAATTTGAAATTAAATCCATGACATCACATTAAATTAATTTACTTTATACAGAACATGAAAGTTAAAATTAAACTAAAAACGAATCTATCGTGACAATACAAATTCGTCATGACCCACAAAAATCTAATAACCTTTATGATAATTTCAGGTGAGATCAATGTTTGGTAACGACACAATTTCGGATCCGATGTTGCCAATCTTATTGGACACGGCCAATTTGATCCGGCGAGCGCTGAGACATGGAAAAGAGCAGAGGGATGTAAAGTACACCCAGCAGTTCCAAAGGCGATCACTGACAGTAGACACACTAGATGAGGAACCATTCGAAACGGGAGAGAAGGAGAACATAACAGTACTACAAGTGCTCCAAAGAAACCGTAACCTAAGAAACAGACAACGACCATTCACGACAACAAACACAAATAAAACAGAAGACACAACAGCACAGAACAACACAGAGAATTCTATTGACACAACAGAAACTAATTTAATCAAAACCTATGAGACTGATGTGAGTATTGCACTTGTTGATGTAGACAACACTTTAGGGCCAATTAAGAAAACTAACCCAGTGAGTAGATCGCTTATGGTGGCGCAAATGATGGTTTTCGAAGAATTAAAATTTAATTTTTGATCTAGTAGCTATTAAAATCCTATTACACCCTATTCACCCATTTTCCAAATTATACACAACACTTTTAATAGTGGATGATAAAAGCATGAAATTTATTGTGGTTATTAAATCTGGGAGGACACACTATGGTCATGGTTTCTTTACTTCAACCTCGAGTATGACCGACGATATTAAAATTAAATTAACCATTACTCGAACCACTGAATAATTAGTACTGTATATAATGAATTACATATACACAAATATTAACAACTACAAGTTTTTAATTTCATTAGCGTTACGTTCTTGAAATACACATTTCATTCATCATGTTTTCACTTGTCATTAAGGTCAGCAATGCCTTTTCCACAATTCTTACCAAGTTTTGTATTTCATTTGCATTTTTACTAACTCAAATACAATTGTCAATAAGGAAATATTATAAACACCATTATAAGCACCCCTTTAAAAATTATTTTATATGTTGTCAAGAGAGATTTTCAGCCCACTTTAGAGAAGACTCTTAAATTATCACATTTGCTATTCCAGAGAAACATAACAAGAGAATTGCCAAGCAAGCTTCAGAAGACCCTGGTGTCGTCTCCCGCGAATACCACCTTCGACCTTGAAGTGGAAGCCAGCAACCAGAGCATCTCCGAAGAAATACCCGTCGCTGAGAAGTTGAGGTCGCTGAACAGATACATAGATAGAAAAGGTAAGTGACGTCTTATTTTTATTGAATAGAAGATAATAGAAGTGTGTAATTTGCAAACTTAAGTTTTCTTAAAAAACTTGAAATGGTTATCTACTATCAGAGTAATAATTATTATGAGATTACTAGTTGACCCGGCAAATATTGTTTTTCCTTATAAATTATTTCTTATATCATTATAAAAGTAGGTAAAAACCTATTCTCAGGTCTAACTAATGTACGTACAAAATTTCATTTAAATCGGTTGAGCTGTTTTGGAAGAGTTCGCGCACAATTACTGTGGCACGAGAATTTTATATATTAGAAGATGTTTAATATAATAACTGTTGATGGAAAATCTACGTAATTTGGTTGGGTAACGTCAAGCTAACCGTCAGTTAACTAGGAACATTTACTTGACCCAACCTCACCTGTTGGCCCGCGATGCCTATTTAAGAATAATTTTCTCTAATAGTACTATATTATAGATTGCAAAGTTTCTTTTGGTCCAGGTTTGTAAAATAGTGACTTTATATTTCCAGGCAACCTAATTCGTCGTGGTACATACCAGCCGAAGCTACCAGTAGTACCTCGTCGCACGGCTCCGGAACCCACCATCACACCAATCATGAAACGGCGACCCATCCCCACCAGGAAACCAGCCAACACCGACCAGGCTAAGTGTGAGCTATTCACCAACAACCTGTGTCTACATACTGAAGATTACCCCACGTAAGATTCTGCCGAACTATATAATAAGTAACTATTGTAGAATGATTCATTCAAACGACATAATATTAAATACACATAAGCTTCTGTCTTGTTAGGACACAGTTTTAAGAAACAAATTTGTTCTTTTTAGAGGTTATGACAACCAAAAACAGTTGTAAATAAATAAAATGTGAAGTCATGTTCTTAAAGTTTCTGGCAGAGTAATTTGACTAATATAACTTGCTCTTTTTACAGAGGCTATAATATAGAATCATAGATAAGCTATGCGAATATTGCAAATTCAGTAAACAACATACTCACAAGTCAAACAATACTTAATGTAAATTATGATCTCTCTCGAACAATACATGATTTCAATAATCGTAATGAGTATTCCGGATCTGGTAGGCTTAGTGAAGTTACGTAAAATGTTGAAAACGAAAGGAAAAGTGTTTATGTGTCCGAGAGCGAAAGCGAACGACTGCTGAAGTGCGATCGGCCGAGATGAGAAAGATAAACAGTTTCTAGACAGTTTAATGGATTACCATATTATCTTTTAGGTTCAGTGAGTAAGTTGGTTAACTATTGTTTTCTTTGGCCACAATGGTTGTTTACGTTTTTTGTATTACTATTTCAGAAAATCGGTATTTGCATCAAGGGCAGTGGTTTTGTAGAGCTCGCGTGAATAGTTTGCGTTGCGTCTAAAAAGGAATAAGTTCGATTTTCGGAGAGCTTAGGAATATTTAGAAGAGCTAGCGTTACATAGAAAAACAGAGCATACACGCTGAAATGAAAAAGAATCTACTTTTGGAATTTAAAGAAATCCCAAAAGTGGTAAAATTTGATTTGTATCACTTTTCACCGAGGGTATAATATCATACTCTGAATGTTACGAAGCCGGCTTGGTCTTGATATAAAATCATTTTTTTACAGAGAGGCGATAATGCAGACGATAAGAAGGAACAAAGCTGCGGCTGGCGCACTGCTCGCTGACTTCAAAGATCCCGGCGAAGGAGCTGTGGATGGCATCACAGCTGCCCAAGAAGCGAAGTATACGGCTGATCACTACCTAGTTTCTAACAGGTGATAATTCTGTTGTATTAATACTTTGTAGTTTGTACGCGGAATTAAAAAAAAATGATATTGCCCCATTAACATCTGTAAAGTAACATCTAGTCAAGACTGAAATAATAATAAGAGAGAAAATGAATTGCAGATAACGTCAAGCGCACTTTAAAAAGATACTCTGAAATTATTCGAGTAGGCTTTCTCGTAATTTATAAATCAACTAATTTTTTAAATTTTTATCTTAGTATTTTTAAAATTAGGGGAACTCCTATTTCCAGATCCAAGACGTACAACCCTAGGGTTACACGATCAGTCTGGCATCAGTTCAGTTCATCAGTCCATTAGTATCAGACTGGTGCCAGAATGATGGCAGGAAGTACATAATAAAAAATTATTATATAATAAAAAAAAAAGTAGTCCATCAATACACAATCACTCTTTCGTCAGTCTGGATAAGACTGATGGACAGTTGCGAGACTGACCGTGTAACCCTAATCTAAGGCCATAAGCAGTATTTGGATCATTGTTAGTTAGTCATATTTTATTTATATTATAGGTCATATTTTATTTGTTAAAAAAAGGGGTCAATGTTTTTGAGGTTAATCAATATAATATCATTTACTTCAAGTACAACCATCAATTACAGGCGAGGCGACACCGCCAACCGCGACTTCGCTGGCGCGGGCGAGGCGGGCTTCATGTGTCCCAGCACGGTGAAGTACGCGCGTCCTCAGCGAGCGCGCGCCACGTCCGGCCAGTGGAAGTACATCGTCAACACCGGGGAGCACACGCAGACTTTGAGGCTGGAGAAGTGCTTGTGAGTACATACCACTCAATTTTTTTATTTTTTTATTTATACAATTTGGGGCCGTCTATGGACTTTTCACCCACATACTTTTTTACCCGACTACGGCAAAGCAAAAGGAGGGTTTTGACAGGCTATGTATGTATGTATGTATATTGTATGTATGTATGTTCATCTGTTCCCTCGTAACTTCTAAACTACTTATCAGAATTCGACAAATGACATATCATTAGAAGCGTCTTAATTGTCCGCTAGTTATAGGCTATATGAGGTTTCACAAAATCTAATGTGGCGCCCTCTAGCGGACAAAACACAGATAAAAAAAAAGATAAATATGCCGTGTTTGGTATCATTTGAAAGCGCTTTACTTGTACATTTTGAAAATATATATATTACTAGCATTTTCTTGTGACTTTACCTGTATTCATGGGCTGATTGCATATAATTCGACGACCTCTGTGGCTCAGTGGTGAGCGCGTTGGTAGCTCAAGCCTTCGAATCCCGCCGTCGGAACAAAAAGTTTTCAATGTTCCCGGGTCTGGATGTGTACCTATTAAATATGTGTAATAAAAATCTTAAATATATGTATGGTATAAAAGTATTAAATATATTATTTCCGTTGTCTGGTACCTGTAACACAAGTCCTTTAGGTACTTAGCACGGGGCCAGACTGACGTGGTGTGAAGCGTCCATAGATATTATTATTATTAATTCACATCTTTTCGTTCATAGCTTCTTTACTACTTATCAGAATAAGACCACTGCAGTACTATTAGAAGGGCCTTGATATTCTGTAATTTATCGAGTGAATCTTAGCCTCAAATTAATTGAAATAAAAATAAAGTTTAAAAACTAAAACCCAACTACTAAAACACGCTCTAAAAAGTATGAAACAAGAAAACAGTTTATAGGGATATGGAAATGTAGTGTGGAAATGTAGTGGTCGTATGCCACCTACTATAGCAAAACTGATTCATTATAGAAAATAAAGGGGCGTACATACGACCACGGCTATCCTTTAAACATTTCCATATCCCTATAAACTGTTTTCTTGTTTCGTACTTTTTAGACCGTGTTTTAGTAGTCGGGTTTTAGTTTTTAACACCAAGGATAATTTAGTAATATACATTATTAAATATTGTAATTATTGTAGTCTATCACCTGATGGACTACTGGGGTATGTGGGACTCGCTACGGCCGATGAGATGGTAAAGTGGCCGTGCTTCCGCGCTGGACATGCCTTCCGTGGCTACCGTATGCAGACAGCAGACTCCTGTTGCATTGCTGTCGCAAGACATATTACCCTACCGGTCACGATTATACTATAGATCTGATTTATTAATGACTTCATTTCGGTGCGGCGGCCGCCGTGTTATAATATAATATATCATATTTTAAAACACGCTAAACTTTAAGTACGCTTGGCAAAAATATAAGGAGAAGGCGCGATGTTTCTCACTATTTTAATTTGGTGGAACAATATTGTGACGCGAGTGAGCGAATCCACCGTCTTATCAAATATATTGCTGAAATAATATGACTAAGCAGACTATTTTTAGCAGATCTTATTTTCAATTTTTCATTTTTTATCATATTAAAAATACTCAATAACAATTTTTATTTCCTTCTTACCAAAAGACTTCAACGCGCGACTATGAAATGTTATGAACTAGTATGATTGTTATATTTGAGGCATAATAATACATTATTCTAAGAATCTTTCATAGTAGAAATTATATAGTAAAAGTACCCAAAAGTAATTAATTTACTGTATAATATTTGCTAATTAAAGCTTTTATCATTCCAGGAAACCCAAAGAATCCTGCACCTACTTGACAGACAATTTCAAATCAAAATGTGTTCAAGTGTACAACTATCATAGGCTTCTAACTTGGGACCAACAGAACGGACTGCACATGGATATCTTTAAGGTGAATTTAATATATTTATTAATCTCATATTTTCGTTTTGATGATATGAAATTCACCTATAATTTAATAATAACAAAAGATACTGAAAAAAGTTGCAAGTCATAGAATATTTTATTTATTATTTTACATATTTTCAGGTTCCAACCTGCTGCTCATGTCACATCGAGGGCTACAGTGTATCATTCCCTCCACTAGGCCATCGGGTACACGAAACTTCTTCAGAACATTTCCCAGGAGAAGATCTCTCGTCGGAGCACGGCAACCAGGCCTTCGAATCGGTTCAGTCATCAGTACAAAAACCTGTCATCAAAAACAACCCATTCAACTTCAACAAACCCATCGACGGGTTCTCGCCTTTTACTGAAAATCACAATCTAATACCTGGATCGTCACTAAGCAATGTAAAGCTAAGCGGCAACGAGGACTATGTTAACACAAATCCAGTTGACTCCTATGGTAACACATATTTTCCCGATTCCTTCAATCAAGCCAGTTCGGTTAGGAATATTAAGAGGCCATCTGCCCGAAACCCCAGTGGACTCGTCGGGTTAGACTCGGTGACTCTACCTAGCTACTTGGAACCTCCGACACCACGAGCGCCGGCACCGTTCTCCTTCTCTAAAGATAAGTTCAATAAAATCGACAGTCAATTCAAAAGAGGTCCGATCAGACCCAGTCGAAGGCCTCTGCGGAAGAAAATCTCGAGCGGCCCCGACGACTTGGTATCGTCCGGGTCATCTTCGATAGGGTCATACGGCGGCAATCCCGTTGAAAGCATAGAAGACTTCGAAGAGGACTCCGATGAAGCGGCAAACGAAAACTTCCAGCAGAGAAATACTATAGCCCCCAAATTACACGCTGTCACGACTGAGATTAATTTGAGTACGCTAAAGCCTCCGAATCCAAGCAAAAGCGGCAGCCAAAAAAGTGACCCAAAAAAGGTGAACTACAATTACCATCCGATCATAGATTTCTTTGAAGATCAGGAATCTGACAGCGACTCCATAGACAGAGAAGATACAGCGATGCAAGAATATCTGGTGTCACCTGAATCAGAGTGGAAACCGATAGGTCATCCACCTTCAAGGCCGAGTATAAGTAGCACTAACAATGGACGAAAGAAACATAAATAATTATTATTTTAGGTTAATTATTGTAAAATTTTATTAAGGGAACTTCAAACTTTTGTGTAATATTTTGAGCTTTAAAGTGGGTGTACCAAGAAATGTTTTGGAAAGTTAAAGAAACCAAAATTGTATTAAATTATTTATTTCTAATTTATTGTAAAATAATGTTAAGCGATAGATTATAAGCAAAAATATATTTATGTAAAAGAGTTTAAGTTAAATAAAATTGACATTGTAAACCATATTAAATATTATTTTTACCTTAAATGGCCAGATTACATTATTCCAAGCCAGCGCTAGATCGCTACTGGAATCATGTAAACCGGCCATAGCTCGTCATGATTATTTAATTAATACATACTTTTATTATCGAATTACAAAACTAGGCACATAATAACCATCGAACTAATTACTTCACGTCTAGGTTCTACCGTGTTTCTAATACACTATGACAATATTTAATTAATAAAGTTACTTAGTATTATTACAAAATCGCTTGACATAATAAAACCGGCATTATAATGTATTATTTTCTTATAAAACCATTGAAAGTGAAAGCGTTGTTACAATAATAAGGTGAACGTTCGGACGAGATGGAATCTGGAGCAATTTGTTTACATTGCCTTACTTTGTACAACTATTACACAGTTGCAATTGTTTGAGAGCTTACATATCATTTACGACATATTTTGTCATGATATTACGAAAAGTTAAAAAGTTGTTGTTAGAAGACTAATAACATAATTATAAATATCACAGAAGTATATTTTTTACGCTAATAACTTAATTCAATAATTATGACATAATATCATAATATTGATTTAGACATTTACAAGCTCATACTTAAATATGTTTTATTCTGGCACTTTCTCTTACATAACTTAAGTAGTAAAAATTCATACATCGACATAATAATATTTTCGTTTACTAGGGTCCAAAATGAAGGGAGGATCTGTGGTGAGCATAGGTGCTGCCCGTGCATATGTATTTAGCAAAATAGCAGCACTGTTTGAATCATTTTTAGTTTTTATTTTACTTTTATTCTTATTAATCTCGTCGGGATCTTCTGTAATCTCTGAATTTCTATAATTTTCCTCTTCACGGTATCTTTCTGTTGTGGGAAGCCTTTGAGCTTTTAAATTGCCACCGTGTAATTGTAGGCGAGTCTTATTTTCACTTAATTCTATGATTTTTTCACTCTTATTGTTAGGTATCCGACTTCTCCGAGAGGATATCTTCAAATTACCTCCATGTAATTGCGTATTTGGAGTGTTGTTTTCAATATTCAAGTTTTCAGCTTCACTAAATCTCTTATTATTTCTCAACATTCCGCCTCTTTTAGCATTCAAGGGGCGTGAAGTACTTTCTGATTCATTCAATTCTGTTAGTTTTGCCGTTTGACTTTGAGATGTTGCAACGTCAGATTTTAAAGGCGCCTTCGTGCGGCGCTTTGATTCAATACTTCTGTAATTTCCACCATGCTTGGGCCCTGACTCAATATCTAAATCAGTTCGAAATATTTCTACTCCACCTAGTTTATTAACATCTTTCGCCAAATTTTCATCCTTATATAAATCTAATGCTTCTAAATTCTTTTGAGGCTTTTGTCGTCTCCTTGGAGTTATTGTTTTTATTATTTCAACTTCTTTAATGTCTTGTTTAAAATGAGTAGCATTTGGTGACATACTACTGACGGGCGATTCTCTGTGAACTTCAATTTTCTTTGTTGATATGATTGGTTTTATTTGGTCATTTGTGTTTAGTTCTGTAGTAGATGGAGTAGTTTCTGTCGTTTTAGGCAATGTTCTTCTTATTGGCTGTGGGGTAGTATGCCTTATTGTTTCTTGTTCATGACTGTCATCAGCATTTATGTCGTCTTTGTTCTCTTCATCATCTTCTTCTTCCTCGTCGTCTTCTTCGCTACTGTCATCCTCATCATAGTCCTCTTCATTCGAATCAGATTCGTGAGAATCTCTATCCTTTTTATTTTGTTCTTTTTCATATTCAGGCAAATAATCATCAGTATTATGTTTCACACCAATTAATGCGTCAATATCTTCTTTCCGCATATCATCATCTTCTTCGCCATAAGTTTTCGTGTCTGTCACCAAAGTACTCTTTGAAAGCTTCTTTTTCTTCTCACTTAGCTTAGGTGCAATAGTAGTAGACAAAATTTTATTTATCTTACTATGATTATTGTCATTTAATACATCTCTATCACTCGTATCAGACTCCGAATTAATATTGGAGCTTCGGAATCTTGTTTTAAGTCTAAGTATAGGCATAGTAGTTGTATCTTCTTCATAATGTGTGGGCTCTGTAGTGGTTCTCGTACGTGTTCTTTTTTCTTTTCTGATTGGTAGGACAGTGGTTGTAGTGGATGGCATTATCGTAGACTTAGGATGTTTTTGAGATTCAATATCATGTTCTTCTTCATATTCATCATACTCTTCTTCACTTTCATTTTCGTCCTCTTCATCAGGAGGGCTAACGGGTTTTATAGTACTTTTTCGAATAACATTAGATACTGAATTTGAAGCAGCACTTTTCTGTATATCACTCATGTGAGCATATTTAGTTTCCTCTGGAATAGAGCTAGATAGTACAGATTTAGTTGTGGCATCAGCATGACCTTTGTATTCATCAAGGGATATGGACTTCTTGTTTTTTACTGGAGTGTAATGTTTTTTATGATTTTTGTACTGAATCTCATATCTAGGCTCACCGCGTCGTTTATCTAAGCTAACATCTACAAATTCAGCTTCTTGTAAGTCTTGAGTTATTTGTTTACGTTGTTTTTCTCTATCGATTTTATCAATATCTTTATAGTTTCTAGTTCCGATGTTTCTTTTTGTAATTTGATCTTTATTTTGGTTTGCTGTTACTCTATCTACGACTCTGCTTGATTGTAACTGTTTTATAAGAGGGCTTATATTGTTAGTCGTTGTCGTTTTTTTCGACTCAGCTGCGACTTGACTTTCTTTTATTATTTTGTATGGTTCATAGATAAATGGAGTAGCTCTTTTCGTTCTTGGCAAAATGAGACTTTTAGGAATAAAATTATTGATATTCTGATTTTGGCCAATCAATGGCCCAGAATGATTTTGTACCGTTGATTGTACAGAATAAACAGGATTATATTGCATTAGTGTTTTGTTTAAAATGTTATTCTGGTTATTTAAATTTTGTAATGAAGCTAATATACTTTTATTTTCTTTATTTTGGCTTTTGAGAATTATTTGGGTCGTCTTGTCACGATCAAATAAGTTAATGTTTGGTTTTGTGACAGGTTCTGGACTTTCAATAATATCTTCGCTAAAAAATGGACTGTCCAAAGGATTATCTCCAAAGTATTTTGATTTCAAGCAATCAATTTTATCTCCGAGTCCATGTAACCGTTGCTTGTTTTTAAGTTGCGAAAATTCCTCTTTAGAACCTGCACCATCGTCATTTTCATCGGGATTTCCACCTTTTTTTAATTTTTCAGGAATAGGATCTATATCTTCTTCAACAGTTGGACAAACAATTTCTTTCCTTGAATCATAAAATTCCGTCCCTCCTAATGTTTTCTTTGGGATAAATTTCAGATTCTCAGCATAGCGAAGAGGGGAATTATTGGAAATTTTACTTTTATTCTCAAAATAATATGGATACTTTTGACTAGCCAGATTAATTTTTTCATTTTTATTTACTGTTTTCTGACGGAAAGCTTGCGACAATTCTTGGAGCTTAGGCATTTTATATTCACGCTTATTCACAACGTGTTCTTTGCCACTAGTCACGGTATCGGTTAAACTATTATTGCTATTATCATCTGTATCATTAGCTGAATCCTCTCGTTTGTTTCTGGGAATTTCGTCATTTTCTGTTTCATCCTCTACGATTTCTTCTGAGGTTTCACTTGCACTATTACTTGGTTCAATATCTGTGTTATCTGCATGTGAGTCACTCTCTTCAGAAGTCTCTTGCTCGTCTTCAGAATAATCTTCCACCTCGGAATCGTCAGCGGTATCTAAATTATCATTTTTCCATTTTTCAGCATGGATTAATTTATCACCGTGAGTAGATCCTCCTGCATCTTGTATTTTAGCACTTAAAGATGGTGTTTGATATTTACCTCCACTTAGTTCATGTTCTTTAAGATATCCACCGTGGCCTTCAATATCCGAAGCATGTTTTTGTTCGCCAGCATGGTCATATGCAGAATCCTCATAACCTTCTTCGGAATATACCACTTGTGCTTTAGTGCTTTTTACAGCTTCCCTTAGTCTTGGAGCATTTTTTATTTCATCTAGACTCTCCGCATCCCGAAAAGCTGCCGATCTTGGAAGATGTTTTGTTGTTTCTGTTTTTCTGACTTGGGCGTAGTTTTTAATAGGAACAAATTCGTCATCGTTTTCGTGACTATCATCGTCATCATCATTTCCCTTAAGTTCAAGTTTCTCATTAGTAGTAGGTCTATTTTTTAAAACTGCCTTATTGATCGATTCGTCGATATTGTTTCGAAGTCTAACAAAATTGTCTTTACCCTTCTCGTATATATCATAGCCGTCTGGTTTTTCAGCATAGGATTCTTTGACTGGTAATTGAGGATACTCATTATTTTCATCGTCAAACTTGAGGGCATGATGTTGCCTTAGGTGCTGTATATGATTCTTAATTGGTCTATAATGCATCGGAGTCACTTTAGCATAATTTTGATTCCACGGGTGACGAAGTTTTTTATTTAAAATGTTTTCCCTGTAACTGTACCTCGATGGTGGCCTATAATAAATGGGACGACGCAGCGGCCTATGTATTTCATACCGCGCTGGAATATTTTTCTGGGGAAAGTATCTATGATCGGTCTGTTCTGGACTCTCCAAGTATTCTTCTTTCGAAACGTCCAATTTCCCGGCATCGTTTTCATGCTGCTGTAATCTATTTTTGCTGTCCCGCAAATCATTCCTTATTTTGTTTAATATTGGATCCTTGTATAATTTTTGCAATCCTGGTTCCTCCGCTTTATAAGGATGGTAAACGTCGTAGGACGTCGACGACGGAGTCACATGAGATAAACCATCACTCGAAGTGACATAGCGTTGGTACGGATAATAGGATTCCTTTTCTGGATTCAGCATTTGGTGTTTGCCCAACTCCGGGTTACCGACACCAGTATATGGCCTGATGGGATACGAAGTGTAATGTTCCTCCGGTGATTTGACATTATGAGCCGCAGCTATGTCGATTGCGAACTGCGGTTTCTTCGCCGTGTACTCGAAGTAGGGCGTATTCTGTCGTATTGCTTCGCTCGGGCTGCTATTTTCGAAGGCTTCGTTTATTTTCACTTCACTTTCATTCCAGTCTACGGGCACACGTATCGATAAGCACAATGTGACATGTAATACCAACGTGACACCGACTGCGCTGTGTTTCGGCATCGTTCACATCACGGGACGCGAGGGACAACTGGCCGGGGCGGCGGCTTGGTCAAACTATTTATCGCCTCGGTCAATCGGATCGGTTGTGGTCCATTCGCTTTGATCGTAGCCTAGATTTGAAACGAGTCATGAACTTCAGCGGACTTCAAAATTGTTATTATTTAAGGGTTTTAGATTTTTTATCTCATTTCTTATTATGTTTTTATTATTAATTTACTTAAAATATTACCTATATCGTCTCTCTAACCATACACAAAATTATGTTCCTATTACGGGAAGTACATACCTACTTTATGCAAAGAGCAAATTAATGAATACTTATTATTAATCTTTATTTTTAAAATTATATTTCACAGCTAAATGTTTATTGCTTATTAAAGCTTTAAACTTTTTTTAAGTATAAATAAACTACGTCCGCTATAAGCTTGAGACTTGTGAGAAGCTTACTAGTCGTAGTGAGAGTATTAGGATAAAAAACGAAATTTCAGTTTCGTTCCGTTGTGATGTGCTTTATCATCGCCTTCTTATAGCATGTAACTTTAGTAATTTAATTGATTCTGAATCTCCCTTAATTATTTATTTCAAAGCTTTTCCAAAAAAATTTGAAGTAGTGAATAAACACTATAATTTTTCTTTTATAATAATATTGTAAAATAATAATATTGTAAAAACATTATTGTAAAAACATTTACAAAAATTAATCTTATTTTCTATTTTAATTTATAAAGTTTTTGAAGGTGCACCCTAACTTTGCCCATCGTTTAAAAAAAATTGAAATCTCAAACATGGAAAAAGGTTGAACCATCGAAAATACAATCGGAAAATTTATCAAAGCGAATTTTCCACTTGGGTTATCGACACGGAAGTTGCTAGATCAAATTGTGTTGCCGCTGTTGTAAAACCTCCTTACTGAAATCGAACTTACCCAACCCCTTATAACTGCACTTTGTAATCTAAGCTAATATTTACGCAATTAAAACAAAATAAAACTTATTGAATATTTGAATTAACTTTGCGAAAGGTTACAAAAGCGTCGCTAATGTAGTAAGAATGACAAACAAAACAAGTCGGGGATTATATTATTATATTTCGTCAATTCGTGGGAAGTAAATCATTGATCCGTTTTGTAACAAGTTGGTAAACTAGACTGATAATTATTTACAATATACGAGCATGATAATAATCTCGCGAACTTAATTATCAATCTATCACTTTGAAATATATTTTGATTACTTGTTACTTGGTCACT
The DNA here is from genome assembly GCF_905147365.1 of Aricia agestis. Lineage (NCBI taxonomy): Eukaryota > Metazoa > Arthropoda > Insecta > Lepidoptera > Lycaenidae > Aricia > Aricia agestis. The sequence continues at coordinate 16,965,186 of NC_056415.1, forward strand.
GGACTCTACGACCACTATGATTGTGATATACACATTGACTAAACTTAGATACAGTATATTCTATATGTGAGTTACAGGTTGTGCTTCAAAGTGTATACTTTACATAATACAATTAAAATATGTTACAATATTATAATTAAATGTCTCAAATTTATATTATGGTTCTTTTTAACGATTAGAAAAGAAGAGTGGACAAAAAGGGCTTCTTTAATAAATTATAAAATAGGCAAATTTCATGTCAGCTTCTTCATCAAATTTAAATATTATGTATTCACATTACTAGACGTTTGATACTACCATTTCGAAAAGGAAAGATGCTTTCTTATACTCCTGCGTTTTAAGGCTCTTTGTTGTAGCCAGTAGAATAATATTTCACTCTCCTTTTCCGTTAATTAGTATGCTGTCAAAAGACGTCGTTAAAGGTACTCTCATTTAATTTTATGATCCTATTTCAATAGACCATTTAAACGGCACTAGAACAAAGTATTACGTATTGCGCCAGCTGACAATAGCACGTGGTGACGTAACGTGTCGTGTCCCGCCCTGGGCCGCAAATGTCACTTACATAACTGTGTCACGGGAAACCGAACTTAGTGCTCTAGAAATAGGTCACAGGTACATCTAGGCTGTAACGTAGGGCTGTTTCTGTTGCGGCAAAAAGGGCGAAATATAGGTTGTCACTCACCCGTGTGGTCTTCTAAATGAGACAAGTGGCAATAATAACTTTATGTTAGTGTATCTAAATCTGTGCAACTCAATGTATATTTTTGTCAGTACTCAGCATTATACACTATATAATGTATTATCATTCGAGTAAGGCATTGAAACAATAGACGGTCATGTCTTCATTTTAGTTGAATAACATTAGTGATGAGGTCAATAATTATTAACCTCATGTTATTATGTGTAAAGAAATAAAATCCTTTCTATTTCGACAATGATTAGAAACAAAAGAGGAGAGTCATTTGCGAAGAAAGTAACAGCTACTAAAAGAGTTTCATAGGTTTCAATTCGCTTATTAATCGTGATAATTTTTGCAAGCTATAAAACAATAGTGACGAATTACAATTTGAATGTAATTAATGACCTAGGCGCTCGGCATTCAAATAAAAAGGCTTGTACTTATTAGTTAATGTTAGGTACTACGCACTTATTAACTATATTTTTGTCTGACTATTGCTTGTAAGGAGGTTTATTGAGAATCACTTCTTCCTCGCACATTGTGATTTTGTGCGAGTAAAGAGAATCTCATGGACGTATGGGCTAATTATTGTAATTATTGTATTTTGATACAATATGTAATTACAAGTATTAGCCTATGTTTTATGAATTTGGTTAATAGAGTCAGGTAAGGAATGCCCGGAATTTCATGTCTTGAAATTTATTTGTAGTGTGGGAAATGGATTTTTTCCAGAAAACATTTATGCCCTTTCCGGACAATCAAAGTGTTTTCGTAAAACATCAAAAGTGGTTTAGAAGTTTAAGCGTAAAGAAGAAAGAGACACTTTTGCGCTTAGAATATAAGTAGGTATGGATGGATGAATTTTGTTTACAGCAAAATGATAGTTCAGTCTAAGGAGTGGTGTAGCTACCTAATTCGCAATGGCGATTTCATCACAGATGTAAAATATGCACTTGTTCTCTGTCGAGCTCGATTTAGGGCGATTTCCCAACAACGACTTAATTTTAATATGCATATCTATTACTCGAATTGCGACATCTGTTTGTGAATAATCCATCTACATTTTAGCTGTATACGAGAAAGCATTAAGGAAAGGTTATGATTCAGGCACTGTCAGTAATTTTATTGTTGTATTCTAAGATTTAACACTTTATGAGTTTCAGTTAAAAAAGTTTAAATATGCTAAATTCAATTGTGTCTGTCTGTCTGTTACCTATTCACACCCAAACCCCTAAACCGATTTTACTGAAACGTATAGTGATACTTTGAATCTCGGGAAAGGACATAGGATACTTTTTATCTCGGAAAACTGTACGGTTCCCGCGCAATAATCAAATTTTGGCGCAATGGAGTTGCAGACGTCATCTAGTATTTTAATAAATAAATAAAAAAATTACAGACGTTAGAAACCTTTATTCAGGAGTTATTATATGCTTCAGACGACCTATGTGGCTCAATTGGTTGAGTGTGTGGCAGCTCATGCCGGGGATCGCGGGTTCGAATCCCGCCGACGGAATATAAAAATTTTCAATATTCCCGGGTCTGTGTAACATAAGTCCTTCAGGTACTTAGCACGGGGCCAGACTGACGTGGTGTGAAGTGACCATAGATATTATTATTATATTATTATAAGCGTATGAGAGCTACGACTAAATCTTTGTCTACATATTCGCTCATTTGTATTTAATACGCAAATAGTAGAGATGGTAGAGATTCAGATATTAGAAATACTAACACAGAAATACGTTCAAAATCTTTTTGGATTTCTGTGAAACAGATCAGCATCTTTTGCAAATCATTGTCTCATTAATGTAATTGTTTAATTTAAAGCTTAACTTACCTACTTTTTAATTTAATGTTGCAAACTTTCTCTACCATTTCCAAAATGTTAGATCATAATGGTCCATAGACGGTTTGCGTACCGGTTTTTATGTAAGATTAATAATTGTTAATTTGAATGTTCGAATAAAGTGCATTTTAAGGAATTACTATAAAGAAAAAAATATTTACATGCCCCAAATTATTATTTAGCAACTAAAATGATAACCAAGATAAATACATAGTGTTTGCTAAAATAGCATCGCTATTAACAGTCTTTATAGAATTTCAATACATAAAATTAGCAAAGTATTTGAGAGATATTACAAATTTATTTCGAAACTTTATGACTCGAAGCGCGTAAAGCTCGGATAAGCTCGCGGCGTCTAATAGTTAATATAAAATAGACTTATTAGAAGAAGAATGTTAGTGTCACTGTTATGTACCATCGAGGAAGTTGATTCCTATGCAATTGACAGACCAACGTTATTTGGTCGAATATGTCAATTCAATGTTAATTGTGATCTGTCAGCTGGGTTTGACGTAACGCAACCAAACTACTTAGGTCGCCGATTTGCATAGGAATCAACTTCTCTGATAGTACATCATATGACAGCGTAACTTCTGAACGTATTATGGGGGTCTAACTGCTAAGGCTCAACGAATACCTTTATTATGATAAATACTCTATTATGATAAAAATCATAATATTTTCTGGCTGTTTAAATAACTTAGGGTACCTGGAGAATGTCTGATGATGATGATATAGCGGTTGGCATTGGGTAAAGATCGCGCGGAAGTGGGCGGCGTGGTACTTTTACTGAACCTGTCTGTGTTTGTCTGCGGGGTATTTAGGCACTCAGTGTTGACTGATTGTTCCGCGTCACTGAAAATCTTACGGTTCGTACTCATTTTATCTAAGAAATGTGAAGTAGGGGGTTAAGACACGACTGCTAACATAATTCGTAAGAAAGATAATTATGTTGATTTGGTATAAACATTTTAGAACTTAATAACATTTATTGTTATTATGTTAACTTTACTAAATTAAGCACTCGTAGTACCAAATTAGTTCCCAGATCAGCAATATTGCGAACGGATCTGCAACGCTGGTTTTCAGCTTTATAGTATGGTAATTAGACGCCCTTTGTATTTTGTTTAATTTATTTCGATAAAGTTACAAATACGTAGATTTATCTACGTATTTGTTACTTTATAGAAATAAGCAAGATTTGCAAAGCTACGTAATCGTGACACTATCGAATGTCAAACGTATGGATAATGAAAGCTTTCATAAAGTTCTATTTCAATTACAAATAATTGTCGACAGCAATTATTTTCACTTATCTAACAGGTTATAATAATATAATTGTATAGTAAAATATAGCTATGTTTGTCAACGTTTTATTTCCAAAAAACCTTTATTGGCCTTTCGATAAATTCCTGTATTATTCCTGAGTAGTCAGTAGAGTTTCCGTAATCTTCATTACGGTATTAATTTGTGTGACCCATTATTACTTAATTATTAATACCTACATACGCCAAATTAATATTCATAATATGCAGATATCTTCAATCACTTTACAAACACATAAGTTACTCAAATATTTAACTATTGAAGGCCCTCTTGAACAGATCTATATTATGTTTAAAGTTTAGACCCTGGTTAAATATCACGACATTATCCTTTCTTTTATAACAATATTACTTGCTGCCACATTCAGAGACGAATATTAATTTCTTCACTTCATTGTAATTAAATTAAGATTTTGACACAAGCTCCATATTATCTGTCAAACTCTTCGTTAAATTGAAGTTTAATTATCATTAAATGGCTCTGAGTACGGGCGTTACTTAACGTAACATGATGGTCAACTTTGGGTTAACATTAACCTAGATCTGTGCAACCTAGGCCTGGAGGCCTACTCTTACATACTTCGCATAAACACTTTCAAAACTCTTATAATGTTTTAACATACCATAATAGCTTTGATTATAGCTATATCATACTAAATCGTTACTATTAGCTTTCCTCCACTTTATTTTGATATTTAGTTTGAAGTTTCCGTCATAAGCCGAGTGTAGTTTTAATTGAGGGTCAAACCGCGGTTATAAATACGGGTGGAGCCGCGCGCGCGTGTTAGTGTGGCTGGTCTTGACATGTCACTTCGTCTGCAGGTCAGTTGTTTTAACTATTTAATTAACTAGGGCAAGTTTATATAACAAAAATATAATTTGTTGAAAGTATAATGTGATATAAATTAACTCAAGATAAAATGATTGTACCATTTAGAAAAAAAAAAAACTGGAGATGTCTTATAAATGTGTTGTATTGGAAATTAAATTGTTGTTTTTCTTTTTGTGATCATCATTGAGGTGGTTGTTGATTGTTTACATTTATTTTTGTTAGAGTATAAATTTATAGAACGAAGTCTATTTATTTTAAAAGGTGTGTGTTTTAGGAAATATTATGTGCCTAGCGATTAAAACCAAGTCCCCCTTGGTAACTAGGCGAAGTATTTTAAAGTGTCAGGCATTTTAGGCTTACTCAGTATTTTGGGGATACATGTACCTGGGGGTACGGTAGTGCCCCCGCCAAGACGAGGATACTTTCTCAACAATATAGTTCCAAATATTGCTAAACTGGTGCTAGTATTTATTTATCTGAAACACAAATAAAACACAATATTACGTGCACTTTTTCCACTACTATAGATCGCCCAATGGTCGAAATTCGACCTTAGTTTCAACGACATTAGGACTACTACCTATATTTTGTAAAAATATTGACTTTATCAACTTTTTTCAACTCTTGTCTCTGGGACGTAGCTGATCTCAGACTGGCCGTGTAAGCATTGTTTAATAGATTCATATTATATTCAATAAAAAAAAACTATTATCCATTTTCAATTTGTCAACTTGTTGTCAACAGACTTCAACCATAAATAAAAGAGTATAATTCGTATGTATAGGCTTGTCACTCAAAAATCTGTCATTTCTCATGTGTGTGTGTTGTAGTGTGTGTAATGTTTTATTTGTTAAAAAATGTATGATAAAAGCATAATATCAAAATAATATTAGTTCGATGCACTCCTTCACCATATAAACTATAACTGTGCAAAATTTCATGCACCTACGTTACCCCATTTTTCGTAAAAAGGGTTACAAAGTTTTTCGTTCGCGTATTAATATTATGATATTCGTTAATTACTACAAATTTAACTTAAACACGACCGGTTTCGATATAAATCATCATCAGGTGTATTTATTTATCTTTTTCATAATGGGCATTTACAATTAAAATTTATCTATTTTAGCATAATATTTTGTTTTAAAGAGAAAAGATAAACAATCAAGGTATATCTGCCCTACACCATGTGACCCTGCGCGGCGTGCTTCTAACGTTTTGAGCACAATGTCAGTCTGTAGGTCACGTGAACCTGTTATATCGATCACATCTGTCGGATCTGCATAGTCGAGGGTACACGCATATTATGTCAGACCGCAATTTCAATGTAACCTAACATAATGTGAACATACATTTTATGCCTCTTGGATTCGGTGACTATTGCAGTATTGCAGTTTCAAGGCAACCAGACCAGCTACATAATAGTATTTTTATAATGCCCAAATGTGTGCAAAGTACCATCGAAGAAATTAATTGATAGGCCGATGACTGGTCGGCTTATGTTAATTCAAAGGTTTGACATAGACATACCAAATTACGTTGTTCCGCCATCTGCCTATGGATCGACTTCTCAGATAGTACCTACCTACATAAGAGCACTATCGTTTTTCTGTACTCATGCAGTCATCTTCTTGTCATCAACATAGTATGTTAGGATGGATGGTTAAGCTGTATTGTCCTAACCAAACATGAAAACTTTTTCTAGTGCCAGCCTCAAACCTATGAACTGTAACTCAAGGGCTATGTTCTAAACCACGAACACGTTCATTTATAGTATGATGATTCATGTATGTCATCCTTATATTTTCAGTTGATCGTTTTCGCGTGTGTGGTGTTGGCGGTGTCAGCTGCGCCTGCGCCTGACAGCGGCGGCCATGTTCCTCTGCCAGGACCTGGATTGTCATACGGTACCCTTTTCCTTACGTAATTGTGGCAAATATAAAATTACTCGTCTGAGGAAATGCGCGGTTATCTCTCTTGCCTGTGGAAATGGCAAAAGTGAAACAAGTACATCATGATAAGTAAAGTTATTCTGATATATTTTCTGCCATAAACCTAAAGGGTCAGACAGTACCTATCTCATTTTTTATTACCGTCAGCATTATTAAAGTTACTTTTTGAGAAGCTGTGATATGATTTAGGTTTCATCTAACAGGACTAACTCTAAGTCTGAGGTTTCTTAGTATTATAGCGCTTATAGCACAGCTTTTGGATATGCGGTATATTACTGCTTCTTACTACCTCTTCTATCTCTACTCCTAGCTCTTTAGACATAATAATAATATGATGATTGATGATCGTAAATATACTAACGTAGATTTTTCTCTGCATTTCAGGAGGAATACCGTACGGCAGTATGAGTGGCAACGTCGCAGCGTATTACAAAAGAGCGCCATCTATACCGATTTACTCGAACCTGCGTCGAGCGCCTGAAGCCGACTATCCAGGAGTTTTGCAATACTTATAATAGATGGCGCTTATAGGCTTAAGTAATTAATGTCACGAAAAAAATAGTGAAATTTATTAATTTTGTACAACTAAATAAATTATTTATAAGGAAACATTCTGTTTTAGAGTGTTGAAACATTTGTTATCTACTCAGTATCCTCAAGGAAGTATTCTAGCACCCCCATCATAATTATTGATACATAAGCTAAATGGACGTTAAAACCAACAACGATATTATGTTCATCATTTACGGCCGTTCCGAATATTTGATCTATCTCTGGTTTTGCCCTACTAGAGATAGGAATAGCTCACAATTGACATCTAATGTCTAATGTGAGCTATTCCTATCTCTAGTAGGGCAAAACCAGAGATAGATCAAATATTGGGAACGGCCGTTAATGATGACCATAAAATATGTATAAGAGTATAAAATAACCCCTTTACTATTGAAAAATTTTGTGACAATGAACAAGCTATACTTACATATATAAGATGTAAGTATAATGTTTTGTCTTTTGAGACACTTTTCTAATGTTTCAGACAAGGATATAATAATGATATATATTATTAAAAATATTGTTATTAGTAAAGAGGTAAAAATAATATTATATCGTAACATACCATACAAAACATTGTAAGTATATAATTTCCTGAAAAATTCCGTTTCGTCAGAATTAATGTAGGTTCTTACAAAGTGCATCATACAAAAATTACAGGAATCATTTAAGATAGTAGATATGGCACATATTAGACAAAATGACATACAGACAACGTGATAATTACGTCACGTGTCACGGCGTGGGAAACACAGACATACATACATACACAAACACACATAATATAACTCTAGACGTGAGTTGAAGAACACGATAACTAGCATTTGTAACTTACGGACACTTATTCATATTTTCCCTTATAATTTGGATTAATCTTGTAACTTATCTACTTCATCACCTGGCTAATATAACTATCTGGCTACACATAAAGTGCACAGTATTTTATTTCAAATAATTTTCCGGCCCTAAGGCCTCCATTTTTTTTTATTAAATAAGGGGGCAAACGAGCAAACGGATCACCTGATGGAAAGCAACTTCCGTCGCCCATGGACACTCGCAGCATCGGAAGAGCTGCAGGTGCGTTTCCGGCCTTTTTAGAGGGAAAAGGGTAATAGGGGAGGGTAGGGAAGGAAATAAGGGAGGGAAGGGAATAGGGGAGGGTAGGGAAGGGAATAAGGTAGGGGATTGGGCCTCCGGTAAACTCACTCACTCGACGAAACTGTTTCACGTGAGCCCGTGGTATTTCTCCGGTCGAGCCGGCCCATTCGTGCCGAAGCAATGCTCTCCCACGTAAAATTATAAAAAAACGGCAATTCTTTTACAGTTACTTATTGTGTTCTTCCATTCATGTCTTCAACTGATTGTCAACAGTATTCGGTATTTAGCGGAAGGTCAATTGTGATTGTTTAACTTTTCCTATGTACTTCTAAGTAATTAAGCTATTGAGATAGTGATAATAATAATACGAGTATAATCTTTAGAGTCCAGTGTCAGCTATTAAAAAGTTCTTGTAGAAAGTGCGAGAGATAAGAGATGATATCCATACTAATATTACAATAAAGGGAGTGCCTCCGCTGCCGGCGCCGGTTGTCGAAATAGCTGCATGCTGAATTTTGACGTGGGAGAGCCATGCTTTGGCACGAATGGGCCGGCTTGACCGGAGAAATACCACGTCCTCACAGAAAACCGGCGTGAAACAGCGTTTCCGCTGTGTTTCGCCGAGTGAGTGAGTTTACCGGAGGTCCAATCCCCTACCCTTTTCCCTTCCCTACTCTCCTCTATTTCCTTCCGCACCCTCCCCTATTCCCTTCCTTACCATCCCCTATTAACTTCCCTACTCTCCCCTATTACCCCTTAAAAGGCCGGCAACGCACCTGCAGCTCTTCTGATGTTGCGAGTGTCCATGGGCGACGGAAGTTGCTTTCCATCAGGTGACCCGTTTGCTCGTTTGCCCCCTTATTTCATAAATAAATAAAAAAACAAAACATGCATGCATGCAGCCATGCATGCATGTTTTATTATTTTATATGCATTATGCGGCAGAATAATGATCAAAAACATCAGACTTGAGATAAAGACTATGAATAGTACAAATAATAATAAGGTCATAATGTGAGGATGCATATTTTAATGGTAGTGATGATGATGATGATAAAATATGCCATGATCTGCATAGTAGCATAATATAAGTAAGTACCTTTACTTCTTTAAACAACGCTGAAACTCTTTAACATACTATATTGTATAAGGAGGCCGAAGTTCTGTTCAGTACCTTCGGACGTATACCACGGGGTATACTGTGGTGCAAAAATGTTACTTTTTGGTAGCTGAAAAAAGGTAGTAAAGCTAAGGTACATGAAAATGCATCACCAAAACTATAAAATATTCACAGCCGAACAAATAACCGAAATATTTGAGATTATTTCTTTTTAAAAATTTTATTGGCACTGGAACCTAGCGTTTTACGCATTTTCACCGGTTCCCATTTTGAGTGCCAGCGCCGGCAGCCGTTGTTTTATATCTCGGCTGCCGGCGCCCGGCAGTATACTTACCGCCGTTTCCCATTACTGATATTTTTGGTAGCCGGCGCCGGCAGCGGATACACCCCCTATAATAATATATGCAAAAGTGTGTCTGTCTGTTACCTCTTCACACCCAAACCTCTGAACCAATTTTGTTGAAATTTGCCGTAGGTAGGCCCGGTAATCGGCGGCGTCGTGGTGTAGGCTCACGCGATCCCGCGGCCCGCCCAAGGCGCATAGTGGAGTACCGCCGAGTTTTTAGTGGGTAGGGGCTGCGTCCACCACCATCTTCGGACGCAGCAGAGACCCACATACTTGCGGATAGGACACCCATCCCCCGCAAGATGCTTAAAAGCATTTTCTCGGCGCAAAAAAAAAACGCTCTCCGCGCCGTAAACGAATTTTGTCGCAACGGATTTACGGGCGTCTTAATATAATAATAATATCTATGGTTTCAATGTGTTTTGATGCAATGTTGCAACTCTGAAACTGCTACGAAAACCGATTTTTGATCTAAAATACTACTTATGAAGATTACGGTCGTAATGGGCACGGGTCGTACGGGCTAAAATATCGAATAGTATAGTAAATTTTGGGTTGTATGGAACTGAAAACAGTTCTAAAATTTTCATTTTCTTAATTTTCTTTGCCTTATTTGTTAAAATTTGTTAAAATTGTCCAAGGTGTTCTCACTTCTGAGGTCTTTCAATAAGAAGAAGTAACAGAAAGACACAATTTAGCATTTATACCATTAGGGATGTAACTGAAGTTTATGGACAAGATACCACACGCTTCTGCTCAGTAAGGTTTTGTATGTACATGACGATAATTATGATTAAATAGACACACATCGACCTTCAATGTCCACAAAAAAAGGACACAGAGGAAATAATTAGGTGTCACGACACTTAATGAAGTTACGTCTACAATTTCACACCAATTAAACACGAGATTATAATAGATACTTAAATTAAAGTTAATTTAAGGCTCGTTGAAATAAAATCGATAAAATATATGTAGTTAGAAGTGCTAGAGTAATAATAGAATTAGCACAATTTACAACATTAGCAAGTGAAATGATAGAAATAGAAGTATTGGTACGATCCAATCAGACTAGAGTTTTTTTTTTCTCTTTTTATTAAGGGAATGAGACTAGAGTTAAAAACTGTAGCGTTAAAAATGCGAGATGAAATAAATATAAAAGAAGTGGCACTTGACTTTAAATATTAATAAAGCTGTACTTTTAAAGGATCATTATCATTGGCAGGAAGCAAATTAAGCCAGAGTTTGGCCATTATACCAAATCTAATAACACCTCATTCACTGAAATCGGCTCAGTAGTTTACAAATATAATGGAAGTTTGGAACTAGCATAATAAACGTTTCATAATATAAATAATATAGACTGAGGTAGAAAAAAAATGGTTTCTTCATGGTACAAGCTATGATTGAGTCATCGCCATAATATTCTACTGAGGTTTGTCTGTCAGACTAGTAACCAGGTCACGTCATGCATGGGGTCTTTTTGACCCAAAACCTCAATCTTAATATTATTATACGTTATTAAAACAATGAATCTATAATCAAATATTTCGATACTATATTGCTGATATTGCAAATAAGGTGCGTTAAGCGTACGTAATAACAATAATAAGTGGTATAAACAAATTGTGAAGGTTTTGTCACCGTCCAAAAAAATCCTTTCTTGGGACTTAAAATATTGCCATACAAAATTTCAATACACCAACTAAGAGGAAAAAGTATAGAGGGTATAAGTGTAGTATGTAGTAGATAGGCAGACATACTCGTACTATCGTATTTACGATAAGGTTTACAAATGAGGGAAATAAGAATGAAAGAAAATTCATTTCATAATTAAATGTCTTTCTCTAAGACTTAACCTTTTAATTACTTCATAAAATAACGTTTTATCCTTACCTAATACGTTAGAACATTGACTCGACAGACAAGGACAAGGACAAACTTTGTATTACTAAATATAACGTCTTTTTATACAGTGTGGATCATTTAAAAAGTATAGCTACTGTATTTAGCAAATTCTGTCAAACGTACGTGCCAAAATTTTTGATTTTATACGTGGATCGTTACTTTTAGTGAAACCATTAGTGTCTTGTGACCAGCCAGGATTTACTAATCTAATTTTTTATTTTTTATGAAATAAAAACGAGCAAACGGGTCACCTGATGGAAAGCAACTTCCGTCACCCATGGACACTCGCAGCATCAGAAGAGCTGCAGGTACGTTGCCGGCCTTTTGAGAGGGAATAGGGTAATAGGGGAGGGTAGGGATGGGAAGGGACGGGAACAGGGGAGGAAAGGGAAGGGAATTGGGCCTCCGGTAAACTCACTCACTCGACGAAACACAGCGCAAGCGCTGTTTCACGCCGGTTTTCTGTGAGAACGTGGTATTTCTCCGGTTGAGCCGGCCCATTAATGCCGAAGCATGGCTCTCCCACGTATAAACACTCTAAAACACTTTATGGCTCACACAGTACTTTTCTCCGAATGTCCCGAATCTATACAGCCGAATATGTGACGGTGACCGCTCGTCGCCAATGTCCAGAATTGCCAATTGATGTACAGTATACCAAACTGCAATTATAATCCAAATATTTTTAAACCAATACAGATCTAAGTTTTAAGAATTAGGTGCGAGAATAGCTTGTACACTTTTGATGATTACAATCGCTCGCTAGCGATCCAAGTATGAATGGGAGGAGATGATCCGAATTCTAATGAGGTGTGAGATATTCAAAATATGTATGTGGGAAAATTTGATTTCTGATGACGATACAGAGCTGATATTATATTTAAATAAGCTTAAAGATAGTTAACAGATAATATAGATTACTTACATTTTAAAATAATATAAAATAAGCTAAGATAAGATATTTTTTTTGACATCACAAGCAACAAGACACTGTAATCCTTGGAAAAAGATATAGTATTTTATCCCGAAAATATTTTTCTCCAGTTTTCACGCGATAAACTTCTTTCCCACAGCATAATTGCAGGTATTATAGTCTAATTTCTCTGGTACATACATAAATTAATAATTATTAATAAATAATTAAATTAGACTTGGAAGATATTATGTCTGACACCTATTGAGTATAGCCTCTATCTTTCACTCTATTATTTATGTATTGCGCGGCTATTTGGAATTTTGCGGGAACCGTACATTTTACTGCAAAAAAGTAGCCTAATAAGTATTCTTTATCCGTAATCTAGTGAATATTATCTGCTGCAAATTACAAAAAATGTTTCAATAAATCGTGAGATAAGCGCTTTAAAAAAAAATCTTCTAATTTAAAATATTTGTAGACATTTCAATAACGACTAAGTGGTCTTGGTAACTGATAAAATTTGGATATGCCCATGTGGAATGTGGATGTAACGAATAATGTACGTACCTACTGTCTCATTAGTTAATTTTTCAATGCTATAGGTAATTACATAGTTTGCTAATATGCCTTGTTGTTACACGGAGAACATGGACATAAGCAGAGCGAGAAGGCGATAAACGTTATTGTTATAACAGTCGCCTGTCTGTATTATTTATGTTGTACCTTTGTATCAGCTACACGGACGAACTAAAATGGTTAATCTGTATGTTAAGGTAAGGCTGTCGTGATTGAAATTGTTCATACTTTCTAGTTTTCTGATTTATAATTATAATATTATTAAATTTATTTATTGCACAATTTTGCCAGTGGAATAAAGTTAATAATTAATAAGTATGCATGATATGAAATCCAGTTAGAAGTAAGTATAGGAAGTCGCTAAACGCTACTGACATAGTCGCAGGCTTAGCCGACTGCAAAAAGACATGTATTGTGTTAGCCCCATTATACTAATTGCATCCCTTCCATAACTTTGTATTATGCTGTTCGTCATTGTTTCGAGGTTTGGGAATTACGTACATTCAATGTTTTATAATTGTCGTAATTCGGAAAGCGATAAAGTATTTCTCTATCACAGACGTTCCCAAAACTTATTTTGTCTACCGCCCACTTTAAGAACAAATTATATTTTAGCGCCCCTATTGTTTCAATTATTTAAAATGTATCCTGATGAAATAAATCACCCCCAAGCCTTTACACAGCGCCCCTATTTTTTTTCTGGGTCCCACACCTTTAGACCTTTAGCGCCCATAAGGGGTCGTTATCGCCCACTCTGGGAAAGGCTGCTCTATCAGATATAAAATAAAAATAAATAAATAAAAATAAAATTTATTTATTTTTATTCGCTCTATCACTACATAATATTATTAATATTTATACTAAAATACTGACGATGCAACGTACTAAAGCAAACTATCATAGGCCTTAGATTTAGAAACTTGACTTCACAAATTATGTTTTTTTCATCATTTAGGGTACTTTATGTTTACAGGTTTGTGTTTTAATATTAGTAGTTATAAATAAACACTGAAAATAAATAATTAACTGTTTATTATGTTTAATTTAAGACTTGCATGATATTATTATGTCAAGTTTTTAGTTTATGTACATAATAGGTATAGCATAATATTATCAGAATTAACTGGCCTGTGGCGCATCTACGTTTCTACAATCTATAAATGGACGCTGTTAAGCATTCGTTTATTAGCCACAAAAAATTTACGTATTGAGTTACGAATCTATGTTCTTTATATGATTTACAAGAAGGCTTTATTCAAAATTTAACAAAAAAAAAATTGTGGGTTAGGACACTTATGCATAACAGCGACCAATTAATATAGTGTTTCTGTTTCCCAAAATAGCCAGGCCAATAAGTATAACAATTCTTAAACATTTATTTTCAAATCTACGATCCAGATATGAATTTAGGATAAGAGCTATAGTCGGCTGGGATCCACACCACATTCCTAGCCAGTGAAGTTAAAAAACCGGTAGCACTACTTCAACCTTTGCAGCCTTTTCCAGAAGAGTCCGTGAGCATCCACTTTTTATTGTTTTCTGATTGGCGTCTCTTCCTGTAAGGGCGGTTACATAATGAGAATTATTCGCCATGGCGTGCTACCATAGAGGTCAATGACACCCATGGCTGTGACGGTAGGACACGCGCGACATATATAGCGACTGTGCCCGGAGGTACTGTCAGTTCGCAAGATAGTCGCCAAGATGACCAAAGTAAGTAATTTTGAGTTTTTGACGGCTAGATTTTTTTAGTGTTTTTTTTTTAATTTAGTAAAGGCTTTGAAGTTTTCGTATGCCTTTTTAAATCGTGTGCAGAATTTGCGGAAATTCTATTATTTTCTGCCAAAATTGTTTTTAAAATTAATTAAATAAATTGTACTATGTTTTCTAATTATCACAAAACTCATATAAAATTCGCATTTTTTCCCGACATTAAAAAAGGAATTTTTGTATTAATTATTAATGAAAGCGTTTGTTCCGATATGTATTTTGCTGCAAATAATGTAGAATGTAGAAAATACAGAATTATAACATCTAATAATTAACTTAAAAAATACCTCATGAAACAAATAAAGTATCCTATACAAATATCGCATTAATAAAAAAAAATACCCATAAGCCTTAATCCTGATTTTTCCTTTAGGTACTCTTCTTCTTCCTCGCCTTCCTCTTCGCGACAGCACTGTCAGCACCAGCACCAGAAGAACCCAAGGACCTGGACACCGGCGCCGGGGAGAAGGGGGACCTGCAGACCGCCGCTTCAGGCTGGGGTGGCTACGGCTGGGGCGGCTACGGCTGGGGCGGCTACGGCTACGGTCACGGTTTGGGCGGCTACGGCTACGGTTGGGGCTACCCCCACTACGGTTACGGTTGGGGCTACCCCGGCTACGGTTACTACGGCCACGGTTGGCCCTACTACCACGGCTACTGGTGGTAACGTGACACAGTGAGATTTAACGAGGCTATGATAATGAAACAGGTATTTATTGTTTTG
Organism: Aricia agestis; assembly: GCF_905147365.1. Classification (NCBI taxonomy): domain Eukaryota; kingdom Metazoa; phylum Arthropoda; class Insecta; order Lepidoptera; family Lycaenidae; genus Aricia; species Aricia agestis. The sequence goes on from NC_056415.1 coordinate 16,980,836, forward strand.
TGTGATAATGTATTTTTAAGAATGTTTGAAGCAAAAAAAAAAATAGAAAATAAAATACCGAGTGCGTTGATGTCTTTTGTATAGTAAAAATGTCAGTATTAAAAATGATTACGTTTCTTCCAGTATTAGACTTATAAACCAAATAATCATAATATATTTTAAGCCAATATAAGCATTTCAAAGACTTTCACCAAATACATTTTTTTGTTTACTTTTTGATTCTCGCGTTCAATAAAAATGTGATGTATCATGTAAATAGTTGTAATGTATCGTTGTATATAAATAAATATTTTACTATCGTCTACTTTCGTTTTATTTGTTTTTGTGGTGTACGATATTTATTATGCAGGCTGTAACAAAACTAAGTGAAGCGCCACAGCAGCGTCATAAGTTTCCCCATACAAAACTGAAAAAAAATGGTCTTTCAGCGCTACTACTTTCACAGTGAACTCTATACGAGGAAGACGTACACACCCGAAAGTATTGTTACTTAGTTTTGTTACACCCTGTATAAAATGAGAATTTTAACAACTGAATAGTGAAAATAGTGAATTATTTCTAAGCCAATGATGAAATTCGAAAAATTATTACACAATATATTATAAAGTTGTAATAACTTGATAATTTTGCTATAAAAATTTTGTCTATGAGTTAATTTGGTATAAAATAAATAATTACATATCACTAGATGCCCCGGCAAACGTTGTTTTGCCATAATATAAAGTATTCGCCCATGTTATTTTATTGAAGTGACTAAATAAGTATGGCACCATGGCAACGTCCATCGCTATCCCGTCGCACAAACAATGGTCGCCGTCAGTTTCGAGTTAAAATGCACTTATCAATACGAGTATAAAACGTAGCCTGTAGCCGATTCTCAGATCTACTGAATATGCATATAAAATTTGATAGGTAGTAAGTTTCGGAGGAGTACGGTGACTAACATTGTGACATGAGAATTTTATATCTAAGATATTTATTATTATTAGATTAAAAAAAACAATCAAAGGCTGTAAAATATTAAGGAATACCATTATGTTTTAAATAATTATGAATTATCATGAGATATAGTGTTAATTAATACATCTGTTCAGACATTAAATAAGGACTGTTTAACATTTTTCTAACAAAGCTTTTTTTTTAGAATTGGAATAATGTAAATCTGCTATTATTTCATGATGGCATTGCTATGTTGTATAACAAGGCAACATAATATGGATATGATGGCATAATATGGACTAAAACATAAAGATGTATTAATATTTAATATCATAATATACATAATATTATGTATTACTGAAATGTTTTCCTTTAGAGGCAGCACCAACATGGTAAACAAAAAGTTTTGTTCGACGTTTGACAACTTTCTGTCAATAGTTTGATAATATGACGTCTTAACGTGTCGGATTTCGGTTGGATTATTTCATAAGAGCAACAATCTCGAGCTGTCAAACGAAACCGAAATCTGTGTGTACGTATACACTTACACAAGCATGAGATTAAATTGTCAAAGCCCCGATAAGTGCCGACTGGACGCGAAAAAAGAGTTCTGCTGTCATAATATGTCACACGTCTCTTTTTAGCACGCAGTGTTACTGATAGTGACATCTCGCTTGCTCAGGCCTTTGTTTCTCTATTCCGCTAGGTATATTAACTTTATGGATTACTTACTGCATGTGACAATAATAATTGCGTCCTCTGCTTAGTAACCTTTGCGTTAAATAATATTTCCCTATCACATAATGTTTATCGCCATATCATAGTTTATATATGAGCGGAATAAGGGCATAATTATTTAATATCATAGTTTAGATTAGAATTCTGTATTGTGTGTTATAATGCCTTATAAAATAACATAGCTTCGCTTTTGCCTAAAATAATACTTTTAATCGCAGTTTTATTGTTATTTTGCTAGGCGTCTTTAAATTTATGAAGTGCCTTATATATATATATATATATATATATATATATATATATATATATATATATATATATATATATATATATATATATATATATATATATATATATATATATATATATATATATATATACTTTAGGGTGGGTACGTGTTCCTTGCAGAGAGTTACCTGAAAAATTAGCAGCGCTGAAACATCTTTTTTTTTTTCACTTTTGTATGGTCAAGCGCCCTAGCGTCATGAATTTCCCCATACAAAAGTGAGTTTTTTGATGTTTTCACGGTGAACTCTCTACGAGGAACACGTACCCACCCTAAAATATTATCAGTTACATTTGTTACACCCTGTAATAACATTTTTTTTTCTTTATAAATTGTGTAATATAAAATTGTTTCGAACGGTGTGGTCCCAGTGTGGCGGCCAGTAGATCCGACATTTTTCGAATTCTTTAGGTATGATGCTCCACCGTTTGCCTTTAGATGTTGTGAGACATTGGCTTGGTGGAGAGGGGTCACTCAAGCTGGGTGGAGTTCAACACCCTAGATGAAGAAATATCGTTCTGTGTCGAATCTACCACATTCTTGCCAGTGGAATCGCCAGGACCGTGTCCTTCCTAATATTACAATATGTGAATTGCTGAGGGAGGGCGAGGGTCTGTCGATCCCGCTGACCAGTCTGGGGTAACTTGGGTTTTGACAATTTATTTAGGACTAAGTTTATGTTATTAGTTTTACGTTTTATTAATTCGTATTAAATTTTTGCCGAACTCTGAGGATCACAACCCGCTATGTGGCTTAGGACTTGAGTTTGAGTATGCTATGAATAATGTTAAGACGTATTTGCTTTTAAAGGTGCCTTACTAAACAATAAAGCAATGGCTTTAAAACATTTGCAACCAAAGATAGTAAGAAACTTATAAACGACAGAAAATCCTGAAAATCTGCGTTTAAAAATGTTACTAATATCTTATATTGAAAAATTGTAACATTTTATTGAAATAAAATAAGTGATTCTGAGATACTTATGAGGGTAAACTTTATATTATAATTATGTTATAATATTATGTCATAATTTAATTCTGGTATTTTATTATAGCAAAATGTTATACTTATATCAAAATACCATCTAATATAAAAGCGCGGTAAATAGTTTACTGCTCGAAAAGCATGTTGCTCTCAAACTAAGATTAATTACATCCAAATTACTAGCTGCTAAAGGAAGCTAACATTTAGGAGTATTCTATAAATTACATCAAAACAACATACCAAGTTTCGATCAGGAAATACATTTGATATATTTTTAATAACGTCAAAGCTAGACAAATGATGTCCTTATAGAGATGTAATGACGGGCCTTCGACCGTAAAAGTTCCCTGTTAAATTTAACCGATTCGTTTAACCCGTGACCTCGCTTCCGGAAAGGTCGGCAGGTTGACCTTTGGGTACTAGCAACAAATTTATTCTCGCCTTGTTCGAATGTTTGTGTGATCTTATGTTTGTGATGACATCTATTTAAAAAAGGTGGCTACTGTGAAAGCACTTGGTATTCATTCAAAAGATATCGTGTCACGTGTGCGGGATTTTTAAGACGAAATAAAAATGAGAAATAAAATATAATACAATAATGTGTGGTTACTGTGTCTATCTTTATGATAGATCTATAATTTATCACTAAATAATAAATATTTTTTCATAGAATTTCCTATGTCTTTTAAATAAATAATTCTTGGGCACCTTAAAAACTATAGACAAGTGAGGAATTGTGCTTAATATTTATTATTATGTTAATATCAATATTTAACTGTACTAGCAACTTAATATTGAAATTCATATAAAATTACATCATAGCAACAAAAAGAAACCAAAGGAAAACCCTTTAAAATCATAAATGTTGATCTAATTATATCGAACGCTTTCGGAGTAGCCGCCGCTGTTTACTTAACAGTTCACGATGTTTCATAAGCTCAGTCTGTGATATAAATTATTCAGATTTGTAATAATGATAATATTCTTCAAGGATCGCTCGTGATATTCTCATTTTAATGACATTTTGTATCGAAGATGATTTATTGTCGCTATTGTTTTGTGAATCTCAGATCTATTTAAGGTATTTACCGTATTTTGATTAAAGAATGTTTGAATTCTACCAACAAATGTGAGAAAAGAATATAAAAAAATATTGTATACAGCCGAACATATATCTTTCTCTTTTTTGGGAGTCGGTTAGAAAGGGCTTGCGATGAGTGACGTAGCAACAGACTTCAATTGCGTAAAGGTTCAGACTGCAACGCGATGCGTTTTATGTTTAGCATTTTGTTGGAGGTTTAGATATAAAAATAAACATGTAATGCAGTGCAATCGTTTATTACCACAGAATCCACAAAGTGTAAATTAGAAATGGTTCTTTGAAAAAAAAATATAGCCCCACGTTGGGCGCCAGTGTAATGCAGTGCAATCGTTTATTACCACAGAATCCACAAAGTGTAAATTAGAAATGGTTACAAAACATACAATATCGCCAAGACCCAAGTTCCGATCCCTCACAGTCCGTCGCCTAGCAACCGTCACCCGACTGTGTTGCCTACTCTCGCTACAAATACTAATTATGTTGATGAGTACAAAAGTAACACAGTTCACTATTTTTTGTTATAATATTGTTTTTTGTTGTTTCGTGGCGCTATCTCTACTACAAAATAAGGCGCACACATTAAGAACCTCTACACTCTACAGTCTACTGTAAACTTATAATTACTGTCAGTTGAATCGAATAACTATTTGGAAATTAGGATTCATCACTATATTAGTAAACTTAAGAGTGGTCGTCCAGTAAATTATTCAGATATTTAAATGTTTATTGCACATCAAATAAATTGGTTTTGATGGATGTTCTCGATTTACGAGGGCGATACTATCAGTGACATTAACATTTTTATGGTTTTTGAGTTTTATTTTTAGTAATATTTAATCGATAAGTGAAATAAATTAACAGTTATTGTAATTGGCATCAGGTGTTACGATGACCTCAAAGTAAATTATGTTATTATTATACATATTACATAGAAATAATAATTATTATGTAAACTGGCTATTATAGTATTCATAATATTCATTATCTGGTTGTTGTCCCCTGATTCCTTCTCCAAAACTTAACCGATTTAAATACTTTTTTCATTAAAGATTAAAAAAAGACTTGAGCTGTGTTCCTATGTTTTGCTTTTTTTGTATAATCTAGCCAAATCTGTTTTCTGGACGTTTGAACACAGCGGAAAAAAAAGAAAACACAGGGACATTGTATTAGTGGCCGTAGATATTCAGGAAAAAAATTATAACTCTACTAGCATTATCCAGGGAGGAAACAGGGGACAACGTTTGTATGGAAAAAATGGCGGTGTGGAATCCTCTTAATAACTATGATGAAATAGTACATACTAGACGATTATTATTAGTAAAACAATGTAACATTGAGGCGACACAAACCAGGATATTTATTTGTTTAAAAATTAAATTAATTTTGTAAATCTATAAATATTAATTAATTAAAATATCCGAGTTCATAATATTATGAATTCTTTTGAAATTGTGTTCATTTTTACAAGTATAATGCGTATTTCGACATAGTCTATTAAATATCTCTTAAAATAGAATATAATTTACATCATATTCTTTCTGTTGTGATTAGAGAAATAATTCAGCAATATGTAGGTCTAATTTTACGATTACAAATGCTAAAACTTTGACTACAGAACAAAACTAGTATTATTTTTAATTATTATTACTAGAGATCGCCCAATGGTCGAAATTCGACCTTAGTTTCAACGATATTAGGACTAAAAATATTGACTTCATCATTTTTTTTCAACTCTTGTCTCTGGGACTCAGCTGATCTCAGACTGGCCGTGTAAGCATTGTCTAATAGTATCTAAGATTCAATAAAAAAACTATAATCCATTTTCAATTTGTCACCTGGTTGTCAACAGACTTCAACCATAAATAAAAGAGTATAATTCGTATGTATAGGCTTGTCACTCAAAACTCTGTCATTTTTCCTAGTGTGTGTGTTGTAGTGTGTGTTATGTTTTATTTGTTAAAAAAATGTATGATAAAAGCATAATTTCAAAATAATATTAGCTCGATGCACTCCTTCACCATATAAACTATAACTGTGCAAAATTTCATTCACCTACGTTTCCCCATTTTTCGTCAAAAGGGATACAAAGTTTTTGGCTCACGTATTAATATATAGATACAATAATAAAATATTGAGGGTATTTCTGAATAATAATTATAAGAATATGAGATAAGTTTTTTTGGAAAAAATTAAAACAAGATATTAACTTAGCTGACTAAGGTAGACAATGAGCCAAAATTTTGTTTAAATGTGTGCTACGTACGTCACATTAAAATCCATAACATTTACACAATAAAGTTTAATAGGTCTAAATCTCTATCTTTCTTCACGAAATAAGAACTCTATCTTCACGAAACTCTATACTTATTCGCTCTTAAAATAGTATGAGCTTAGCAAGCTTAGATAGCCCATCACTTTTCGTTCAAGTCATTTAGTCGGTAATAGAAAACGCTTAGTCACGTGTACACTTCCCATCAGGCTTCTGCACATTCCACACATCGCTGCCGTATATGGTCCGGACGATCTATAGCGTAATGATCTATAATTATCAACCTCTAACAAACTCGACTCAATGTCGAATATTGTATAGATCTTGTTGCTCAAATGTAATAAATTCATCAGTTTTATCAAAATCGGGAAGTAATTTTTGCGAAGACAAGAATAATCGACTGTTTGATAAAAATATTCTACGGTATAATAATGAGTTAACAGCCGTTACTTTGTTTACCAATACTTGACTTGTAATTTTTTTCGGTTTAAAAGTGTTTTGTAAGTGTTTTGTAAGTACCAAAGTATTTAATTTCGGTCTTAAATACTTTTTTAGATATGCACGTATTGGTCTGTGTCTCCGTGCGTTGTTTTACGCGAAGATTTAAAAACAATTTTATATTGCGCAATCTTTCCTATACCTAATAAAGAAACAGCTGTTTATATAGTAAAGGCGCTCAGTGCATATGCACTTTTTTATGAAAGATTTCATTTGAAGTTGCCAACATCTAAACAGCTGTCTATATACAGAATCATAATAATTCTGACTTCTTCAATGACTCTAAATGTAATAAGTAACCTGTAAAGGCCATTGTAGTTACTCGTTTCATTGGTTTCATCATCAAATAATAATCTTTAGTGGTTCCCAAACACTTGGTACACAGATTTTCCAGTTATCTGAGGGTCTTATCTCAAATTAATCATATCACTGTGGGATCAGAGGTCAGAAAGTTGTGAGTAACAAATAATAAGTGTTGTTAATTAACAAATAATGAAGACAGTTAAATGTAAAACAAAATTAATGATAAGAGCGTCATCACCTCTATTGTACGCAAAAAGCTGCAGATGGTTTAGTCTAAAAGCATTTGATAATTTCGACAGTGAAGTGCAAAAACTAAATGTACAGGAAATGTCATACTGTGGCTTAAGGCATCGCAAGCAATCATCATCATCAGCATCGCTTAATTGCATGCTTTACTGACTCCAAAAAAAGAAGGAAGTTCTGTGTGGCACGTACATTTTTTTTGTTAGGTACGTACATCTAATACGACAGAACTTCAGATTATTTCTACAAAAGAAAACATATATCTTCATGAAAAATCTGAGTTAACTATACAATCTCAATTTTTAAAACATTCTCGTAGACTTTATTTTAGCTTACGATGTCTAGTCTCTAGATCACGTTAATTTTTAAAATTAAAAAAATGTTTTGTAATGGATATAACTGAAGAAACCGCATTGATAAAAAAATGCCGTATAAGAAAACGCACCATTCAACAAGACAAGCTAACTTATTATACAGAAAATTTGTTAGACTAATCTTAGAATTAAGTATTTCAGTCACCTGTAATAAGCCGACTAATTTATCATCTAGTCTTAGAAATGAAACCTTTATCATTTGCCTTTTAACACAGTATTTATTGCTAAAGACTACACGTAGAATGCTTTTAAGTTATGTTGTTTAATTGTTATAATAACATTGTAAATTGTTGATGGAATGTGTTACGTCACGAGGATGCGATGATGTGATGATAATTAACGTGAATAAAATATAAGATTCAATGATGCTTATAAATCATGATAAAGTTTATGTTAAGACACATTTTTAAGTACTTCCTACTTCTCTAATTAAAATATTTTCCTCTGATTAATTTCGTTGTGAGTAGAGCTTTAGTACGTCCCTCAGGCTAAACCTGACCTCCCTATTTTGACTTAATTTCAAAGGGCTTTCATAGTAATGCTGTCGATCCTATTAATACAAGAGATGCATATATTGTAGTGGGCAAATGCCTAAATAAAAAGATTTTTACTGTGTAAAATTGATTTCTGAATATTCGTCTTAATATAAGTGAAAAAAATTAAATATCGTTAAATTATGATTCTATTACCGTATTTGTCCTAAAAAAACTGGTGATTAATAATAATTACAAAAATAAATATAAGAGTTATTTCCAAAAGTTTAATTTTTTTTTTGAAAATATCTTTGGCATTAAACTTTTCTTCGTTACATGATTCAAGCCCGAAAAATGTTATTTATATAAGGCAACGAATTTTGGTTAAAACTAGTCTTGTTCTATATTATACATAAACATTGTAGGAGAAGCTCCTCAAGTCCTCACCTTGAGGAATATTTGACACAAGCCGACCTCAGAGACAATACCTATATAATAATATTAACACTGACGCCTTAATTATATTAATTTGTAACGAAACATTACACAATTTTGAACAAAAATATTAATTTTTATACTAAATGTTCACAAGGTTCACACAAAAATGTTTTCAAAACGAATAATTTTCTTGAATAAATAGTAAAAAATACGATTTACGTAACGTGTGTTTAAATAATTATGTTTACTGAATTTATATATCCACACTAAAATTATTATAAATACGAAAGTGTCTCTGCCTGCCTGTTACCATTTCACCGAATACAAAAACACACAATTTTCAGCCTATTTTTGCTCTATTGTGGTGCGGAACCCTATGTGCGCGAGTCCAGAGGTTTTTCTACAGGGTGCAATTAAACCTACCTGCCAAATTTTTTTGGGGCTTAGGTATCATTAGGTGAGTTTTAAGTGAGAGGAAATTCGCAACTTATGATAATAACAAGAATGCAGTGACGGATTAATCAAATTAAGCAATTGCCTAGGGCATCACGTCTGAGCACCAAAAGAGTAAAGGTTCAAAGATCCATGCCTGTGGGCCCTCCTATCCGTATCTCGACCGACTCGATCCATATTCGAATCGGTCGAGATACGGATAGGAGGGCCCACAGGCATGGATTGCTTAGGGCATCAAGTAGTCTTAATCCGTCACTGCAAGAATGTCAATGGAAGGGCGCGGCGGGGCCGGGCCGCGCATGTGTCCATATTTTGTGGTGTTTGGTAGGCTAACTTTCGGAGGCTGTTTCTCAAAATTTTAGTACTGAGTGATTATAAAAGAAGAAATACGTGTATTTTTATTTTTAACAAGGATCAATATATCCAAATTTGGCAGGAAGGTTAAATTGCAGCCTGTATAATGGACTGTCAAATTTAAAACTTAAGCATATTCTGCACTGTTAAAGATGTGTTATAAAATATAAATATGTAGTTATTGAGACAACAACAGAAAGTTATTGTTATGTATACATTTTTGCATACGAATGGTTTGAATCTAGGTTTTAATATTTATAAAATTGATAAATACTTAATTGAAATCTGATCTTTTCGTCACTGCATTAGTAGAGGTGATAATATTTAGGTAATTATGAATATTTTAATATTAATTTGAATACAAAGAATCTAAAACTTGTATGGTGCAACTTTGGCAATCACGATGGTTACTAAATAAAATATTGAAAGTTTTTTTCAGAGTTATGAAGCTTTATATCTTCCGTTGCAAAGTTTTACCTTGATAACAATCCCATAGCAGCGTTACCTATTCAGTTTTATGATATCACTTAACCGATTTACATGATATTTTGCATAATGATAGATTAAGGACTTAAAGTAGTCTCCTTAAAGGAGAAAGGAGATACAACGGTTTCCATTGCAGAAAATATACCATTTCCGAATTCCGCGCGATAAGTGAATTTCATACAACAGAATTGCAAAAAACATCTGGTAGCCTGTAAACTACAGTTGTAATGATTTTTAAATATTTAAATGAACTTTTTGTACATTTTACAAGCAAACGGATATTGACAAGGAAATGTTGAGGTTTATCGCGTCATCGTGTATGCATCGGTTATTAGGATAAACAAAACTTTATCATTTTCGATAAGTGACTCAGTCGTGATGTGTATCCGTATTGATGTCCGCAACCGTGATTTAAGTTGCAGAAATGAAACTAACTTACCTATTTATATATTTTTAACTGCTACTACTAGTATACCTTTTTTTTATCAACCTTACCTATAATGTACAAAATCAAAGATGACTTCAAATCTGAGTAAAATATTATGTTTCAGCTTTGAAACTTAGCTGAAATGATTTAAAGATTTTTGTGATGAAAGACATCCATATCCACACTAATATTATAAATGCGAAAGTGTGTCCGTCTGTCTGTCTGTTACCTCTTCATGCCCAAACCGCTGTACCGATTTTGCTGAAATTTGGCGTGGAGATACTTTGAGTCCCGGGAAAGGGCATAGGATACTTCTTATACCGGAAAAATGTACGGTTCCCGCGTGATAAACGAGTTTTGGCGCAACGGAGTTGCGGGCGTCATCTAGTATTATATTAAGTAGCCTTCTATGCGGGAAAATGTACGGTTTCCATATTTTATTTTGTACGGAGTCACCGCAAACGTCTGTTACTGGTATATTGTTATTCTTTTTGCTAAAACTATAGCTCATATTTTTTAATCTATGAATTACGTATTATGTTAATGGTATTTAATAACAAAGCTACTAAAATAATTAGTAGTTTTATAGCTTTTGTAATTATAAGCCCAAGATAACAATGTTATAAGATTACCAAATGCATGTACATAAGTATGCCCATTTAGGCATAAACTCTTGGAAATTAAAAATACATAAATCAATTTTGTTTGACCTTTTCTATTTAGACGATGTAGCCACCGCAATGCATATTTAAAATAGTCTTATGCAATAAATTAAGTTTAGAGATAAAAACTAATTATGATTACAGTTTTTATGATTTATTACAAAAAACGAAACACCAATAAGTAACTAATATTATTTTAGAACTGCTACCAAAATATATAATTGTTGTGCAATAAGATTCAAATTTCAATGTAGTCATGTGCTTGCTATTTTCATTTTTAAGAGACTTTAAAAAAATACGTAATATGGATTATGGATCGGCAAAACTATCTAACTAACTTACTATTAGAGGTACTATGAAAGAAATTGCAATAAATATCGGATATACGTAATTTGGTCGGGTTGAGTTAAGCCCAGCTGACAGATACCAACTGACATTAAGTTATAACGACAAGGATATCGTAATTTATGTTTTCAGGACAAAAATTATCCTATGTTCCCAGAACACAAAGTGTCTTCATACCAAATCTTATCAAATTCGGTTCAGTGGCTTAACCGTGACAGACAAACAAACCGATAAAGACAAACTTTTGCTCTTTTATTATTAGTACTACGTGATGCCCACAAACTCCGTTGTGCCTAAATTTGTTCCCGACTGGGAACCGTAAAATTTGCCAGGATAATTTCTCTTTTCCGTGAAAGGACATAGGATACTTTTTAAGACTTTCAAAGTATCTCGATACCAAATTTTAGCAAAATTTATTCTGCTGTTTGGTTGTTAAGAGGTAACAGACCGACAGATAGACAGACAGACAGACACACATGCATATTTATAATATTAGTATGGATGGATGTCCAAAATATAACATGTGACAAAAATATGATAATATCAAATGAAGATCTCATATAAGACGCGCTTGACATATAACTTGGAATTGTCAATTTAACTCTACATGTTGTTGACCTCGAGATGTACAAAATGTAGTAACATATAACATAATATACACGTATCTTATGAACTATTGAAACTTAAAAAAAAGTTAAACTCACAGCGAGAGGTATATTCATTAAATGACACAAAATATTTAAGCTTATTAAAATTAAATATAATATTGACTTTCAGATGCATTGTAAAGAAAAGTTTGGTTTTAGTTTTTTACCTAGACTAGTCTAGTTTTAGTCTTTGAAGTAGTTTAGCAGTGGGAATAACGGATTTTTAAAGTTATCCCGAAGTAAATAAGATAAAAAAATAAAGCTTTATACTTTACCTAAAGTTTAGTAGACCTTCAGAACTGGATACCTCCTAAAGTAACTGCGACCGTAACTCCAATTCCAAGTTTCTAATCGTTCTTAGCTCTTTGCGGGTCATATACAAGTAAACTTTCAGCTTTTATAATATGACGACAGTCTACTGTTGCTGGCTCTTGGGTAATGTATGATATTCATAAGTTTTTTTTTATTGATAAGTTAACGAGATCAAGTTTATTGTCCACGTGAACAAACACAGACTGCTTTTAATATCAAAATGTATGTTGTTTCTATGTCCATATGAATCCGCAGTCAATTTCTGTTTGGTACAACTAATATATATTCTGTGCTTCTGTATAAGATATTGGATCAAAAAACTTGAACGTGCGAAGTGTAAGGACGAAACCTCGCGATGTTATCATTAAGTATGTAGATTAAAATCCTACGCACTATGACACCCGGATTCACTTTTTATTCAGTGACCTCAGCTGAGAATATAAAGTTTGCAACTCAGAATTAAGTATTAGCTACGCTTGTACAAACATCTTCTTAGATGTTCTGTCTTAAAGAGAGTCAAATCAGTTTTTGAATGAAATAAAACCGTTTTAAAATTATATGCAACCAAAGATTATAATAATAACCTCTTTATTATCTTTCTAAGCAAGAGAATAATGTTGTAATTCCAGTTTTTTTTCCGCGTTCTAAGAAATCAAAATAATAATTATAATACGTTTATTGATATCCCAAAAAGTTACACCTTGTTAACAGGCAATGAATAACAATATTCACAGTATATATTATTCACAGTATAAAATACAAAAATTAGGATTCAAACTTGGATGGCACAAGTTGGTTTATCCCTGACTTCGAAACTATTATATATCGGATATCGGAGTCAGTGATTCTCACAGTTAAGGTGGTTGTAAAAGCAAAGTACAATCCAATCAAAAGAATCGGTAGTATACGCAGATTATGTAAGCTCTATGTTTGTTCCAAAGTACAATAGCCCTCGTAACATAGTTTATATATTTTGCATAGTCAGCTTATTACAAGGTGTAACAAAACAAAGTGATAATGCTTTAGGGTGTGTATGTGTCCTTACAGTTCGCTGTGAAATTAGCAGCGCTGAAAGAGCATTTTTGTGCTTTGTAATGGCAAGTGCCCTAGCGCAGAGTCATAAATTTTTGCGTTCAAAAGTAAAAAAAATAAATCTTCCTGCACAACTAACAATAAATAACATAGTCTTATAACTTAAAAGTCAAAGTTATTTAGTAAAGCATTAAAATAATAATAGTTTTGGAGAATGATATGTTAAATTTATTTAAGTTATAAATTTTTGATAATGTATAGTGTTTTTATAGTTTAACATAAAATGTAGGTCACAAAAGCAATTCGTGGTGACCTGACGAATGTCGCGACTTACTGTTAAATGTTTGTCTCCACACCACGCACCTTGGACGAGTAGCATCTGCTACCACAATAATATAAATTAGCATCAGCTTCAGAAATGAATATTATTACATATTAACCAACTTTCAAACAGAGGTTATTTTTTCAAAAACAGAAAAGCCTCTCTGTTTGAAAGTTGCGGGGAAATTTGTTCATGGCTCGGGAAACGTACAATTTGCAGAAGGAAAAGGTATCCTATTTCCTTTCCCGGGACTCTAAATATCTTCATACCCAGCAAAATCGGTTCAGCAGTTTGGGCTTAAGGAGGTTATAGATAGCCACACTTTCGCATTTTTAATATTAGTAATGAAGTAACGATTATTTATTAACTGTAGACCAATAAGCGCCACTATCCTACATCGCGCTATCACAGTTTTCTTAATTATACAATATATTCAGACAGCTGAAATCTGAAATATTAATAAGGCCACAGTTTTGTAAGAGACAGAGAAATATGCTGCATCAAAATTATTATTGTATTATTTAACAAAATCGACCTAATGATACATAGACCACGGTAGTCTAAGCGACACGGTTGACATCGAAATTCCCATAAATCGTAAATTACAAGAATCTAATTATGTAATATGTTACACAACGTTATGGCTCATAACATTTTGTTATGTTTTATATTTTACATAAATATTCGATAAACATAGCTTACTATTAACTTTTATTTATATAGGAGTTTATTGTACTTTGTTTATAATTTGCAAAAGCGAAACATAATTTGTAAATGTCCAATTACAAACTCAAGGTGCTAATAAAATATTGATAATAATGTCTAATTGTTACCTCTAAGGCTAGATGGAGTTCTAAATTTTCCATTATTATAATTAACGAGCTTTTGCCCGCGGCTTCGCTCGCGTTAAGAAGTATTATTATATACAAACTTTCATCCCCTATTTGAACCCCTTGGGGTTGGAATTTATCAAAATCCTTTCTTAGCGGATGCCTACATCGTAACATCTACCTGCATGCCAAATTTCAGCCCGATCCATCCAGTGGTTTGGGCTGTGCGTTGATAGATCACTATGTCAATCAGTCAGTCACCTTTGAGTTTTATATATTATATAGATAGAAGAAGATATAAATTAAAAGTGCTGGGTTTATATTTCTAGCCTAAAGGCTAGGCCTAGTTTACTAATACAAGAACATCAAAGGTAATGGATTTTTTTCAGTGTTATCCTATAATATTTAGATGGCTTTCATTAATTACTACAAAATATCATTTTGTTCTCCAATAATTAGGTAAAAAAATTGTACGAATTTTATACTAAACAACTATC
Organism: Aricia agestis; assembly: GCF_905147365.1. Taxonomy (NCBI): domain Eukaryota; kingdom Metazoa; phylum Arthropoda; class Insecta; order Lepidoptera; family Lycaenidae; genus Aricia; species Aricia agestis. The sequence continues at coordinate 16,995,847 of NC_056415.1, forward strand.
TTCATAAATATGTATATTATTATGTATCGTAGTCCTCTGTGATACGATTGTGACATTACATAACATTACACATGATCAGTCACATAGGAAATAGTTTTTCTTGTCAATATAGGCTTGGTTTTGCGTTAGTACAAACAGCGCTTTGTCAATGACGGTGTTAGGAAATGCTTGTACATACGCAATCATATTATCTTAGTTTTGTGACAGATTTAGTATGCTGTGTTTAGCATTATTATCTAGAAAATTTGTATCTATACCATACTTATAAAATATGCGACTATTAAGGTGCTCCCTTACCGGGAACATTCACGTATAATGTAACATTATAGATTCGTTTTTAAGCATTACATTACAAAAATACCTCCCTGACCGACGAGCATTCACGTGTAATGTAACATTCGACTTTGAGCATTCTATAGCTAGTTGATGTTACAATTTTTATCAAGATATTTGTATCACTATATTTATTACAAGGTGCGCATTGTAATGCTCCGCTTGAAGAGCCGAGGGAGAAGGTAATGCTCGACTCTGTAACGTTACATTACAAGCGAATGCTCCTGGTGTGGGAGCACCTTTAATAATATGATCTACGTATTTTACTGCATGTCTAAACGAATTAAATAGTTTCAACAAAGTATGGAGATACTTTTAGTCTGGACAAATGACACAAAAAAATCTGGTAAAATTTACGGTTTCCAATAGCAGCGCAACAAATATTCAGGTCATATTTTGTTTAAGTAGACACCTATATACTAACTATGGCCTGAAACCAGTTTCATAAAAAACTTAAATGTTATATAAATTAAATGTTGATATCAATAATTATTATTTATTATCAGATAAAAAAATTAGTGTTCAAATTTTGGTTATGATGCAATAATCATTTTCAAAACCTTCACCACCAAAACAAGCGTAATGACGTGAAGTCAAGTCAACCACTTGCTCGTTTGTGGTTAGTCTCTTTTCAATAAATTTTTTCATTGCGAAGACATGCAAAAACTATATTTTACTGACTTCTAAATTAAAAGGAAAGATTCTATTTGGTATGGTCGGGTAAGATATTCTTATTAAATTTAAATATTTGAAACTTATTCTTAACAAAAAATAATCATGGTTTAACATAGCTCGAGTTACAATACAGACAAACGATGTGGCAACCTCTGTACAAGTTTCATCGAATTGGACACAGCTCGCGCGGCATCGCTAAGTAATTGTGGTTGTTTAGGAATCACACTCTTCAGAAGTGTAAAATGTTTCTAGCCTTGGTAGTAGGTACATGAGATAGAATGATATTATGATGACGATATAATAAAAGACATAATGATACGAACTTGTAATAGGATTTGAGTTCCTAGTCTCTTTAATTCTTTAATATAAAATTGAGAGATTTATCACATAATATTACCATAACGTATTTACATAAAAATTTTCTTTTAATTATATAAAAACTATTTTTCTTTTATGATTCTATTTTTTATTTTTTGATTTGTAATTTTTTTGTTTGAATATATACTGTAGAGTGTCCCATCTATAGCTCAAACAAATCGTAAAATGGTTATAATATATACTTATTATAATATTATAAAGCGACAGAGTTTGTTTGTTTGAACGCGCTAATCTCAGGAACTACTGGTCCGACTCGAATAATTATTTCAGTGTTAGATAGCCCATTTATCGAGAAAGGATATAAGCTAAATTTTTCACGCTAAAACTAATAGGAGCGAAGAAATAGAGGAAAATGTGGAAAAAACGGGGGAAATTTTTTGAAAGGGCTTATCTCACGAACTACTAGTTATTTGGCACAGATAAGAAGTAGACCACGTGAAGGATCATAGGCTATTTTTGAACTAATTTGTCTGTAAAATATCTAATTTACGCGGGCGAAGCCGTGCGGAACATCTAGTATTTAATAAAACAGTCTCTTTCAAACGCATCTGCTATAATATTATTAGTTCCCTCCGCGTCGGTTTCGTAAGAGACCTTGTGGCCTGGCGCCAATAATTTATAGATTTTTACGTTAAAAATGTTCGTCCGTATACATAACTGAATTTTATTAACATAATGTATATACAATGTGTCAAAAAATAATAGCGTCTTTAAGTTATGGCGACCGAACCTTGATCTATGGTTGTTGATTAAATTTTGACCGCCAGACGAGTTGACTAGACAGTTCAACGTTTCAAACTATACAATGTATAGCTGAATAGTTGAACAAGGATTAATTTAAGAGGCTCTTAATGCCTCTGTGGTAGTGCGCAGTTCTCGTTCCTCATTCGCAGAGCTTGATTCCTGTGATGAAACAACTGAAGAACGTTGTTTCCAGCTTTGTGAAAATGTTGGCTGACCCCCTGATTGTCTGACAAAAAAAGATACATGCATCGGATGAACTTAAGCAATGGACGTACGGCTATTATACCTAGGTTATATCTCTCTATGGTTCTTATTCACACAAAAGTATTTCAAAATAAACTCGCATAAAAACATGACCATAACATAGGATTTCACATGAAAAGTGCCTTTAGTACCCATGGTGTAGTTTCGTTTAGTTTAGTTTCATGCCGTATCACATATTCGCTTATCACAAACTTTAAAATGATGCTTAGTTGTAACAAGGTGAAAACTATAAAAAAATGGAACACAAGCATACGAAGAAAAAAACATGTTTCATTACATAGTACATAATATTATTATATCATAGTTAATTCTAGTTCAAAGGCTATACTTATTATTTTGAATACTCGTTTTAGGTAGCTGCTCTTGAATTAATGTTTTAGTATTAAACGAGTAGTAAACGAGGGGATTTTGGCTCACCCCCCTGGAGTTCCGAAATACAGGGTCACCTAGTTTAGGCCCCAGTTCACACAAAGATTTGCTTAATAAGTATAATATTTCATGTACCTAATGTCTTGTATGTTCCTGTTGTGTGAAGAATAAAAACATTTTTTTTATTATTAGAAAAGATTACAACCCCAAAATATATTATTGTCATCGTTTTCCGCCACATTTTTTCATAGCTATTTTGTATTTACTGACGTTGTTTGTTTATAGAAAAAATCTTTATAGTATCCTATTCTATTTGTAATAAAAGTATTCTATTATTTTCTATTCTATAGCTGTAAGCAATTAAAATTTCACTGTCAAGTTTAACTCCGATTGGTTAGAGTTAAAACACGCTGTTAGCTGTTACATAAGCGCGACGGCTAGGTCGTCTCATCGCCGAGGTCACTGGTTCAAATTCCTGAGGCATTTATGGAATTTGTGTTGACCTACGATTGTTGACATCAATATCTTGTTTCACTGTTTTACAAATCCATTTATAAGGATATCGTGTTCGGTTTTTGAATATAAATTTGTAACAATGCAGATTAAATTATGATTGACATTGTAACATGTGACCCCCATATAACTAACGATTGAATCCCAGCTTACGTTACAGTATGTGACTATTGTTTCTAAAGTGGGTTTTCTAACGTATCAGGCAAGACCGTAACATGCAACTCCGCAAGTATGGAGTGGATATTTTTATTAACCATTTTTTGCCTGCAACTGATTTTAAAAGTGCGATTCAGATTTTGATATTTGGCAAATATTATGCAAAAAAGTTCTTTGAAAGGTATTTTTTTAATAAAATAAGGGGGAAAATGAGCAAGCGGGTCACCTGATGGAAAGCAACTTCCGTCGCCCATGGACACAGGAGCGTCGCCGGCCTTTAAAGAGGGAATAGGGTAATAGGGGAGGGTAGGGAAGGGAATAGGGGAGGGTTGGGAAGGAAATAGGGGCGGGTAGGGAAGGGGATTGCGCCTCCGGTAAACTTACTCACTCGGCGAAACACAGCGCAAGTGCTGTTTCACGCCGGTATTCTGTGAGTAGGTAAATAGTAAAGGTACAGACTTTTAGGACCGGAAAATGTCCTCGTGGAAAGCATGTCCCGCGTAGAGTTGGAATTCAGAGAAAAGTACAATCTAAGAGATTTACTGTCAGATGTCAGACCTACATAATTTGGTAGGATTATATCAAGCCCCAGACGTCCAATCGCGTCACTGATTTGACGTATCACGTATCCCCATTAAATAACATATTACGTTCTCTATCTGCGTTTGATAGCACGTTGAAATTAGTCTTTTCCGCTACGGGCAATAGAAAAACACATTTCTTTCATAATCTTATAATATATAAAATTCTCGTGTCACTCACACTTAGGCCGCGTACTCCTCCGAAATGGCTTTACTGATTTTAACCAATTTTATATGCATATTCAGTGGGTCTGAGAATCGGCCACTGGGTACTTTATATATTGATAAGTGCATTTGTTCAATAAATAATAGTAAATTATTACAGACTGACGGCGACCATTGCTTGTGCCACAGGATAGCGATGAACGTTGCCATGGTGACATACTTATTTAGTCTCTTCAATAAAATAATACGGGTGAAATACTTTATATGGCAAAGATACGTTTGCCGGGTCAGCTAGAATAATTTTATAATATAAATATTATTGTTAAAGCCTGGCCTTAACATAACCACGAGAACCAGCAGCGAGTGATTGCTATTTTCTTCTGTAAGGCGCTTCAATTAAATGGTCGGCGGGCCCCACCTCTTCACGTCATCAGCTACGTCATCGAAGACTGAGGATGGGGCTCGACCTGTCTAGAAGTCCTCTATTCGCCCTACAATCGCCCGAAGCCGCATATCGTATCATTTTTTATCCACTAAAATCTTAGCAATCTGTAATCGACCCCTGTTTGTAATAGTACAGAATAAATTGTATTTTATACGAAGTTGTTTTGAATAAGCAATTTCCAAGTCTTTTCTTGTATTTAACAAGAAAATCTAGCGACCGTGACAGGACACTTAATTGGTTTGCCTTTGTTCTCGGGACATCATCGCCGCCGGTGAGAGATCTTCGCCGCAGCAGGGCAGCCCGAGGAATCTCCAGCAGCATTATCAGCCGTCGTGAGGTCTGCAGCAATCGCAGACGACTCATCTATTCCCAGCGGCAGGTGGCACAGCTTCTGGAACCACGCCGGTCAGCTCTTTGCACCGCAACGTCAGCCAACCAGCTAAGTGTCCCTATTCCTTTTCTCATTTATTCATAAAATCCCGTTCTTCTAGTAGTTTCATACCTGTGTGGATAGCGGTAGTGCAAAGAACGTGGATCTTATCGATCAATATAGATCTATCTCTTTCTCTCCTCACGACTTCCAATCTCTCTCTCCAGGGCATTTTCTGGTTGGTCGGCCGCTGACATCGTTGCCGGATCCAGCCCACGACGACGGCAGCTCCAGATACTAGCGCTACGCCCGGCTCGAGCAAGCTCGAAGACATCTTTGGAGTCGATCGCAGCGGGAGTACGTTAATGAGCTTCAACAACGTCTCAAGTGGCGAGACAACAAAGGCAACCTCAGCGTAGGAGACCTCGTCCTTCTCCACGAAGACAACAGCCCTCCACTACACTGGCGCCTGGGTCGTGTTCGCGAGCTTCACCCCGGTGTCGACGGAGTCATCAGAGTGGCTGATGTCGCCACTCAGAGAGGAGTCGTGCGGAGAACCCTAACACAATTGTGCCCCCTGCTAGCAGCTGATCAAGGGACTGAAATGACCGCAGGGATTTCAGGGTGGGAGCTATGTTAAAGCCTGGCCTTAACATAACCATGAGAACCAGCAGCGAGCGATTGTTATTTTCTTCTGTAAGGCGCTTCAATTAAATGGTCGGCGGGCCCCACCTCTTCACATCATCAGCTACGTCATCGAGGACTGAGGATGGGGCTCGACCTGTCTAGAAGTCCTCTATTCGCCCTACAATCGCCCGTAGCCGCATATCGTATCATTTGTTATCCACTAAAATCTTAGCAATCTATAATCGATCCCTGTTTGTAATAGTACAGAATAAATTGTATTTTGTACGAAGTTGTTTTGAATAAGCAATTTTATGTGAATGGTGAAGTATTTAACAATATAAATGCGAAAGTGTGTCTGTCTGTTACCCCTTCACGCCAAAATTGCTGAACCGATTTTGCTGAAATTTGTTATGGAGGATGGAGTCCCGAGAAAGGACATAGGATTTTAGCGCAGCGGAGTTGCTGGCGTCATCTAATGGTACATTAAGTATGGTCACGTATTTTACCCAAAAGAATGTCAATATTGTGAAAGGTCAGCGTCAGACTTCATTAGAATAATGACAAATACTAAATACAGAGTAGGCTTTATTTCGCCACATTTGCAAATGAGTTTATTCAAATTCCGCTCTTATTAATTAGCGATAGCCTTCACCTATGGCGACAATGCTATGGCAGCGACCTAGAACATAAGAATAGGATTCGTGACATCCTAAATCGCTGAAATTATTGTTACAATACTTTTGATCTAGTTTAGAAATTGCTATCTTAAAAGATTATTTTAAAAGTATTGTGGCTTACAACTTAACAGTATTACCAACCTAACATAGCTGTAGCCTGTAGGTTAAACAACATAAATAATAATAAACAACATACGTGCGGAAAAACATTTCATCTAAAATTTTTGATTCAAAGACTTCTATGCGATACATAAACTAAGGGTCAATCACATTGCATCGTTTTTTTTTTATGAAATAAAGGGGCAAACGAGCAAACGGATCACCTGATGGAAAGCAACTACCATCGCCCATGGACACTCGCAACATTAGAAGAGCTGCAGGTGCGTTGCTGGCCTTTTAAGAGGGAATACGCTCTCTTCTTGAAGGTTTGCAGGTCGTATAGGTTCGGAAATACTGCTGGTGACAGTTCGTTCCACAGTTTTACAGTGCGTGGCAGAAAATTATGCGAAAAATACAGTGGAAGACTACTTCTCATCAAGGTGATGAGGATGGTATATTTTTCGCGTGGGGCGATGGCGAAAAGTTGCAGGAGGTATGATTCCGAACAATTCCTCAGAGCACTCCCCGTGATACAACCGATAGAGGATGCAGAGTGAAGCTACACCTTGGCGTAATTCCAAGGGTCCAATCTGTTTGAAACACTATGGCAGTCAACAATTCGAACAGCCCTTCGTTGGATACGATCCAGAGGGAGCATTTGATATTTTGGCGCTCCTGCCCAGAGACGAGAACAATATTCCATATTATATATATTATATATTCGATATATGATCGTAACGTGGCAATGCCATGCCATGCAATGCATTATTAAATGCAAAGTCGTGTCAGTCACCATGCAATGTAAACTGACCATTAAATGTATGTGTCACGTGTTGAAGTCTTTTTCACTGAAATTTTGAAAAAAATATTTTTTAATATTTTTTATTTGTACTACATCAGCTGTCGCAAATATGATAGAGCAAGATGCAAAAATGCTATATATATAATATTTTGCGTGGTGTAGTGGTATAGAGCGCGGCTCTTGACTCGGAGATCGTGGGTTCGATTCCCGCGTTGGAAACATGTTATTTCCAAGTTTGGTTAGGACAATGCAGGCTGATCACCTGATTGTCTGACAAGTAAGATGATCCATGCGTCGGATGGGCATGTAAAAAGTCGGTCCTGCGCCTGATCTCGCGCCAGTTGTGTCGGTCTTCCGACCCACTGGGTTATGAGTAAAGGAATAGAGAGTGCTCTTGTGTACTGCGCACACGCTTGGGCACTATAAAATTACTCCTGCGTCGCTGGCCTGGTTTCAATGAAACCGGCCACCGTCACTGAAACCGGTGTGGGAGTCATTATAATAATATTATATCCCTTATAGTTTGTACCTTCTATCTTAAAACAATATAATTATTGTTAATTAATATGTATTGTAAATTAATTATTATTAAGCAGCACGCGGCCGCCAGAAGCTATATATGATGGTGAGTCGCGCGCGCTCCGCAGACGTACCTGCGCGCGCGCAAGACAGTGTCGTATGTGATTATGCAGTGAACTTACAGCCTCCGGAGGAAACATGGTGAGCTTTAGATTAAGCTTAAAGCTCTCTATAAAGTTTTAAAGAAGATGTGCTCCAAAGTGATGAGTTGTGATTAAAAGTTTTGGTATTATGGGAGAAATTGTTAAGGTATATTTAAAAAAGGGGTGAAATTATTATTGGTAATATTAACGAAATATTTTAATAACTAATAAACATAAATTATGTGATAGATAATTACAGGATTTTTAAAAAACGCAACAAAAAAATATTGTGCATTTTGAAACCTTCATATTCCATTACTTTTAATTATGACACATTTATATAATTAATAGGTTTTTATTCCTTGACCCTAGCTTGTAGGAGCATAATAGTATTTCAGCAATTCTGCATTCATAGTGAGCGATCAAGGACTCGTTCTTACATAAGTGACCTATGACCTCTCGCGGTTTTCTTTTGATGTTCATTTCGCAGTTCTGACCTATTGTAAGAAAATTACTTAATGTGAATGAATATACAAAAATTGTGAAATATATATTATTTTGTGTCTGAAAAAAACTAATTTGTAGTTAGATTGAAAGTAGCTTAAAAATTAAAATATAGATAATTTTGGTGTAGGGTCAGTAGTTTTGTTAAGTGAAATTAAAAGAAATATAATATGTATCGATTCTAGCTTTGACATTGTTAATCATGATCATCATCACGCCTCCAGTATTAAGGAGATTCTCAATAACTAGTTGATACAAGATCGACACAATGTTACTAAAATAAGTACCCTATACTACTAGTCTTACAATTGAGCTAGTACGTGATAATCTATGCAAATGTCTCTTAGATAACTTGATACTTATTTGTAACTTATAACTTGAAGATTACCTTATAGTTAATAAACAAACACAAGTTAACCAGCATTAGGATGAGTGTTTATATAAGCTACTGGACTTTACCGATGTTAGTGAAGGTCGTGTCTAGTAAACACAAGCATAGGTCACTGGTTCGTATGTATGTTAGCACTTTTGTTTATTTTGATGATTCTTTTTTTTTATAAATATCTATGTACGCTTCACCCACGTCAGTCTGGCCCCGTAGAAAGTACCTGAAGGACTCGTGTTACGGGTAACAGACAACGGAAATATATTTAATACTCTTATACTACCTATAAATGTATTTAAGATTTTTATTATATGATACACATATTTAATACACATCCATGACCCAGGAACTTTTGAAAACTTTTTGTTTCGTCGGCGGGATTCGAACCCACGATCCCCGGCTTGAGCTACCACCAGCCCACCAACTGAGCCGCAGAGGTCGTCAATTCTGGGTAGTATTTCTGGTTTCATAGAAATATATTAAGAGGATTCCACACCGCCATTTTTTCCATACAAACGTTGTCCCCTGTTTCCTCCCTGGATAATGCTAGTAGAGTTATAATTTTTTTCCTGAATATCTACGGTCACTAATACAATGTCCCTATGTTTTCTTTTTTTTCATAATTTAATTATTAAATAAGATATGAACGTTCAAAAACCCAAAAAAATGGCCAGATTTTCCACTGTGTTCAAACGTCCAGAAAACAGATTTGGATAGATTATACAAAAAAAGCAAAACATAGGAACACAGCTCAAGCCTTTTTTTAATCTTTAATGAAAAAAGTACTTAAATCGGTTAAGTTTTGGAGAAGGAATCAGGGGACAACAAATCGTTGATTTTCTGGATTTTCTGCAGTTGTCTCTATCGCGTTCTGTGGTATAGGCTTGAGGTAAGGGAGACAGCTATAGATATTACACGTACTTTTTTTTAATTTCTCTAGCCGCTGTGGTATCCTCTTAAAAGCTGTATTCACGTGATAATATTATCAAAATTATCCAAAAATTTTCAATAGTAACCAGATTATTTAAAAAACATCATTAAAATTTATTTTGCCAGTCGCTTTCGTTGCAAGATATTTAAATTGTTATCCATTTTTATAAATACTAGAATTATATTATTTCTCTTTATTTCATATACGCTAAAGTAACCATAAATATTTTCTGGCGCTTAACATATTTCTCACGGTCGATATCTGTGCCTATCAAAAATTACCAAAATTAATCGATTGTATCAAAATTAATTTAATTTAAATTAATCATAAAATTATACATTTGTAAAATTCATTTATCAAATAGTAATTCGTTTATTTATTTAAAACCTTGTTTCAAGGTCGTAAAGCTCCGTAATACCTTTACTGTAAAAGCTCGTAAGCTGCGCTGGAAAGTTCGGACGGCGCGTAACCTTTGTCGACCTTGTTGCGTCACTATGTCAATGGGACATCTTTTCCTTTGCGTTGTAGTGACCGAAACATCGGAAAATTTTGTGCGATGAAATACTAAATTTTGTGTTTTTGTTTGACTTAACCATATAAACATCAAGGAGGAGATTACCATAATTTTCGTTCAATCACTTAATTTTCTTTCTAACATGCAGCAAGTCCTCGTTGACTACGGAGCCCTAACCAGTTGATTTTTTGTATAATAATGGGTTAGTAGTTATATAATTTAACACTGTTACTGTAAATGTCCTACAAATAGAACAATCCATATCTGAAAAACAATCAAATCGAAATATTTAATCCTTTCTAAGTCTGTTAGCTACCAGAGAATTTCGAGAATTTTCGCAGAAGAAATGTTGTTCGTCTTATTAAATGAAGCTACTCACGAAAAGTTAGCTTGATAGTAATCAAGTCTAAAGATGTTCTAGGGAACCTATGCTATGTATGATATTCGTTGTTTAGTTTGAAAAAAAAAAACAATTATTATAAAGGTCGCATAACATAAATATAAAAGACTCGATGTCAAACAATAAATAATACTTTATAGCGCGACGATTCAGAAAATTTGAATATATTATGCAATGAATCATCAATATGTTTCCTTAAATGGCTCAAAACCTAGGTCGTACGTCGTAGTTACAGTCGGTTCTTCCAACGATTGTGTTCGTCAAGAACTGATTTCTATTGACACAATAACATTTGCGAACCAAAGACGGATGCAATAAACAACTCTGCTAGCAACCATAAAGTAGTATTTTAAACAGTAAATAACAATAATAAGCTTAACGATTTTATTTGTACTAGCTTTCCCAGTGAACTTCGTGTTACTTTAAAATCTTCCCTGGACTTCTACGAATATTTTAAGACTAAAATCAGCCCAATCCGTTCAGCCGTTTTCAAGTTTTAGCGCGACTAACACATTTGAAAATCTATTTTTATATATAAGAAGAAGATAGATTTAATATATTTATCAAAGAAGGCTCTAACAAGAATAATAATAAAGTAGAGACAAACGTGTAAAAAGATTGGCTGCCAGAAACTTGTCCAAGATACAGCCACAACAGAGGTGTCGTACATGCGTTTTAAAAGATGAATAATATTATGCTATTTATTCTACACTCACTTATGAATCCGTAATTTTAATAAAAAAAACAACTTCCAAAGTTCAGATAATTTTATTTTATAACGCTACAAGTAATTCAATTCTAGTCTTTTAGTTGTTGTTGTTGAATGGTTATTGTAGGTGATTATGCGCTAAAATTCAATATACTTTAATACTTGATGATGAAAATTACAAAAACCACTTAGAAGAGACTGATCGCTGACAAAACATTAATTAAAATTTAACTGAGTTATTAATATTTTTGTGGTAAACTACGAAAAGGTTAATATAGTTTTCATGAGGTCGATCACTGCAAGGCCCCGCATTACCATACATTATTGATCATTAGCATCGATCATTGATCATGTTACATCCAAAATGAGCGGCCTCGCTATGACAGATTACAAAATCGCAGACCAAACTGATGGGGAATCCGTGGAATTTTAAACACTGTAGAAAGTGAACAAACTGTCTATCAGTTGGTCTCTCTTCGATATAGACAAGAGTAAATTATCTTCCTAAATATCATTAACATTATTATAAATATTTTTTTGAAATTTTTCTCAAATATGCAGACAACAGGAAAATACTGTATTGAATTGCGAACAAGTTTTTAAAGAAATATCAAGATTTTTGTCACAAAGTCGTGAGCAATATTGTTATGTACTACATTAAAAGTACAAAATTACTCTACTATTAATTCAACGAATGCTTTTAAGTTATACTTATAAAGTTATACCATGCAATGTTACCATGTATAATTAAGTATTCTCCAAAACAAAAATTCGCGACCAGGTGATTATAAGAAAGTAGCGAATTATTTAATGTTGTAATCATGTTGTCATGAAAATCAAATTATATGTAATTATTTTAGGCGTTCATCATGAGCCGGTCATACTTTAATTGACAAGTAAAATGAGGAGTAATTTATGACTTATCACTTATGTATACAATTTATGGAAAATACGGGAACACTTGCGAAGTTTTATAATTTTACATGTAAGGTTAATTTGAATGTTGCTCGTGAATTTTGCTACGCTACAGTGAAACCGTACTTTTTTTTGCAATAAATCAGTTTATACAGGGTACAACGAAACATATGTGTGTTCCTTATATTATAGAGTTCACTGTGGAAGTAGCAGCTCTGAAAGAGCATTTTTTACTTTTGTAAGTAACTCATGACACTGTCACGCTTGCCCATAAAAATCACAAAAAAATACTTTTTCAGCGCTGCTACTTTCACAGAGAACTCAATATAAGGAACACATACACACCCTTAAAGTATTATCACTTTGTTTTGTTACACCCTGTATGATACTGCTCGCCCGTACTCGATTCAATGTGTGTATGAAATTTCATTAAAATAAATTAGATTCAGACCCTGTTTAATGCAAGCAATAGAAATATTATAGAAGAACCTTATGAAAAATATGAAATAAGAACATTTTTTTAAGTAACAACTTTTGTACGCTGTTCTCAAAGGTTGTGTTTCGCACTGGAAACAATGATGATGAATATGGAGATCTCAGTACCCGGCATTGAGAACGCCACAGTAAGTCGACCCCATCTGTCGCCGTCGCGCGTCGCCAGCACGGCCGGCCGTCAATACATTGTTCTGTCGTCGATCACTGATAATATTGTTCGCCAGAACAAAACTATTAGCGGCGACATTGTAAACGTTTAGTTTTGCGCCTAGCTCGACTAAATTTAACATATTACCTGTTAATTTTAGTTGGTTCAAGTCTTGCACAAGAGACGAGAATTTTAAATTGTGTCATATAATATATTGATATAACAACGCCTCCGTAGTCCAATGGTTCAGAGCTCGGCTCTTGACTTGGAGGTCGTGGGTTCGATTCCCGCGTTGGAAACATGTTATTTCCAAGTTTGGTTAGGATAATGCAGGCTGATCACCTGATTGTCTGACAAGTAAGATAATCCATGCGTCGGATGGGCATGTAAAAAGTCGGTCCTGCGCCTGATCTCCCGCCAGTCGTGTCTGCCGTCCCAGTGGGTTATGAGAGCAAAGGAATAGAGAGTGCTCTTGTGTACTGCGCACACACTTGGGCACTGTAAATTACTCCTGCGTAGCTGGCCTGGTTTCAATGAAACTGGCCACTAGCTAGCTAGGGAGCTATTACTGATATAACAAAGTTCAATATTACGAATCAGTAACCCTTAGATTGATCATTACTCAGTAGTCTTCGCGCGCGGCGCTACCACGCGTCGTAGCGCCGCTAATAAGACACTATTATAATATTATAAATCTAAACGAACAAATAAATCTATATATATATATATATATATATATATATATATATATATATATATATATATATATATATATATATATATATATATATATATATATATATATATATAAAACTCAAAGGTGACTGACTGATTGACATAGTGATCTATCAACGCACAGCCCAAACCACTGGACGGATCGGGCTGAAATTTGGCATGCAGGTAGATGTTATGACGTAGGCATCCGCTAAGAAAGGATTTTGATAAATTCCAACCCCAAGGGGTTCAAACAGGGGATGAAAGTTTGTATATAATAATACTTTTTAACGCGAGCGAAGCCGCGGGCAAAAGCTCGTAAAATTATAATAGTATTATAACAATCACCATTAATAAAATATTATGATAATAAATATTAATATTATAAACATAGCGTAAACGGTCTGTGCGTTGATGTCTTTTGTATGGCCAAAAGAAACTCGTTAGGGAATCGTTTTTGTGGCCAACTCGTTACTGTATTATTTACTGTAAGTCTGTATATCATTAAGCAAGCATAGTTTATATTAATTAATACTGCAATTATTACCCATCTGTTGACCCAGTGGCTTAAGAATATTTAACATAGTCCAGTATTAACATACTGTAAAACAAAAAAAAGTACCAAAAATAAAATTTAAATAATTTACAACATTAATAATGTAAACATACACGTTACATAATATATTATGAAAAGCCTTTTCAATTCATTAAATAAGTTATGGAAAAATTTCATAATGTTGTATTTTGACCTGAATGGGGGACAACTTTTTTTTATGAGATAAGGGGGAAAACGGGCAAACGGGTCACCTGATGGAAAGCAACTTCCGTCGCCCATGGACACTCGCAGCATCAGAAGAGCTGCAGGTGCGTTGTCGGCCTTTTAAGAGGGAATAGGGAAGGGTAGGGATGGGAAGGGAAGGGAAGGGAATAAGGGAATAGGGGAGGGTAGGGAATAGGGTAGGGGATTGGGCCTTCGGTAAACTCACTCACTCGGCGAAACACAGCGCAAGCGCCGTTTCACGCCGGTTTTCTGTGAGAACGTGGTATTTCTCCGGTCGAGCCGGCCCATCCGTGCCGAAGCATGGCTCTCCGACGTATAAAAATATATTCAATTCTCCGTCCTCATTGAAGGACAAGCGGTCATCATTGATCACGTAGACAGCATCACGTAGTAGTTACGGCTAATTAACGTAAAACATCGCTGACGAAAACGTTCGAGAGATGACCAATGAGTTGTTTCGAAACATTCTTGTTAAAATGTGAGTCACACTTAAAAAAAAAACTTAAAAATTTATATTTAGATTCAAGACAAACATTGTCATGTGGACAGGAAGCATAACTATATTAATTATTTTTTTCTCCCTCATAATTCTTTTTGTACACGTACTAAGTTTCCTTAATCGGAACCAAAAACAGTAAAATTAAATAAAGATAAATGAATTCATACTATTGAATGCAAAAATATGATATTTTTTCATGTTTAGGACATCGAGCCACACCGCGCCGTGCCAATTTGGTTAGCTATGAAGATGCTCAGAGACCTAGGATATAGGCTAGTTCTTATCCGGTTTTTTTAATTCTCGCGCGATAACTAACGTATTGTTGCACAACATTGACGTGGGAGAGCCATGATTCGGCACGAATGGGTCGGCTCGACCGGAAAAATACCACGGGCTCACAGAAAACCGGCGTGAAACAGCGCTTCCGCTGTGTTTGCGCTCTTCTGATGCTGCGACTGTCCATGGGCGACGGAAGTTGTTTTCCATCAGATGACTCGTTTGCTCGTTTGCCCCCTTATTTCATAAAAAAAACAACAACAAAAGTTGCGGGCTACATACAACATTGTATAAAATTCAAAGATTAAATAGATTAAACATCCATTTATAAATTCCTAACATAATATGAGGAAGTGACATAAATAACGTGTTATATTGTTAAAGTATTCCGTTAATTAAATTATAAATTCAGTTAACGTCTTCCACATGTTAATTTAACAATCGAAACTTTATCTTTTAACATTTACATAATCTAAACAAACAGAATTGAGTCAATGTCACTCAAATCCATTGCTGAATAATTTTAAACGATTAAACACCTTACAGCCTTCTTAATAGAGTTCATCATCGAATCGATATTGTACGAGCTTTTGAGGAAGTCGAAAAGTTGGTTCCGTATGTGTTAAACAATGTACGAAGATGGGAGATAGGCTGCTTTTTGTAGAGCTTCCTTCTTAAGAGGCTGTCAAGTTGATTATCATAACTTAACTTTTAATCAACTACCTACCGACATAGTACTCGTATTATACTTAGTATCTTTTTAATTGATTTCCGATATGATATTTAAATCTTTTATAGGAGGAAAATATTGTTTACTTAGAGTTTGTCGAAATATGATTATGAAATAAAGTTAAGTATTTTAGTAGGAATATGAGCTACTTTTTATCTCGTATATTTTTATATATTTTATTATTACTTAATTACAAAAAAAACATCAACAAACATAGAACATCTTTCAGATTAGTTAATATCCAATCGGCAGCTGTAAAAAACAATGCTTTCAAGTAACAGTGGTTAATTAAAATGAATTTAGTAATATAATTTAAATTGTAACAAAGTAACTTGTGAAATATTATAATTTGTCTATGGAGCTTTTATGTTTTGTTGACGGCTGTTTTGTAATATTAATAATTAATATGTTTCCCGTGAGAATTTAATTAATTTATTTAATATTTCGTGTAAAGATAAAAAAATATTTTGTTAAAATTCATAATTAATGATTTTTGTAACTTATTCGTATTCAGATATTAATCTTTAGGCTTATGATGTTTTGTGTTGATAAACTTTATTCTAGTTGATATGAGTAATTAATCCAACAAAATATTTGTTTTGATATAATATTATGTATTATTAACCTTACTCTTGAATCACTCCATCTATTAAAATATGTATATTCAAAGTTGATTCTTCCTAGCAGATGGCGGACCTACACAATTTGGTCGGCTGCATCAAACCTATCCGTCAGATCACTACTAGTATTAAATTGACATAACCCAACCAAATGACGTAGGTCCGTCAACTGTCTAGGAATCAATTTCCTCGATAGTACAAAGGTGCAACAGCTACTGACAAAAATTGTGTAATTTTCAATATCTTACAAACAATTAACTGTAATTTTTTGTCACTCAAGAATTTATAAGGTTAAATTATGATAGACCGCTCTATTATTATAACACATCATGTTGACAAGTTTATTGTACACAATGCACACACGTCATATTTAGGCCTTGCAACATCCTTGCTGTAAGATTCATTAGGCTTTTATACTTGTAACACTACAATAAATACTACTATTATAAATGCGAAAATGTGTCTATCAGTCTGTTATCTCTTCACGCCCAAACCGCCGAACCGGATTTATGTTCTTTGAGTATGGATACTTTGAGTTCTGGGACAGGACATAGGATACTTTTTATCCCGGAAAAAAATAACGTTCCATAAATTATGCTCTTTACGCGCTGCTACTTTTACAGCAAGCTCTATACAAATAATACAGCGGACCCATACACGTACGTAATTTTGTTACACCCCGTAGTGGAGTTTTTATTATTTAAGAGAACTTATGTTCTGAAATAGAGTTCGGCGGTCTTTTGTAATATGATAAGTTTCATCAGGTGGTCAGCACAACGCAACATCGCATAAAATTTCAATACCAATCGAAATTATACGATAAATATTAATCACTTGACCTCCGGCTTTCATAATGATTGGCCTTTTCATCATCAGGTAGGCAGGATCTATATTTGGAGGTTACTTTAGGTTCAGTGACCTTTTGTGAGAAAATTGAGAATAGTACTCTAAGGCCCACCTGGACAGGTCTGGGATTAAGTTAATCCTGGGTTACATATATCTTTTCTAGCTAAGGTAGCAAGATATTTAACCCCGGGTTAAATTTCCCGCAGATCTGGGCATATTGGTCGAAATACTTGAAACAGTATTATTTCGCAACATCATAATATTAATATTGTATACATTTTTCGCTATGAGCAGAAAATAGTTTGGAAATATAAATAAAGACTTTGAATATTGTATATTATGAGTTTAAGCTGTATTTTAAATTCAGTCTCAAACCGACTTAAAAAGAAGGAGTTTCCTATGATAGGCTTAATTTATTAGCTATATAATATAAGATTTAGTAGCTATATAATATAATTTGGCTTAAATATGAGATAAACATTCACTAGAATCTAATGCCCTTATAATAGCGATGAAGCTGATTGCGAAACCTAAAGGGCGCCTGTCGCTGGTCACCGAATATGACATATTGTTGACCAGTTCCTTCCTACGGAATTTTAACTATCATAAAATGCCAGGCTAGATTATTAATACACAATTACAGTTTAAAATCGTAAGCTTCTAAACAGTCAAATGTAAAAAATATCAGTATTCGTTGACAGTTGTAAGCAGTGCGTTATAAGTATCAATATCTTAGATATTAATACTTTTAACCTACAGCGAAATTCGTGTGAACGGACTTAACAAAGCCAAAAGCGAATCACTATACGACTACGATAGAGGAAAGGTGTTTTTTCAAGCGTACGTGCGTATGTTCCATCATATTAGGAAACTGATTCGTAGGCAAATCGTGGACCTATGCTATTTATGAATCTATTTCTCTGATAGTTTATCGTTATCATTTATACGTGGGAGAGCCAAGCTTCGGCACGAATGGGCTGGCTCAACCGGAAAAATACCACGTTCTCACAGAAAACCGGCGTGAAACAGCGCTTGCGCTGTGTTTCGCCGAGTGAGTGAGTTTACCGGAGGCCCAATCACCTACCCTAATTCCACCCCTACCCTTCACTACCCTCCCCTATTACCCTATTTCCTCTTAAAAGGCCGGCAACGCACTTGCAGCTCTTCTGATGCTGCGAGTGTCCATGGGCGACGGATGTTACTTTCCATCAGGTGACCCGTTTGCTCGTTTGCCCCCTTATTTCATAAAAAAAAAATCTGACAATTCGTTTCCTTGACAAATGAGAATTTTGCTTCAGCAATTCTACTGTGCTGATGATGTTAATTATAACTAAGTTGCGATGGCTGTTGACACACTAAAGCATTAGCAATATCGCTCTGGCACAACTCATACATAGAATGGGGATTGTCCATTTTTTTTTAATTTTGCTCATTACAAAAACATTTCGAGGAATAAGGTCAGTGATCGTTTTTCTGTATATAAACGAAAAAATACCCATTAGTTACTTATATTTTTGAACAGATATGTTTAACCTTTGTTTGACCTTCAATGGCGTTAAATTAGCAATAAATTCGACCAACATTCGTTTCGAACTTTTAGTAAGCTTCTCGTATCAGCTTTCACATAATGAGAACTTGCATTTGACGAACCAGCCATTATAAATAAGAAAGGAAATTTAAAACATATTGCAGAGGTCAATAATTGGCCGCCGATGATGACGTCAGAGCGAAACTTTAAAAATTTATTGAGAAAAAACTAGCCAATGAATTTAATAATTAGGTATTTAATTTATAGTCTTAAAATACCCTATTTTAACGAAAAGAATATAAAAAATACATGTGATTTATTTTGGACAATGCCCATTGCAAGGCAATAATACGATTTTTTTGCCGTAAAACACACTGAAGGAAAAGAGGAGTAAAATTTTCGAAGGCCGTGAATTTCTCAAATTTGACAGTAAAAACATAACCCCCCCTCTGTAGTCGGGTCAATACAATTAGTCAGCTAAAGCAAGGCTGTATGGTCAATATAGCACGAAATCCTCACGAGTCAGATGACACACAAACTGAAGGACCCGCATTACTTTGTGACGCGACTGTACCTGTGATTTATATAGGTGAGATATATTGGGTGACGTCATAATTGGTACAGTCGATATTAAAAGTGATATTAGAATTGTTTTTTTTTCTTGGTTGAGAGAAAATATGAAAGCAAAATGTTTTGTTAACCCTGTAATATCTTCTTTTGCATCTCACATACATCCATACTGATCCATACTTCCTTATTAATATTATAAATTCGAAAGTGTCTTTCCGTATGCCTGTCTGTCTGTTACCTCTTCACGCTCAAACCGCTGAACCGATTTTGCTGTTTGACATGGATATACTTTGAGTCCCGGAAAAGGACCTATTATGATACTTTTTGTCCCGGAAAATGTACGGTTCCCGCGTGATAAACGAATTTTTGCGCAACGGAATTGCGGGTATTATCTAGTACTTCATAAACGCTAGTAACTAGTAAATTGGGAGATACTATAGAAAACGACGGTTGCTACTTGCTGAGCACCATTAGGAAAATAGCTTTACAACACAAATAAACACCATTCTATGTTGCATTCGCATGGTTCGTTGCCTGTTTTTAAAGAGCGATCACGTCTCTTGTTACTGTCATTATATGCATATAAGGTAACTATATTTAAAGAGAATGATTGATTCAAAACGCCGTCGGGAGCGACTTGCGTAAGTAATTCGCTTACAAATTGATGCTCTATGACATTATAATATGATGTTCAAGTCAAGTATAACCCAAAATATGTGGCAATCCAAAGAATCTAAGACATGGGAGGACGGAGGAGTAATGCGTGCAATAAAGTTTATACGTGAGAGAGCCATGCTTCGGTACGAATGGGCCGGCTCGACCGGAGAAATACCGCGTTCTCACAGAAAACCGGCGTGAAACAGCGCTTGCGCTGTGTTTCGCCGAGTGAGACAGTTTAACGGAGGCCCAATCCCCTACCCTATTCCCTTCCCTACCCTCCCCTATTATACTATTCCCTCTTAAAAGGCCGGCAACGCACCTGCAGCTCTTCTGATGCTACGAGTGTCCATGGGCGACGGAAGTTCCTTCCATCAGGTGACCCGTTTGCTCGTTTGCCTCGTTAATTTTAATAAAAAAAATGCGTCGCTACACTAAGATAATAAACTTTTTACTGCCGTATTCAGAGACGCAGATTAAACGAATTTCCATCTTTTTAGTAAAAGATGGCCCCGTGCGAGTTTCTTACGCCGATTCTTCTCGCCGAGTTAGTTCCCGAGCCGGTGGTAGGCACCTTAGTAAAGACGTTCGGAAATATTTAAAAAAAAAATACTCTGCTTAAAAAATATTTTGATTTGATTTGATAACGTATTTCCTTTATATAGTTCTGAAAGTTAGTCACTGTCCTAAACGTTTCGTCCCAGTAATCTGACCCTAAAACTCACTTTAAACGTTTAATTTATTTAATGTTACAATTCCTTAACTTAAGTTCAGTTAAGGTTAAGTGTGGGAGGTTGCTCCCGAAACTAATAAACTTATAAATTCCTTTACCATATAAGTTAGACCTTCAGACTGGTCGCTTGACTGTTAAGTGATTGAAGTGAATCTTTTTTGTCAATAATTCAATTCTGCTATAAATCAACCCGTCGATCGTGGAAAAATGAGACACAATAGAATTTCTATTGTGTCTCGGTCACCGGTGACCGTATGGGGCTTGATGAATTAATTCAACATTAATACAGCTTCGATGCACTCTAGATCTTTGGGCTAACATGATAAGTAAACGGGACTAATAGTCTCTTATTTTCAAGGAGAATTTGCATCGAAAGATTATACAGTATAGAACGACAACTACATATATCACTCATTTGATCGCTTAAATAACATGACTTCAGTTACTCACATAAATTACACAATATGTAACTAAGGAGACGAAAATTGTATAACCGACTCAAGTTAGACGGCCAACTGAAAATACAAAAGTTATATAGAATAGTATTCTATCGTGTGCTTACCGTGGACACATTTTTAGTCAGTTACTTTTCCTATGTTTTATTATTCGTAGAGAATAAGTGTCTATAATCTTAACCTTATACGTCTGATATGTATAATTAATGCACTTCTTTGTATCAAACATAATATCTGTTAATTAAATTATTACGACGTCTCAAAAATTTATAACCCACCGTAAAAATTTACGACTGCTGTCACATTAAACCTGCCCCGACTGACCTGATACGGGTCATAAATTCTGACCCGCGTCGTAAGTGTCACCTTCTGACATGTGTCATAATGTGTCCCGCACAATTAAGTGCTTGTGAAGGCGACTGTACTGTAAGTACAATGTAGGATCGATAACTTTGGTCGTAAAACACTGTTGAACATATCGTTTTGCACTTTTATTCGCGTCTGTACACAGTGATGTATTTTCTTAATCTTCATTTTAAAGCAATTGTCAACTTGATGAATTTATTCCTCTGCTACGAAAGGTAAAGTCAGTTTTTAAGACGGAGGTTTTGTGCCTTCGTTAAAGACGAACACCCAAAAAAGCCCAAGCTCCGGCACAAAAGTAAGGTATCTCAGTTTTTTGTATATTTTATTAGTAAAATAAAGGTATATGTGTAATTGCCGCAAAAAGTGGCTTAAGTAAAAAAAAAATGCTATTTTATTATTTTCAGGCGTACCTACCTAACAATTTTAGTGTTAATTTTATGAAATGTTTTAATCACTAAACATACAAAAACACTTACTTTTTCCTTTCAAGAATAAAGATATGTACTGCAAATTCTGTCTGCTAAAAGTAATTTACAATTAAATTAGAAATAATACTTACCTAGTTGTAACATTAGCATTTTCAGGAATCAATATCAGAGTCATTTAAAGCGTCATTCAAAAAAAATATCAAATCAAAAAAACTTTATTTTACATTTTACAATTTAAACTTAATTAAAAGTCATTGTACACACCCTAAAATATTATCTCTTATTTTTGCTACACCCTGTGGCCTGTATACTTATTTTCACTAAATCTTGTCATTCTGTTTATTTTCCCTATGTACTTATATAAAAGAGATCGGTTAGTAATAAAACACAAGTAATCTTTTGCTTAATGGGGATGCCTCATATTGTATTTGATTTTATTGAAAAATAATGATTTATTATTATTTTAGAAACATAATTCATTACTATTTTATAACATTTTGGAGTCGATAATATGTTCAACGTAATGTAATTTTCAATTAGCGCCTGAAAAAATATAAAAGCATTTTTTTTCTATCTTAGCCACATCCTGCGGCAAACACGCCTATCAAAAAATGTTACACATAAAATATACAAATAACTGAGATACATCTTTTCTGCGCCGGGCCTTGGGTCATTTTATGAGGAGTTTGGGTGTTCTCCTTTGCATTGCTCCTGATCTTTTCGACAATCCTTTTTTGTTTCACACAATAATATATTGGAACGGAGTGTATACTAGGTAGCTAGAATTCAGAAATCTGTCATTCTGTCCTTTAAATCTGACAATGTTTTTATCGCTTTTACTGAGGCCCTAATCCTGATTATGAAATATTTCTATGGAAGCCGGTGGGGTTTGCTGTTGAGGTCACAACAAGTCGCCAATTATTCGGCAGATTTGATTGAATAATCACATCAATTATAGCAATTCTGTTTCCGTTTCTTGCTCACGATTCGACAATTCAAATGATTTGGATAAAATAAGATAAATTTTAAGTTATTTCTTGAAATATTATGACAGGTTTTTATTATATTATTATTCGAAATATTTAATGTTGCTTTTTAAATCGTATGGAAATGGATTTAAAATTTTGTTAGTCTCGCCAAAAGTTCAAAATGACTGAACAGATTCAGGTAATTTTGTGAAAGTCCAGGGAAGGCTTATATCAGGATGGAAGTGAAACGATGTTCATCGGATATCATCTCGTGGTAAATAATTTAAAAAATGTCAATCTCCAGTACTTCGAAACCCTTCAAAATGTTTAATTCTTCATTCTGAAATGTTTGTACCTTGTCTTGTGGTTTGGACCACAAACTTGCGTATGTTAATCCATATTACTAAATGTTTACCCCGGCCGTTAGGTTTAACTATTGCGAGTATTTGTAGTTTGTGACCTTGGGCGTTGACCGATGACAGCTTTCCTTTAAAAAAATATAGATTTTCCTTGTAGAGTAATGTTTGAATATGAGACTTTCGTCAGAGGCTTTGCAATATGATAAGAAGTAAACTAAAATCATTTTTTTTTATTTTCGTACAGAAAATACTTAACGCAGAAGACTGCCAGTGACTTTTTTAATGCAAAATTAATATTATTTAACTTGTATGTATAATAATAGCTAACCTACAAACATTCTTTCAGAAAAAACATACGGTCCGTCTTCTGTCAGTACTTACTTTACTTTTGTAATGGAAATTAATAGCTAACCTACAAAATTATTATGATTTTCGCACATTCCTATGGAAAATGAAAGGAACTCTCCTATATAAGGTAATAATGATTTATACCTAAAGTGATCAACTCAGGTCAAAGATCGACTGGTTACCTTTCATTTATCAACGACAAAATAAGATTCAGATTAAAGACAAGAGTCGAAGTGGGTAACTATCAATTTGAAAACTAACGTTTTGTTGTACAAATGGATGATTTAGGACCGGCAGAATGATTTGAAATAGAAAAAGGAATATGTTATTATGTAAAGCTAGACATATTTGCAAGTAGGTAAGTTACAATTCTTGTTCAAATTTTAAGGGGGAAAATGAGTTATTGGTCTTATGTTGTAAAATGTTATTTACGCGCTTCATCCACTGACGTCTTTGATTGTAATGAGATAAGATCGGACATGCGACATTATATATTATCTTATTATCGCTATGATTGCCTATCAGCAACATCTTGCGACAGAAATGCCCTTTGATCGTAAATCTTAGTCATTTTCATGATATTGTTGAATTTCCATAATCTGAGCAAATAAATAAATTATGAATTATATGAAAACTTGAAGGTTTGAGAAATATAATGTAAATAAAAGGTCCTTGCTATGATGTCGTAAACTGTAAAATTACATGATTTTTTTACTTATTATTTGTTTACAAAATTATAAGGATTAAGAAAAAGTGTACTCTAAGAAAAAAAACTATATTATTCTAAGACATAATAAAGTTTTTTATAAGTTGTTGGAAAGACTCTAGCGTACTCTTTCGTAAAAAAAGTTTATTTTATTAAAATTATAATATTATGCTATTACCTGGGTGTTGGTATTAATGAGAGAGAAAACATGATAATTTACAAGACTAATGATAGTGACTCAGACGTATCGCATAATCCAGTCACTAAAGAAAAAATCTTTCTCTCAACTTTTTTCAAATTCAACATCTACTAATCGCAATATCAATAGTCATAAACATCGCCACAAAACATCTCTCCCCTATTTAAGGGTAAATTATACCTCCGCGGAATGTAATGGAAGCGCCAATTTCGCCTCACGACGCGGGAATCGGCACAGGCGAATTCACGAGAAATCCGCGGAAGACGCGCGTCCAAGTTTTGGTTTGTATTTAATTTATGTGTTTATACTGTAGATGTAATGTTCATTAGGATGTGTACTATCAGAGAAGTTGATACCTAGGCAGATGGCGGGCCTAAGTAATTTGGACGCGTTAAGTTAAACCCATCAGACCGATCACAGCTAATATTGAATTGACATAAGCCGACCAACTAACGTAGGTCCGGTCAATTTCCCCGTTGGCACATTGTACAGTTTCGTTGCAAAAAGTCGCTTCCATTCCGGTGGTGTAAATTGAGCCATAGAGCTTTCTTGCCAAACATTGTCAAGTGGAAACGTCTGTTGCCAAGTGTCTATGAAGGCAGACACACTTTCCCATTTAAATATTAGTATGAATACACACTACAGAATAGCTGATAGCGATGTTGAATCGAACAACGTACACTACACAATGACACAGAACATTGTTATGCAAATATTACTTCAACGCATCTTTTATTGATGCTCTCTGGCATTTGTGACGTCACACCAGTCATCTGCAGCCCAGTTTTGTAAACAGCCAATCACGAGTTTATACTATAATCAAAATGACGAGGCACTGAATTTCATACGAATTATGATATTTAGTATGAAGTTTTTTGCCTCGATTCGCCGTTTGGACTTAGGCGAGATTTCGTCTTTTACTACCTTTATATTGGAAGCTCTCAGAAATCTGTTATATGAGTATAGTATGTCATAAGCCATAACTCATAACATTAGGTTATATATAATGGATCATAATATTATGTTATGTCGGCACACAGGGAGATTTGATTATAATTTAACTTCATAAAGTATTAAGACTTTTGACGTAAACTATATTCATTTTCTGACAAAATATTCATAAAATTAAAGTTAATGTATCATTAACTGTTGTATTTAACTGTGAAACATCAAAATTCAAATATCTGACCTCTATAATATTTGCGGTTTATAGGTTGCTTGTAGATTGTATACATAAGTTTATTTTAAGTAAAACTTTTATTTTCATTCATAAACAGAATGGAACTGCTTCCTGATTCATATTAATGGTATTACGCTAGTAAGAGTCGAGTTCATTGGTCGTTAATTCTTATTGTCATTGTCATCGCTATCACACATAGAGTACACAATATACATCATTAATTTAGCATAGCTCAAGAATCGTTAATACTCTTTGTCTCAAAACCCGCGACTAGGACGCTTATGAAAATTAAACATACGTTTGTTAACAATAGAACGTGAACAACGAAATTTACGTAAGTAGCAATTATTGACAGTCCCATCGCTACTCGTCAATAGTACCTACCAGGTCCGTGTGGGCACACCTCACACCGTTATTGTCAGCCCTAACATGGTGACTTAATTACCAAACCCGCCCCGCTCGCCTTGAGCTTCTTCGGTGTCACAACGCCCAGCGTATACTCCATTTGGACAGTTATATGTTTCGCTTCCGAAATATTCCGTATAAATAGTATTTGGGTCAAGGTGAGAGTGATATAACGCGGGTTTTCCGTGGGCTTTTATTGGTTTTGTATCGGATTCCAACAATGGTAGATTGTAATAATATGCTGGACGCTCAAATAAAGTATCTGAAATCGTATGCTGAATTTATTTATTTATTTTATTTAAGGACCAAATACAGTTTTGTATCACTAAATGCATAAATTCATGATTAATAAAAAATTACAGCAAGATACAATAACTAGTTACAAATTCTGTCATATCAATTGATTCAATAAACAGATGGTGAATTAACGTAATTTGGTCGAGTTATAAGCCCAACTGGATTTATATGATCCGACCAAAAAGCGTAGGTCAAATCAAATGATGTAGATCCATAATTTGCCCATAAAACATTTATTCTGATTGTATATATTTATGATATAATTCATTACTCTGACTCAATAGTTACCTATTTGAGATCCTTAACAAATTGTATAATAATAATAATATAATAATATCTATAGAAGCTTCACACCACGTCAGTCTGGCCCCGTGCTAAGTAGGTACTTGTAGTGTAGTCGTGTAGGACTTGTGTTACGGGTACCAGACAACGGAAATATTATATTTAATACTTTTAAACTATACATATATATTAAAGATTTTTATTAAATTATACACATCCATGACCCAGGAACTTTGAAAAACTTTTTGTTCCGTCGGCGGGATTCGAACCCATGACCCCCGCTTGAGCTACCTATAGCCCACCAACTGAGCCACAGAGGTGTATTCAAACAAAATGACAATAAAGGTACGATGGTAAAACAATAATGTTGTATTACAATAAAATCGATAAAAAATTGCAAAATGATTTTTATTACGCTAGTCTTAACTTAATACTTTACTCAACAATATAGCTGTAGGCTAACCTTTATCTAAGTCGAGAGACTCTGAAAGAGCTGTCAACTTGAGGATGATTGTCAGTCAGTCAGATCTGCCATCAGTCAATATAGTTGAGGTCAAGTGAGGTCTCAAGTGTTACAAAATATAATGCTTGAGTTGAGGTAAAATATTCAAAAACCACTAAACACACAACAAAGAATCATAATTTATTTTGCCTGTCCACTTGTATAATAGATCTGGGTTAAATGTCAGATTGTTAATTTTCATAAATATATAAACTAGGTTTAGCATAAAATATAAATAAAATCTGTACGAGTGGGCCTTAGTCTCTTTCAATAAAAAAAATATTATATATTCACAAACTATTATTCTTTTATGAGCTCTAAAGTATTTATGAAATTAACTGGATAGTAATTATATTATTTAAAGGTAAACAAATAGGTCAATACTACCTACTCCATAAAATAATAATTTGCTAATAAATAATTATTATAATTGCTGATGAGCGGTAAATAACTTTAAATGATGTCCAAACTTAATTACCGAAAGTCGAGTCATGACCGTTTGATGAATCCATCTCGTATTACGAGCACTTTAAACGCTTCAAGTAAGCCTACTTCAACATTATATTTTCTATGAAAGATTATATTACATGAAGAATGTATATTATATTGCAATTACATAATATTTGATATTACGTAAAATTACAAGTATTCATAGTTGAATTAGTTTGGAAACAATTAATAAAATCACGTTGCAATATAAACCGTCCCTAGATTAATAAAATTATATCAATAAAAAATTAAATAAAATAATTTTTATTTTTTTAATTCCAGAGGCTCACACTGCTAGCGGTGGCGCTGCTGGCAGCATGCGCGTGCGCCGAGCGGCCCGCGCGTGCCATCGCCACCAACCCGGGACAAAACTACGCGGTGCTCGGCGACCCAATATCCGCCGTGTTGAACGAAGATGGGTACTACTACCCGAAACCAAAGATACCCTTCCCGCCGCCGACCTACTTGCCGCCGACTACACGGCCGCCACCGCCCCCAACTACTAGGCCGACGACGACAACAACCACAACCACAACAACAACACCGGCGCCAACAACAACAACCACAACGACGACAACACCGGCGCCAACGACGACAACACAATCGACAACGACCACAGAAGCTTACTCTACCTACTCAACTATACTGCCGGTCACTCGGACTACTACTGACCTAACAACAGGTTACGAATACACGACACCGAGGATCCCGTTCACTTACCCGACGAGACCACCGACCACCACAACCACACCTCGACCGACCCCTCCTCCTACGCCGCGTACCAGACCTCCGTCGACCTATTTGCCACCGTTGACAACACGGCGACCGCCCCCACCACTCCCACCTACAAGGCCACCGCCGCCACCTCCACCGCCCCCGACTAGGCCGCCACCGCCTCCTACCCTAAGAACAACGCCACCACCTCCCCCGCTGCCTCCAACCACTAGGCCACCCCCACCACCCCCTACTCGTCCCCCGCCGCCACCACCGCCACCTCCGACGAGGCCACCACCATCAACATATTTACCACCACCGCCACCAACCACAAGAAGACCTCCACCTCCACCACCGCCCCCTACGCGACCCCCACCACCACCACCCCCACCACCTACGCGACCTCCACCTCCTCCACCACCGCCCCCTACTCGGCCTCCACCACCACCGACCACGCGAAGACCCTTCACGTTCCCTACACAGCGCACCACATACGATTACCCAACTCCCAAAGTAGTCTTCACATTACCAACAAGGCCAACATATCTTCCTCCAACACCAAGACCGACACCGCCACCAACTATTAGAACTAGGCCTCCTCCTCCTCCGACAACTCGGCCACCTCCTCCTCCTCCGCCTCCAACGACTAGGCCACCACCCCCACCTCCACCTCCAACCACTAGACCACCACCACCACCACCACCTCCAACAACGAGACTTCCGCCCACTACAAGGAATCCACCAACGTACTCAACTTTACTACCAGTTACTCTAACTACGGGTTATGAATATAATACACCTAGGATCCCCTTCACTTATCCTACGCTTAGGCCAACTCCACCACCAACCACAAGACCGCCACCTCCCCCACCACCTCCGCCTACTAGACCACCCCCACCGCCTCCTCCACCGCCAACTAGACCTCCCCCACCGCCCCCTCCACCACCAACTAGACCGCCACCACCACCAACTTTTAGAACAACTCGACCACCGCCACCTCCTACGACAAGACCGCCACCACCTCCCCCACCGCCAACGACCAGACCGCCGCCCCCGCCCCCACCACCACCGACCAGGCCACCACCAACAAGACCACCACCAACTTACTCCACAACATTATACGCAACAAGAACAACTGGGTATGAATATACGACTCCTAGAATTCCCTTCACCTATCCTACGCCT
Organism: Aricia agestis; assembly: GCF_905147365.1. Classification (NCBI taxonomy): domain Eukaryota; kingdom Metazoa; phylum Arthropoda; class Insecta; order Lepidoptera; family Lycaenidae; genus Aricia; species Aricia agestis. Next base: position 17,025,545 of record NC_056415.1, read on the forward strand.
AGACCAACTTCACCACCTACGAGACTACCACCGCCTCCTCCTCCACCAACGAGGCCACCTCCACCACCCCCTCCACCACCAACCAGACCACCCCCACCACCCCCTCCACCACCAACTAGACCTCCACCACCACCAACTCTAAGAACTACGCCACCACCGCCACCTACTACTAGGCCACCTCCTCCTCCACCACCACCGCCAACTAGACCGCCACCGCCTCCAACTACAAGGCGACCGCCACCATCTACTTCAACCACACAGCTCCCAACCTTTATGACAACTGGCTACGACTACCCTACACCAAGGCAACCATTTACATTGCCAACTAGACCACCATCCCCGCCTTATACAAACCCTTCCACTTATTTTCCACCGAGTACAACCGAGAGAGAAACTCGACCCCCTCCACCTCCACCCACCAGGCCATCGCCACCACCACCACCACCGCCACCGATTAGGCCGGCTCCACCTCCTTTACCACCGAGCAGACCATTCCAACCTAGGCCATTCCCACCCCTACCGCCTCCGAGTAGGCCATTCCAACCCTTCCCACCTCCGAGTAGGCCATTCCAACCCCAACAACCTCCAAGTAGGCCTTTCCAACCTCCGTCGCAGCCGTTCTTCCCGCCACCCACAGGAAGATTCCCCTACCCACCACCGCAACAACCGAGCCGGCCGTTCCCTCCTAGACCTAGCTTACCTACCCTACCCCCAACTAGCCCATCTCCTCCCCCAACTCCGCCCCCGACGCGGCCTCCGCCTCCACCAACGCCCCCACCTACGAGACCTCCTCCCCCAACACAACCACCAACACAACCCCCCACAACTGGCTACGATTATCCCAAGCCAACAACAACGACTCCAAGACCTACACCTCCTCCCACAACCAGGCCTCCTCCTCCCCAGACCACCAGAGTAGTCTATGTTCCTCCCCCCACCACCCGAGCCCCCCCGCCGGTGTACGTTCCTCCTTCAACAACCCCCGCCCCGACGACGAGACCCCCCTTCATCCCCGACCAGGGTTACTTCTACGACAGACCGAGGGTAGCCTTCGTGTACTAGATGCCATAACTTAAAAACGTGATACCAAAATAAGTGCTTAGTTACCATAAGTAGATTATTTTTTGTGATGTCCCCGGTTTTTTGAGTTTGGACTTGAAAGCGTTGACTAGATTGGCTTCATCAGGTCTCTACTAATTTTAGAATTATATATTCAGTTCGCGACAGTTTGTGATCTGTACCAAAACGTCAATGGAGTCCTATTTTGAGCTACGGATACTGCCACAGAGGTTTAATTAAACATTATATTAATTGTTATTATTCACGCTAAGTCATTTCATAGTTAACACGGTAGATGTGATAACGAATAATACTCAGAAACAACTTGAATGAAATTGACACTGCCTAATTTAGTTTATAAGTTGTAAAATATATTTTTAAATAAAAAATGTCAATAATAAACGCTTGTTTTATTACCCGACTGTACTCGGAGAGATTTATTTTGAATGTCCTTTAATTTAAACCTGTTTTACATCAAAATTATTATTCCGTTAGTTTGTATATTAAAACAGAAGTACCAGAACTAGTGATACGCTACGTTTTGCATAGTCAAGGTTATGTACAAAACATGGCCTTAAATCTAAAGATTTTCACACCTCACAATAGCCACTTAACACCGTGAAAATTACTCTAGGTCCTACAATAGGTACTTAATAAAAATAGATTTGGCAAACAGGTAAGTAAACTACATGAAGTATGCCTAATGATACTTAAAAAGTATGAGCTTAGAAAATTATTATGGGATTGTTTAAGACTCACTTGCACTATCTGCCCTAAAGTTATCCTGGGATAAATATCATATGACCTTTCTCATTCTTCTTATTTATGAAATAATGTTATTTCACACAAGGTTAACTTTAACCCAGGATCATGTAAGATATTTTGATTTCGTTCGTGAAAAAAAGTTACCATGGGCTATGCAGGAACCGTTCAATTGTTTACTGATATGAAAACTCAAAAGTTTTAAGGGCCTGTTTCACCACTTTCTGATAAAGTGCCGAATAGGCTATTCACAACTTTTTTGACGGATTCTCCATACTTCATCTGCTAAGTTAAGTGGTGGATAGCCTATTCGGCACTTATCAGGAAGTGGTGAAACAGGCCCTTAGTAATTTAAATGAAGGGTCCATAAAAGGTCCTATCACTTTTAGAAGAATTTTAACAATTAACGTTAATTTAAAATAATAGCATGTCCAATTAACTTGTTCGTAAAAAGTGAATTAAATTATGTAGTTTATAATGAGACGGACGAGTATATTGGTGTAGTTATGTAAAGTGTTTACACTAAACACATTAGTGCGCGACAGTGAACGAAACATTTTCACTCGAGATGGAGGGAGCGTGCGGAGTCGCGGCACGGTCTAGTGCGCTGCGCCGAGCCACAGTCGATAAAAACCATCGATATGTCGATAAAATGGTTATGTACGGAATGTGTACACTATGATCCTTACAAAGTGAATTTAAATAAAGTAGGTAAAACTGAAACTACGAAAAACGAAAACTGTACAAAAACTACATCATGCAATTTTGACAGGAAAACTAAATTTCTATTAGCCAGGAGTCGCACCAACTGCCTTTAAAAGATTAAGAAATTAAACAATATCGTATATATTAATGATTCAACAAATTACATTTTATAGGTCACTAAAAGTTAATTTAAACTTTTATAATATTTCGTGAAGATTTAAAATATTACATATTTTATGGTTAATACTAAATAAAGATGAGTCAATGATTTCGTTTTACTTTTACAGACATCATAATATAAATGTACGTCAAAACCTATATTATTATGGAAACCAAAGAGAGTTCATGCGCAACAAGACAGACTTAAGACTTAAAAGAGTTATAAATTATAATATAATTAATAAACACAAAGGTTTGATAACCTCATAAAGCAGCAAATTTTATCGATATCAATGTGAAAGCAAGCGGCACACCCCTAAATTTAATTCAGCAGCGATCTCAAAGGAAAACACTATTGTGCGAGGAATTCGCCGCAGAGCGCGCACGCCGCTAGTGATGTGACAATGTCGAGCTCGGGGTCCGTGAGCAGCCGGCTGCGGCAGCTAGGGCTGTACCGCAGCATCGACGCCAGGACTGAGGAGTTCCTCAGGTTGTCCAGGAGACGCCAGATCAAGCAGGGCTGCGTCTGCGCAGCCGTGTCCACTGCGGTCACTGTTACAGTTGTAATTGTAAGTATTCGAAATTTTGAATGCTCTGTGGTGTTAATTTTCTAATCAGAAAGTGAGTACGGTAACAAGATATTAGTTAAATAGAATAAATACTTAACCCTCGGTTGGTCGTGCTTTTAAAGTAACGCCGCAAATCACCTTTGTGGTGTTGATTTACTAATAAAAAGTGATTAACGAGATTTAGTTAGATACTTAAAACATTAATTAAAATCTCTAATTTAACTCTATGTTTGTGTTGTTATGATTTAAGGTCAAGTGACACTAGACATAAAAATATAGTAATTTAAATTCTGAAAAAAAAGTATATGTGTTAGTTAAGGATCTAACACAGTTCAATTTATATTCCATTACACATAATTTGGACATAGTATGGCAATTTCGTTAAAAGAAGAGGTAACTTTGGGATTTTTTTTCTATCGAGTGAAGTTCATGATATTATTGTGTAATGGAATATAAATTCCACTGTGTTAGATCCTTAACTAACACATATTATTTTTTCAGAATTTAAATTACTATATTTTTATGTCTTCTGTCACTTTTTTAAATCTTGAAAATCGTCCATTTCTGGGAATACAGGTCCTTAAGTAAAAACTCCAACAACAAAAGTATTAGTATTGTCATTAAATGTCATGTCATAAAATTTTGCTGTTCGAATAGCAGGATTATGCTCATACATTTATTTATTGATACATTATTTCCTTTAAACAAAAATGTTTTTATAAAAATAAAAAAAACCGGCCAAGTGCGAGTCGGACTCGCGCATCGAGGGTTCCGACAGCTTAAAGGTATTATACACCTGAGTATTTGGTATGAATTTCAATTTAATACCTCTACGCGTTTATGAGGAAATGGGTAGTAAGTTTAAAATTATTAAAAAAAAATATATTATGTGATGTAACTAAAAATTTATGGTTTTCGTAATTTTTCCTTTATCTATGCTATAAGACGTTGCTTCGTACCAAATTTCAAGATTCTGAGTTCACGGGAAGCACCCTGTAGGTTTTGATTCCCTTGCAAGTGTCGAAAATTTGCGGCATAAACGGCTGTATCTTTTGATTGCGTTGGCTTAGAAGTTTGATTTTTTCACAGCTTCAAGGGACAGTAGACCTGAGTAATTGATATAAATTTCAGCTTCATACTTCCACGCGTTCCTGAGAAAAAGGGTCTTGACAGACGGACAGACGGACAACAAAGTGATCCTATAAGGGTTCCGTTTTTTCCTTTTGAGGTACGGAACCCTAAAAATAAACAACTACTTAATATCCTGGCGATATTATTCTCTAGGGATGTCCTCACTGTCCATTATCAGTCCCTTGGGACATTCTTCACTGTCTAGTCTTTATTTTTTCCAAGTATTAAGAATTATAACCGTGGTATATTTAAATTGCAGTATAAGGACGTGTAATGAACGAAGTATTTTTTAATTATTGTGACGTAAGTGTATTGGATCTTTTTTTTCACAGCGGTAAAGCATTTTTTTCTGAGTGTTGAAGAATTTGAAAATTAGGACACAGGAATATTAAACATATAATTGTGCCTCACTCAACATAGATAGGTATAGTGTGTCGCGGACTTTTTTGTAGATATTTAAAAGATCTATAATTACTTAGAACATTTTATGCCTCTATCTTTTATAGTTTAGGCAGCGTACGCAAAATAAGTAACTTTTCTGGTTGATTTTTTAAACCTTGCGTCCGAAAATCCCAAATATCTTACGGAACCTTATATTTTTCCAAAATAAAAATTAGCCTATGTTCAGCAGAAATAATGCAGGATTCCAATGGTAAAAGAATTTTTCAAATCGGTCCAGTAGTTTCGGAGCCTATTCGACTCAAACAAACAAACAAACAAACAAACAAAAAATCAAATCTTTCCTCTTTATAATAGTAGTGTAGATTAAACTTTTTTTTCGTTTTTTATCTATACCTAGTCTTTTCTGTCATCTTTTCTGTCAGATTTCTCTCGAATATTAATTTCCTACTCGAACGTTAACGTATTTTGTTTTCTACTTAAGAACAATATTGTAACTTTTATACAAAAAAACATATAAATGGTACGCAAATTTTAAGCGGCGACGAGCTGACGATGATGAGGAATATCTGTAATGCGAGGAGAAACTTGTACAAAAACGTGGTTGTTAGTAAACAGGGAAGTGATGCGACACGTCACATTAGGGCGGGCGCATACTAATGATAGCAATTAGTTGGCAAAAAATATTGTCTATGAATATACTTTACATATCACATTGCACTTTATTAGCTATAAACTGAATTATTGGTATACACTATCATAAAGAGATAAGATTGTTATTTGTTCCTTTTAATAGGTTTTAAATCACTGGACCGATTATAATAAAATTATGGAGTAGACTATTGAAAATATTGTAGGCTTGCGTTAAATAAGTTAGCTTCTTAACGTGTTTATAAACAAAAATCTTTACCTTATGACTTAAGTGCGGATACAAAAAAACCTGTTATGCAAAAACTAAATAACGTGTATATTTGTACAATAAATTAACCAGGTAGCAAGAGTGTCACTAAACGCAGTAATTACATATCACAAAAATGTCGACAATCACATCCATCAGATTTGTGACAGTTTGCGTGCTATAAACACTTTGTTATGTTTGTTGATAATAATTTTCAATAAAACATTTACTCCGCTATTATTTTTTACATCATACCATCACTTTTTACTTTGAAAAGATTTTTTTCTTTGACCAACGCCTGAAATTGTTTAATATAAATTATCTCAATCATGGTTTCTCTTTCTTTTATACGAATAACGAAAAAAGCAGATATTTAATTAAGGATGTACACAAAATTGGTTTGTTTTATTTTTAATACTGTCGAATATTAGTCATATTGTTATCGAACATAATATTAATTGGATGAAAAAAATATGTAAATCAAACACTTATTTAGGAAACACATGAAAATTCGGTTCAAAGCAACGACGTCACAGCCACATAGTTCAAAGTTTTATTATATTTATTACCCCGCAGTTTTTATTTATAGTATGAGCCTGACCTAGCACTTATAATTACACGCGCCGTAATCACTCTCGTATGCATCTCATTTGACATAATTGTACCGTCACGACTCACGACCACTGACCACATGAAAGTTCACAAACCCATTAAACAACAAAAGAAGGAGAGAACAGACGGACAGAATCAATTATTATTGTTCTTATAAAAGGTTTCGTGAAGAAAGAATAGTGCAACAGAGTCAATTTGTAAGTCTGTTGTTACAACATAATATCTGGGTTAGTTTGCTCTGGGTTAAATTTATTTTGTGAGATGTTAAATATTATTTTAACATCTCACATCATAAAATAGGTTAAAAACCAGAGACTCAACCTAATATTAATAATCTAGAGTTAACTCACAATAAATTTAATAATTACTTTATATTTTTATCTAAAACGTGTCGCGCGTTGAAGTCTTTTACTCTGAATTAAATGCTTTAAAATTTTTCGTAATTAAACACTTTTTAAAATCATCAGAAATGGTTGTAAATTGCAAGTAGCATATTTTCTTTCGTTAGAAATAACGATAGGTTAACCCTTTAAACCCTGATTCGTCTTATTAGCATACAAATGAAAACTGCCTAATATTTTAAAATAGCAATCACAAAAAATGTTATTTGCTAACTATTTGAAGTTTACTATACACATAATTATTATTATTTAAGAGCCGATTTATTGAGTATTATCAACGATAAAATCAGGAAGAGGCGTGTAGTAAATCACAAAATCATCGTTTATCCGTTTGTGTCACGCAACAGCGCGTCTAGAAAACGCGTGCAGAAGAAAGCAGTGATGAGCTATTGCTATTAGTGATATATTGTACCGCTCGACCGGTTTCGATTTCGGCCATTTATTATATTCGGTCGTGATCAGGAAAAACAAAAGTTACTTTATTTGTATAGTCACGATTATCAAAGGCCTAATTTAACCGAATTGAAGAAGCTAAATAAAAATAATTGTATTGTTACTTTTCAACGTGACTCTGTTACTGTTTCATTATTTGTGACTAATAAATTTCAGGTGAGTTTGATCTAATCTTACTAAGAGATAATTTTGTTTGTATAACCTACAAGTGATAATTACTGTCATAATCAATAACAGTAATTCTTATTCAATATTCTGATACAAATATTTACAGAATAGTTGAATGCTAAAGAAGTAACTTGTCCCCATAAAATATAGGTGATTAGCATTTGCATTAAAATCAGAATATGAATTATTGAGTTCAACATTTTTTTTTATAAAATAAAATTTACTGATAGTCTAAAGAAAACCAATATGTATTTTATTTTAGCTTTTATTGCAAGAAATTAATTTCTTATAATGATAACGTAAAGAAAAGCCAAGGCATAGAATTATTTTGAAAAAAAAAAACTTTTATGAAGTTGAGATAAAAAGGATATTTGCAATACTAATTTACCTGTTTTCTGTTCCAGTGTGTGATCCTTGTGTACGAGTATATCATCATAAGCGAAAGGTCAAGGCAAGTGCAGAGCTGGCGCAACCTCATGAACTCCAGCGCTGGCACACTGCCATTTCGTGCAGAATTAAATGACATCATAAATATAGACCTGGCTGCACCAAAATTGCTTCCAAGACTTATAAAAACGTTGAGCCAAAATCGATTCATTAACGAAATAATCGGCGATACTCCCAATGATATTGAGTATAGAAAAAAAATATTTCTTGATGTTAGAAACTGGGTAAAGGCTCCTGCGAAACCTGATAGAGCAAAGCTATTTGAAACGTCTCTTTATATGCTGTTTAAAAGTCAAACAAGGAATATCGATGCTTTAGTGAAAACCAAAGAAATAAAGAGCTATGAGAAAATCATTGAATACATGGATGAAATAGGACGCAAAATACCTCATGAGGAGAAAACGATATTCACCAATAATGAAAATGAAAATAATAACAATAATTCAATACAACAAAGTAAAGTGAAATTAAATTTTGAACTATCAATATTAGGAAACAAAGAGTCACAAAGAAGCAGTTCTGAGAAAATACAACCTTGTGAGTGTAAAAACCATATCAGCGTGATTTTTAGAAAAAATGCTTCAAGTTTAGAAAAATCCAGAATTAATTAATTATTGTAATTAATATTATTACACAAAAACCAAAATTAATGACAATTATATCATGTGAATATTAAAATAATCCAGCGATAAATTAATTACTTAATATTTATTCTGTTATGTCCTATGTACTCATGTAATAATAATAAGTATGTATTATAATATTATTTAATATTATGTAAACACTACATAATAATTGGAATTAAAATGGTTTTAAACTTTTGTTTTTGTTTTTTTTTTATGATGATTTTCAATAATTATCCCATGACATTTTATAGTAAACTAGAGGACGCCCGCAACTCCGTTGCGCCGAAATTTGTTTATCGCACCGGAACCATACATTTTTCCGGGATAAAAACTATCATATGTCCTTTCCCGGGACTCAAGGTATCTCCATGCCAAATTTCAGCAAAATCGGTTCAGCGCTTTAAGCGTGAAGAGGTAACAGACAGACAGACAGACGGACAGACAGACAGACATACTTTCGCATTTATAATATTAGTATGGAAGTATGGATAAGCCATATTAATATTATACATTATATTATGACCTTTTTTATATCTATTTAGTAATCTGCGCTAAGCCTATATTAAAGGATTAGCGCAGATTACAAAGTTGTACTGCCTTCCTTAGAATTTGTTTTACCGTTTCTGTTTTAATTTTTACAATTGTTATATTCAAATAATCAAACAAACTTACTTGTTAAATTAATTACCTTTAAATGATAACAAACAGAAACAATGCTTTTGTTCATGAAAGTAAAAATACTTTTTTTTTTTTTATGAAAGAAGGGGGCAAACGAGCAAACGGGTCACCTGATGGAAAGCAACTTTCGTCGCCCATGGACACTCGCAGCATCAGAAGAGCTGCAGGTGCGTTGCCGGCCTTTTAAGAGGGAATAGGGTAATAGGGGAGGGTAGGGATGGGAAGGGAAAGGAATAGGGGAGGATAGGAAAGGGAATTGGGCCTCCGGTAAACTCACTCACTCAGCGAAACACAGCGCAAGCGCTGGTTCACGCCGGTTTTCTGTGAGAACGTGGTATTTCTCCGGTCGAGCCGGCCCATTCGTGCCGAAGCATGGCTCTCCCACGTATAAATACTGTTCTGAAGTCATTAAATTGAAAATATACTTACAACTATTTCATACGTCTCGCTTTAATTAGCACATTTGATGTTTGTATAATGAAATTAATGAAACACGACGAGTCGCTACGTTAATTCATTTTAATACAAACAGCAATTAATGTTTCAGGTTCAAACCTACAACAATAATAACTGTAATAAGAATATAAAAATGCATTGATTAGTTTATCACAAACAACTCTCTACAATAAGAAAATTAGTTTTACTAACTTTTAAACATACTGTTAAATACTGTTAAACATTTACTAAATAACTAATAAACCTTTTAAGGTTTATTAGTTATTTAGTAATAGTTCGCGTTAAAATTGTTTTATATTTTAATATAAAACAATTTTAACGCGAACTATTATTTTTAACTATAAGAATTCTTTTATATTTCGATAAAGCTGTAAATTTAAACTTCGTCCCGTAGATTTTTAAACACCTATCTCTTTCTGTTACAGATAGTTCTACTGATCTGCGAATACATGATTGTAGTAGAAACGAATACAGTACAAAATATGAAGAAAGTAAACGTGGGCAAAAGAACACATGATTCACCAGTTGCTGATAAACTCGACCGAAGTGATTTCGGTTTCGATCAAGATTATTTTGAAAGAATGCCTCTCCTTTTAAATGCATTACAAGATAATAGCTACATTGATCCGACGGCAGAAATGCCAGCGATAACAAGAAAAGGGCCACATTTAAGACATCACAACTATCGAGCCACCGCTTACCCACCTAGAAAGACGATTCGAAAATCAAGCCCACAACCCTTCCTATTTGAATATAGAAGCCCTTATCCTAGACCGTTCCGAAAAGAAGCTACTAGTACTTCGAACAGTTGGTCAGAAAGCTATCATAATGCGCAGAGATTGAAAAACTTAAACGATGTTGTCAAATACCTCGAAAAGACACTAAACGCAAAATTTGGTGAGCTGTACATTCCATCTGAAAGTCAAGTGGCTTTTTCTAATTTATTCGTGGCCCCAACAAACGGTCAAAGACATAATAATCCTAAGCATCAAGAAAAAGGTAATAAATTTGAAGAATATTGGAATCACCACATTGATCCATTGTTTTCATTTAAACCTGAGAATCCCAGTGATGTCAACTTTTTAGTAGATGATACAAAGCTATACTTTATTTCTCGCAAGAAAAGTTTACCGAGACTGAGATACTCAGCAAAAAAATGTTTGCGACGAAATTGTGAGACTTATGAGCCAAATCAAAGAGACAGCCAAGTTTTTAATTTTGAAGGAATCCAAAATCACAGGCATGAGAACACAGATAGTCTTAAAGGGTATGAAAACTTAGATAATCAAAAAAATATCGACCCTAATAAGATAACCATTACAACGAATCGACCTTTATTCCAATTTAGACGAAAAACTTACAAGCCAAAAGGCAGACACACGTTTTCAGATAATAGACAAACTAAAGAGGGACAAGAAAGCCAAATAAACATACAAAAAGAGCGACCTGGTATACCACAGCTTATATTACGTTTAAACCTTTATTCACTTAAAGATACTGATTCCAGTAAATTAACATCAACAACACCCCAACCTGTTTATAGTTCTGAACCAATAACTACACCTCTCATAAAACATTACGTGACAGATAACGTAAATCAATTTGAACTTGACGCTACCAGTGTTGAAGACTTTCACATAGGGAGCTCTGGGGTTATACCGATTACACAACCAACGTCACCATCTACTTATCCTATAACAACTCCTATAGTTCCACATATAATTCCAGACTTGAATATAGGCGAACAAATAACCACAGTTCCGACCACAAGCCCCCCAGAAATATTTAAATTTAACCCTGAAGATGCAAAAGTACCAGATCAATATTTAAATCTTAGAACAACAGAGCAACCCTTTATGTATACAACTGATTTCAGATATTTATACGAAGACAGGAATCAAAAAGATAATATAAATTCATATCAGCATAACAACAACATAAGAAAATCAGACGTAACTATAACCACATACAATTATGATAACGGAAAAGAATCTAAAGAAGATGAAGATAAAAACGAAGATGATAACCTTGAAACTCTTATAGTTAAACTGAAAAATTCTATTTCTTCAACAACTCAGGAATACAAGGATGAAGATGATCCAGAAAATGTTACCGAAACCTATGTTCCTCAATTGAATGGTCATTACAGAAACATAAAATATAAAAATCTAAGTACTTTACTAAAAGAAAGTTCAGAAAGATATAGAAAAAGATTGGCAAACTTGACTATTATGAAAAGGCCGTATGTGCCTATGCTGAGAGATGGCAAAAATAATGCTACTGACCTCTTTAGAATATAGACTATAATAATAAGACTAACACTATAGTTCTAAAATAAATTATTAAAAATATTTTCTTTTATTTTATACCCAAATCTAATTTTTACTTTACTTTTAACTGAATTTACTATAAAATTTGTAACTAACTAGAAATAATTATTAGTTTTAAGCAATGTCTATAATATGGTACATTGCAAATACCGTATTTTAAACGTAAAATAATTAAATATTTTATAGCATTTTGAAAAAGAATAATAATATTATAATACCTAGATTTTGTCCAATTTAAATAGTAACTAACAGCTACATACATATTATATTATATCAACGTTTTATAAAAAACATATAATACGTGGTTAAGTTTAGAGAAATGAGAAATATAAAAATAGTTCTCATTTCTCAGATGACCTTATTAGTAAATATTTTTATGGCCCTTTTCTATGACCTAAGACATTGCGTCTCACTCTAGCACCAGTGACCTCTTATCGTGCCTCTCACCTCACGCATCTCAAGAAAACCCCCGTTACTTTTACCAGTGCAAAAAGGCGCTATCTGCGTCGTGGGAGCGAAGGTACGGTAACATACTTTTCTCTTTCTCTCACATACTATGTTGAAACGTGCGCAAGAGACGGAATCAAACCGCCAGTCTCCCACGGACCGGTAGTGCAAGTTTTTGACAGTACGTTCTAAGCTCGACGGAGGAGTGTTGTGGAAAATTATGTTTTACAATATAAAATAAATATACAGTTTTCTATTGAAATGTGTGAAGTGTCCCATTTGTTTTCAGTGGATCGGATTATTTGAAGAAAGGTGTGGTATTTATATAAGTTTACATACGGAACTTTCTTAGCTTAGTCATCAAGGTCAACGTGATATTTACGAATTTTAAATTACTAATAGCATGGCTAAGGTTGTTGTTATTACTAACATTATAATTATAATTTATTATAATAATAACCAGGCTGTAACAACAGCTGTCATCCGAGTACTGGACACGCGAAACCACGAAGACAAAAATTTAGAAGGGCGCGAAATGGGAGCACATGACTTTTACGATACATAATATTTTATACGCACACAAAGCTTTGTTTCGCAAGTTTCTCAGAAAAAATATATTGACACTAGTCACATATAGAGGGTGAGTGATGTTTCAAAAATATGATATACCTATATTCGTGTTATCTTCGAACTTTAGATTGATGTCACTCAAAAGCTTTTTATGTTACACTTAAATTTAATATTGCCAGGAATTAAGATGTACAATATCTTTCCCAACATTATAAAGGGCAAGGCCAAATCCAAACTAGAGCCTGTGATATAAATTCACCCATAGTTGTATTAATATTATAATTAGATAATATTTATTTGCTTTCCATCTATTTTTTCACCCATCAACTTTATCTTAGTTTCCTTCGTACGAATTTTCGCGTATTAATAATAATAGATATAGTATTTAATAAAACAATAATAGATTCAATTTTGAAATAGAAATATAGGATCTAGATTTAAAGCTGTTATAAATTAGTGAAATAGAAGGTAAACAATTTCTCTGAACAGATAAGGATGTTTGCAGAGCTGTAGAATTTCGCTCTGAGTTTGTTGACTAAATACGGGTCGTTACTCAATAACATGCCGGTAGCACACATAGCTCAATATATTTATGGTCCAAACCAAGAGACGAGTCATAAAATTGTATACCAATGTATAATACTAAGTTTTGTGACCCATGGTTTGTAAAGAAGTGTAACAAAATATAACAATCACATACACATTACTTTTGCCACTATCTACTGCGAGGTCAAAACTTCTTATTAGTTGGGTTGTGACACCAATGATATTATAGTTGAAACATTTCTCAAATTTGTTGATTGAAAGGGCCATAGTTTTGATCTACGAACTACGAATAATAAAGTTCCTTAGTTTTTATTATTCGTATTTCATTGATCAAAACTATAATTCCGGCTATAGACAGGGTTACTAGACGTCGATTTTTTTAATTTGCCGCCTTTTTCTATCTTTTGAATGATCATAAAATTATTGTCGAAAACTCTCTATGGTTCACTTTATGTGAGTTAGCCAGGTGTAAAAATATCATGCCATTTTTCAGGCAAACGAGGAACAAAAGAAGTAACATAATATTAAAGCCCCGGTTGATAAGGACATAAAGCTAAAAATATAAAGTTCCCTTCGCAAAATTTTATAGAACTAAATGTATGGGCAACTTCTATTCACTTGACCTTAAACTTGTATAGTTTGACATTTAAATGTTATTAAATGTTTACGTACGAGATACATACAAAAGTTACCTACGCAAATGTATTAAAATTTTACGCTTCATGGAAAAACGTTACCTCTTTGTTATCATACTAAAGTCAGGAGGGAATATATAATTAGTTTTTTTTTATTATCTGTCTTACAAATAATTCTGCAGAGTAAATTAAAATTGCATATGAGCGGAATGTTTGCTGGCAGCATTGAAAGTTGAAATTGTCTTTTATTATCTTTTAAATTTAGTAAAACTTTTACTTTCACTTAAACAATCTAAATATTCTATGTAATGTGCATATAATTTTTGTTTGTCTTGACTACTCGTAATTGCTATTACATATTATACAAGTCTTAATTTTATATAATAATCTCATAATAATATTTTTGCATACGAATCGGTAGGTTTGATTTGATATGAGTTTTTATAACAATACAGTATCATTTTATGGTTTCAATGTACTCTTTAAAAACGACAAAAAACGTGAAGCGTTCTGAATCAGTTCCGCTAGTGTTTGGTTAAAATTCTGAAATTCATTTTATGATATCTAGACAATATCTCATATCTTTAAACGAGCAATTCTTGTATATAAATATATAATTGGAATCTCGGAATCGGCTCCAACGATTTTCATGAAATTTAGTATATAGGGTTTCTGGGGCGATAAATCGATCTAGCTAGGAACCATTATTAGAAAATGTCATTTTATTCGTGTTTTATAGAATACCGAGCAAAGCTCGGTCAAATAGCTATAAAAATAATGTGTTACATAATCAAATTGAAATCTTAAGCTAATTAATAAGAAAATGAATAATCTGGTGTATTGATGGTATATTGCAACACCATGATGAAAGAAATACGTCAGGAAGGAACTGGTAAGTCTTAAGTACACAACAACGGTAAACTGTGAGCATACGTGTGGTCTAAAAACTCCGAAACAATGGCGGTTACATGGACTAATTTCCCATGGCTGGTTCAACGACTTGATGCAACACTTCAAACTCATTTATTATCACGTCGATTTTACGTTGCTCGTTTGTCTTGAGGTATTGTAGGCCTAAAACTCTTTTGAAATAAGAAGAAGCTTGTGACTGTCTCGAGTACAAAATTCTACTAAGCCTTTCATCAAAATCAGTTCAGTCATTTTTACGTAAAAGACCACCGACTATTTATCCATCCTGCGAAATATATAAATTTATAAATAATGCGAATAGTTGGAGATCAATTTTTTCACTAAGGGTTAGAAGGGGGTGGGAATCAGAAGTTCGTTTACAAATTCCCTTAAAAAAGAATTAAACGCGAACGAAGCTCTTTATTCCTATCATAAATTAATTAATTGATACTAGACCCGGTTAACTTCAGTCGTAATATTTTAAACCTTCCTTGGATTTTCACGGTTTTATAACTAAAATTAAGTAAGTAATATAGTACAACTGGACGCTTCTAAACTAGAGCCTACTGGAGAGAGAGTTTTCAAGTGCACATTGTAATTAAAGCAAACAGTGATACGTGCTATTTGGAACTACTAATCGCTAATCAGGTATTGCAATATTGCTAATCTGAAATACGAAGTAATGCGTATACAAGAACTATCGGCGCGCGTTCTCACGTACGTGGGAGTTCCACAGGGGTCGTTCTTGGACCAGATTTTATTTATGCCTTTGTTTGTAACGACATTTAGCTATTGGTAATAATAATTATTAAAGTAAGAGTTAAAGTGCTAGAAATAATGCTTATTCTTGACAGGAAACCTAATGCATAAATAGCATAAATAACGCTAGTATAGGGTGTCTAAATACACACCGAATGCTTAAAATAATAATTACTTGATTAGGTACTTACGACTTAATTAAATATCTACTTTATAAAATTACATTAAAAACTTTACATAATGATATTATACTATACCTAAACAATTAGAAAATTAATTAATATCCGTCGGAAAGGATAGCATACTGCATAGCCCAACTGTGACCAACAGACATTTTATGTAAATTCCTCGCGAGATATTTCTCAAGTGTAACAGAATCTGCGTTCGTTTCGCAATCGCGTCCGTTACAATATCCTGCGTCGATATATTATTGCAGAATTATTTTTAATAAGATGATTCACCTAATATTTTTAAATTATGTATCTGGTAAGCTATGACGATTTTGAGATCAAAGTAAATTCTAAAATTGTTTTTGGGTGTTTGCTAATTAGGGGCTAACTCAAACGTATTGTCTGAGTTAGGTTGGATTTCTTTGACATTTTTCTAGAAGAACAGATTTTATAATAATTTTTATACACAGTAGGCTAAGAGAACAGAACAGGAACAAACATCTCCCACCGCTCCACTTTCACTGAAAATATTTTGGTAGGCCACTTTCTTATCTGTTGTTGTGAGTCATAAGTCATAACGAGTCAAAGGTTAATTGGTAAGCAAATATAACCAGAGCACAAAAATATGTGATTGTGTGTGCAGTGTGACACTCAGCGTTGCCAGACGTCCCGATTTTGGCAGGACCTCCCGATTTTTAAATCAAAATTAAATTACTTACTTATACTGTTACTTATAGCAGAATGTTAGTACCATACAATATTGTAAGAACTTTTGTAACCTACATTCAAGGCAAATAAATGATTATGAAAGCCGAGCTTTGTGAGGGCTCGCGTCGTCACACCTTGACTGACTGATGATAACACATCTACATATAAATATAAATTACTATAATGTTAAAGCACAAATCAATTATAGGCGCAATTATAGTTTATGCGTAATGGGTAAGTACCACAAAATGTAAAGTTTGTTGCATATACTAGGGCTCGCTTCGTTCGCTCTGCCGCCCGCCGCCGCATGCAGCTCTGCTGCCGCTTTTCAATATGTGCGCACCTTAATAATGCAATTTGATACCGTTTAACCACCCAGTTGCGTAACCATGACAACCGATCTCGGATCAGTTTCGATCACCGCACCGGCCGCAGTGTGTTACAATAATAATTGTGTAATTGTTTCTGATCGTCAATCGACATAAACTGTAACACAGTAATACTGAATGAATATTATTTGTCATACATAATGTATTAAAAAAACTTAAAGATAAGGAAAATTACTTTTCCCTTAACGGACATAATTTAGGTTTAAGGGTTAATTCACATGCGTTGATGCATTTCTAAATTTTTAACCATTTGACAGATTTGCATGACGTACCTACTCTCACGCTCACAAAGGATAATATGAGCGACCCGCCCATGATAGATGACCCTAATTATTGTAATAAAAATATCTAACTTGTCGTAATTCCAGATGGCAGAAATAATATTCCAAAGGCGGATAGCGACCGCGATCCCTACGGATCCTCTCATAATACTCCTCCTGATGGGTCTGCTGCAGCAATGTGGGGGCCAGTTCATCAACAGAGCCCCCCACTTCGTGCCCCAGACGGGGGACATGTCGCAGTTTGTGCTACCAGAAGACACCAAAGTGGGGACGCCGGTTTACCAGCTCAAAGGTATGGTTCTGGAAGAAAAAAGGTATTTTTAAGAGATGGCAAACAAACTGAAAGATTGCATGGTGCAAGCGATTATTATTGTTCAGAGTTTTTCTTCGACTAAATGGTCGTAGTCTTTATGTCTTCGTTGCATCAACAAGTACAGTTATTTAAAATTGGACGACGGATAAGCTTGTCATTGCCGGATAATAAGATAAAAAAAAAACCTTTTCGTCAGATTGGCAAAATTATAGAATCCTACATAATATTCTGATCTCTCGCTCAGGATGTGGACATTTAAGAATTGATTAATAATTATTATCTTACCGTATTGTTTAAATTGAATTAAGACATCTTTTTCACAATCACTCTCAAGTAACTTAAATGCTAATTGCTACCTTAGACTGGTCATAGACGGACCGCAAGTTACCGTCGTCGGGACCGACTGCTCTAGAGCGGTCGCATTGAAATTTGCACCGACCGCTCAAGAACTGCTCGAGCGGTCCATGTATTGCGGAAAAATGCAGATCGCAACCGCATTTTTCAGTCGTTTTCGACTGCAAGATGTAGTCCTTCTATACTTAAATAATGTTCAAAGTGCCTTAAACGAGTCTTATAAATCCCCAGGCATTGACCCAGAGAACGGTCAGCTGACGTACTCCATATCGGGCCAGTACTTCACCGTGGACTCGCTCACTGGCGTCGTGACGCTGGCCAAGGCGCTGGACAGGGAGGAGCAGGCGACGCTGGAGGTCATTATTAGTCTTACAGGTTGGTTGATATAGTTTAAGTTTATTTTTGTAAGTAACTTAATAAAGAAGGAACCAACATCTAATCTACAGGTTGTAACAAAACTAAGTGTCAATACTTTAAGATGTGCATGCGTTCCTTATTCCTTACTTATATTAAGTTCACTATGAAAGTAGCAGTGCTGAAAGACCAATTTTTTTTTTGTGATTTGTATGGGCAAGCGCCCCAGCGACGAGTTTTCCCATAAAAAAGTGAAAAAAATGCTACTTTCACAGTGAACTCCATATGGTCCGGGTGACCCTACACCCTAAAGCATTCTCACTTAGTTTGTTATCAACCTGTAATCTTATATCTTTAAACGAGCAATTCTTGTATAATATATGTATTCGATCTAGCTAGGAATCATTTTTAGAAAATGACATTTTATTCGTGTTTTATCGAATACCGAGCAAAGCTCGGTCAAACAGCTAGTCTATATATTATCCGGTATCACTGTCATGACGCCTTCCTCTATTTCGACAAGAGGATAAGAATAAGATTATATCTGGCGAGGCTCTGAAGTTTTATGGTACCCATTTTGACTCACCGTCCTATTATTATGATTTATGACGTCAGAATAATATTATGTAATACGTAGTTCTATTATTTTTGCCCTATTTTTCTAATAACTTGACATACTTATTTCTGTGGTTACAAATAAACAAAACAGTAATTTTCTGTTTACGCCAGTACAGCTGCATGGTAATAGTTCTCGTGGTCAGCAAATTAAGTTTAGACCGCAATTTCGAAATATATACACGCTGACTTTCTTGTTCATTCTTGTAAGAAGTAAACATTCTCTAAGTAGAAAGTGAAATTTTAGTCAAATCTAACCTTATTTACAGGCAAAAACAAATAATCTGAACTATTAGGAATATATTAATACCTCATTCACATCAAAATTTTACGATTTTATTCTGATGTGAATAAGGTGGGGTGCTTAGTTTGATTTCGCCATAGCCAGGTAAAAGTCGTTCACAACTCAAAAGTGATTTAAACGTTACACGTTCCAGATGAGCCCACAGAAGACACGGAGCCGAACACGATATCGTTACGACGCGTGATCCCCGTACGAGACGTCAACGATAACGCGCCGATCTTCCACAACAGACCTTACATCGTCAACATCAGCGAAGCGACACCGGTCGGCAGCGAGATTGAGGTATGTTCTACACACTCTACGATACGATATAATATTGTATCTTTATTTAGTTCTTAATCCATACTAATATTATAAATGCGAAAGTGAGTATGTATGTGGTTGTTACCTCTTAAAACTTAAACGATCCGATTTTCATGAAATATCGTATGCACTATGCAGATACAATGAAACCCGGAAAAGGAATTAAGCTAGATTAGCAATTATTACGGTTCGCGCGCCACGAATTTTTACGCAACGGTTTGCGGGCGTCATATTCTAGCCCTCTTTATTTTACTTGTACTTACATAATATTTTACAGGTCAACCCAAACATAGTTGTGACGGATCGTGACGAAGGCGTGAACGCGAAGGTGGAGGTTGTGTGTTCCAATAGGGAGAGAGGTGGAGACGCCGAAGCCTGCGCCACTTTTAGACTGGTCACGGAACAGGTAATCATCATATATCATGTCTAAGAAAAAAAAAACTATTGCGACGTACCCACATGTGGCGTGTTACGATCAAAACGAATCTACTTTTAAAATTTAAAGTTCAAATCTGTCAAGCCATCTGGAGCGTGTACAGCAAAACTCAAGAGTGTGTTGTAATATAATTTCATAAAATATTATCTAATCCCAACAATTTTTCTTAAACATTTTACTTCCCATAGGTAACTCCCAACGAGTACCGCGTGCGGATCTTCCTCTCTAAGCCGCTGGATTACGAGAGCCGCACCGCCTTTGTGATCAGCATAGAGGCAGTTGACGGCGGGACTCCTCCACTGCGGGCGAGTGCCAGCGTGGCGGTAGCTGTGCGGGACGAGCAGGACCAACCGCCCGTGTTCCTCACCGCGCCGTATTCGGCCGCGGTGGTGGAGAATACGCCACCGGTGAGTAAGATAATAATATTCTCAGGGTAAGTTGGTCGTGCCCTTGAAGTCAAAATGGCTTAAAACAAAGACATGTTAAAAGCGCGTACTACGTGTGCGTGCGTTGGTGCTTTAAGATTTTTTACAAACGTTTTCTGCTCAGTAAATTCATTTTAAATAGTAATAAATATTTATATCTTCCAGAACACCAGTATAATGGAGATATCAGCTGTCGATGGAGACACAGAGAATCCACGCTCCGTACTACTCACACTGGAGGGCGATAGTGCTAAATACTTTAGGCTGGCACCAGACAGACCTCTGGGCAGTGCCACGCTGCTAACTACTGATGTGCCGATAGATAGAGAAAGCGATATCGTGGTGCAGAATGGAGGAGTGTACAGTTTTTATGTAAAGGTATGTAATTAATATACAGCTGATAGACTGAATATTGCCAATAATAAATAATAATTATAAAAAAAATGTAATTAATACCAGTTTAAACAACTTTCATAATAACACAAAGAACTAACATTGTCTGTTTTCTTTTTCAGGCAACAGAACTTATAAATAATGAACTGCCATCAGACTTCACGGTAATGCCGGTTACCATAATTGTAACAGATGATAATGATCACATACCAGAATTCAATAAAAAAGACTTTGACATATCGATTCCTGAAAATATCGAAAATGGTAGTCCCATACCTGGCCTCTCAGTTTACGTCGACGATAATGATATAGGACAGAACAGTAGATATAATCTATCACTACGAGATGTGCACAATTCAGAAGGTGTATTTTATATAAGTACAGATCACGGAGAAGGAAGAACACCAATAAATATTAAAGTTAAAGATACCACCAAACTTGATTATGACGTTGACGATGAAGATAAACGTCATTTCAGTTTCGATATGATAGCTTCAGTTAACGGAGAGGAATTATCATCAGCTAGAGTAAATATCAAATTACTAGATGTTAACGATAACGCTCCAGTATTTGAACAGCCTAATTATAAATTCTATGTTCTTGAAAGTGAACCAGTTGGTTTCAAAATTGCTGACGTAAGTGCTACTGATAAAGATTACGGAATATATGGTGACATAGAATATACGTTGATGGGTTTCGGTTCTAATCTATTTAAAGTAGACAGAAATAAGGGAGGATTATATGTGGGTCGTACTTTGGACTATGAATCACAGACTAGTTACAGTCTGACTTTGATTGCTAAAGACGGCGGTGGCAAAAGCGCAACAACTAGTATTTTCATAGATGTTCTAGATGCAAATGATAATGCACCTGTTTTTGATTCCCCTGAATACACTAGGACAATTCGAGATGGCGCCACTAGTTTTGAGCCGCAGTTGGTCGTTCGTGTGAGTAAATTCACTTTTTTTGTCAACTTTTGTGCACAATCTTAATCCAGACTAAAAAATGTTACATCTTCAATAGTTGCAGAAATAATCATAAATTTAACGTGCAACAAAGATGCTACTAATCGCTAATATGAATGTGCTAAATTACTTTTTGAATATTCTCTATAGATAATATGAGACGATTATTATTAACATTTTGCTAATTTATTTCAGGCCACCGATATCGACGGACCCGCACAAGGTGGTGGGCGTATCCGTTACACGCTACAGTCTGACAACAGCATCGCCCACCCCGGCCAAGTATTCGCTGTACACCCGGAGCAAGGAGAAATCACCGTACTCCGACCAGCTCAAAGTATGGACACGCCAAGAGGGTTGTACGAGCTGGTGATTAGAGCTACTGATTTTGGTAAATATTTGAAACTCTTTCATATTAAATAATATAATGTGATGTAACCATATTCTAAGTATAGTATTCAGCAAAAACTCCTATTCAAAACGACAAAATATGTTTCAGGTAACCCACCTCTCTTCAATGAAACACGCGTACTTGTACGAGTAGGAGTGCCTGGAAATCAACGACCGACATTCAAAGGCAACTATCATCATCTTACATACACTCTAGCTCCGCGCGGACCCGCAACAACAAATTCTGATTATGCACTAGAGCTTGGGCCGGTTAACTATAAAGCTTCAGTCAGAGAGGACGCTCAGCCTGGTCAACACGTGCAAACCGTACAAGCCACTGATCCCGATGGCCTTGATAATCTCCTACGGTACCATATAGTCAACGGAGCCAAAGATAATTTTGTGATTGATGAAGTGTGAGTATCATATTTTAAACTAGACGATAATCTTTTGAAAATAACATTTAAACGGGGTGCTATTTT
Organism: Aricia agestis; assembly: GCF_905147365.1. Classification (NCBI taxonomy): domain Eukaryota; kingdom Metazoa; phylum Arthropoda; class Insecta; order Lepidoptera; family Lycaenidae; genus Aricia; species Aricia agestis. The sequence continues at coordinate 17,048,146 of NC_056415.1, forward strand.
GTATTGAATTTCTAGTTAAAATCTAATTGATTGTAAGTAGGTTTATTATTTAGCCGTTATTGATTCATTTAATGTTGGTCTGTTTTATTTACAGAACTGGTGAAATTACAGTATCAAATGACGCCCATCTCGACAGAGATAACAATCCGGACCGATATGAAATTACTGTATCGGCAGTCGATAGCGGTACACCGATCCCAGAAACTGCAACCACTACAGTATTTGTAAATGTACTGGACGTTAACGATAAGCCCCCGAAATTTAATATTACGGATACAACAACTTACATCTCAGAGAAGACAAAAATTGATAGTGTAGTAACTAAAATGACAGCAGAAGATACCGACTTGAATGCGCAACTAAAGTTTAGCATTATTGAGCCTATAAAAGCATTCTCCAAAGCAGGAGTCCTATTGAAGCCCAGCTCTCCATTCGATTATAGAAACATGTTCAAAATCAATGAAGATTCTGGAGAAATCATCGTAAATGGATCTTTGGATTATAGTCAAATGTCAAGTATAATACTAACTATTAAAGTTACTGACATAAACGCGGAAACAAATAAGGAGCAGCAATTTGATACAAAAGAGTATACGATATACATTCAACCCTACGCTGATAAGAATCCACAGTTTACTAATCCTGGTTGGACAACACTACATCCAGTTATTTATCATCAAATTAATGAGGAACAACCAATTGGCAGTACTGTTTTAGTTTTGATGGCAGAAGACCCCGTTTCAGGGCATGTAGTAACTAATTTTAAAGTAATTAACTCTGAAACAGGGTTGTTGCAAGTAGATCCTCTAAGTGGCCAAGTTGTACTTACTAAGCATTTAGATTACGAAGAATTAACGTCACCAAATCTCACTATGACAGTTCATGCTACAAGCAACGATGGTACTAAACACAGCACAGCGAAGGTTGTTATTGAAGTGCTTAATATCAATGATCATGCGCCCATATTTGAAAACGAGGTAAATAAAAAATCTGTTATTGTTACTATAGCACTTATTTGTTTAAAGTATACAAGATATTGTAACGTAACTATAACATTTTATTTATGATTTACATAATCCTCTAAATTTTTATAGCTATTCAAAGTAAGCGTGCTAGAATCAATTCAATATCCAGAGCGAATTCTCACTGTACAAGCAAAAGATGCAGACGCAGTACTGAGTGATCTGGACAAGAAGATCGGATATGCTGACGTGAGATACGCTTTGAGAGGAGACAATGCTGAGTTGTTTGTCATTGATAACGTCACTGGTGTTATTCAGGTAAACGTGAAAAATATTATTTTTATTAGGTTTATATTAATTCTTTACAAACAACTGAAACTTATCGCTGTGCTTAAATGTCATACCTCATAATACTATTTAATTTTAATATTATATTGTAGTATTTTTTTAAGTAACGACTATTTTCCAGGTAGCTCCAAACAAAACTCTAGATCGTGAACGTCAATCCGTGTTGCGTCTAGAAGTAGAAGCATATGATACACCAAATGGTGGCGCAGACCGTTTGAAGGCGACAACCACTGTATTGGTCGATGTTCTTGATGTTAACGACAATGATCCTAAGTTTGATAAAGATTTGTATATAGGTAAGATAATGAGTTGTTATTAATTTTTTTATTTTTTGATGTTATGTCAACACTTACTCAGTAGGCGTCATTTAATGAGATTGTTTTCTTTACTTTTTTCGAAATATTTGCTATAATATTTTCGGTATTCTTCAGTTTCTCTTAATTGTGACATAATTGCTAATTAAAAATAACGTTAAACTGTTTCAGCTGTGGTACCAGAGAATGCTCAAATCGGCATGAGTATACTGAAGATGACAGCCATGGATCCTGACGAGGGACTCGGGGGAGAAATTAAATATGAACTTGTTGATGAAGGAGACGCTAATGGTTGGTACAGTATGGTTACAAAATATACACAGAAAATGTTTGTATTAATGTTGGTTTTATCAATATTTTGCTTGATCCAGGTTTTTTTTTATTACAACACTTTGATTAGTGAAAATCTACACATTCAACCGAAGTCAAGAAAAGTTAAATTCCATTTTCATAATGTAATAATAACCAGGTCTCTTCACTCTCGACGCGACTACGGGCGAGGTACGCGTGCGCAGCTTGCTCACGGGGCGCGGACGGACCGGCGCGTACCGGCTACTCGGCGCGGCTGCAGACGGCGGCGGTCGAACTGCGCATGCGCAGCTCGCATTGTATATCGGAGATTTAAGTGCTAATGATGGCGTGCCGAGAGTTCTAAGGCCGGAGATGAAGGAGATACTGTCTGTGCCTGAGGTTAGTATAGACACAGGTTCTTAGTACTTAGGTAGGTCTTATGGTTCTATGGTTGCTTTTAATGACCTTAAACATAGTACTACACCAAATCCCCAACTGCTATGAGAGAATGAGTTGATTTGAATCGGGACTCATTCCTATCAATATTATTTTCTATTTTTAGAACGCGACGCTTGGCTCAATGGTATACCAGGTGGTAGCTAGTGACCCTGACGACCCCGCGACCCCGGCTGGTCAACTGACGTACTCTATACAACGAACTAATGCTGATGCTGACGTCTTTGATATTGGTGAGGATTCAGATACTATATACAGCTCGATAACTGCTTTGTTTGCTAATTTATGCTTTGTTTCAGATAATTTGAATCTGAAACAAAGCATAAATATGTATTTCCATACAATTCCACGTGTTTGGACATTACAGATTCTCAAACTGGAGTCCTAACCCTCCGCCGGCCGCTAGACAGGGAGACGCGAGCTACTTACACCGTGGTGTTAGTGGTGGAGGACCGAGGGTCGCCTCCACAACGCACCGCCCGTGTGCTGACAGTGTCGGTAGCTGATGTTGATGATCACGCGCCACACTTCGCTAGGAGCCTGGTGAGAATCCTGAGTTTGGTAAAAATATCTCGCTAGTGACCTTTGATTGTAATATTTTGTAGCTAGTAGATTGAGAATCGCGGATTACTTACATAAAATATAAGTATGTATTACGATAGACATAGGTTTGTAAATGTCACTCGGGTGGTATCAAAACCAATACGAATCTTGATACTCAAAATGAAAATCAAAACATCCAAAAACTGTGTCTGGTGAATTATGACCTTACCTTCAGCTATTATATTATAGTATAAGTAAACATAACATGACAATCTGAATTAATCAGGATGATCCGCCAATTTTGATTGCAACCAAAGAAGAAGTTCCTGTTGGAACAATCATAGGAGAACTGCAGGCAGTTGATGAAGATATAGATGAAAATGCTGCAATTGATTACATGATCACAGGTTTGTAACCAAATCTCTTAATTATTTGTGTTATGTCATGTACGTGTTTTATCATACTTAAAATAATTATTACACCAAAACCTTGTTCTTATTAATTGTATTTTTTATTGCAGCTGGAAATAATTTCGGCCTACTTAAACTGGAACGCACAAACGCCAGCAAGGCTCTAATCATAGCAGCTGCAAGATTAGATCGAGAAGAGGTCTCTAAGCTGGTGATAACTGTCAAATGCTTCAAGCTGGGTACCACACCACGTTACAGCAAGTCTTACAATAGATTGGTAAATTTTAAAGATCCCTATTCGTCATTGTTTCTCAAGTACTTCAAATGCTTATTAGGCATTATATTCTTATTTTCATTGGATTACATCAAATCATAATTGTAAACACTTCTACTTTAAAACAATTAAGTATGAGATAATTTTATCGTCGGTGTGTATGTTTAATGATTATATTATTTACAGGATCTAACAGAAATCCAAGTTGTAATTAAGGTACTGGATATTGATGACCATCTCCCGGAGTTCGAGAGCGCAAATATGACTGTAGGTGTGCGTTTGAATGTGCCAGTTGACTCGATCATAGCAAGAGTTAAAGCGGTCGACAGAGACGCAGACGCTAAACCTATCCGATATGAGATAGTAAATATAAGCTTCGAATCACCAATCAAATCACGATCCGTAGAAAATGTAACCGATGTGATTGGTGTTAACAATGTGACAGGAGATTTGAAGATAATGAAGAATCTGATACACTATGCCGATGGATTGTTTAGGTAGAAAATCAAACTAATTTTGATGTTTCATTATTAACATAAAACGTGGACCTTATGAAATATTTTTTTTAATGATTCCAGGCTAACAGTCCGGGCAAACAACTCAAACGAGACTGACCGCTTCAGCGATATACGAGTTGAAGTAAGTTTTATTTCTCATCTTCGTTAATATCATTTTAAATGTTTTTGACATATACATAAGAAATACTTCGTTCCATTCGGGTGTTCCTTGACAACTCTCAAGTTTTTTCTTGTAATAATAATATGATTATTTTATGTCTGTATCATTTATAAAACCTTGGCTCGAACATCGATTCAATTATTATCGAAATCTTATAATATGAAGAAATTAAATAAAGCCTTGGCAATGTTGAAACATTTTCAGATATAAGCTATGTGAGGCATTTCTCGAATTTTTTTCGCTGAGTATACTTTAGTAAAAATGTTTAATTATTATTTGTTTTAATACATATTTTTGTTGTGCCATCGTGGGTGTTGGCGCGACGCCAGGGCCCAGAGGTTCCCGAGTCACGACGCGGACAAACATACTACACACATACATACAACATACAACCCTTAGGCCTTATTATATTATGTTTAATGTTTATATATAAAAGAGGTTTTAAACCACAGATCTATAAATAGTTACAACGTAAACGTCCTTAAATATTCTAATTTTTTAAACGGTATATTATTGTTAAAAAAAATTGTTTGGTAATTGATGATGAGCTAGAAGAAATACATCAAAAGTATTATAATAAGTGTTGTAGTTAAGACAACAAAACCCATGCACACAACTCAAGTTTTTAAAATCATATTATAAAGATATTATGCCGTACGGCTGAGTAGTAAAATTACTTTTTTATTTTTGACGTGACAACGTCTGATAAAGCATAGAGGGATATGTCATATTGCTATACTGTGGCATAGAGGAAAATAATACACGTGTGATAAAGATACCGTCATTGTTGCGTTCCGCAAGCGACAGCGCGGCACAAACGAGACTTTGTTTTCGTTACTATTCTAAATTCGTTTACTCGTCAACCTGCACAGGTGGTGGTAGTCAGAGAGCGCGACCTGCTGCGACTGGTGGGCGTGGGCGGACGCGCGCTGGCCGGCCTGCGGGAGCGCGTCGCTGCAGCACTGCGGCCGATGCAGCTGCGGTTACAGCTACATGATACAGCACACGCTTCCGGGTATGTGCATATTATGTTATAGATTCAGTGATAACCATTTGTTTAAGAAAAAACTTTACTGATTTATTATAAAATACTCCGTGTCACTCTCACGACTCAGGAGAATCTAATACCTTTGAAACTCCATTGTCAGGCTGATTAGCTCAAACGCATGTTGTTTAGAAATAAAACTTGCTATTTTGATGCTAACTGTACAAAAATATTGGTGTACATCTGTCCTCAAGCTTTTATGAATCCCGTCAATACATTGATACGTTTTTTTATTTTTTTATTCGCAGGCCATGTTTTCAAATTCGCAAAGACAGCGGCGAGGCGTTGAGCCCGAGCGCCGCACGTGCAGCACTACGAACGGCGACCGGTGCGTCGGCCGCGTTGGGCGCTGCGGGCGCGCACGTCGCAGCGTGCAGCACGCCACGCGGGGCGCACTCGGTAGCGGCGCGGGCGCTACTTGCGTTGGCGGGTGTGCTGCCGCTTGCCGCGCTGATAGCTGCGCTAGCGTTGTGCTGCATGCATTCGGCAGGTCAGTTGTTATTGTAACTACTGTGCCCTCTGTACTGTGTGTTGGCTACTGTAGTGGCTGTATAGCTAGTTAATTACAATGGTGACAAACCATAAAGTGATGATAATAATTGGTCTAGATGCTTGAAGGATACAAAAAAATCAGTCTTGGGATCCTCAACAAAATTTTATTACAAGGGTGTTGTCAGTTGTTAGAAATAATTTGTTTTTGGTACTGATACTTTTATTAAAGTGATGATAATATTATTATGGTGTCTGAGATGCTTTATATTTTGGATATTATGAAATAATCAGTCTTGGGACCCTCAACAAAATTTGATTACATGGATGTTGTCAGTAATTAGATATAATTTGTTTTTGGTAGTTATACTTTCATCTGTAAAAAATGGTATTTTGGAATTCAAATATACCTAATGGGTTGGGTTTTTTTGTAATATTTAGAGGTTTTTTTTTTTCAGCAAAACGACGAATGCGAGCTGCTCTCGTGCCTCGTGAGACGCCGCGTCTGTACGCCGAGCCGCTCTACTCTACGTGATATTTTTTTGGTGGTTGATCTAAAGGAAGCAAATATTCATATAGGTACCTGACGAAAAAGTCAGCTAAGTCGAACTTAATCCACTGAAGTCTGCTTTGTTCTGATTGTGCCTCGATGAGGTTAAGAAATAGAATTTGCGTGAAATACAAAAATTATTTGAAATAAAATAAGTTACTTTCGTTGTAAAATTAAGAATCCCTTGCCAATAAAATTAATGCGCCATGACTTGCTTACAAGACAAAAGTATAAGTACGTGGTGGAAACAAATGTGCAGTCCGATAGTTTATAAGAATAAATACAAAAAACTGTTAAATTTTTATGCAATGACTTCATTCCTTTAGCGCATAATATAAGCTATCTACGAACCAGTGTCCATAAACCCTAGTGTGATATTATGAAATAAATTAATCTAAGTCACAAAATATGTTTATACGTATAATGTTATAAATATTTATTATTGTAAATACTTAGGTGGAAATAAATATTTTAGTAGCTTTTAGTTTTTTTTTTTCATTATAATTAAGTACTTTGAAAACCATTTCATGATACAGTTCTAATAACTAACCATTACTCTGTAAGAGGCTTTAAGTTTGGTCAGGGATACATAATAATATCACACGAAAATTCTTTAAATTTATTTATTTATTTATTATTTATTAAAGTTAATTAAAACGGGTTACCCCAATTACAATAATTAACTACAATCTTGACTTAAAATTAAAACTTAAAATTAATTATGACATTGTTACAATACATAAACAAATTAGATTAAATAGTAATAGAAGAAACCCTTTCGTACTTACTTTCACAAAATCCTACACATGCTCTCTTCACATCCAACCACTTATCAACAAACACATCACATTCAGGATTAGCCGACAGAAGGGCGTTGAGCAAGTTTAGTGCTCGGTACAGCGGGGACTCAGCTCTCGCGACAGTCCGTGATGTCGGCAGTGCGAATAATTTTGGCCGACGGCTAGGACGGTGCTTTAGATAGTTGTCAGGCACAAACAAGCGGCACATTAAGGCATGGAGTTCAGGGCAATCGATTATATTGCGAAGGATTTTTAAGGCAACCAATAGTAGGTCAACGCCTCGTCGGACCTCTAGAGATTGGTAACCTAAGGTACCCAAGAGATAGCCAGTTGGGTACATGTAAGGGTAGTATACGTACACTTTCTTAAATAAAAATCTGAGAAACGCCTTTTGGATTTTTTCCAGCATCAGAATTGATGTAGCTGTGTAGGGAGCCCAGACACACGCATTTGTTTCTAGCTTGCTGCGTACTAGTGCGTTGTATAGCAATTTTATAACGGCGGGATTTTTAAAGTCCTTAACGTTGCGGAGTACAAAACCTAGACGTTTGAAACTGTCCTGAGCCGTCGCATATATGTGGTCCCTAAACGTAAGAGTTTTGTCAAAGTACACCCCTAAGTCCTTGATACTATGGACACGGGAAATAATATGACCATCCATAGAATAATTAAAGATGATCGGGTGTAGCTTCCGCCCATAAGTCATTACGCTACACTTATTCATATTAAACAAAAGGTTGTTGGAAATACTCCAGTATTGTACAGCATCCAAGTCTTTTTGCAGCAGAAGACAGTCATAAAGAGATTTTATGATCATAATAATCTTGAGGTCGTCGGCATACAGTAAACACTTAGCAAACTTAAGAATGGTTGTAAGATCGTTAATAAATATAAGAAATAAGAGTGGGCCCAACACTGACCCTTGGCTAACACCAGAGCGTGTATGATAAGGGGCACTCTCAAAACATCCATACCTCACAAATTGTTTCCGATCACGAAGATAATCTGCGAAAAAGCGAACAAGACTAGGAGAGAACCCAAGAGCGCTCAACTTTTTGAGGAGGACATCATTATCGACTCTATCAAAGGCTTTGCAGAAATCAAAGTATAGAACGTCCACTTGATAGCCTGCGTCAAGAGCCTTAGAAATTATGTCAACGTGAGCTAGAAGATTCGTACTGACAGAGCGACCAGGACGGAAACCATGCTGGTTGTCAGAAAGAATTCCACGGATCTGTTTCATTAATATATTATGAAGTACAAGCTCAAAAACTTTGGCAACAGAAGGCAATACAGCTATAGGTCTGTGGTTTTCTACAGACAGTCGATCGCTCGTTTTGGGAATAGGTATGACCCTCGATAATTTCCATTGTTCAGGATATATTCCGGCTTTGAGTGATGTGTTGAACAGGTGACATAACGGAACGGTAAATATGTCTTTGCACGCTTTTAGGACATATGGGGGTACACTATCAGTGCCTATCGAGCTGTGTGCTTTTAGCTTGTCGATAGCCTTTTCTACGTCACCATAGATTAAAGACGGAAGAATTATATTAGTTCCCACTGTATTTACAGACTCCAAATTGGGATCTAGTTTAGGTACATCAGGGAGAAAAACGCTAGAGAAGTATCGAGCAAATGCTTCTGCACTTTTAGTTCCAGAATAGAAAGAACCGTTAAATGATACAGTTGTTTCAAACCCACCCTTAGATTTTAAATTGGAAATGTGCTGCCAAAATTGCTTTGGATATTTGAACAATCTGCTTTCGATGGCAGAGCAATGGGAGCTATACTCGGCCTTTACTTTCATTTTCAGTTCCGAACGCAGGTTCTTAAATTGAGTGTAGATTAGCTCAGAACGAGTACGTTTCCATTTATTATGCAGTCGTTTCTTTTGTTTTAGACCACTAAGTATATCTGCAGTGAACCAGACAGGATACCGCCTGTTGCCCGAGGATTGTCTTTTTTTCATGGGAACAGAAGTGTCGAAAGCGTTATACAAGATGTTATAAAATGTATCGGTAGCAGAATGGGTATCAGTATTATCTAGAACATTGTGCCAAGGGGCAGTTTTCAGAGTATGGTATAATTGCACAAAATCAGCTCTGGTAAAATTATAATCATGCCGCTTGTTGACGTTACTAGGTTCCATAGCCTCAGTGGGCTTACACGACACGATGAAGACAGTAACGTCAAGAGGAGGATGATATAGGTCAATCGGGACCAGTTCCATTCCCGGTACATAGTCACAACTAGCGACAGCGCCCTTCCGCGTCAAAACAACATCCAACTTACTCCCATGCATATTCATCACATCATTTACATCATACATATTACAATAACTTAAGAAATAACAATAATAATTTTTTATGGTAACAGATGCACTATTCATATTAAGGTCTCCCAAAATTATGAAATGTCCCTTCAAGTTAGAAATTATTTCTTCGACCTTGTAGAACCATGACATATACTCATCATCTGCTGCAGTTGGCTTGAGGTAAACAACGCAGACGTAAATTAAGGAGCCCAGATAGGAGAAAGAGGCCCATAAATCCTCCCCATGATCAGTTTCGAGTTGACGACATCGGTTCAATGATATGCCTGGGCGAGATGCAAGCAAAACTCCGCCTCCAAAAGATAATCTATCTCTGCGTAATATGCTCCAGTTGCCTGCAGAGATTTCATTATCATCAATCGAAGTGTCTAAGAACGATTCGGTCACTGCTATAAGGTCATGTTCAGTAATCATCATATTAGATCGCCACGTAGAAAGTTTTGTTTTGATACCTCTTACATTTTGGTACAGGATATGAACGTTTGTATTTCGGACTTTGGGAGTGGGCGTGATGGTAGGTATTTTGAATTCGGGGTGAGCTACTGGGCCTTTGTGTGTAAAAAATTTCTGCGCCAGTACTTAATACAAATATTTTCTGTCCAATTTTGGGGTGCCATAACTTTATCCACTAATCTAGTTGGTACCCCCAACTTGAAAGAAGCGTAATTGCCACGAGAATTGAGAGCATCTACA